>NC_140925.1:10363503-11563503 GCF_045865225.1 Trachurus japonicus
AATCCTTCATGCATTGTCCAATTTGCTCGAAACTTCACATGTGTGATGAGGGTCTGGTTAGGGACTGATCACAGCTGCTTGCACCTTTAATTTATTTTACGATTCTTCGATCATTAGCACTTTTCTTGTTTTCAATTGCCTTATCTTTGCCTTATTGTATGATAGATATTTACTGAATTTTCAATTAAGCAAGTTTAACCATTTTTTCTCTCTACTTTTTATTTTTATATTTCTCATCTTCTTTTTATCTTTTGTTTCCTCACTTCAAATTGTTTAGTGTAATAAAGCACTCCCTCACTGTTTTTAATTCCTCAATGTTTTTAATTCTGCATGAGTAGCTATGTGTGTGTGTGTGTGTGTGTGTGTGTGTGTGTGTGTGTGTGTAGTGTACTGTTTTATGTAAAGCACCTTTGGCTGTGATGGAAAAATATTACGTTTTCATTTAACCTAACAAATTATATGTCCTCTTTTGCAGAGAAATTGTGTGAGAAGGCTCTTTAATTGGTAGAAGGGCCTTGTAGGTATAGTGTATATATGCAACCTGCTTTGATAGAACAAAGTTTCGAAAACATCTTCCTTCAACGTAAGAGATAACGTGGCTGTTGGCCAGGTGGCATGTCCTATGCATTGTGTTTGCATACTGAGAGATTTCTTTGTTCGGGGAGCTCCTCCCCCACACCCTTGTACGTGTGTTTAGTCCTAGATCACAAATCTCAGAGTTTCCTCCACTACATGAAAGTAGGCTATTTGTAAAGTACCATAGGGGAGACCAGGGCTTGTAACATATGTGAAGGAGTAGCACCCTGTGGCAGACACACACTGTTTTAGAAGGAAAAAAACACATTTTTATTGAAATTTAATGAAAATACATCTGATACAGGATATACGTAAATCCTCTACATTAGACTCAAAATAATGACAATATACAAAAGATAAACACAAGTATACCATTAGAAACTTCAATAACCCATACATAATATCACTTAAATACATATAATAGAATAATCCAAAAATGATCTCCCACATTACCTCAAAGAAAAACAATCTGTTCCCCATCACACACTAACAGATTTCTGCGCCAGCTCGCCATGCCGACTGTCCCCAACTAGTGCCGACTGGTGTAGACTAGACCTGACTGTGAATCGTGGGTAAAATTGGGCAAAATAAATTGCATAGTGTGTCCCCAGCTTAACCCAGACTGTAACAGACTCCTTGTGTTTTAGACTCAACCATGCATTTTCTGTTTGTGTTGCAGAGTTAATAGTTATGCCATTTAATAGCAGACACATGTAACTAGTTAGTATCACATTTTGAATGCTCTGGCTTAAGAGAGCTCCAAGATACAGACAGAAATGTCAAAAATATTACAACCACCCCTGGTCTCCCCTACCACCTGTGTGTGTTGTAAAATCCATTTGGAGAGGACACCAGCAGAAATACAAGAATTAAAGAACCATACCGTATGTACACAAAGTAAAAATAAACTATATGCAAATGTTCACAATTTCATTCAGATAGGCAGATATAACTATTTTTGTTCAGGAACTAAGTGATTAGTCAGTTTGTTTTACACTCCTTTAAACTATGGATTCAAATGCAAACAGGTCTGACAGGTATAATATTCTTGTTTGTATAGTGTATATTTTCAGTACTGACCTTGTCAAACTAGTGTTATTTGTACAGTATACACTTCACGGTGTGCTGCATATGAAAACATAAACTGAACTTATGGGAGTGGACAGTGGCGCCGCCAGGATTCAATTTCAATGTACGCACAGAAACGGCAAATAGGCTACAACAATTTTCTTTTTCGGGGGGGGGTTGCTGTGCTTATCATGCCACGTAGCAATGGGACATGTCGCTCACCTACTGCACAGCTGAAAATATTGTTGCGACCCCGCAGTAATGTTGTTGTTATGGTGTTTAAGTTGTGTGATTTCTGACTGACTGTGAATGTGTACGGGCAGGTAGCGTATGGTTGGATGAGAAACTGAGGGGCCGGGGTGTGTGTGTGTGTGTGTGTGTGTGTGTGTGTGTGAGGAAGAGCAGAGGAGGAAGTGAGAGCTGTCAGATAAGTCTGTGTTATGTTGTTGTAGTTACCTCGGGTCGGACGCTACAATATCAATAACAACATGTGCTTCATAGACGTCGGACGCGAAATAGCCGCGGAGCGGAGCCAGTTTCCGTTCGGTCCCGTTAACCGACTGTGCCAGATGCGCCAGAGCGCGCGCCTCTGTGCCAGGCTCGCGCTCTGCAGCGGTTTGTGTTTGTTCATCTTAACAGAGCGCGTGAGAGATTAACACACACATTCACACAGGCTGAACACACATACGGGCTACACATACCCACAGACACACAGCTGATGGGCCGAGGCCCCCCCAGTGGGGGCTCAACCTGGAATCGGCGCCTATGAGTCCATAATCGCGGTGCAGACGAGTGAGTTTGGAGCTAGAGAGGAGAGAGCTTCATTATCGCTGCTCTGCTGCGTGTTTGTGATCGTGGGTTTGGAGCTCTTTTTTTTTTTTTCAAATGCCTGGAAAAGGCTCAACTGTCTTTTTGACATTTCTATACTGGACCGGGCGTAATTAGCGGTAGTGTAAATAGGCGCCAGAAATCAAAAAGAGACAGATGACATGACGTAAACGACAATCTCTGGCTTTTACGTTAGGCTTCCAGTGATTGGTTTAACAATCAATGAACTCGCACGTTTAGCCTGTTACAAACAACAAGCGTCTTTATCACACCCCCTCAAAATAAACAAAATTGCTTCTTTTTTTTTCACCAATGAAAAAAATTGTACGCACAGTGCGTATACAGGATTCCGGCTGGCGGCGCCACTGGGAGTGGATAGTTGGATAAGGGACCAGAGGGAGAACTGCAGAGGAAGATCTATAACTGTGTCTTTATGTTAATCTTACAGTATGATTTAGAGACTCTTGTCATGTAATTGGATTGGATTTGACTGAAGTTATATTATCTATTGATTTACTACTTTATGTTTTTTTCTGGGTGAGGCCTGTTGATTTTTAAGTTGGACTTAAAGACAAATCGCCACTGCACTGAGCTTATCTAGTTTTCAATCACAAGAATAAAAAAGTGTACTAAATCTTCATTGTATCAGTATTACATTTGCTCTCATGTCCTTGTGTCTGAGTCTGTTCTTTGAAACAGTTTCATTATTTTAGTGTCATGTAGTTTTTTCCAAGTTTTCATCTCCAGGATGTAGTCATGGTTGATGAAGAAAATGACGTGGGTTTTGGCTCCCCTTTCTACGTAATAGTTGAAGTATTTCTTGTAGTCCTCAGTCATGAATCCATACGCATTTACCTGAGAAAAGGAAGAAATAGGGAGTATTCACACCAAGGATGAAGTTAGGATCAAGGATCAGTGGTTGATGCACAGTTCATAAAATGTGAAACTATTCCTTTAAGAGTTAACAAACTACATCTAAAGTTTGACTTGGGGTTTGTGAGGTTATTATAGATTTTCAGTAAATGTGTGACTCTCTCTCTAATGACATATTAGGTCATATTACAAAGGTGCAGCAACTAGTCAAATTTGATCAACTTACTGTGTCACAGGTGTGTAGAGCCAGGAAGAGAGTGAATGCCCCATTGGTCGGTCTGACAAGTGGCCAGAAGGAGGCATTCACATTACGAGACAGTAAAAACCTGTAGGTGATGGTTAAATATAAAATCAACTTAATGTATTAAAATGTGTCCAAAATGACCTTAATGTTTAGAATTTTGGTTTTAATACTGTTGATTGTGGCATTTTAATGAATACACTGGGAAGTAGGTAAGTTTTATCTGTTATTTTTCTATTGGTGAGGTAAAATATCACTTTACGCAGACGACTCTCAACTGTATAGTTTCACCAGTGGTTTCTAGAAATAGTCTAGAAATAATCAATCAAAAAACCCATCGTTTTAATTTGACACTCAACTGAATCTTTTACTATTGGTTTCATTTCCATACATATAGTTTTGCCGTTGTTGCTATTGTTTATCATTATACTTTTTTGGGTTTGAATTTTTGTCTCCTGTGAGATATTTTGGCTGTTATGCTACATGAAAAGTTTCATCATTATTATAATAAACCACATCAAGTAAAAAGTTTGAGTGTGACCTGTTTCGCACATATCTGAGGAAATCCTGGTGCAGGACGTAGAAACGACTCTCATTGTACTGCCCGCCATAGTACGTCCTCGGTCTGAGGGGAGAAAATACAAAATCTAAAGTGATTATTGAAGAATGATGTGAATGAAGGTTTGTTACTACTTTGTTACCGTTAAGTCGCGTCATATTTATAAGCACTGGAGGACAGTACATTGTTGCAGACGTCATAGGATATTTGCATGTGTATTAGTGTGTACTTGCCGCTTGTTCCGGTAGGAACCAGCCTCCACCCTTTCTCCTTTCAGAAGACCCTGGAGCCAGAGCCAATCCCTCATCCCCTCAGGAATGAGCACATGCTTTATACCCTGCCAAAAAGAGAAGGAGGACTGATGAGTTTGTATTTGGAGCACGTTTAAACAATCCCTGTATCATTAACGCCTTTGACGTGTGAGTTTCAGTACCTCATCGTTGGGAATAGAGGTGTATCCGTACTTCTTGAGCAAGTACAGTGATGTAGTGATGGAGTGGGCTGTGTGGACATACACCGATGTCTTGTTGCCTATGTCCTCCTCGTAACCTTTGATGACGGCACCATTCATCCTACGACACAAACACATCCACACGTCTTTCATAATTGCAATCAACAGGATTGACAGGGTTGACAATGGAAGAGTCTGAGATGACAATGGGTGAAAAAAAACTGGATTGCACTGTGTTCTGAAAGAAAAAAAAGGTTTTGTAATAAAATCTGCACAAACCAGTTATGTCTGTCCCAGTACACTTGAAGACTGAAGACAGCAGTGTGACTTAAATATTCTGGAGATACTCCTCTACATATAGATTGTTTTTTATTGCCATTGTAAAGAAATACAATGAAACTTTGTTTGAGCATTTCAAAATATGGAAAAAGGAATGTCCATACACAAACACAAAGGTGTAACTATGTTGACTGAATACCAACCTTTGTCTTCTGCAGTTGTAATTGTGACAGTTATGACTGATGCTCTGTTTACAAGTGAACTCCACCGTTGGGTCTAAACAATGGCCACGTGAAGTCCTATTGACTGGTAGTGTCTAGTGTTCCCGTTTGAGTTCACAGAAGAAGAAATCCTTATACAATTACCATGCTAGCTAAACATTGTCCTGGTAAATACAGTTCTTCAATTCTAACAACTGTCCCTTGGTGGTTGTTTGCCACTGTGTTCTCCGTGGTCTCCATCTTTCTTACCGGAAAACATAATCATGGGAATCGATCTCTTTTCCCATCTTAGAGCCATTGAGGATCCCCCCAGTTGCCACCACAGCACAGCGCACACAGCCATCACCACCTGGCTTTGGGGAGAGTAGAGGCTCCTTTGGCTTTGGGATCAGCTTCACTGAAGACATCACATCTGCAAAACAAAAAACACATAGCATGACTTAAGATGCTAAAATGCTTAGCCTACTTTTAACTTCTCAACAGGCCGGTACCGAGAATTAAGTCGGGCCACGCCGGTCTGGGCTTCAGCCCCCGTGTGTCAGTAATTTAATCTGTCAGGGTCCGCGGTCCCGTGAAAAACAGTGAACACCGGACATATTCATGATTTTATTGAAACCCCCCCCCCCCCAAAAAAAAAAAAATACCTGGACAACCAAGACAGGACATGAAAAGTGGACATGTACGGGCAAAAGAGGACGTTTTCGTCATAAGTCATAAGTCATCATTTTTACGAGAATATGTAACTGTTTAGATCCCTGTGTGGTTAGTTTGTCGACGGCTGTTTAGAAGTTTGCTCCGACGTTTCTGATAAGTGAAGCTCTACCTGTGGGAGCAGCGACCGCCGGAGCAGCAGCTCGTCACAGAGGCAGCAGCCCGTCCGCAGAGCTGGCCAACCTCCGTCATCAACGATCGCTAATTGACATACCTGCAGGTTTTTTAGAGGTTTACTGCCGGCTGGTTAAATTCTTTTTAGGAGATAAATGTTGGTCTCATTGATTAAATCTAACAATTGTGGCAGTTGCATTAGTTTATTTGAATGAAAAGTGAACATAAATAAATAAATGTTTTACAATGAACCAATCAGTCTGCATTAAATTGTATTTTATCAAGTTTTACAACATGGATACTTCAGGACTTTGAAAAGAATATGCAAGAAAATGCATCTATTCCGCAGAAAGAACCAGGCGGACTTGGAGGAAGTCGCTGCTTTCTTCTCATAAAATTGCCACTTTATTCTCGTAAATTTAAAAACTTTTGTTGTTGTTCTTATAGTTTGTTTTTTTGGGAGAGTCTAAACCTGTCAGACCATTTTGTATACTGGCAGACTTGTAAATGGGATTATCATCCATTTATATGTATAGTAAGTGCAATGTGAATATCCAAATGATCTGGGACTCATAAAAATATGTTGTAATGTTATAAAGACCCCAACACATACAACTCTGGTCTGCACTGATGTCATCATTAAATGGATTTAAATGGAAGTAATTTGATTAAATATGATTTAATTGAAAACTGCAGTGTACATTCATAAATGCTATGTAACATTACGTTTTTCCATCTGTTTTGTTTTTTTTCTTCCTTAATACCTTAAGACCGGCTGCACCAGTCACTTGAGAGTGATATACAGTAGGGTTCATTGTTTCATCTTAATCCTTTGCAACATGTCACATTTTTGTGTCTCGGCTCAGTAAATGTGCTTCACACATGAAAAACACCCACCTTCGTACTTGAACTCCATAAAACCAAAGGGATTGTTAAAATGTGAAAGTCGGTTCCACTCGCTCATGTTGATGTTGTCTTTGTGTAGAAACAAGCGAATGTTGGGGAGGAAAGCCTTCTTGAAGCTCTCATCCTGAGAGTTTCGCAGAGACTCAGCACAAGTCTGAAAACATGAGATAAAATACCAGATAATGAAAAATTTAAAAAAGAAAAAAGAACACAGGATATGTAATTTAATCCACATCACTCCCTGAGCAAACAGGAGATCCCAGTAACCGCACAAGTGGCTAAAGCTTGTAGTCTATTGTTAACCACTCAAATAATTGATTGTAATGAAAAGCAGTGATACTGGGCAAGCATTAAAACCAAAAGTTAACATTAAAATCAAATGCAGGCCACACCAAAAGTACACATCAGAACAAAGATATTGTCAGCCATGTTAACCCAGTCTATTTAAAAAAAACTATTTGAAGATGCTTACTGTCTGTCTAGGTGGGGCGTCCTGGTTATAGACTTCCTCAAAGTCCCAACGAGGATACTTTGTGAAGTTTTTTCTGTAGAGTATGGGCATGGGGGTCTCAGCCTCAGTTGCAGGTGGTGTGGTGGTTTTAACCCGAGTTATGTTTAGCTTCGTAAGTGATTTTGTTGTCATAGAACCTGCAGCTTTGGCTCGGGCTGTGCTAAACACAGCGGACAGCAGAGTCAAGTTTCCCCTTGTATCCCAAAATGTAACGTCACTGTTGATGTGTTTTCCTGAATAATCAGTGCTGTTAAAAGTGCAAATGTGACAGAAGAGCAACATTCATGAATTAGCAAGTCACTTTAGGAGACTTCAATTTGAAAAAACAAAACAAAAAAAACAAAAAACAAACGCTAGACCTAAATGTGCTGCTATACTTAACTTTAGGGTTAAGGTTAAAAATTAATGTAATCACCATACATTTAATACAGAGGGAACTGGAAAAACATATTTAAGTATTGTCTTGTTTATTCTTCATGTTTCTCAGTGAACAAAATACAAATACAACTTACCTGCTATTTGATAAAAATTCCCATGATAAAATTAAAAGTATACTGGTGACACACATCACAATCACCAACGAAAAAGGCCTGTAGTTTCTGACTGCCATCCCTCCGGTTGGGACTCTTTGCTGCTCAGTTAGAAAAAAGATGAGTGTTTTCTTTCCCCCAGATGAGGTAGATGTGCCCAGGTAGGAGAGCCACCTGCAGTATCTTACACCATGACAACACAGTTGACTGACTATGAGGTGACTGACAGAGTACACACACAATAGAAACCTAACAGCAACACACAAACACATTCTTGATCATACATGTGGAAGTTTATTGCACAACTGAGTGGAAATAATGTAATAACTTTGCAGGGGTTCAAACCTGTTTCACATTTAGTAAAGGTAAAGTTGAGTTAAAAAAAGTTTTATGATAAATTAACATTTTATAATAATAAAGATACAGCAATAGTCCTTTATCTCTTTTGGTCCTAATTTGTATATTGGTAGCTATAAAAAGTCCTGCACTGGTTGGATGTTTCCTTTGGTCTTCAGGTGGACTGCAGTTTGAATAACAGGGGCTGCAAGCAAAAAAAAGAGAAAAAAATACTACAACAACAAAAAACAAAATAGGAACACAAATAAAAGTTGCTGTTCGGTGGATTGTACAGCTATGATGTGAAATCCCGGAGAGGTCTTTCAGTTACGCTCACAGATAATAGAGCAGCACAGTCTGATGGTGGATGGCAACGCAAAAGAGCAGAGTCAGAGAGCAGTCTCAGATGGAGTAGAGTTTGAGCTGGTCCTCCATGTCTCCCGCCGTCACCTCCCCAAACGTCTCCTTGTTGTCTTGAAGCAGCTGGAAGATGGCGGCCAGCTGCATCCCAAGTTGAAAAATAAATAAATAAAATATAAAAGTCCTGCAATTGTCTTTTAGCACCGATTACTAAAAAAATTAAAATAAATTAATAATTTAAACTAAAAAACTAAAACTAAAAGGAAATTCAGGAAATGCAGAACAATTCCTTGATAATTTAAGAACAACCTCCTTATCAAACCTCCTAAAAGAAGTTGTTATTTAGGCGAGAATGATCTCATGCTAATAATAATAATATAATAATAATTTTATTGCACACAAGTGCACCATTATAATAAAGCGAGTACAAGTGATCAATAGTGTTCCGTTTCCTTAGTGGATTATAGTTTTTTACACAAATCATTATCTTCATCATCATTGTTGTAATGTCACAAACAATAAAGACAAGGGAGACGCGAGGACACGACACAGGGAGAACTGGACAAGACAAGACTTATAAGAGTCGATCATTCACATATGCAGAGAAAAAAAGACAGGCAAAAATAGATTATGCTGATACAGATAATGCTGCATGACTAGCAACGACTGTTGTAAACTTGACATGTGTCATCTAAAAGCATAACAATGAGGGTTTTATCTTCTTGATCTTTTGGGCTCCAATTTCATAGACCAGGTGCAAGCAAGGCACAGTGCACAACTGGTTGTGTCCAGGTGCATTTTGCAAGTTTACCAAGTGCCCTGTTCCTCTTTGGGGATTTATTGTGACCTTGTATTGAGTTCACTGTTTCTCCTCCTGGATTACTTGGGCCAATTGGTGCAGAGCTCACAGTTCCTCTCTGTGGATTCTCGCAGGCAGGACACGCTTCTCATAGTCATAGCTTTTATGAATCAGCAGGTGGTGCTGTTTGTCAGAATATATTTTTGGTAAACCTACATGACCCAAATTTCTAAACAACCCTCAGTTCATGATGTTGAGCTTTGTTTGGGTTGAAGCAAATACAGTCATCCAGGTACAGCTATCATCAAATATTGAAGAAAATGTGTCTCTGTTGTATAAATAAAAAACTTTCATACACACACTCACATTCATCTGCACTTTTTTCTATCATATATAGGCTACACATTCACATGCCAATGGTTCAATTGGGGCAAATTTGGGTTCAATAACTTGCCCAATTAAGGATTGAAGTGTCCTTAATTGGACTGGAGAAGCCAAGGATCACACCACCAACCTTTAGATGAGTGGACACCCACCTCCTGAGCCATGAATCATATTCTGATCTGGTCATAACCCATGGCAACTTACCAAACTAGCTTTGTGAGACAGTGTGGCTTTGTTGGCTTCTCTTTTGACCGACAGCTCCACTTCCCCTTGTTTGCATGGCACCTAATTAGAACATAATTGCAGCCTGTGAAGAAGAAATAGCCTAATTTTAACACCCCATAGTTAAACATACAGCCTCAAACAACTGTCCCTTGGTGGTGGTTTGCCGCCATGTTCTCGGTTTTCTCCATCTTTCTTACTGAAAAACATGTGAATCTGTCTCTTTTCCCATGATAGAGCCATTGAGGATCCCCCCATTGCCCACCACACCACAACGCAGCGCACTCACTGGCTGGCTTTGGAGAGAGTAGAGGCTCCTTTGGCTTTGGGATCAACTTCACTGAAGATAGACCATCAAGGAGTTAAAGGGATACTTAAACATTTTGTCAAATTGGCCCATTGCCATAATCCCTATAGTTTTAGGAGTAGGTGGTGCAAGCTATTTTTAGAGTGGTGGAGCAGAGCTGCGAGCTGCTCAGAGCTAAACTACGGAGGCTCATGAGATTTCTTGGTTTCTCTCATCAAACTCATCAAATACACAATCTAACAACTCCAAAATGCTGTTGTGACCTGCACATTCACCACGCTATGAGATAATAATGAAACGTTACGAGACAGAGTTGTTTTAGAGGTAAATTCATGCAAAACAGCTGGTGCACGTTCCTGCTTCAAAAACAACTCGGTCTCGTAACGTTAGGTTATTTATTATCTCATAGCGTGGTTAGCTTATGTGTGGTATTGGTATTCACCACAGCCAGGAGAATGGCTATACAGCTTAGTGTGCACTTGCAGAAAATAGACAGAGCCACACCAACACTGATGAAGATCTAAAGACTGAAACATTGCCATGATTAAAAATGCCCATGCAAGTTTAACAGTGTACAGGATTTTCTCTGTACATTTAAGATTTGCATCCCCTGGCATTCCACGAGCGACATGCAGATCTTGGCAAGCAGCCTCTGCTGGGGTGACGCACATTGGTGAGTTTATGCATATGAACATGAATACATGTAGCAGTGTATTTGGCTAAAACAGCCAGGGGATGCAAATCTCGGCAGGTCCAAAAAGTGCTGTGCTGAATACTGCATCCCCCCTGCAATGAATGATCCGTAGTTCCGCATTACCGTCTGTGATGCGCACTGTTGTGGCTCCGCCAGACAGCAGGAACACAAGAACTCATGAATTCCGTCATAATCGCACAATATAGCGGGCTGTAGTCTCCATAAAGAGAACCACAAAACCGAAAATAATTAATTTAATCCAGAGGAGTAGTAGGGAAACTGCTCAGTGTACAGTATTTTATTTTGACAATTAACCGGGTGTTTTGTTTTGTATTTTGTACACTTTTTCCTGTCCCACACGATCTGCTCTGTGCTGAATTAATGCGCTGTGCTCCAGCCGTGTCGCAGCGCAGCCGCAGCCGGTGGAACCACACACATTGACTAGAGTTGAAATGTATCGGCTCCACCGCCATGCCGCAATGGATCACTGAATGCACCGGCGAGTGGGCAGAGCTTCATTTTTGCTCTGCTGGTTTCAACATGGCAACCGGGTCACATATGATCTCATTTTACAGCTAAACAATACACTAAAGTATGTTTCTGAAAATATTTGAAGCAGAAAATGGGCAGTGCAGTAACAGAATTTTGCTTCTTTGATCAACACTCATTTGATAGTTTGAACAGTTTTGGGAGCCGGCTGCAATGTTTTGGACAAACCTTATTTGGATAAAGAACAAGTCGAGTCTACTTTATGCAAATGCAACATACAGCGACTGGTCCATCAACCTGACCCCAGCCCTTCTGCTGCAGCAGAGCAGCCAAACATCCCAAAACAATCATCAGTGTTTGAGCTTGTTTACATCTGAATGCATCCGATCACAAGTGGTTGGCCCTAATGGCAACCAAAACGTTTTGTTAAACCACTTGCCGAGGTGGCCTGAGATGCATTTATCTACATTCTGTTCACAAACAGTGAACCTCCATTTTCTAGTTGTTAGGTGTAATATGTAAAACATAATCTGACTGCATTCAAAAACCTGATTCTTATCTGCGGCTTTACATAGCCTACTGTTTACTGTCTGCATGTGTAACCAGTGTATATCTTCTGTGTTGTATTTTTTCCTTCGAGAAGGAGGGAGGAGACCATAACACTGCTCTTTCAAGCGTCTTTATTATCTGACGACCAAGGTGAAACAAAAACAATAAATGATGCGCTTTGACCTCCATCAAGCGAGCCCCTAAAATGTGGACATAACACGGATACATATGTATTAACCCATTAAATGAGGCCCAATAAAACACAAAAGAGATTGGAACAGGGAATACTGCTCACCTCTCCCACAGAGCACAAAGGCAAGAGGGAGAGTTTTGGCGGGACAAGGGTCTTTATAGAAACATGGGGTTCCCTGAAAAAGGAAAGCAGGGAACACAGGCTAATTAAGGTTTCGCCTGAGGAGGAGTAGCTTACAATCATGAGGTATATGAACAAAAACAAAAACATTTTGTGTAATTATATAATCGTATGCATAACCCCTGTTACACATGTAAGATTCTCACTCAAATGACCAGTGTTTCCCTTGTGTTTTTTGTGATCTCAAAACCAATTCAATTCAATCATTTATTCACACATATAGAAAAGGTATAAAAAATCATAAAATCATTAACCAGCCAACCATAAAAATAACAAACATTGGTGTGTGTGTGTGTGTGTGTGTGTGTGTGTGTGTGTGTGTGTGTGTTTTCTCTCTTTTCTTTACGTCTTCTTCTGTACATGTCCTGTTTTATTTGTTGTGTTATTTGCTCCTACTGTATTTTTTGTTTGTTCCTGTTTTACTGCTTCAAGTGTAAAGCACTTTGAAATGCACAAAAAGGGGCTACTCACATCATTATTTGTAACAATAATGATAATAAGTAACAAACTGTAATTAGGCACAGAATTGACTAAAAAATGAACCAGGAAAGTGGAGAGGAAGAAGTAACACACACACAACACATGGTTGGAAAAAAACAAACCCCAAAAATAAACATGTTATCACTGATTTCATTGTGTGATAAACTGAGTGTTGTAGCTAGTTGTTTTTTTTAAATTTTAATTATGTAATACTACAATTTGGATTACTTTACTACTACAATTTACTTTACTTTTTACTTTACTTATGTTTTTTCTTGGTGGTTGAGTGACCTGTTGATTTTTAAGTTGGACTTAAAGACAAATAGCTACTGCGCCAAGTACACATGTAACTAGTTAGTATCACATTTTGAACGCTCTGGCTTAAGAGAGCTCCAAGATACAGACAGAAATGTCAAAAATATTACAACCAGCCCTGGTCTCCCCTACCACCTGTGTGTGTTGTAAAATCCAGGTGAAGAGGACACAGCAGAAATACAAGAATTAAAGAACCGTACCGTATGTACACAAAGCAAAAATAAACTGTATGCAAATGTTCACAATTTCATTCAGATAGGCAGATATAACTATTTTTGTTCAGGAACTAAGTGATTAGTCAGTTTGTTTTAAACTATTTTTTTTTAAACTATGGATTCAAATGCAAACAGGTCTGACAGGTATAACATTCTTGTTTGTGGTCAAACTAGTGTTATTTGTACAGTAGCTATACACTTCACAATGTGCTGCATGAAAACATAAACTGAAATGATGGGGGTGGATAGTTGGATAAGGGACCAGAGGGAGAACTGCAGAGGAAGATCGAAAACTGTGTTTCTGTGTTCTTTATGTTAATCTCACTCTGTCACAGTATTACTTAGATGCCCTCGTCACAATTTGATTGGATTTGACTGAAGTTATATTATCTATTGATTTACTACTTTATGTTTTTTTCTGGGTGAGGCCTGTTGATTTTTAAGTTGGACATAAAGACAAATAGCCACTACACTGAGCTTATCTAGTTTCACTTATCACAAGAATAAAAAAGTGTACTAAATCTTCATTGTATCAGTATTACATTTGCTCTCATGTCGTTGTGTCTGAGTCTGTTCTTTGAAACAGTTTCATTATTTTAGTGTCATGTAGTTTTTTCCAAGTTTTCATCTCCAGGATGTAGTCATGGTTGATGAAGAAAATGACGCGGGTTTTGGTGCCCCTATCTACATAATAGTTGAAGTATTTCTTGTAGTCCTCAGTCATGAATCCATACGCATTTACCTGAGAAAAGAAAGAATTAAAGACACACCAAAGAAGTTATATCAAGGTACAGTGGTTTACGCACAAATCATAAAATGTCAAACTATTCCTTTAAGGGTCAAACGTTTGACTTGGGGTTGTATGAGGTTATAATAGATTTTCAGTAAATGTGTGACTCTCTCTCTAATGACATATTAGGTCATATTACAAAGGTGCAGCAACTAGTTTGAATAATATTAACTTACTGTGTCACAGGTGTGTAGAGCCAGGAAGAGAGTGAATGCCCCATTGGTCGGTCTGACAATTGCCCAAAAGGTGCGATTCACATTACGAGACAGTAAGAACCTGTAGGTGACAGTTAAATATAAAATCAACTTAATGTATTAAAATGTGTTTTATAAGGAAAAAACACAATTCAGCCTCCAAAATGACCTTAAAGCCCCTGGAAACCCAAATCCACAAAAGCCTTCTAACTATGTAATTTAGGGTCTTATGTACATAATATTAAACATGTAAAAATAATTTGAAATCAGTTCCCATCCAAATTCAAAATATTTGCCTTTTAAGTTTTTGTACATTTTTGAAATTGGGGTTGAATTGGGCGGGGTTTTCTCTGGGATTTTGTGGCGGCATTACAAATACGTTCTGCTCCCGCTCGACACTCCTCTCAACTCTTCACAACTGTGGGGGGGGGGGGGGGGGGGTGTACAATTAGCGATTAGCGTTTCACCAGTTGTTTCTAGAAAACCCATCTTTTTAATTTAGGACTCTCTGTAAGCTCTCTTCTTTATTTGGACACTCAACTGAATCCTCTACTATTTGTTTCATTGCCATACATGTAGTTTTTCCATTGTTGCTATTGTTTTATTTATTATTCTTTTTTTGGTTTGAATTTACACTACATGAAAAGTTTTATCATAATAAACCACATCAAGTAAAAAGTTTGAGTGTGACCTGTTTCGCACATATCTGAGGAAATCCTGGTGCAGGACATAGAAACGACTCTCATTGTACTGCCCGCCATAGTACGTCCTCGGTCTGAGGGGAGAAAATACAAAATCTAAAGTGATTATTGAAGAATGATGTGATGGTAATAAGTTTAGTTACTACTTTGTTACCGTTTAGTCATGTCATATTTATAAGCACTGGACAGTACATCATTGCAGACGTCATAGGATATTTGGATGTGTATTAATGTGTACTTGCCGGCTGTTCTTGTAGGGACCAGCTTCAATCCTTTCTCCTTTCAGAAGACCCTGGAGCCAGTTGTAATCCCTCATCCCCTCGGGAATCATCACATGCTTTATACCCTGTCAAAAGGAGAAGGAGGACTGATGAGTGTGTTTGGAGCATGTTTAAACAATCCCCGTATTAACACCTTTGACGTGTGAGTTTCAGTACCTCATCGTTGGGAATAGAGGTGTATCCGTACTTCTTGAGCAAGTACAGTGATGTAGTGATGGAGTGGGCTGTGTGGACATACACCGATGTTTTGTTCCCTACGTCCTCCTCGTAACCTTTGATGACGGCGCCATTCATCCTACGACACAAACACATCCACACGTCTCTCATGACCCGCTTTTCCACTGAAAAGTACCCAGAACTAAATGGTTCCTGTGGCCCACTGTGTTTCCTCCGAGGCCCAAAATCCTGGGGAGATTATGCAAATCACTAGGCCTAAATGTAGCCTACTAGTCTTAAAATTACACATACAAGGTCATTTTTTTTCTCCCACAATGTTGTGAATATGGCAATATTATATAATTTTTTTATTTATATCTGGTGGAAAAAAATCTAAGAAATCCACGCTAAAAAAACTAAATAGTGGGCTTGCAGCTGGAATTGAATATACCACCGGGTAAAAGAAATGAGTGCTCATCCAATCGGAAATGTTCAGATACCACGCCCACATACAGGGGCGCAGATAGGTTTTTGAAACTGGGGGGGACAAATTTAGGGTCAGGTTGATTTGGTTTTGTGTATGTCATTATGTCAACCTCCTCTCCCTTTCCTCCATCTGCCTCTGGCCTTGCCGTCCCGTCTCCTGTCCATCCTTCTTCTGACCCTCCTTCTCTCTCTCTTTCTTCTGTCCCTCCCTCTTCTCCCTCTCTCCCTTCTGCCTCTTCAAGCTGTAGATCTAATGCACAACTAGGCCTACTGCTGCTACCCTCCAGTGGATCGCTTTCAGTTTCACCTCCCTCACTGCCATCTTCAGGAACTACCTGCAGGCCAGGACCATGACAACATTTTAACATAGCATAAACAAACATTATAACTGCTTTAAGGCATTAGCGCCATTGGCAGTAATTTAACATGGGCATACCTACAGGCTACCACAGAGGCTACCAGTCCCAGGAGCCATATCTCTACTAGAGATTATAAGATTCCATATGGATATGCCAATATAATGTGTTGCTATGGTGGCCAAACTTCCTGTCTGCATAAATGAGCCTGTCAACCAACATCACAGTACAAGCATTTTATTTTAATAAGCTTAAAATAATAAAATATATGTTATTTTGTGTAGTGCATTTTTGTCTATAATGGTTAGTAATGCCTACAAAGTTCAATTCTGGACTCTAAAAAATAATTAACTGTGTCTGTAAGGCGAGATAATAACAAGCTAACAGGCTCAGTCATTCAAATTCAATGGAGGTGATGTATGACAACAACACAATAATTGTGTTAAATACTGATTCACCTTAAATGGAACACATTGCGCCGAGTGTTAGTAACTAAAATAACAGTTCACGGTTTAAAATGATGACGTTAGCAATCGCTGTTGAAACTGTAACCTAACAACTTAGAGTCTAGACCATTAGGCTTGGCAATATCACGGATTCAAGCAGGCCTACACATTTCCAGAAGACCCCTGAAAGCTGCAATGGACGATTTAATTGATAATAAATAAATGCATAAAGGTTTCCCCCTCCCCTCCCTCTTGTGAAATTGGTCTCTCTTCCTCTATTCTCACTCTGTGTCTCTACTACGATTTTACTTCCACGGCGAGATTTCTTTGAACAGACAGACTACCAACAAAAATTGCAAGGTGATATGATAACGTTTATGATAACACACAGTTTACTTACAGTTGATGCTTTTTGAAAAAACGATGCAATCGTTTTCTGCTTTTTGGGTTTGGCTGGCCTCATCTTGCATGCCGTTTTGTTGTTGGTAGTTCTAGGTTATGGGGTCCTAAACTAGGAGCTGTCCCACTGATGCCTGTCATATGCGTTCTGGGTAACTATGGTAACCAGGCTTGAGACGACGCAGCCTACCCAGCTCAACAACCGAATACAGGAGTGTAATACCGTTTCTCGCCACATAGCCCATACGCGTCCAGAGAGGCGCTATTTCGCATTTTTTTGCATTTCGAGATTTTTCTCTCCATAAAAGTGAGGGGGACGGATCCAAGTGAATCAGAATCTGGGGGTGTCGAGTCCCACCTGTCCCACCCTCTATCTGCGCCCTTGCGAATAGTTCCTGAACCTTTCGAAAGTACCTGCCCCCGACCAGGGCCCTGTTCCAGAAAGCGGGATTAGTGTTGTCAGGTACCGGCAATGAGGAGGGAGCACACAGCTCACTCTGAGCTTTAAAACCTCTCCTCTGTCTCTGATGTCACAGAATCTACATTCATCTTTCAGACTACACTTAACACACAGCACAGTAACATAGCAGCATTATACAGTAAATGGCACAAAAAGGGCTGTATTTAAAATTAACTTTCATGTTTCAATGCACAGTGTTAATTTTTTTTAAAGACATTTAGGTGCACTGAAACAAAACCTGCTGGCATTCAACATCACATTGAACAAACTCATGGAAGTTAATACCCAGTTAACGCACAATTATTATAATATGGGACTTTCCCTCTAACAACATGACACTCACAGTCACTCATAAGTGAAAACACTGGGCCACATCAAGTCTGGCTCTGCTGTACTGGTGCCATGTCTGCATCAGAGCGATGAAATGAAACGGAGAAGATGAAGATCACATGAGATGAGGTGACACGGACAACTGACCGCATAACCTGCCAACACACGTGTTGTTCTCCTATTGGCAGATGGTTTAAGGTTTTCCCAGGGAGCTCCACCACACCCATAGTGACTGTGATAAAGGCAGAACAAATTAAACAAAGACCATCCTTAAAAACTTGTTTAACCTGCAGAGGTGAACAAATGGAAGGAGATACTTTTTTATGTATGTATTTTACTGCATCTGTAAAGCGTCTTTGGGTCACTGTAAAAGCGCTATACAAAATAAATGAATTATTATTATTATATTGTAATGTGATAACAGACCAGAACAGAGGTCTTCTAGACAAGTGGAGGCTGCAAAATCTGTTTGTTTTTGTTTGTTTTTTTTACGACAAATAGCTAACATGTTTATGTTTCAATCACAAATCTAGTAATTTTGCCTTTTTTGTGCGAGTTTTTTTTTTTAAGTCTCTGGCCCCCAGCCTTTTGTGGTTGATTTTTAAAGAGTTGTAAGTAAGTAAAGTGTTAAACTTTAAACAAAATTTCCAGAAGTAAGCGGAATGTTTGTGTTAATATAAGTCTTAAATAGTTCTATCTTCCGACAGCAATCACTTATATAGAGTGTTTGGTCTGAAACACGGGTCTGTCATTCGCTCTGCTGTAAGCCGAGGAGAAAACTTTCCTTGTATCCTACAACCTTTATCCAATGAGGAGAGAGAACGGCATAAAGGGGTGGTCCTCTCTGTGGGTGCAGCCAAGGGATGCGCATTAATGTGGTTTATTTACTGCAATTAAATGTTGTGTTTTCTTGTATGTTCATGAATATGTGAGGTCCCATTTCAAATAAACCTTTAAATAAAAAAATAAAACGTAGGCAAGAGGGCGGGGACTGCTAACTCCATCAGCTGACAAGAAGTTAGCCAAAACGACCGGATCGCTTACTTCTGCTTTAATTGGCTTTTTTGTAGCTAGATTGCCACTACACCTCAAATACAACAAAAATCATGCTAAACTAATAAAATTTCAACCACCCACAGTTGTGTTTATTTCCAATTACTTTCTACAACATAAGCTTGGTGAGCACTATCTTGGCCACAGCCCATTGATAATGGAGAGCAAGACAGCTTCTTTTGTCTCACACTCAGAGGAAGGCCATTGAATTCAGTCTCCCAGCATCCTTCACCTTGCAACTCCAACTCTCAATTGGTCACTGCACAGCCAGAGGTGTATAAAGTACTTGAAAAAAATAACTAAGTAAAAGTAGAAATACCATAACAAAAAACGACTTTGGTAAAAGTCAAAGTCACGCATAAGAAAATTACTTGAGTAAAAGTCTTAAAGTAGCTCACATTAAATGTACTTAAGTATCAAAAGTATCTTGTGAAAAAATATACTCAAGTATCAAAAGTACAAGTACAAGTACAAAGTATTTAGCATAAAAAGAAGCAAAACAACCACTTGTTTTGCTCGTGTGTTGTTTTATTTCACTTTCAGGTGAATAGATGTGGAATGATAAAACCAAAAAACACCTGAGCAAACATGTAGAGTGAGTGAATCAAGTGCCTGGTGACTGCCTGAGAATATAAAGCAAGCGTCTGTCTGTATGTACCGTATATGATCATTAGTAGCCCGGGCGTTTGATATGCTCAATTAACTGGAGCCCAGGCGTTTGTAAGAACCAGGCGGGTATTTGCAACAGGCACGCATGTATGGCAGTGGTGCACGGTAAAAACGAAACTTATCAATCAGCGCATGAGAGTGATCAATCCTGTTACGCATAGAGGATCTTTGGAGCCGTCTGCGGCCACAGCTCTCCTCCTCCGCAGCAGCAGCGGGTCGTGGTGACAGAGAC
The DNA here is from genome assembly GCF_045865225.1 of Trachurus japonicus. NCBI lineage: Eukaryota > Metazoa > Chordata > Actinopteri > Carangiformes > Carangidae > Trachurus > Trachurus japonicus. The sequence continues at coordinate 10,383,448 of NC_140925.1, forward strand.
TGTGTGAATGCTTCACTATCGCAGATTCAAATACTAGCCTAGTAATCGCCCGGGCATTTAATTGAACAGGCTTTTACTGAATGAGGTCAGACCCCCGACAGCTTTTAGAGCGCAGGCGCATATTTGCACGCAGGCGATTATTTGGTCATATAGGCTACAGGTAATAATATTTCTATTTTAATTTGTAACGAGTAACGAGGTGGCAAACGGGCAAACGTAAATGTAACGGAGTAAAAGTATATTTTTTAACTTTTAAATAAGTAAAAGTAAAAGTCCTGATTAAAAAAAGAACTCCAGTAAAGTACAAATCCTCAAAAAATCTACTTAAAGCAGAAGTAAGTGATATATTTGTGTTAATATAAGTCTTAAATAGTTATATCTTCCGACAGCAATCACTTACATAGAGTGTTTGGTCTGAAACACGGGTCTGTCAGTCCCTCTGCTCTGCTCTGAGCCGAGGAGAAAACATTTATCGTATCCTACAGTTTTTATCCAATGAGGAGAGAGAACGGCATGCAGGGCTGTGTGTGCAGCCAAGGAACGCCGTGAATGTGGCGACGTAGGGACGAGGACTGTTATGGTGCGTTCAAGGAAACTCGTATTTTTCCGACCGTGAAGTTGTATCAGTTTGATCTGGTACGAGTTCACGGGTCGGAAGTTACGAGTGGCCGTTATAGTGACTTTCACCGGTAAAACAGGTCGGAAAAACACAAGTGGGTTGCCTGGAACGCTACAAAGTCGTAAGTTGTGACTTGAAGCTGTAATTTACGATTTCAAAAGCCTGCCTGGAACGCAGCATTAGCGAAAACAACCGGACCACTTACTTCTGCTTTAAGTAGTGTAACGAAGTACATCTACTTCGTTACTTTACACCTCTGTGCACAGCCCAGGACCTTTGATGTCACCAGGCCATAAAAGGAGAAGTGCCCTTCTAAGTGCCTAGCTCCAACATGACTGAACCTTGGCAGTGACGAAGACCAGGTTTCAGGACAACACCATATGATGTGATGATATGACACCTAGTTGAGTTTACAGAGCAAGCAACCTGACTAACTCTGCAAGGAGAACAAAGGAACTCCACGCCCCTTTTCCATTAAGCTGGTTCCAGTGCTGGTTCAGAGCCAGTGCTTAACTTGGCACCGCTTCTTTGCTTTTCCACCGCTTATCCAGTTTTTGGCTGTTCCAAGGAAGCACAAACTCCTTGCTGGTCAAGAGCCAAGAACTGGTTCCTCCAGGGTCTGGGGGCAGGGTTACCTGAGCAACAGGACCAGGGTGAAGATAGATGTACAGATGTGGCATCATCTTACTATGTTATGGATCAGAAGATCTTTTCTTCTTGGGTTAGGGCATAAGGACCTGTACTAAAGGTCAATTATCACCTCTTGCAGGTTAATTAATGCTAGGAGGGCAGGAGATGGAGTTCAATGATCTCAATACAAAATTGTATTGTTACGGTGCTAGGCTCGCCTCGGCTCTACCTAATCAAAAAAAACCCTCCCAAAGGTTAGCCCAGCACCTAACATAAACCTTACCAGTCTCTGCGTGATGCATCGACTTGTACGTGAAGTTAATTCCCTGGGTGAGTGTAGTCGTTTCCTATCTGGAGGTTTTTTTTTGATTAGGTAGAGCTGAGGCGAGCCTAGCACCGTAACAAGTGGGGGCTCGTCTGGGATCTGAACAACCATGAGGTGAAGTAAAAGTTTGTAGCTGTTGTGTGATGTAGTAGTCTTCTTTTCAAGATGGTTTGTGATTTTATTGCCTGTCTGTGTTAACTTGAGAGTTCCCTGTAAGGTAGTCGTCGGGCAGAGAGAGACTCTTGCCACTTTGTTATTTTGCCTTTCTTATTTTTGGTGGTGAAACCTGGGTGTGGGTACGTTTTCTGTGTGGCAGTGGACCTTGCCTTGGTCCATTGTTCACTCGCAGAGTTCAACGTTTAAAGAAGCCTCCCGGGAAGCCACTGAAGACCAGTGTTGGTAATAACGGCGTTAGAGTATAACGGCGTTACTAACGGCGTTATATTTTTCAGTAACGAGTAATCTAATTAATTACTTTTCCCATCGTTACAACGCCGTTGCCGTTACTGAGAATGTGAAGTGGCGCATTACTACAGTTCGGTTGAATGAAACGCAAGGTGGTTTCGGCCACACGTCAGCTGCCTCAGGTCAGGACAGGGCATGACGGCGAGCTAAAGGTAACGCAGCTAACGCAGCATCCGAGACCGATCAGCTGTGCGCCAGTGCAGCCCCTGGGACACAGCTCGAGGGTCACAGCGAGACACACAAGCACCCACTCCACCCGAGCAGCAGCAGCGGTATGAATCCGATAGACAGACGGACTCCAATTATGACGCCTGAAACGCTAAACACAGAGCACTCGCTCTGGGTAAACACAGCTGATCGATCGGAAAAAAAAAAAGACCGCTGGAGTGAATTTACCTACTTTCCGTCACTGAAAACAGGTTCTTGAATGTAACTCGGTCAAGATGCAGCATGATGATGATGGTAAAATTTACAGATAAAAATACGAGTTTTTTCATCAGCATCAGTCTACAGAAATGACGGTTAGAGGGGAAAAGGCTTTATGCACAGCTCCACAGCTCCACTGCTCCTGATTCCAGGTGTCTGACCATTACTGAGGTCAGAGTCACAGACACACCTGGATTAGGCTAATCAGTTTGTCCAATAATGCAAGACAGGAAATAAAGGAGCTGGTTTAAGTTCAGGAAGTAAGTGGAGCTGTGCATAAAGCCTATTCCATCAACCTTTATTTAGTGGGAGCATTGGAAAAAAAACACCAAAAAAAACGTTTTAAAGAAACGAAAAAGTTACTTTCTCAGTAACGCATTACTTTTTGGTTTAAGTAACTCAGTTACTAACTGAGTTACTTTTTAAATGAAGTAACTAGTAACTGTAACTAGTTACTATTTTTCATTAACTTGCACAACACTGCTGAAGACTAGATAGTTAACCATATCACAGGGTGCCTCTCCACAACGTCACTCTTCAGCAGAGCGTAATCACAATCTCTTGTGGGTTGACTCTACCTCTAGTTTCATCTGGATTCTGTGTAAAATAGTAACAGTAACTTTTGGTATGTGACTTTTGGTGTGGTACCTGCACAGTATGTTCGTTGGGTCGTTGGGTTGCAGCTTAGGTGTAAGTTGGCAACATTTTGTGCTGTTGCAGTCCACTTTCGGTTGAGTCACTTGTGTGTTACTGGTTGCTTAGTTGTGGCTTCGTAGGGGCTTGTGTACGTCTCTCCATAGATCAGTGGATCTTTGTGTGATGGAGTTGACTTAGTGAATTATAAGGTCTGTGTCTGTTGGTTAATGGCAGACTGCTTGGTGGCCATTTTGTGTCGTCGCAGTGGCAGTTCACTTTGTTTGTTCGGGTCTTTGTGTGTTTGCTGGATGCAACTACTTTGTGTGACCCATTAGTTTGTAGCCGCACTCGATTTTGGTTTGGTCACCACAGTGTTGTAAGTTAACCTTGTTTCGTAGTTTCCCTCATGGTGGTAGCCATTTTGGTATCCGGTGGGAGTGGCACCCACTTGGATGGCTACTGTTTGGCTGCTCACTCTCTTAAATCGAGTGGCAGTGTGTTGGTTGACCTTCTTTTTGTATTTTGATCTTGTTGGATCCACTTTGACCCTTTTCGTTTGTCCTGACAGCAGTCCCAGGGTTTACTTTTGATAAATGTATTGTTGGTGTTTTAAGTTGAGGCCAGGTTTGGTAGTCCCTTTTTGTTTAAGATATTGCAATGAATAAATGGTATAGTATTTTGATTAAGTGTTTATTCATTGTCTTAAGGTGGGGGAGGGTGTTACGGCCGATAGGGCCAATGAAAGTTCTGGGGCGTAACAGTATTGTTTAAATAAGCACAAGGTTTGGCAACCATGAATAAACAGAAAAGGAGAAGGGAGCCCAACTGGAGAACAGGCTGAGGCTTACCGGTTGGGGGAGGGGTCGACGGTAAAGTGACGTCCAAAAGAAAGAGGAGAGCACCCCGCTCACACAGCAAAAACGTGATGTGCACACAAAGAAAATCTTGAAAGGGGATCACACACACACACAAGGGATCACCACCACCCAGGGCAGAGGTCGGCAACCTGCGGCTAGTTTTTTTCGTTGTAATAGTTATTTCTTTGGACATGGAGGTGCTCTTGTGACATTAAAGGGACAACGAGGAGTTTCTCCATCGGCAGAACGAAAAATTCCACGACAATAAAATAGTCTCATATAATGTGGATGAATCTACGTTACCCACACTTGTTAATGGGTCCATTTTCGATAAATATATCGTTTTGTCTTTATCGTTATTTTGTTATTATTAGTGGTGGTGGAAATGCTGGGCGAGCCGACCAGCGTTTCCTTACTTTCGGTTTTGCTGACGCTGCCCGGTGGGTCATAAGAATAACGCCGCCGAATCGCCGTTTATGGTCGGAACGACGACGGTATGTGATCGTCTTCGAACCTCTGACTTTACTTCTTGATGATTGAAAACATTCCTGGCAAGACATCCGTCTTGCGCCGGTCCAAGAATTTCACCGTGCGCGTGGAGGCTCATGGTTAATGTAGTGTGAAAACACTTCGCTTTCAAAAATTCCTCGTTGTCCCTTTAAAATAAAACTTGTTTTAATATTTTGTCAATCAAAATATGCATCACATCAGGATTTTTCCACCATGAACTACATCAAAAGTAAACATCGCTCGCTCGCACCTCACACTAGAAGTCACATTAACCAGGTGAGAGAAATAATTTAATTACCTATTATTTTGAAAATATAGTGTATTTATTGAATATATAGATTTATTTCTGTCTTAGCTTTTCCATAATAATAATAATAGGTAATATAGTTCTCTCACTCACTCACTCACTCACTCACTCACTCACTCACTCACTCACTCACTGTGTGGGGGGGTCGGTGGGTACTCCCCCAAGAAAAAATGTGTGATTTTAACATGTAAATTAAGCATTCTGGTGTATTCTGAGAAAAAAATAAAGGCAAAATACAACATTTGCTTTAGATAGAAAAGCACATTTAGTACTGACTGAGGTTCCTTGTAATGGCAAGAATGGCTGGAGTGTATGAAACTGGTCTAGTGGGAAGCTGTGGCTGGTGAGCAAAAACAAAGCATTTTTTAAAGATCTTTTGGCCTGGACCAGGGCCAGTTTCCTCTGCTTCACCATGGCCCTTCAGGCCACACCTTCCTGTTCCACCACTTCTGCCCTCTCATCTGTATCTTGATAGCTGTACTGTCAGATATTAATATATGAAAGGAGGCCCCACATGCTTGAGCTTATATTGACTTAGTAGTGTCTAGTGTTTCTGTTTGAGTTAGCCATGTACACCATGTTCTCCGTGGTCTCCATCTTTCTTACCGAAAAACATAATCATGGGAATCAATCTCTTTTCCCATCTTAGAGCCATTGAGGATCCCCCCAGTTGCCACCACAGCACAGCGCACACAGCCATCACCACCTGGCTTTGGGGAGAGTAGAGGCTCCTTTGGCTTTGGGATCAGCTTCACTGAAGACATTACTTCTGCAAAACAAGAAACACAGCATGACAGATGCTAAAATGCTTAGCTTGTGTCAGCTAATGTGTTGTATGATGAATGATGTATTTTGTACACATTTGTACATTCATAAATGGTATGCAACATTACTTGCAACAATCCTTGCAGACACAACATGTTCCAAAGATCTGGAAGGATGCTGTAGTGGCCCCAGTACCCAAATCTAGTGGCCCTAAAATTTTTTAATGATTTTAGACCGGTTGCTTTGACCTCAGGTGGGAAATCTTAAAAATCACTGAAAATGCACTTGACCCCATGCAGTTCGCCTACAGGCCACGCAGGGGAGTAGAGGATGCCACAGCCACCTTGCTTCATCTGCTCTAAGCATCTGGAGGGAAGTGGATCTCATGCTTGAATCCTTTTTATTGACTTTTCATCTGCTTTTAAAGGGACAACGAGGAGTTTTGGAGAAGCGAAGCGTTTTCACACTACATTTATGAGCCTCCGCACACACCGTAGAATTCTTCGACCGGCGCAAGACAAACTCATGTTTTCATTCATCAAGAATTAAAGTCAGAGGTTCAAAGAGGTTCAGTTACCGTCGTAGTCCCGACCATAAACGGCAATACGGCAGCGTTATTCTCATGAGCGTCCGCGAAACTGAAAGTAAGGAAACGCTGGTCGGCTAGCCCAGCATTTCCACCATTAATTAAAATAACAAAATAACAATAGAGACAAAACGATATATTTATCTAATTTGTTTCTTGTTTTATGTGTATGTGTTCTTTTCAATGTCCTGTTTCTGATTCTGATCGTTTTCTGTTGCTTGTCTGACTCTTGACTGTAAAACTAGTTTACCCCCTGGGGTATCAATAAAGTAACCTGAACCTGAACCTGAACATTATGTTTTTCCGGCTTTTGTGTTTTTTTCTTCCTTAAGACCGGCTGCACCAGTCACCTGATAGTGATAAAGGGATACTCGGACATGGGTTCATTGCTTCCTCTTAATCAATATCACATTTTTGTATCTCAGCTCAGTTCTTGTGTGTAACACTCACCGTCGTACTTGAACTGCATAAAACCAAAGGGATTGTTAAAATGTGAAAGTCGGTTCCACTCGCTCATGTTGATGTTGTCTTTGTGTAGAAACAAGCGAATGTTGGGGAGGAAAGCCTTCTTGAAGCTCTCATCCTGAGAGTTTCGCAGAGACTCAGCACAAGTCTGAAAACATGAGATAAAATACCAGATTTTTAAAAAGAAAAAAGAACGCAGGATATGGAATTTAATCCACGTCACTCCCTGAGCAAACAGGAGATTCCAGTAATTGCCCAGGTGAATACAGCTTGTGTTGTTAACCACTCAAATGTAAGTAATTAATTGTGATTAAAAGTGATACTGGGCAAGCATTAAAAACAAAAGTTCATAGCAGGTCATACAGATCAGAGCAAAGATATCGTCAGTCATGTTAACCCAGTCTATTTCAAAAAACTATTTGAAGATGCTTACTGTCTGTCTAGGTGGGGCATCCTGGTTATAGACTTCCTCAAAGTCCCAACGAGGATACTTTGTGAAGTTTTTTCTGTAGAGTATGGGCATGGGGGTCTCAGCCTCAGTTGCAGGTGGTGTGGTGGTTTTAACCCGAGTTATGTTTAGCTTCGTCACCCAATCTGTAACGTCACTCTCAGTGTGTTTTCCTGAATATGCAGTGCTGTTAAAAGTGCAAATGTGACAGAAGAGCAACAGAATTAGCAAGTCACTTTAGGAGGCTTCAATTTGAAAAAAAAAAAAAGGTAGCCCTAAATGTGCTGCTATACTTAACTTTAGGGTTAATAATAATAATAAACTTTATTTGTTTAGCACCTCTCAAAATACAGTTACCAAGTGCTTTACAGATCAAGTAAAAATAACACAGTCATCAAAAACATTCAGAAAAACATAAAACCAAAAACCTGAGTGAGACAAAACAGTCACGATAAAAGCATAAAAGCATAATCAGCATCTATGATGATGATGATAATAAAACAAATATAATAAATGAAATAAAATAAAAAATAAAAACAATATTAGTGGCAAACAACAGAGCAACACTAAAATAGCCTTCTTGTAAAAGTGGGTTTTAAGACGTGACTTAAAAGTGGGCAGAGTTAGCTGACCTTAGTTCCACAGCAGTGGGGCTCTAATAGTAAATGCCCGATCACCATGGTTAAGGTTAAAGATTTATGTAATTAATACAGAGGGAACTGTAAAATATATTGAAGTATTTTCTTGTTATTCTTCCTGTTTCTCAGTGAACAAAATACAAATACAACTTACCTGCTTTTTGATAAATATTCCCATGATAAAATTAAAAGTATACTGGTGACACACATCACAATCACCAACGAAAAAGTCCTGTAATTTCCGCCTGCCATCCCTCTAGTTTGGACTCTTTGCTGCTCAGTTAGAAAAAAAATGTGTGTTTTACTTTCTCTAGATTAGATAGTAGATGTGCCCAGGTAGGAGAGCCGCCTGCAGTATATTACGTCAGCACAGTTGACTGGCTATGAGGTGACTGACAGAGTACACACACAATAGAAACCTAATAGCAACACACAAACACATTCTTGATAGTACATGTGGAAGTTTATTGCACAACTGAGTGGAAATAATGCAATAACTTTGCAGGGGTTCAAACCTGTTTCACATTTAGTGACGGTAAAGTTGAGTTAAAAAAAAAGTTTGATGTTAAATTAACATTTTATAATGATATAAAACTAAAAGACACAGCAACAGTCCTTTATCTCTTTGTCCTTATTTGTAATTTGAAGCTATAAAGTCCTGCTCTGGTTGGATATTTCCTTTGGTCTTCAGGTGGACTGCAGTTTGAATAACAGGGGTTGGAAGCAAAAAGAAAGGGAAAAAAAGAAAAAAGAACCACAAGAACAACAACAAAAAACAACAAAATAGGAACACAAATAAGAGTTGCTGTTCGGTGGATTGTACAGCTATGATGTGAAATGCCGGAGAGGTCCTTCAGTTACGCTCACAGATAATAGAGCAGCACAGTCTGATGGTGGATGGCAACGCAAAAGAGCAGAGTCAGAGAGCAGTCTCAGATTGAGTAGAGTTTGAGCTGGTCCTCCATGTCTCCCGCCGTCACCTCCCCAAACGTCTCCTTGTTGTCTTGAAGCAGCTGGAAGATGGCGGCCAGCTGCTCCCGTTGCACCCTGCGAAAGTGAATATCAAATAAATACTAAGTTAAAAAAATATATATGTAAAAAAAATTTAAAAAAAACCAAAAGGAAATCTCATGAAATGCAGAACAATTCCTTGATTATTTAAGAACAACCTCTTTATCAAACCTCATAAAAGAAGTTGTTATTTATTACCTAGGCGAAATTGATCTCATGTATAATAATGATAATAACTTATTGCTGCAAGGGTGGACACAAGTGCACCATTATAATAAAGTGAGTAGAAGTGATCAATAGTGTTCAGTTTTTATAGTTTTTTACACAAATCATTATCTTCATCACCATTGTTGTAATGTCACAAACAATAAAGACAAGGGAGACTCGAGGAGACAGACACGACACAGGGGACAGGACAAGACTTATAAAAGTCGATCATTCACATATGCAGAGAAAAAAAGACAAGCAAAATAAATTATGCGGATACAGATAATGCTGCATGACTAGCAACGACTGTTTTAAACTTGACATGTGTCATACCAAAGCACATAACTATGAGGGTTTTATCTTCTTGATCTTTTATCTACGTATCTCTGACTATCCATGTTTTTGGAGTCACTGCTTTGTCAGCAGCAGGTCCCAGTGTTGTGTTACAATGACTCCTTGTGGCCGAACAGCAGCAGGTCATCAGGGGATTAACTAACACTTATCTGTCAGAGGTGACGACTGGAGACACAATCGACACCTGCTGTGACACCTGTGAATCACACATCTAATGTGGAATAATATGGGTAGGTAAGTGGGATCAGGTAAGCAGCACTGCACAGTCAGTTACACCAGTCGCTTCGTGGCCACTTGAGGATAAACGAGCAGATGAGGCCAGAACTGTAAAAGCAAATTGGCCTGAGACAAACAGCGTTGATGAGGTTTGCATTAAATGGCCAGAAAGTGACTCCCCTGGGACAGACGGGTGAGAATAACTCATACTTTACCACGTATTTGCTCCTTTTTCAGGCTCACAGACAGTTAAAGTGTGTATTGGAGTGTATCCTGCAATGATAAGAGCAGGGTATTCACGTACATTATAGGCTAGAATAACTAATATACTTCCTTAACTCTCTCCTCTATTCCTTGTTGTTTCTTTTTAATACCAGCAGCAACCAAACTGTTCGAGTCTCGTGTGATTCATCCTTCAGCTAATGCCTGGCAGAGACTCAATCTCGCCTTACTCAGTCTCGCCTAAAGCCGAGGGGTGATACAGCAGCTAATCGCGTACGGCTGCGACTGAACTGCCAACGACACACAAGCACACGTGAAGACAGCGTAGGGAAGGCGAGAGGGAGGAAGACAACAAGTCGACATTGGACAGAAAGCAGAACAGAAGCAGAACAGACATGTTGAAACAATGCACCTTCATAGAAATTAATCAAAACATTTGACCAATTTTGTGACAAAGGATCTTTTGGTCTTTTATGAATGACTCTGGGAAAACAGAGGGATACTGAGCTAAATGGAAAGTCCAGTAAGCACAAGTTAATGTGTCCAACTCTGGGAATGTTTACTATACCCCACCCTTTATTTGGTGGCTACTTTTTAGACACCTTTTTATAAGCCATTATTAAGAACAACTGTTGTGTTCTTATCAATTCGTATCAATAAACCCTTTATAAAAGAGTCTTGTCAGGAAGTTGTCCTCATTTTGTTACTGACCTCTGCTCCTCTTCCATCTCATCTTTGGACATCATCATTTCCAAGTGGTGGGATCGTGCCTTTCCGGGGACATACTTCAAGGAATTGTTTGCATTTGATTCCAGCTTATCTGATGAAATGAGACAAACAATGATTAAAAACCAACACGAAAAAAAACCCCCACACACATATGAAGTATAAATTCAAATATGTAACTCACAACTCTTTCAAAGTGGGTAAAAGTGCTCACCGTTGATCCCTGGGCTCTCTGTGGCTCCTTCGGTCTGGGGGTAAGAAAAAGCACACTTTAGGAGTTCCTTCCCAGAGACCCCAATGAATGACCTACGGACCCTCCCTGGTGACGCCTTGGATGATGAATCTACCTCTAAGCTCATATGCCTAGATCCAGGCCTGGGGATGGACAGGCTGGATGGGGAGGAGCAGCGCACAACTGGTGTTGCCAGTTCTTCAGTGTGAGGTTGCGGATGTGCCTCCTCCTGTCGGAGAATTAAGGGGTCAGATGAGGGGCATCACACCATCACTTTGCAGTCCACCTTTTACCTCTCACATATCTGTGCGTCTACGTGCTCTGCAGCCAGGCTGGATTAGAAACTGCTGTGCGGATATCTAGTTCCAAACAAATCGATTTAACTCTGTGTGTTACCTTAACTCATCACCCTTCCTGGATGCTGGATGTGGATCAGGCCTTCAATTCACACCGATGCTACTCATGGGAGAGGCAAGGTTATCATCACAAACTTTTACTATCTGTCCAGGCCAGCTGTATAAAAACCTAGTCTATGTTTAAGGTAGACTAGAGACGGGCCTAGGAGTGGTGTGTTCAGATTTAGGTGGTCAATCCTGGCAGCTTTCTATAACCCTTCATTAGGCCTACCTTTTAGAAATTTGAGTCAAGCCATGTTCACTCTATTTATCTACACCAATTAACACTGAAGGACAAAACAATGGGCAACCTATGATATCCTCCCTGTGTTGCCCTCTTTCTAACATACAAGATACTACAACATTGTTTTGAATACCGGTAAGTATAGAATCGCCTCCTTTTCAATTTTAATGCTTGATTACAATCCAGTTAAATCGAGTCAAACTGTACTGCAGGATTATAACGCTTAAGGGACTATTTTTCACACCTTTATTTATACTGAGGTGAAGGATTTGAAGGCTTCTGTCACCACTGATCGGTCAGTGTAAACAAACTGTTAAGTGGGAGGGATAGTCAGATTAACTGAGACTTGTGTAACAAAAGAGGGTTTTGACAGGGCATAACAAAATAAACCATGACTCCAGGGCATGTGTGAAACTGTATAACAGGTAGATCTAGAGTGACTTACTGACTGCACAGATTTCACTACATCCCAGTGATCGTGTGAGCTCCCGCTGATCTCGCACCAGTCCTCCGCCGTCTTCTTTTTCTTCTTTTTATCCGGTAAATAGCCATTCTGCCTCGGCCCCGACTGATCTAATCCTGCGGCGGAACCGAAATAGCTCCGTGCGTCGTTTGCGAAGTCGGCTGCGGGCGAAGAGCTGCTGAACACCGACGTTGCGACCACAATGGCGAGAAGCGTGAAGATAATAGCTGATAATACAAAAGTTAGATCCATGGTTGTGGAGCCGTGTGTAGGCTATGTCTCTGTGTGTGTGTGTGTGTAAATCCCGCACCGTGGTGACTCGCTTTGTCTCTGCTGTTCCTCCGTCTGTTCACCTGAGTCAAATGCATTCACTCGCTCACTCACTCACTCAGCCATCCTTGTAATAATCCCCACCACAAATCAACTTTAACGGGCAGCGTTTACGGGATATGCTACAATCTCCTCTCCAAGGTGGACGTCACATCCTCCGGACCCGCCTACCCCACCCCACCCCCGCCTCATGGTCTACCCCCGCCCCCGCCGTCATATCCCCAGTCTACCTGGACAGCAGCGTCGGTCGGTCAGGTGCGCTGGCACGGAGCGGTGCAACGTGCTCGGCTCTTTACTTTACTTTTCACCCGTTAATCGCATCGACGGCGGGTGAACGAACGGCACCGACCGGGAGATGGAAATGGTTTCTGACAGGACCCGTGTAGTTAACTTACCGTCGGTCCAGGGCCGATAAGAGCCAGGCAGGGGTTTAATTATACAGCCTGTCTGTCAGAGCAGGAGGAGAAAGGGGTGTTCTTCTCACCCGAGGACGACTCACCTTGCCAGCTCAGTCTGAAACTTGGGATTTAAAGAGGACAATAAACAACCAACAGCAGATTTGCACTCTGTCAAAATTCTGTGATTGTCTGGTAACCAGGCAACTGGCGCCTGAGGTCACGGCCGCCATCTTTGTAGGCTAAACCTTGGCAACTAAATCCTTTCGAAGTTTATTGTTATATATTATCATCTAATTAAATAAAAAAACACTCACAAATGAACCTTTACTGTTAAAATGACTGTTTGGAAATCACTTTGTATAATATCTATCTACACCCTACACTGGCTAAAGCTAACTAAACCAACTGACAAAGCTCATGTTAGTTTGCAGCAGCATAGCTTTCACTCAAAAATATGGACAACAGAACATACGCGTTGTGCATGAATAATTCCAGTTTGAATATATTAATTACATGAAACAAAAACAGCAACAAAGCTAAAATTATGTAATTATGAACTTTTTCTTGTTAGTTTATGTGGTTATTTTTGGACATGGCACAATTACCTTATTTAAAATGAAACCGACTTCCTCCTCATCACTGGAAAAACAAGAATCCAATACGAATATCTTACTTATTTTAATGTAAACCTATACAATTTGAGAAACACCAACTTTATAGTGTACTGCTTCATATTCCTACAGACACATACATACGTTTTATGTGAAGGTGACAGGAAATAATGTAAATAGGGTGATGCAATAGTTTAGTCCAAGATACTGTGTATGCTTCATGGTCTTATAGGATACAGACAGTTTTAGCATTAATTGGAAGAATTAACTGGATTACCCAAATTCTGGCCTTCCTAATTAGATCATATATAAACGTATTCACAGCGATCTTTGTGGATCAATCAATAGGGCAGTTAGGATTTCACCTAAAATCAACACAAGTACCGGTAATCAAGTAGTTTGCTAATAACTTGCTAAAAATAAAAAATAGACCTATTCATCTTGCATTTTATTTCTGGCTATACAACAGGTGACAATACAATTAATATTTTATTCTCATTGAACTAAGGAGTGGAGGTCAACTAATGCAATTATTAATTGAAAAGTTAAAAAAAAACAGATCAGATGGGTGTGACAGAATGCACATTGGCAACTTATTTACGACAAAAATGTTTATTAGCATTCACCTGAAGCAATAACAAGACATTTGAGAGGTTCACAGAGGAATGCAATTCACAAATATTATCCATAGGGCAGTTAGAAACTGCCCTTTAAACCCTTCACTAGGAGTCACTGGACCCAATTTCAAAAAAAGCGAGCAAGGCCAGTTTTCAACAGTGGATAAACCACAGAGGGGGAAAGGAAAGGAGGGAGAATAAAGAGGAAAAGGGAGAGGAGAATCTGTACAGCACATGGAGGGAAGAAGAGGTCACAAGACAGGAGAGGATGGATGATCTGCCACACCTGTGAGCTTACAAACCGGCAAACGGCAGCGGAGGGTCGAGCCCCGGAACAGCACCGGGCACTCAGCACCGCAACACGCCACACCATGTCACCACCGCACTGCACCGCATCTTAACAGCTAACCAGCATTACTCAACTGCTACACAACTGCGCCTAGTGCACAAAAGATACACAAGAAAGAGGGTTAGAGTCATAGGAAAGCAACTTTAACCAGACAGAAAAAAGATGTGACAGAAAAGAAAATGCTATTTTTTGCCGGATTAGCAAGTCACAAATTTGTGACAAAGTGGCACTGCGATTTTTTTTTTCATGTTTTGCTTTGATGTCACTGTACAATAAGCCATTTTATCCCAGTAAGAGTAGTCTAAAAGCTCAAATATGCAACATGGCCCTTTTCTACACCAACTGCAAATAAAACTCCCCCCCATATCCACCTTGAAAGGGTGTTTTAACAAGGGATTTCATTAAAAGAAATATATTTATGGTCAAAAAAGAATTTATTAACAAGTACAAATTCAATCAAAATTAAAAAAGCCCAATTTTGATTGGGGAAAAACCTTACAAATCCCTTTCAATATGCTCAACTTTACAAACACTGATGACAAAGAATTTACAGAATTTGTTTAGGCAAATTAAGTCAAATGAAACATTTAAAACATTTTAGACCAAGCTCCAATAACCTTTCAGTCTGCATTCAGTGGTATAGTGGAGTCCACTTGCTCCATGTGAGACTCTTCCTGATGTCCTCAGCAAAGACTCAATCATCTGAGATCTGGAAGGAAAGACAAAATACAGTTGACAAGAGCAAAACAAAAAGGCCATCTTCACTCCTGCATCTGAGCTGATATTTTAACAGTTGCTGGTCTGATCTTCTCACTCCTAACACTAACATTTATAACAGCCTTTTGTGCATTTTTTTTCTTTAAAAATATACCTAATATTTCTATTTATTATCACATTTCTTTACAGACACACACACACCTTTCTTGGCCCCACACTCCCAAAAAAAGACTAGGTCTAACAAGACTTTTACACTCGGGCATATTTGAAAAACAAACCTCGAGGGTCCGTTCCCTTTGTGAGAGGCGGAGGACACCACAGGCACGGGTGGGAACAGAGCTCAGTGCATCTGCCTGTGATCCCCGTGAAACGTACCTCACCACACCACCTCATACACCAACTGACAGCCCGAACCACCGCCATGACGACCTGCTCCATAGCAACCACCGTTGCCTTGGTGACCTGCTCCTTAGCAACTGCCATCGCTCTCTCAGCAACAGGCAGGTCACATGGGCGGGTCACACACTAACTGCTCTCACACTGCCACACCCCCATCTCCTCCTCCTCCTCCTCCTCCACTCTTTGCAAACAGGACTCCGCAGCTTGGAGGAAAGAATTCCACATTTAGGTGAACGTTTTTGAGTGAAGCACCCCCACGTCCCAACCACCCCTCCCTCCCCCCCTCCCATACACACTCACATCAACCCAATTTGTATTATGTGCTATGGCAGATCTGATCACATCAAGTCACATATCCCTTGTGAGTGCCTGTGTGTGTTTTAGCTTTTATGAAGGTACAAGCAAAGTAAAGCACACACAGCACCAGGCCTGTCTATATCAGCCCCAATCTGAATTTTTCTAAAAACTTTTGAAGACATTCTGCAGACTTGGTTGTGTGTGTGCAAATGACTGCAAAGTAGCATCAAGACTGCAGAATACCACAATGATGACTTCTAACTTTGCATAACAAGTAATGTAACTATTAATCCACCCTTTCCCCTGAATACCGTCATATTGCGTCCAAGTGTGGGTTAGGACTCGGCTCCGTTGTCTTCTGGTGATTTAGGTCTACTCTTGGATTTGGACCTGGACCTGGATTTTGACCCTCTGTTGGAAGCCGGGGTTCGACTTCTTGACTTGGATCTGGAGCGGGAGCGAGACCTGGAGGGAGACTTTGACTTGCTCCGTCTGGGGGTTCTGGACTTGGATTTGGACTTCGACTTAGATCTGGACCTGGATCTGGACCTCGAGTAGGAACGGGACCTAGAGCGGCTGTAGTGGTGGCGGCTCCTGGATCGGGAACGGCTTCTGCTCCTAGAGCGGCTCCTGCTGCGTCTGCGGCGGCGTGGGCTGCCCGAGCGGCTGTGGTGGTTACAGAGAGAAACATTTCATGAGCAGTCTGTCAAGAGTCAAAAACAAAATGGAAACTGAAACCACATGGCACCAGCACAGCAAGAGAGGTGGGAAATCCTTCCATGCCAGACGCTCAACTATGAGAATATTTGGCCATGCTTCACTATTTTTCCTTCAAGGACAGAGAAGGTCCGTTATCTATTATCATCATCATCAATAGTTGCTGATTGCATTTACCAAAGGGCTTGTCAACTAATTGATTGTTGGGATTTTGCACCAAGCAAAAAAAGTGATTTCACCTATGACATTTGATTAACAGAATAGTGAAAATATCCATATATTTCCTAAAACTGAATTAATGAAGTTCAGTTTCAGATTACATGCGTGTACTATGAACAATCCTATGCAAACTACAGCAGTGGATAGAATAATAATCAGATTCATTAACCTGCATCTTCCATTAACCTGCATATATGTCTTGTGGTGCATGTTAAGGCCTACATATACTGCTACAGAGGAAGGAGCTAGGTAATGTTTTCAAACTGCAGCGGGGCCATGTGCGCCTCGTTTCCTGCAAAACACTGATATTCCTTTAGCCAAAAGCTCAAGCTAACGGGACGACGAGCATTTACCTCCTGCTCCTGCGTCCGTATCCACCGTATCTGCGTGGAGGAGCACCTCTCCGGCTGTACATGGAGTCCGGCGGCCGTCCGTAGCGGGCCATCTGCACCCGGAGCTCCCGCCCGTCGAGCAGCGCGCCGTCCATAGCGTCCATGGCGTCCTCGGCGTCGCGTTTGTCCAGGAACCGCACGAAGGCGAAGCCACGGCTCTCCTTGGTGTACCTATCGCGGGGGATATACACATCTCCGACGCGGCCGTACTTCTCAAACACCCGACGCAAGGTCTCCGGGGAAGTCCGGTAGGTCAAGTTGTCCACTTTGAGGGAGGTCATCCCCTCCACGTCTGGCGGCGGCCTTCCGTAGCTCATTGTTGTTTCTTCTCCCAGCAACAGCACCAGGCCAGCTAAGAGAGAAAACCGTTAACGCCCTTTCACCGTCTGCTAAACGGTCGCCGTTTGCTAAATCTCCAATCGGTGTATGCGAGTCAAATTCCGTCTAAAGTTTTGTAATTATTTTGGCCCTCTGGACGCCCGTCGCTCCAACCGCGCTGCTTTCACGTGAAATGGCGGCAATAAAGCTTCCTTCTCCCCTTTCTCTTTGCGCTCCCGTTGGCCTCCTCTGATTGGCTCTTCGGCGGTTCGACTTCCGGTACGTAAACCGTCGCCCTGCCCCCTGTCGGCAGGGAGGTGACACTACACCACCGTTATTTCACCTTTAGTATTTTATTTACATCCACACAACATTTATTTTGTATGACATAATGCTTGTTTTTTTTTTTCTCGTTGCACACAGTGGCAGCCATCTTTACTCAAATTCCTGGGTTGTATTTCAATTCCTCAGAAACAACAGAAAAGTTTTTATTGCCAAGAGCAGTAAAGGTCACTTTTCAGCACAAGGAACTTGGCGTGGTGTCAGTGGCAAACACAAAAGGTACAAAAAAAATTGTAAAAGAAAGAAAAAAAGTAGCAATGGAATAACAATTTTTTTATAAAATGAAATAAGATTAAATTTAAAAAAGAGGAATAGAATAGAATAACTGAAAATATTCTAGTGCAACAAAAACGCGTATACCATATGATTTATATAGAATAGATTAGAATAAAATAAAATAGAATAGAATAAAGATAGATATACAGAACACAGTAAATTATAGGACACTACTTGTTGCAAAAAAAAAAAGTCAGTGTATTATGAGTTATGACCATGGTTATGGTTATGACTCCATGTTTTGTCTGTTATTTGTTTGTTGTTGTTGTTGTTTTACATTTATTTTAACATTTTCGTCGCTGTGTGTGTAGCCTGGCTTCTCCACGGAGGCGTCCTCCTCTCCTCTCTCTGCACTGCAGTCAGTCAGTCAGCGGGTTGGTTGGTCCGCCAGCCAGCGAGCGAAGGAGCGAGCGAGCGAGCGGGGGACTGCGCAAAAAACCACGGTCCGGATTTGTGCCTGAGTGACGTCATGGGGAGCCACAGACCTCTCTGACAGGATTCAGCGAAGGCAAGCACCGGGAATAGGCTAGCTACACTACATGACCAACATCCCCACAGCAGCAGCAGCAGCAGCGGGCTCGGCTGAAGGAGGGGGGTGGGTGTCGATGTCGACGACCACCAACCACCACATCACCACCATCGCCACCGTTATGTGCTTTTCACTCTCGCCCCGTTAAAGTAAATTAAAGTAAAAGACGAGAGGACGGAGATTTCGCTTCGGTCGAACTGTTCGAACGCTGCGCACCATGAGAACGTTCTAACCGTTATCAACGGCTGTTTTTTTCTGCCCTTTAAAAAAAAACGAGCTGCTACCGTTGACCGGGGGAGCGGAGAGATAAGCTAAGCCCGGAGAACAACAACTAATCCCCGGGACGGTCACATTCACCATTCACGGCGGCGGCGGCAGCGGCAGCGGGGACTGGCTTGGACTCAACAACAGATAGGCTATGGACAGGGCAGCACGAACTGGATTAAATGATAGGGAATAAAGGAGAGGAGACGCCGCGAACAAAGCGAGCCTCAAGTGTTATTTATGCCCGTTGTTAACTGACTGGAAATGGGAGCTTTAACGAGCAGACAGAACATCGGTGTGGAGGAAGTGGACATCCCGTCCAGCTCGGTGTACCGTTATCCGCCGAAATCTGGTAAGGTACCGAACAACAGGTCACACACCAGAGGGGGTGGGGGAGCTGGGGGGTGTCTGTTACAGGCTCCGGTGCTCACTGCAGATGATTTTTTTTTTTTTTTTTGTGGTGTGTGCCATAAACGCAGCGGGGGTAAATGAAAAGTAAAGCCCAGGCATCACCACCATACCTCGGTGGCTGGCAGGACAGGAGGCCTACAGGGCATTTCTATGGGCCTTTAACCTGGAGTAGCTACCTGTGGAGAGAGGGAGGGTCCACACCTGATTTTCTCTAGCTTAAAATCAGCTGATTTTGTCCTTTTACAGTTTATTTTAATGCATCACATTATTCACATCACATGTATTCTAATTTATTCTGCCACCGCTGCGTTATTGTAATCTCCTTGCAAGGTTATACTGAATCCTACTAAATATTCACGTATTTATACAAGTCATCACTTATGCTATGAATGGTCCTCTGTTTGCTGAGCTGGGTTCAGCTCTTATCTTGGTGCATTTATGAGCATCTATTAGGTAGCTAGGGAGCTGCATGGACTTGGCTTGATAGCTTCATGACTGCCACAGTGTGTCTGTAAAATAAATAAGTGATGATGGATCCCAAGAGGAGAGTCTACAAATAAAAAGGCTTATCACCATCAGCAGGAGAGATGCTATGTTCATGAAGACAATGTTTGTGTTCAGTGTAAATGAGCTATTTTATAGTAGGCTACACCTACACCCAATGATTGATAATAATAATTATTCAATAGACTATATAAATGTCAAAACAGTGTTTAAACAGTGCAAAAATGACGCCCCTTGCTTTCGATGGTTTGGTTTATCCAACCAACAGTCCAAGTCCCAAAGACAGTCAACAGATTATTGTAGTGTCATAAATACCAACAAAAATACAAATGTTTGAACCTGTGATTTTTTCTGCGTCTTTTCTAAGCAAATATGCAAAAAACTCTCTTATTTTGACTGATAATTAAAATGGTTGCTGCTTCATTTTTTTGCTGACCTACTAGTCCATTAATCAGCAACTTGTTTCTAACCTCTAAAATAAAGATTTAGTGTATTGTATTGTATCTATTTGGTTAGTCATTTAGTAGTTTGGTAATTTACATTGTGAATATGCACACTGTTGGATTTGAGAGAGATAAGGTTAAATGAAGGTCTTTATATACAGTATATAACGTATACAGTACATATTTTTTTTACCTAAAACCGTACCTAAAAGAGCCTGCCCTACTATCCACAAAAAGCGGGGCTGGTTATTTGGTCAGGT
Organism: Trachurus japonicus; assembly: GCF_045865225.1. Lineage (NCBI taxonomy): Eukaryota > Metazoa > Chordata > Actinopteri > Carangiformes > Carangidae > Trachurus > Trachurus japonicus. The sequence goes on from NC_140925.1 coordinate 10,403,588, forward strand.
CACAGGCCGTTCCTTAGACTTTGAATTGCCCTGCTGCGTGTGTTTTGAATCTGTCATTTTATTGTTCCTGGATGTGACATTCAGTGATTGCAGCTCTGCGTTCAGCTAGCTATTGGGGTTTAGCACTAATCCAATCCGTCAGAATCGTATTGTGAAGATGTAATGTTATTGCTTTTCTATCATAAGCAAAGACATAAAAGTAAATTGAAATATCTGACAAAATGAGATCTGAAATAGAACCAGGGAATATCAGTGGTGTATTTTGAGTACACAGTCATGATGGGTTGGGCTGGGCTATCACAGTGATATCTTAGATTTATAGTAATATTATATACGAGGGAGAATGGAGGGGAAGGAAAAATTGTTGACTTGTGGCTTCCATTAGCTCCTCTCTCACTACAGGAATTAGTCAGAGGATTTATGAATTTGTGTCTGAACGGCCGTGGTTGCAGCCTGAAGGAGTGTTGGTGGTGTTGGGATGGGATGGGAGGAAGGTGGTGGTGGTGGTGGTGGCGATGGCGATGCCTGCCGTTGAAACTGATCTGTCAGCCCCAGTTCCTGTCTGTGGGATCTGGTGACAAAGACTGGACCCAGCTCGCCTCTCCCACCTGCTGTAAATAATAATAAGGTTAATGAGAGAGAAGGAAGGAAGGAGAGAGAGAGAGAGGGAGAGCATCGTCGTCACTGGAGCTTTTTTTAGTTCATGATTTGCCATGTTATGGAGCTTTGAGGTCAAACCTCCTCATTCTCTCCAGTATTAATAGGTGTGAAGGAAAATGGAGTCTGATTCAGTCCAGGCTAAACGCCCTCCCAGCAGGAACATGACTTTGACTGTTCAGCCTGCATTTAAAGCCTCAAAACCACCATTACAGCCTCATGGTATCAACCCAACCTGTGTTTAAAGGGCACAACGTCTTATTTAGTCATGTTGTCGTGAACCAAACCTCTTGGTAAACAGGTGGACAAGCAGCTCCATATTTTCCCATCATTCGCTCCTATACTGATTCATTTGGGCATAAATATCAGTGAAGCTCAGTAGTACCGTAATATGTGATTTTTTAAAATTATTTTTTGGCTCTCTCCGTGGTGACAGGAGGTATCTGTGGCCAACGGTGCCAGCTGAATGGTTCAAATATTAAACGGAATTGTTAATGTTTCATGCCAGCGAAGTGCCAGATGGTCGGGCTTTGCAACTGGAAATAGAACGACTGCAAAACTGCGAGAGAAAATTTCAGTTTTTACCAGTTTGTCTCTCCATTAGTTGGCCCTAGAATTTCATTTTCCCAAAAATAAGTGGAAAAGAGAATGAAATTATTTCAGCAGTTCATATTTATTTCCCTGTTTCTGCTCATTTGGCACCAGGCAAATAAAGACCAGATAGTTTTGCATATTTTCTATACAATATAGGCCTAATATGATATAAAATATAAAATGCATGTTGTCAATAACAGTTTTTCAAATTTGTATATGGAAAAAAAAACCTTGAAAGACAATAAAGCTGGTGTTATAGCATTGTACAAAGTATGCATTTTTCAGTTTTTAAGTTGAAACAAGGAACAATAACTTGCTTCAACACCCTGTAAATAAAAAATTAGGCCAAAAATAAAAACAAGAACAGCCCCTATAAAGAAATCACAGTGCAGGTTTAAATGGACCAAATTATTCACAGCTGCCGCAGCGAGTTCTTTATTTAGCTCTGCGTTCCTTCGTATGGTTGTTGTTATGCCAGGTATGATGTGTAATCAGTTTCTCATGTTTAAATATGAAATGTCTTTCTCTGTGTGCAGGGAGTTACTTCGCCAGCCATTTCATCATGGGTGGAGAGAAGTTTGACTCCACCCATCCGGAGGGTTACCTGTTTGGGGAAAACACAGACCTTAACTTCCTGGGGACCAGACCTGTAGCGGTAGGTTTTCTAACACACCAACAGCCACATCTAATGCTTACAAAAATCTGCACAATAATGAAGTTGTAAAATTAGATTTAATTATATGATGACTGTCAAAGTGTGAAGAAAATTAAGAAACATTACACTAGTGCAGTGTTCTTCAACCTTGGGGTCGGGACCCCAAGTGAGGTCGCCTGGAATTCAAATGGGGTCGCCTGAAATGTCGAGTAATTGATAAAAAAAAAGAATTACTGATAAAAATATTTTTTAAACTAATTATTATTCTTTTAAAATTATGACCAAAAACACCACACACAATCTTAAACAACTGTATTCTATACTTCCACTTGAATATAAATTGAGTTCAAATAAAATGCAGCATATAAAAATATCTGAGCTGGCACATCTTGATTGACGGACGCGGGGTATTTGTGATTATTTTTAACTTTTTACTTTATAAAACATCAGAAAATGGTGATAAAAAAGCCAAGGTGATGCCTTAAATGTCTTAAAATGCACAGACGTTTCATTTACAATGATAGAAAAGCAGCAGATCGTCACATTTCAGAGGCAGAAGCACCAATTTTCAGGCCCTTGGTCGGCTAATTGACTAATCAACTCCTCACTCCAGCCTCAGTAAGTGTAGCCGTCCCTGCAGCCGAGACTCCTGTGGTTGCAATTAACAGCCTTTCACACTGTCGCTGATTGAAATTTATTTCAGCGTCTCCCCCTGTCATGCTAATTAAAAGTGAAATGACGTTCTGCCAGCTCCACCGTGCAGGAGCGGTGATAGGGGATCGGTTCCTTTCGGAGGGCTCCGCTCAACCTCATCACGCACCTGAAGGTCAAACTAATGAGAGCGGAGGATCAAAAGGAGCTCGCGTCCAGGGAGGAAAGAGAGAATTTGACACAGACCGAGCGAGAAGCTTGGAGGGAGTTAAACTGTTTGACTAAAGTGAAGCTGATATGGAGAGACGCGGCTCCATCTCTCCGTGCACTAATCTCACTCGCTCTGCTGTTTCTGTCTAGACTGGGGCTAAAATTAGGAGTGCAGTTTTTCTCCCGATTATGTGGGTGTTTATAATCCTCCCGTGGGCGCAGAATTCAGCTGGTGATGGCTTTTTTTTTCTTTCTTTTTTTTTCTTGTACGTGTGTCTGAAGCTTTACCAACATTATATAATGTGTGGTGGTTTTCGAAGCAGATGGTGCTGTGTGGCATCATAAACCCCAACCACAGTTGTTGTGTTCTCAGTCTCCTGCACCACTATACAAATATGATAATGGACGGGGCTATGTTTAGGGATTTTTCAGAAGCACAGGCGTTTCCAGAATAGATTTAGCCTGTGAAGACGGACTAGACTAGACTAGACTAGACAGATATAAGAATAAAATGTTGTACTTTCATGGTCCCAAGAGGATGAATCCTACAGTTTATTGTTGTTGACGCTAAAAAACATATATTCAGACCGTTCAATGAAGTAAAATTTAGCAAAACTGAACTGTCTGTACAGTTTATGAATATTAAAATCGCAACTTGTGAATTGTGTCGATTTTTTTTATTTGACTTTGAGCGTGAGAAAACACAGACCCATTCCTAATATAAGACCTACAGTGTTGCCTGTGAGTTTCCAAGTGAATGGCTCTTTTCAGCATCTGTTACTCCGTGTGTGTGCGTCGTGTGTTTGTTTGTGTGGTTTACAGGCGTGACTCCTGCTGAGCCCAGATGTGTAATAGTACTGAATACGGTGCCATTCAGAGCCACACAAACACCCTTATCCCCCCTCCACCACACACACACACACACACACACAGATGAGGGGTTGTAGTGTGGAGGTATCTGACCACATCCTGAATGTTTCTCCTCCTGAGATCCTCAAACCACCTCGGCTCTCGCTTTACGCCCAGTCAGCGACTTCTGGCTTCAAACTCACAACAAAAGAGTGCCAAGATGTGAACCACAGACTGGGTCAAGTTCAAAGATGGTGTGATTTTTTATTTTTAATGTCAGAGAGAGAACAAAAAAGTGGAAAAATTCCTAGCAGGTATTTTACATCCTTATCTGTGACTTGATTTTCCTGATGTGGCGACCTTCACCCGTCTGGGGCTTGAAGTGAAGACAGACTTCCGTTTGATCCCGGGCTGTTTTCACTCTCCTGTGGTCCTGTGTGTGCAGAAATGTGCCAAACAGTGTCTGAAGTGTCAGCCCCGTCCCTGGAAAGACACAGTCTGAGCAGAATTTTTTGCCCCGGCTCAGCACTTGTCAGCACGGATCTGGCTGGTGCTGACAAGACTCTTGTGTTAAGGTTAAACCTGGAGCAGCCCGCGGTCATCCTGTAACCCTGAATTCCCTGCGGTGAAGAGAGGAATGTCGGGGCAGCGGAGGAAAGCTGAACACTACTACTGCTCCTCAGCCTCCAATCTTGTGTTGTACATCTATAATTTGTTGTGTCCCTTGTTTCCAGTTCCCGTATGCAGCCCCTCCACCTCAGGAACCAGTAAAGACGTTACGAAGCCTTATCAACATTCGTAAGGACACTCTGCGGCTCGTACGGTACGCACCTCTCATTACACCACTGTTGTCTAATTTTATGCCAACAGAGCTATATTTACGGAGTGAATAACAACAACCATTTGAATTGATTTTTTTTTCATGTTGCTCGACCTTTTATTTTGGTGTTACATCCTGTATGATATCAAAATTTAAAAATATTATTCCTTATCTCTGGAAACTTGTAAAAGTATCATACACAGAACAACATACAGTATGGTTCAGTGACAAATACGGGTGGCCAGATGAGGATGTAAAAAATAGTTTTAAATGCAATACATTTTGTATTCATGTTGGTTTTATGTCACTTGAAATGACATTTGAACCATTTCCAAGACTGAATGCCCCTGAAGGTGTCCAATTGTGTAACCACAAAATAATGATAAAGATTCAATATTTTGTCCACCTGCAGTGGGTTTAAGTGTACTTATAAAAAATATACTCTCTTCTGAAAACATTAAATTGAAATAGATTTTTTTGCTGTGTTTCTTTCTATATTTAAATTTTGATGCATCTTGGCAACACTGAGCAGGACTTAGATTAAAAACACCACTTTTTTAAAAATAATGTGACAAATTACCAGTATGTAAAATTTGTCAAGAAACATAGCGTTGCATTGGATAAGTGAATGACTGAATTGAATTCTTCATCTGAGTCCAGATTTATTTTCCTGTATATAGTCAGATTTTTATGAAAAAATACCAGTTTTGTACACCACTTTGACATTGGGTTACATCACGTCATTGTCCCATATATCACACATAAATATGAAAAATGACTGAATGCAAAGTAATGAAAAGTGACTCCCCGAAGAGTGATGCACACACTCGCACACATAAATAACACTGAAACTGTAGCTAGCTGTGGATAAAATGTGATTATTAAAACATATTTAACAGACAAAGAGAAGGGAACGAACATACAACCATATGTCCAGTCAGAGGCTGATTAATCAGAGAGCAAACATCAGATAATCTTAAAATAAATGAATCCACCCGGTCGGTTCACATCATTCAAATATTTCAACTTATAAATAAATTCACTTTCCCCAAATTGCAGAATGAAGTTGTCTCCGTCTCTCCTTCCTCCTCAGGTGCAGCGAGGACCTGAAGCTGCCGGGTGACGAGGCGGCGGGGAAGAACAGGGCCTGCTACAACGTGGAGTTCACTTTTGACGCTGACACGCAGGTGGCCATCACCATCTACTACCAGGCCATCGAGGAGTTTCACAACGGAGTCCCAGTGTGAGTGTGTTTTCTGATGCACAAATAACACGACGAGACACATTTCAGTCAGCAGAGATCATCTGTTTTGACTCAGCCTGTGAGCTTCATCATCGTCATCGTCATCATCATGTGCTGATTCATGCTGAACACTGCAATCAAGAGTCTGCAGTCGCTCGGGATGAGCTCAAATTACTAAAACGCAAATATTGAAAATATGTCACGTTTGTTTTTAGCACAATATTTTCAGACATTTTTCCTGCTGTTATGGGTGCATCCTCCAAAAGCTGCTAATATGTGACATTCAGACTGTCACACTGTATGATTGGATCCACTGGAGAGGTTTCCAGCTTGGTACTGACTGTGTTAAAGGAAAACTCCAACAATTTTACATATTAAAGTCTGTTTACAGGTGTCACTGCATAAACGAAAAATAAATAAATAAATAAATCCACGTATAAAGCCTTTAGTGGCTCCAGAGGGAGCTGTGCTACATCTGTCAGTCAGGTATGAACACAACAAGTTTGAAAATAGAAGAAAATACATTGAGTGTAAAGTTAGAAAAAAGCAAAGTTACTAGATGACTCTGACTCCAGCACAACACTGCAGAATCTCTGGTGGTAGAACTGTTGTTAGCCCAGTTGCATTGTGGGAAATGTAGGCAGGCGCCAGGTTTTTGAAAAAGAAAAAGGATGGAAAAGTGGAAGAGCAGAGACGGTATCTGTCATTCTGCTGCATCGATCTTCATACTGTGTTTTAAACTGTCTGTTGTGCAGTACTTAAAGGGGCGGAGCACGAAGCTTTAAAGCTGCTTTAATACCAGACAGACATAATCAATTTCCATTAAGTAGAGTTTCTCCACCATCATGTTTATACCATCAGCTATAGTCATTCAGTCACAGCGGGAAGATGACTCAGTTTTTAATGCCCGTAGCCAAACATGGCCTCATATTACCATAATAATACAGAATGATGCTTGGGAAAAAGAGTGGAAGTACTGGAACTGATATCGGGAAAACAGGTTTTTTGGTAAAACTATAAAATAGATCAACTTTGTGTTAGCTGTGTGAATTAATCCACCGTGTGTGTGTGTGTGTGTGTGTGTGTGTTTCCTGTAGTTACCTGCCCCAGGACAGCTCCCTGCAGTCTGAGACGGTTCACTTCAAGAGGGGAGTTTGCCAGCAGTTCTGTCTGCCCTCACACACTGTCAATCTCAGCGAATGGGCCGACGAAGAGGTGGGTCTGTCCGTCTGTCTGTCTGTCTCTGTCTGTCTGTGGCTCTGATGATTCACCATGTTAATCCTCTGCTTCCCTCCTCAGCTGCTGTTTGACATGGACAAGGAGATTTTCCCCATGGTGGTGCAGGCGGTGGTAGATGAAGGAGAAGGTGAGTGTCTGTGTGTTCGTCTCACTGATGCACGGACGTGGACGATGTGCGGCTGCAGAGATTTAACATCCGCTGTTTTTAATTCCTGCAGAACATTTGGGACACTCTCACATACTGCTGGCTACATTTGAAAAGGTAAGAAAGAGAAAAGAAAGAGTGTGAAGGTTTTCTCATCAGTGTAAATTTAAACGTCTTTAAGTTTGAATAACTGATAACCAATGTAAAGTCAGCTGTAAGGCGATGAAACAATTTGCAGTGTTTTGAGATGTGTAATTAAATACCTAATACTTGGTAACTGGAGCCCTGGTGTTACAAAAAGTGCCCAGTCTGATCTCTTTATCGCTCTACATTCAAACTGCAACAATGAGTCACTTAACACAAAATAGATCAGTAACTCGTGATAATGTATTTAACTTTTTCCTCTCCAGGCTAAATGATCTCTAGCTGCAGCCCCTTAAATGAGAGGCTTGGCTCTTTCTCTCCATTTTGTCCTCTGAGACAGCAAATTAAATCTTCACATGTTAATTGATTGGACAAAACTGAAGACATCAGTCTGTATTTTTAAACATTGAATAGACTGAGTTTTTATTTTTTTAAAAAGAACCTGATAATGAAAATATTTATTGGCTGCAGCTCCACTGTGCTTATCCATCTTACTCACCTCTTATCCTCCAAGGTTAAACTGACTCTAGACAGGATGATTTGAATAATATAATGATAAATAATGAAGAAATATAATGCACCACTGTTTGTTTCTTTGGCAGCACATGGACGGGAGCTACTGTGTGAAGCCTCTGAAGCAGAAACAAGTGGTAAATGCTCAACATGCTTTCCTTCTCTTTTCTTCCTTCCTGCTTTTGTGTAACATTTTTTTATGCTTTTGAAAGACAAAGATGCAACAAAAAGCTTTATTTTGAGCGTCTCGCCACACCCACGAGACCTGCTGCCTTTATTCTTCGACATGTTCCTATTCCCAGGTGGATGGAGTGAGTTATCTCCTGCAGGAGATCTATGGGATCGAGAACAAATACAACAGCCAAGAATCAAAGGTACGTATCAGATGACATCCTCCTCTGCATCACAAGCGACTTTCTTCTTCCTTTCCTCCTAACGTTTCTTCTTTTTTTTTGTCTCCAGGTTGCTGATGATGAAATCAGTGACAACAGTGCGGAGTGCGTGGTGTGTTTGTCGGATGTGCGAGACACACTCATCCTGCCGTGCAGACACCTGTGTCTCTGCAACGCCTGTGCGGACACGCTGCGTTACCAGGCCAACTGCTGCCCCATCTGCAGACTGCGTGAGTTTCAGTTGACGACAAAACAGATTCTCCCCAAAAAGAGACAACAGCTGTTTTAAGCGGGGGAAATGTTAAAACTGATGAAAGCTGCCTCAAAAAGTCACAACACAATACCACAACATATTGGTTTGTGCTATTTGCTCAAGGCTCAGGGTTAATTTTCTGTTCTTATTTAAATGTTAACATTATGAAATACAGCTATACTGTGTACCAGCATGTAATAGCTGCATTTGCCCAAACAAAAGAAGAATAGATGAATGAAAATCAGTTAGACACACAGAAAACAATTGGCAATCCATATAAAAAGGAGTATATCGCGTAGATATTGTGAGGTTAGGGTTAGAATAAAGAAAATGACCAAAACTGCATTTACCACAGAAATTAGTCACTCACTTCATCATCCGTTCAATCGACATCCTTTACACATCTTATGAGGAGCCTCCAAACTTTCTCAGATATTTGCTTCTTAGCCTTTAATATGTAGTAAATACTTAAAAATACAACATGTGTCTTGTCCATTGAGTGGTTCAACGGTGTTGACGGCTCTGAACATCGAGTAAAGTCACAGTTTATTTATACAGCACATTTAAATCAACAACCAAAGTGCTGTACAGTTGTAAAAATACAATATAGTTAATCATAAACACAAGGAATAATAATCACTCAATTTGAAACAATTTTAGAATAAAAGAGAGAGAGAGAGATGGGTTAATTACATTTGTCCTGACAAATTAAAAGACCCCACCACTGATACTTTGCACCACTAATACATGAAAACTGTGCATCTGAGCTCCTGCAATATGTATTTTGAGGCGTTCCTGCACTGAGGCACAAAATACAGGAAGAGTAGAGGTAATGGAAATATACAACAATGGCCAACTGATTTATCACCACTGACCGACCACCGCAGCAGAGGAAACATGGTCTGAAATTGAACGTCTGGGAAAAGCAGGTGTAAATAAAATCTACATTGTTTTAACACACATGATACAAAACATACAATAAAAGACAAAGTCTCAGTCTCTTATTGGCTAATATTTCCTCTCATGCTGCTTTAATTTACATCTATAGTTTTAGTAAATAACCTGCAGCATCATTTGTTTTCAGAAAATGAGTAGTGTTTTGGAAAATAACCTCTTCAGTGTCCTCGCAGCATTTCTTTTGTACTCGATATGTATATAATATGTGAATATTGTAAATAACAGCTCAATTATTATTAGATAAACTCTGTCCATTATTGAACCTTCTGTGTGTATCATGTTGTTTTTACAGCGTTCAGAGCTCTGCTGCAGATCCGAGCCATGAGGAAGAAACTCAGTCCTCTGTCACCGACCAGCTTTAACCCCGTCATCACTTCACAGACCTCAGACTCAGAGGAACACTCGGTGAGACAGAGCTGACCATAAAACATTATTTATATAGAAAAATTACCATCAGGCCCGGTTCATGGAAACTTGCCTGCTCAACTGCGTCCTCATCTGTTCCCCAGGCGTCGGAGCACATCCCCCCGGGCTACGAGGTCGTGTCTCTGTTGGAGGCGTTGAACGGACCCCTCAACACGTCCTCGGTGGCCCCGGCTCCTCTCCACTCCGGTCCCAGCCACGTCACCGGAGCGCTGCCCCCGTACAGCAACGAGCCCCACCCGGCACCGGCCCGCTCCCTCTCCCCTCTAGACCACTCCAACTCCAGTCAGGGACTCAAACTCAAGAAGAGTGGTTCAAAGTGAGTGAGATAAGGAGAATCAGAGACCGTTAAAATCATGTTTATTTAGTCAAATGTGTGAGTAGAGATTCAATTAGTGCAGTTTTGGGCTTCAAAGTAATTAAAAGAAAGCAATTTGGTTTACAGAGTGAGCTCAGATTGATATTTTATGGCCAAATCACATTGGTGTTGTTGTTACAATACAGTTGTGCAGAGTCACCAAACTCGTCCTCTTGTGATCACATGTTTTCTCTGTCTTTCAGTTAATCTCCTTCTCTGTTATTTTAGTGTTTACTTCAGTATAAACAAAGTCAAAATCAAACTTGCTCCTGTTATTTTCATCTGAAGCGACTCCACTGTGTTGTTTATACTTCAGGTCACTTTCCCAGAATTCATCTGTGCTTCCCGAGGAGGAGGATGAGAAGTCTTGCAGTGAATCTGAGGCCTGTCGCCACAAGCTTGTTGTTGACCAGCAGGAGGTGTGTGTGTGTGTGTGTGTGTGTGTGTGTGTGTGTGTGTGTGTGTGTGTAGAGGATGATGTTGTGTTGTTGTGCGCTCCTCCCTCATCACTGCTCGTGTTGTTTTACAGTGTGGAGTGACTCCAGACAGCGAGAACCTGACTCTCTCCTCGTCCGGAGCCATCGACCACTCGTCCTGCACAGGAACCCCACTCTCCTCCACCATCACCTCCCCTGAAGGTACACACACACACACACACACACACACACACACACACACACACATTGTACTCTTTACTATACTTGGAAGGAATCTCTCTCACATCATGCCTGCCCCAGCCCCTAGAATAAATCTTATTATAACCCCAGTTAGCCATATTATAACCCCAGTTAGCCATATTTACCATTTTATTTTAATCCTTTTTTTTTTTAAGTTTTTAGTTCTTTTACCAACAATTAAAAACAAACAAAAACAAAGAAAGAACAAAAAATAGACAGAGAATGTAAGTTAACAGACAGATTGACACAGGCCATACATTAGTGCAAAATGGAGTAATCATTCATACAATGAATTACACTTAAAAGAATATGAGGTCTACCTTCCCTAGTATTTCGTATACTGTTCAGTCTGTAATCTTAGGGAGAAGGTCAGTTTTTCAATGCATTGTATTTCATTAACAATGGTGATCCAGTCATTCCTTGATGGCAGATTTGTCTGCAGCCATTTCCGTTTATAAAGATAGTTGTCCTGGTCCATAAGTCCAGCTGGGATTGTACCCAAATACAGTGTAACAAAAGAAAAATCAACTTCTAGACTAAAGATTGTCCGTATATCTCCAGCAAGATTTTGCCAGTATGATTGAATTCCATCCTATTATTTCATACTACAATGTACTGAAGCCTTTTCCAGACATCTCTCAGGCATCTTATCACATAAAATCTGTGATAAAATTTTAGATATTAGTGTAATACCAGGTAAAGTGTCTGACTGATTTATACAAAGGCTCCACAAACTATTCACACAGTAAATGTATTAAATAAAGCTCAGACCTCAGTTTCAAGTCGTCAGGCTTCTTCTCGGATCTGATCAGACTGTAAAAACAGTTTTTCCTCTCACGACACAACCTGGGATTTAAATATTACCAGCTGTGTAGCTCAGTTCATTAACTTCACTGTACTTATAGCATGTGAGCTCATAGCGAGTAACGGGTAAACACTGTGTTTTCGAATGCTTGTGCACTGTTTCCCTCCTGATAAGAGAGAGAGAGTTACTGGAGGAGAAGCAGGGAAGAGCTCATTAACTGTGGCTTCAGCAATGGAGTCTGAGAGAATAGACAACACTCTTCTGCCTTTGTATCGTTAAACTTGTCAGCTGCTGCTGTTTGCCGTTCTCTTGCACAAATTTTTTGGCACAGCTCTCATTTCTATTTTCTGAAAGTCAAGAAGTAAAAAACTTTAGCAGATGAATAAAGACATTTCTTGCTCCTTTATAAAAAGTGCTTCTCATTTTTTTGATCATTCATCTTACTTGGTTATCTCAGCATGCAGTTATTCTAATTATGTACTTTACTTTGAATCCAGACTGCAGCTAATAGGCCATTTGTTTCTCCTCGTTTTACATTTTTCATTGAATTAATGTCAGGTTAATGCCCGGCGTCGGTTCAATAACAGCATTTTCCTCTCAGTAATGTTCAGCACCTCTTAAATTTAGCAAGAAAGCAGAGTGGAAAGAGCTCAGGGCGCTGCACGGAGCATTTGAAAGAACATGAATAAATCATAGGCCTGTCCCACCTCAGCGTTTTATGTCGGTGCCACTGGATCAGACGCTGTGGGGGAATTGTTGATGGCTCCTCATCACAAAACAGGAAGAGAGGAGTGTTATTTCAGCTGGAACCAAAGGCTCAATAAAAAAATAATAACTTCAAACATGTTTATCGACTTCCACAAAGCCACACCTTGTATCGCCAGGCCGCCATCTTGTGTTTCTTTTAGAGGTCTCAAGTGAATCTGGAGAGGTTTTTTATTATTTGCTTCATTGTCTGAAGTTTCCATGAGAAAGTCGATGGAGTCAGAAGCTGAGCCAGTTAGCTTAGCTTAGCATAGCATAGAAACTGAAAACAGGGGCAAATGAGTAGCCTGACTCTCTTTAGAGAACAAAAATAAACCTAACAGGATCTATAGATAAATAAACAAGCAATAACATAAATGTGTGAGAGTCAGATTGTGCTGATACGGCTTTGGAGAGAGCCAGGCTAGCTGTTTCTCTCTGCTGCCAGTCTTTATGCTAAGCTAGGCTAATCAGCTTCCATACACAGGCATGAAAATGTCAATCTCCTCATCTGAATCTCAGAAAGAAAGAAAATAAATATTTCTTTAACATGATTATGGTGTTTCTAAGTCAATATTTCTAATATACAGAATAGAGCAGGTGTTTTGTCATAAAAACATAAAAGTACCATGCATCCATCACAACACATTGAATATTTCTCAAAACATTTAGCCTCAACACTCACAGCTACATTAAATACAATGAAAAAGGACCACACCTAACAAATCCACCGGGGGGAAATACGTCAGTCCGACCGCCCAAAAGTCCAACCGCTCATTTCTCTGACTACCCATTAATCCTACTTATTCTAAAGGGTTATGGTTAGGTTTAGGGTTAGGGTTACTTAAATCGGAAAAATAGGAAGTTGGATAGATGCCATGCGCCCAATCCACTGACCTGCTACTATAAAGCAGGAGAATACCTGGCCCTGATTTAAAACTCTAATAGTGCTTGGAATAAACTATTACATTGACGTATTGGTATTCTTGTGAGGGGAGGGGTGGAAATCTCACCTGCCAACCAAAGACAGTAAACCCTCCGACCCCCCCGAGCCCGACCGTGATGTGTGATGTCTCCGTCTGTCTGCCAGACCCGGTGAGCAGCAGCCTGGCCCAGTCAGTGATGTCCATGGCCTCGTCCCACTCGCAGCACTCCCACATCAGCACTGACACCATGTCCTCCATGTCAGGGTCCTACCTGGCTGGGGCCGAAGGCGAGCCCGGCAGGGGGGAGGAGGAGGAGGAGGAGGAAGGGAGAGACGACGTGGAGGGCGAGGAAGGGGAGGAGGAGCACCGCGACGCCCCCATGGAGAGCCGAGGACCGTCGCAGCAGGACGGGGTGAGGATGGAGGAGGAGGAGGAGGAGGAGGAGGAAGGTGCAGCAGCATCGTCGTCGACATCGTCATGTGGTTCGACAGAAACGTGTCGTCTCATCTCGTCTCTGTTTTTTTCCACTCAGGAGTTTTCCAGGGAGCCAAAGGAACAAAACTACTCAGTGGCCGTAGAGGAGCAGGACTCAGAGGTGAGTAAACTCATCTTCACTCAACACTGTGTCATTAAAGGGATAGTTCAACATTTTGGCAAATTGGCCCTAATCCCTATAGTTTTAGCAGTAGGTTCGTTACCTTTAATTGTCAGTGCAAGCTATTTTTAGAATGGCGGAGCAGAGCCGTGAGCTGCTCAGAGCTACGCTACGGAGGCTAATGGGATTTCTTGGTTTCCCTCATCAAACTCATCAAATACACAATCCAACAACTTCAAAACGCTCTGGTGGACAAGTTGTGACCTGCACCTTCACCACGCTATGAGACAGAGACGGAGTTGTTTTCAAGGCCAATGCAAAAACTGGAAACTGACAGGATTGCATGAATTTACCTCGAAAACAACTCTGTCTCGTAACGTTCCGTTGTTATCTCATATGAGCCTCCGTAGCGTAGCTCTGAGCAGCTCGCGGCTCTGCTCCGCCATTCTAAAAATAGCTTGCACCGACAAATAAAGGTAACAAACCTACTCCTAAAACTATAGGGATTATGGCAATGGACCAATCTGCCAAAATGTTGAACTATCCCTTTAATGTTTAATTTATGAGTTGAATTAACTTTATAAACCTTTTCATTTTCTCCTCCAGGGAAACGATGTGACAGAAGAGGACTGCTCCTCCCCCTCTAATGGGAAAGGTAACTATGGTGACCATCCCTCACCCTCTTCCACCCCCCGACCTCTCACCCTCTTGTTGTATTTGTTGCACTCTTGGGCCAAGTGAAAAAGAAACACACCTTCTCATACAAAACTACACATCTTTTTTTAAATCATGGCTGAGTAACGACAGCCCTTTCAAAGTAAAAGCATCCCATGTCTGATGTCGACCTCTAGATGGAGCAGTCCCTTTGAAAATGCACGTACACCACCACGACATGCAGCGTCTGGACGGGGGAGGCGTATGGCTTCTCCTACAGTGTGTGTGTGTCTGTGTGCACTAAAACTTTCTCCTGCTCTGCAGTGAAGGCGGAGCTCTGAAAAAAATCGACTTTTATAAATTACCGAAATGACCATTATGAAATCACTCAGGATGCTCTGATCAGACAGTTTCAAGTTCCAAGTGTTGATCACTGGTAGTTCCACTAAAATGTGGTTTCGTTGTAACAATCTGGACGAACTCTTCACATCCGACTCTACCATGATGATCATTTATAATCTTGTTGCATCAAAAAAAAAAAAAAGAAATTGTCCTGATGTGTAACCTGACCCCACTTCAGGGTTTGGGTCTGTATTTCCAGAACAAAACAAAACGTTTATGACAAATCGTTGACAGTCGAGCAAAATTCTTCCCCTATGTTGAAAAAGCTTTAGGCAGGTTTATTCACCTGTCTAAAGTATATTCATACGAAAATCTCTGCAGTAAATCGTCTTTAAGTGCAATGCACAAAAACTAACTTGTAAAATTCAGAGTTATTTCGTAAACACTCAAAATAATAATAATCTGACAGAGCTATTTGCACACAATGCAAATAAGCAGCCTCATATATAATATAAACGAGGCATCTTTGGAGTCAGTCCTTCCTCTCCTCTCACGTCCAGCCCCAGACTGATATCAGTCCTCACTCCTGAGTCTGATCCATCTCCTGAGCTGTTACACGGCTGATGGATCAGGCGGTGAAATCTCCCTCTGAGTGACATTTTATTCATCTGTTCCTCCAGTAAACAAGTCCTACCTAATGAATAAATATTCCCATCGATCAGAGCGTCCTCACAGGAAACAAGCACACACCACCGGCTCCTTCCTGTTCCATTCAGATCAGGTTCTGCAGCACAACCCCCCGGGCCCACTGACTCGCATTTGCATGATTTTGCACCTGCATATGACGGGTCGTGTGAACTGTACGTGTGTGTGTGTGTGTGTGTGTTTGTGTGTTTAATGTATGACGTGTTACATTTTGTGCGTTTATTGCACACAAAGCACTGCAGCCCCGCCTCTGTTGCTTTATACCCGCTGCATCATGAAGCTTATTCGTGCTCCATCTGCACGGCTGCTGAATGTTTATGTGTCTATGTGTGTAAGTGTGTGTGTGTATGTATGTGTGTGTGTAAAAGAAAGAGAGAGAGAGAGAGAGAAAGAGAGATGGAGGGCAAAAGAAAGTGTTGAAAACAGAGTGCGAGTCCATGTTGGAGTGAACACAACAGTGTCATTGGTTTGAACCCTTTGTGTGTAAATTAGTTTATGTGTGGAGTGTGTGTGTGTGTGTGTGTGTGTGTGTTCTGACACCTCGGGCCGGACTGAATCGAACGATCTCTGAGTACCTGTGAGTTACTGAAGGAGCTGTGAGTTCTGTAGGAGACGAGCGGACCTGTGCTGCCTGACACACTATGAACGTGCACACGCTAACAAACAGGATGTATGTTTGCTCGCACATGTGTGTGCATCTGCACCGGCGCTGCCAGACGGCTTCTGTGTGTGCCCTGTCTGTGTCTCTGTGCTGAGCTGCCAATCATTCAGTCATCTCTGCCATTAGCCACACACACACACACACACATACACACAGGCTGGCTGCAGGCATGAATCACTTGCACATATTAAACATGTCAATGTTTATTAACTGGCCATGCTGGAAAAGGCTTTTATGAGTTTATGTTTATATATGTCACATTATTTAACCAGTAATAATAAACTGCATCGTCAATCACAACAGTGTGTCACATTAATGCATCAGCAAACACTGTGTGAAGTGATGGACAAGAGACCATGACAGCAGAGTGGCAGCTTATTAAAGACAATGACAGTTCATTTAAAATGATTTATATTCATTAATAAGAATTCTGAAAAAACATGTTTATATTGTAAATATTTACTTTGCAGAACCTGGAGGTGTGGCTTTTGAAAGATAATAAAATACCTGTGACTATAGAAGTAGAGATAATGGTTAAAACCCTCTATCACAGTTAATCCTATTAAAAAACAATTGTAGACAAAGTAACTCAAATAATTCAGGTTATTAAATGTGTCACACACATTCATGTATTCTACTTTATATAATTCTATCTTTATATTTATATTTCGTATATGGATCATATAAAATTAAACATTGACATATTATTGCTCATTTATATACAACACGTTCAGAGTTATTGTTGTGTTTTTTATAGTAAAGTAAACCAATTTTTATTATTAGTTTGTATTGTCACTCCAACCTGGTTCCATTTGACACATTTAAGTAACAGAAAAAGTAAAGTAACAGAGTTTTTCCTTTTAGAATCAAATAATAAAAATCAAACATCAAATTATCATTTAAATTCAGTAGATCAGGTTAAACTGACCGTGAGAGCTGCGTCTCTCTTCTCCCTGTAAACAAGTCGCTCATTCTGTGCATCTCATTCTGTCTAATTATCTCCTGCAACTAACACAACATCCTTTCTGCTCATTGCAGCTTCACCTGCTCTCTGCATTTTCACCTCCTTTATATATATTAATTAATACTTTTATGGATTCATAAAGGCAGAAACACATTTACATGTTAATTCACACTCACACTGCAGGAGAACTTTACCATTTCTTTATTTTACTCTTGCCGTTCCAGCATGGCCAACCTCACCTTTCCTCCCTCCCTCCCTCCTTCCCTCCGTCCTTCCCTCCCTCACTCCGCCTGTCCCCCCCCTCCTCCTGCTGTGCCTGGCTGCTCTTGTTTGACCTTTGCCCTCGCTTGCAGGTGGGCGGAGCAGGTGTCCAGAGTTGGCCAATAACAATCAGGGCGTCGCCCTCTGTGACACGCCCTCTTTGGGGTTGGATAATGAGCAGGCTCCCGACAGCCGATTCGCCGGTGAGTGGCAACCCTCTCGAACATGGACCGATGCGAGCTGAGAAACCAGGGGAGGGGAGGAGAGGAGAGAGGGGGGAGATGCAGGAGTACAGGGAAAGTGAGGAGTGCATGAGTCACCAGTCAGAAGAAATTGAAGGGTTTCTGACACTTTAGCTGCCAATGCTAACATGCTTATCTAGAGAGAAACCATGTGGGCAGATTGAGCAGCAGCTGGTGACCAGAGAGAGAGAGAGAGAGAGACTCAGGACTCAGGAGCATGAATGAAGATCTGGAGCTTCCTTCTTCTCTTCATCCCCACCCTTTGGTGTTGTGGTGCCTCATTGCTTTGTCAGTACCGGTTTAGCTCTGCACTGTCTCCCTCCTCTCCCCCGTTATAGCTGAAGCCCTGGTGCGTGTGTGTGAGAGTGTGTGTGAGTGTGAGTGCATCTTATTGTGTATGTGTGTGTGTGTGTGTGTGTGTGTGTGATTTCAGCATGCTGTGTTTTCTGTCGTGTGTTTGAGAGAGAAGAGAAAGAGTCCGGTCCATTCCAGAGTCAAAGTTCATGTTCAGTGTCTGCCAGCTCCGAGCTGCTTTGCCAAACATCTGCTACTCATTCTTACACCCCCCCTCCCCCCTCCCACCACCACCCACCCACCCGCCATCTTCCCTCCTGTCTCCTCTGATCCTCCTCCTGCTCCTCAACACTCGCTGTGATACTGGGATGAGAGCTAAAGGTCTCAGTCTCACTTTTGTTTGTTTTTTATCTGCACTTTACAGCTTTATTTAACCCTCTGGAGTTCATTTTTAATGCACCGATTTCTATGGTTGTCTGAGCTCACATGCATTTTTTTTTGATAGGTAAACAAGGTCAACAAAAAAAAAATCAATTAAGATGCAGCTACAGTTTATAAAAGAGCTTTGGAAAACATTTTGTATCACTCACATAGTCCAAAAGAGCTATCACAGGATGAAGGGGCAGCACATTTAAAAGCCTGATGTGTGGTTGGACATTATGAGATTGAAGGGCCATATTGGTTTTGGGTTCTGCTTATGCATGTCCACAGATAAAGAGGGAGCCAGGCCAAGAAAGGATTTAGGTATAAAAGCTGACCAGTGTGAGACTTGTGCATACATGCAGAGAGGCTGGCTCTACGCCTGACTCATTATAAACAGCTAGGAACCCAAATATAACACAAGCTGCTGTGAAAATATTCATATATTTAATCAGAATCAGTCCAATTATTATTAAAGAGCAGCTCAACTAGTGTTTTACTATATATACACACACAGTTATGAACAAACATAGCCCCTCATTTAGAGCGCTTCTGCTCCTTTTTGACTAAAATTGTATTAATTAAGGAAAATAAAAGTCAGAAGTGATGTTTCTGTAGATGAATCTGTGACCTCAGTCGAACTCCAGACGGTTAATTTAGCTCAGAATCAGTCAAAGCTGAGTAAAAACTTCCTTCAGCTCCTTTAGCTCTGTGTCCGTCCCTGAAGCTTCAGCTCACACCTGATTTCCCATCATCCCCTTGAACCTGTATCCCCCCCCCCTCCCTCCCTCCTCCTCCTCGGTGTGTTTTATGGTGAACGTTGTGACATGTTTTTTCTCTTTGTGTGTCATAAAAGCGTTTTGTTATCTCTCTGTTTCTCTCCTATTTTCCCCCCCCCGTCATTCTTCACATCTTCTGCTGTCTTTTCCTGGACATCATCCCTCTTCCTCTTCCTCTTCCTCCTTTTCTTCCTCTCTTTCTTCCTTGTTTCTCTCTCTTCTCCTTCTTTCGCCTTCTTTCGGATGGACAGATGAGGAGTCGTGCCCAGTGCACATTGAGGACTAGGTATGGAGTTATGGTCAGACGGTAGATAAGACACCAGGGTGGCTAACTGTAGTGAACTCTCTACTTTTACATGTATCCATAGTAACGATCACTCATCTTTTTGTTAATTACTCATTTTTAGCTGTTGTTTAACCTACGATTTTTGCACCTTTCTTTTCTGGAAATGCAGCACCGTGTGACTCACTAATCAGACATCTTTAAAAATGTGATGCAGCATTTTTAAAGCCGTAGAGAAAGTCTGCAGTGTTCGTCTCTGTCCAATCACAGCTCAGACTCCACCCCACATTATCTCCTGTCTAACTCTGAAGTTACACAAGGGAGTTATCCATTATTCACTGTCTCCCTGGTTCAGACCTAAAATTATGAATAATTAATCCCTGAAAGTTGCCTTTTTGTTTCTGGCGGATGTTTCCCATCATTCAACGTGAGTCTGATCCACATTGAACCACATCGTTTGAGGTTCAGAAGGTTTTTCTAATTAACGAAGAACGCCATTTACTTACAACCATACAAAATGTTATCTAAATATTCAATAAATGCAAAAATAACTTTCATTTTTGATAAATTATATGCAGTTGAAGAAAAAAAAAAGTATTCATGTTCTCTGCAACTTCATGCAAGTTGTCGCTGTGGCAGGATGATAACTGATCATTTTTTCAATAATAAGCACTGATCATTGTTTTGCCTTCAGTGCTGCTGATTCTCAGTCTGCACGTCCAAACCAGACAGCTGTCAGAACTGTTTTAATATTTAATAGGATGAGCGCAGAGAGGGGTTTTTGATATAAAATGCTTTTTGTGACACAGATGTGACAAACACCAAGAGACAGACAGAAATTTGAAGAAGATTTTTTCTGGATCAGTTTTTCATCGCATGCGTGGAGCCCGGGAGCAGAAGATGAAAACATAAAAGCAGCTTCAGGGTTGATTTTTTTTTTTTTTTTTTTGCAGAATTGGAGTCAGAAACAGGGACAAAACTGAAGTGTCCCATAAGGACACAGTTACATGGAGGTTAGGAGGATTTCCAGGATCAGAACACACGTTTTGAGATGGTCACAGCAGGAGTCCATCTATTCTTAATTTGGAAACAGAGAAAACATAACAAAAACTAAAGTTAACTAAACAAAAGTTGGTGCGTGGATAAAAGCGAAACGTCCAATGAAGTAAATGAGAGAATAAGTTATTACGTTCATGAATCATGTAACATCAACATCCACTGAAGAGATGAAAAATACCAGACGTGTGTGGACTCTCAAATTTAACACACAACATAATTTATTATCACGTTTTTCACCATTTGTCTCGTCTCCATGTGTCGTCTTCTTCTACTCTGGAAAATTATAACACTAGATGTTAATCTCCACAAAGCAACGCAATATTTTCTTTTGGCGATCCTCAAAAAGATGTCGCGTCAGAGTCAGTGACCACTCAGCGATAAATTCATATTTTGTCCTTGTCGAGACACAGAACACACGAACACAAACTTCTGGGATCAGTATCGTCAACAACTGTGGCGCCCAAATGTCAATGAACACATCAAAGACAGTATGAGTCAATGTGAATGAATGTACAGCTGAAAAACACAGCTCAGGGAGTTGAGTAAGAGCACCAACGAAACACCAACAATGTTTCCTCCCGAGACAAACATAACATTTTCCAACATTTAAAACAAAAGCACAAAATAAAGATGAGCAAGAAAACAGGTAGACAGAATCATAGTAAATGTCAAAGTAGGTTTTAGATGGCAAATAAATTCAAATCAAATCAAATTTGTGAGGTTATTTGACTTCAAAAAGAACAACAAATATGGCGGACAATGGGCATCTATCTGGAAAAGAAAATCAGCATGGGTGAAAGCCTTACTGAGAATGAGCACAAACTGCCTCCAGGTCTGCTCCCTTTTATTGACTGTAATTGGCAGCTCGATCTCAATTAGGAGCAGTAAGAAGTTTGTATTGACACAACAAACTTTAGGATTATTTGGACAAATAATAGTTTGCGACAAACTTTGAATCGGGCCGCACCGTAACCCTGGTCATCAGGGGACAAAAAGAATCTAAAATCGTCCAGTGTGTTTCCAGCCTGTCGCTTCAAGAAGCAGCTTCAGTAACCCTTTAATTTACAGGCCGCTAATTATGTGATAATGTAAAGAAATAGCTAAGAAACAACAAGTAATTGCATAGTAATGTCAAGAAATAACAGTCAATTTCATAGTAATGTCATGTTTTTCATAAAAGCTAAAGATTACACATGCTTTTCATACTTTGAATTTTTCTCCACCAAGTCCTTAGAAAACAACAAAACAGCAACCGCACAGTCAAAACACTATGCATATATCAATTATCAACATATATGAGCAGTGGCCTTTTTCACTCCATCAAGTCTTTGCAATTGACTGTCATTTCTGGGCAATTTCTACGCAATTTCTACGCAATCAATCGTTATTTCTTGGCTATATTTCTCATCTCAACATTGCTATGAAATTGAACGTTATTTCTGGGCTATTTCTAGACGATATGACGCAATTTCTTGTTATTTCTTGGCTTTTTCTCGACATTATGACATAATTAGCGGCCTGTAAATAAAAGGGTTACCGCAGATTATTCTACTACGGTATAATTTCTGCAATATAACATCTCTCATCTCTCTTATTCTTTTTCTTCTCCTGTTGCTCAGGTCTGATGTACCTCGGGGGCTACAGGCCTGTTTTGGAGCCCCACCCCCACCACACCTCCACCAGCAATATCAACCTGGAGGAGCTGGGGGGGGCAGACAACAACAGGGACGGCCAGAGTCCTAAACATCCCCGTCGTGGACCGCTCATTGTGTAACACGCCCCCCCTCCCACACACACACACACACACACACACACAAACACACATAAAACAAACACAAACACCACACAGACTGAACCTTACCTGTCCAGAGTCAGCTCTTCTTACCCTGCCATAGTGCTGCATCACTGGATACCGTCCTCGCTCAACAGGGAAAACCCATCCACACCTCCCTCAAGACCCTCAACATCTGGAGCGATTGTTCTCGCTGGAGGAAGGGAAGAGGAACTATCACCTCTCTCTCTCCGCCGCCACCGCCGCCGTCTCTTCACTTCTATCTCACTGAAGTCTCCTTTTATTTTATTTTTTTGTCTGTGACCTAACGTGTTGTGGGAGTGATTAGCCTACTGCTACATTATTATTATTATTATTATTATTATTATTATTATTTATTACCCGTCGTAGGTCTAACCAATTGTGACTCTATCTTTAGAAATAAACATGCTGCTCCCTCTCTTTCCTCTCCTCTACTACCAGCCAAACAGTCAGGGGTTACTGTGATCGGCAATCGGATTTATTACTAATGTACTTCTTCTTTCTCTGTTATAAACAAACTGTGCATAGAGTGAGTGGTCGGACACTATAAGAGTCGGCTCACACCGGACTACCTTACTGTACCTTAGCGAACTAAATCGTGCTGACTCCTCCTCCTCGGATCAGGGAGCTCCCGTCTCGACTTTCGCATGCAGCTTTCAACTCCTGCTGATTTCTTTGTTTCTTCTCCTACTTCTTCTTCTTCTTCTTCTTCTTCTGCTCATTCCCGCCACGATTTTCAAACGCAGCGACACACCGCTGTGTGAATGTGAATCTAGAGACGCTCGGACTTGTGAGACGGCGAACGAGCCAAGAAACGTCAGCCTGAGTGAACAGAGATGGTAAAAAAAAATAAATAAATAAAAAAAACAGAATGTAAGAGGTGGAAGAAGGGGAATGTACACGACGTCTAAAAAAAAAACCATCATCGAAAACTGGAATAAAACATGAACTTTGAGCCACGAGCTGGTTCTTTAATCCTCTCCCTCTGCAGCTCCATGTTAGCATGTCAGTATTTTCATTGATGCAA
The DNA here is from genome assembly GCF_045865225.1 of Trachurus japonicus. NCBI lineage: Eukaryota > Metazoa > Chordata > Actinopteri > Carangiformes > Carangidae > Trachurus > Trachurus japonicus. The sequence goes on from NC_140925.1 coordinate 10,426,942, forward strand.
CTGGAAATCAACAAGTACCACCAAGCAATAACGAAGCCTGAAGGTGCATCTCCTCCTGGTCTCCTGCAGGAGGAGGGCGCTCATTCACAGTCCAGACAATGACCAATCTGTGTTTGCACTGACCTGTTGTATCCAGATCCAGACATTTCAGTGTGTTTGAATGTTTTTTATTTAAATTTTTTTTGCCATTGTAAAAGGGATTTGTTGTGGGAAACACAGCAAACGGTTGAATCTGAAAACCCTAAAACGTGAGATCAGTGCCACACACTGTTGTCACCTGACATTTTTTTGTTCATCCTCACACTTGCCCCGTACTTTTCAGCCCCTTTTCTCCTCGTTTGTGAAGCTTTTAGTTGTTTTCTGTTTTGTAAAACTTAAAACGTGTCGCTCACCTCTTGTCGACGTTCTCCGTTTCTGTGTTTTTAATTTGTTGCAAAACACTGTGTTGTTTCTTGAGAATGTGGACGATGGAGGATTATGTGAAAAACTGTTAAACGTTTACACAACGAAAAACTGAAAAGGGACGATATCAACATTTAATGCACTATTAGCTGTTTCCTAGACGACACACGTTGCGGTTGCATGAGGCGATAGTCGAGTAAGCATGTTAGTCTAGGTCAGCCTGCACCCTCCTGTAGAATACTTGATGATGGATCACTGCACACACACACAAACACACACACACAGACACACACAGACACACAGTTGACCATATCCTCCTGTAGTGTTGTATAATCAGTTGCTGGCTCCTCGTTCCCTTGGCCGAACTGTTGAGGTCAAGACGACTGCACTACTATATCCAAGCTGCAAATAGTCATGTGATTACAGTCCGAATGTGTAGATGAAGCCGTTCTCTGGCACCTGTTGCAGTGTGATATCAAAGGAGCGGGTCCCGGATCGGCCAGACCCCACTTTTCTAGAACTATGAGTGAAAAATGTCAAAAGAAAAAAATATCCAACGGACAATAAAGTTTTTGCAACTAAAATGCTTACTCAGTGATTTGCTGTTAATGTAAAGGAGCACTGCAAAAACTCAAATATCTTACCAAGAATATTTGTCTTATTTCTAGTCAAATTGTCATTTCTAGTCAAAACAAATCTCATTATACTTAAAATGAGACTCATCACATAAAAAGTAGCTTGTTTTTAGACACTTTTTACTTCTTTCAAGGATATTTTCACTTGAAATAAGTAGAAAAATCTGATAGTGGTTTTTCTCCCTTATTACAAGCACAAAAAACCAGCTCTCACTGGGAGATTATTCTACTTATTTCAAGTCCAAATTTGTTTGAAACAAGTGAAAATGATCTAAAATCAAGTAAATTTTTAGGTGATGAGTCTTATTTTAAGTGGAAAGAGATTAGTTTTGCCTCGAAATTAGACATTTTGACAAGAAATAAGACAAATATTCTTGGACAGTTTTGAGTTTTTGCAGTGAGAAGGATTCATCCGTCAGCGCGGAGGCCTGTGTTTGGATTCGTGTCTGAGATGTTTCCTAACATGGTCTCCTGCACTGAAACTCTCCTCACACTCACTCAGACACTGGTATTTATCAAACTCTGGTATGCAGCAATTTTCCCAAATGGGAGCTAAATTTGTATTTTATCACCAGTAAAAACTGTTTCCCAGGACCGAGGGTCCTCACCTTTCCCACAATGTTATTATATATTACAATAATAATATTTTTGCTGTAGTTAAATAATGTTTACCGTTTTCTGCCACATGTCCTTCAGTCATATGCTGCATCTTCTGCACTTTTCTGTGTTGTGAGAAAAACTCTTTGAAAAAGAAAATACAGTATAACATTAAACAAAAAGGGGGAGTGAAGCAAAACAGAAAAACAAAAGCTTGTATTTTTATAAATGATAACGTACTTTGTTTAGATGGCGCCTTTCATAACATTAGATGCAGATCGAAGTGCTTCACATGAGGAGATAATAATCAATCAATCAATCAATCAATCAATCAATCAATCAATCAAACACTTTATTTGTCCCAAGGGGCAATTTAAAAGGCATGAAGAGCAGCATTAGGACAAACAAGACATCAGACAACATAAAAACATTCACAAAGTGCTTCAGTTAAAAACTTCTAGCAGCTGTCAATAACATTAATAATGATTAAAAAAAAAGAATAATAAGAATCTGTGGGAAACAGTAAAATAGAAATTAAGAAAACCACATTTAAAAAGAAATTAAAATAACAACATTGAAATAAAAAGGCAATGCAACTAATCCGTATAGTATGATAACTACATGAATTGTGCAGCTATTAAAGCAGAAGTAAGTGATATATTTGTGTTAATATAAGTCTTAAATAGTTATATCTTCCGACAGCAATCACTTACATAGAGTGTTTGGTCTGAAACACGGGTCTGTCAGTCCCTCTGCTTTGCTCTGAGCCGAGGAGAAAACATTTATCGTATCCTACAGTTTTTATCCAATGAGGAGAGAGAACGGCATGCAGGGCTGTGTGTGCAGCCAAGGAACGCCGTGAATGTGGCGACGTAGGGACGAGGACTGTTATGGTGCGTTCAAGGAAACTCGTATTTTTCCGACCGTGAAGTCATACCAGTTCGATCTGGTACGAGTTCACGGGTCAGAAGTTACGAGTGGCCGTTATAGTGACTTTCACCGGTAAAACAGGTCGGAAAAACACGAGTGGGTTGCCTGGAACGCTACAAAGTCGTAAGTTGTGACTTGAAGCTGTAATTTACGATTTCAAAAGCCTGCCTGGAACGCAGCATTAGCGAAAACGACCGGATCACTTACTTCTGCTTTAAGTATTTTAACTCATTGTATCTTCACTATTTTCCAAAATGTGACTTTTTTTTCTTTGGTTTTCTGATCTCTGAAATATCCAGCTTTCACTTCCTGCTCAGAAATTTGCAGTTATCAATTACCCAAATTATAGAAAATATTAATCAGGCAATAAGTAGGTTTGTGTACAACCTAATTCCTCTAAAAAAAAAAAAAAGTAGTTAAATTACAATAAAGAGTTCATCAGAACAAATATTTATGGCTTTTTGGATTGTTGTGGTGAAATAATGACTTGCAATATCAATGTTTAAGTTAATCAACAATTGTTCAATAATCAATAAATAGCTTCATTTATTAATCAAGCTCTAATGTTAAAGAAAACCACTAAACGGTGGCATTTTACACACCCAACAATGGACTGAAGAAACGAAAGGAAACATTAGCTGTAGTTCAAATACAGTAAAACCTCTAATTGTTAATAATCTTCAATTACAGCCGACACTTGAACTGAAGTGAATCAGTGAAGCCGCTTAGTGCAGAAGGAGTCTGGGAGCAGGGCCACGCCTATAACCGCTCCTTCAATCACTTGACGGAGCGTGTCAACCACACTCACTGTCTTCCTCTTATTCCTGAATCTCAGGTCACATAACCTCACACGTACATTTTGCATTTCACATTTCACAGAAATCTTTCACATTTCTCATTTTCCATTAAACAATCAATGCATTAGCGTGGGTGGCCCTTGTTATAGTGAAACAACAGTGAACCAGCCGTGATGCTGGTGGAGACGACAGCGAGTGGGGTTTAAATGAGCACTGTTCATAACGTCATTACCACGTCCGTTTGGTGATCAAGTTCCCGTCTAATTGAGTTTGCTGCGCGCTGCTCTGCATGTGTTACAGTAAATGTCTTGTAGCTGAACTTGATGCACCCACCACACACACACAGTCTGTTCCCTCAGCAGCTTTATTCATTTATTTATTTGTTCCTCAACCCCCTCAAGCGTCTGTTCGCCTCCACTCCCACTCTCACCTGCCTTTCAAATCAAACCCAGAGTCTGATCTATAGGTCTGAACAACAGTCTCAGCCCATTACAGCGTCGACGTCCACTCAGGGAGGGGGTTGTCATCACAGTCCACACTGAGTCCTCCTTCAGTGAAAGGACAGCAACGCAGAGTGGAGACAGACACACACTCGGCTGGAAACTACAAACACACACACTCAGCTGGATGTGGATATGGCGCCTGTTGCTTGTTTCCTCGTCCTGATCCTCCTCACAGGTAAGAACATGATTTAAATGACCACTGACATCAACATGGTTAACAGATAATAAGTGTGGAGTCATGTATGTGTGAGCAGATAGCTGCATGATAACACAGGAGTTGTAAACTTTACATTAACATTAAACACACTTTAAAGGGCTTTATATGAGGAATTTCAAATTAAGTGTTTGTAACTGTTATTTTGTGGTATTGTTTTGTTATCGATTTTAGCAGGAAGCAAATAGCAAATATTATAACTAGGCCTATTACTCCTGTGTTTTATAGATAGATATGTGCATGTACACTGCAAAAACTCAAAATCTTACCAGGAATATTTGTCTTATTTCTAGTCAAAATGTCATTTCTAGTCAAAACAAATCTTATTATACCTAATGTATATTTATACATATGCATACTACATAGTTATACATAAAAAAAAGTAGCTTGTTTTTAGACACTTTTGACTTATTCCAAGTCTATTTTCATTTGAAATAAGTAGAAAAATCTGATAGGAGCAAGTTTTTCTTTCTTATTACAAGCACAAAAAACTTCCTTTCACTGGCAGATTTTTCTACTTATTTCAAGTGAAAATTATCTAAAAACAAGTTAATTTTTAGATGATGAGTCTTATTTTAAGTGGAAAGAGATTAGTTTTGACTAGAAATGAGACATTTTGACAAGAAATAAGACAAATATTCTTGGAAAGATTTTGAGTTTTTGCAGTGTATTAACACAAACTGTTCTTATAGCTGCAAACAATTAGATTATTGAGTGTTATAAAGCTTTTTTACATCCAGAGCTAAAAAATAAAATAGAAGAAGTTCAATGAAATGAAATGCAACAAAAAAAAAGCTGCAGGCTATAATGATAGTGTGAGGATGCTGGTGTCTCTGTCTGTAGACGGTGCGTCCTCGGAGAAGGTCTGTAGCTACCAGGACGTCCTGAACCACCTGAACCTGACCTTCGAGAACAGTTTGTACAAAGTGACGCGTCCCGTCCTGGACTACAGAAACCCCACCACCGTGGAGCTGGACATCATCCTCTACGCCATCCTGGCTGTGGTAGGAGCTGCAGCAGAGTCTGTACATAACTCATCATCATCTGCTGCATGGAGATAATCAACTCTGATGTGTGTGTGTGTGTGTGTGTGTGTGTGTGTGTGTGTGTGTGTGTGTGTGTGTGTGTGTGTGTGTGTGTGTGTGTGTGTGTGTGTGTGTGTGTGTTCACAGATTGAGAAAACACAAACTTTCATTCCTTTTCTCTGGGCAGCAATGGTGAGTTTTCATTCTGATGTTTTAAATGGAACAAAAAAAACAACAACATTAAATTCTCACCTGTGACTTCTGTGTTTAATTAAACTTTAGATGTGGAACAATGAACTTATTTCGTGGGATCCGGCTCAGTTCTGTGGAATCACTCAGGTCTCAGTTCCTAGAGAAATGTTATGGAAACCAGACCTCTTCATCTACGAGATGTGAGTCTGCGGCAGCCGCACAGACGTTAACTGTGGTCCAATCAAAATGCATCCACATGAATTATCATTATCATCCTCTTAGTCTGTGTAAACTCATGTGCAAAGAAAAGTTTTATGATGATTAAATATATAAAATAGATACATAATGTAAAAAAGACTTTAAAAACTTTTGGTAACACTTTATTTGATGCCTATCTCTGTAACTCATTATAACCATACTCATAATGAGTTGTAATGCAGTTATAGCACTGTATAACTATAGTTATAAACACTCATAAATGATCATAATGCTTTATAACAATAATCAAAACACACTATAAAGCATTTTATCATGACTTATAAGGTCAGGAATTATAATACGTTGCAATTGTTAGTAACTTGCTGACAATGCCCACATTGATAATGCATTATAAATATAGTTATAATGTTATAATTGGCTTATAAACGTGTATAACTATCATTATAAACACTCATCAATTATCATAAGGCTTTATGACAATAAGCATAACACATCATACAGCATTTCATAATGGCTTATAAGGTAATGTGTGTGCTTATTGTTATAAAGCCTTATGATAATGAGTGTTTATAATGATAGTTATACACGTTTGAAAGACAATAATAACACATTTTATCTATATTAAAAATGCTTTATAGTATGTTATGATAATTGTTATAAAGCATTATGATCATTTATGAGTGTTTATAACTATAGTTATACAGTGCTATAACTGCATTATAAGTATGGTTATAATGTGTTATAGAGATAGGCGTCAAATAAAGTGTTACTCAACTTTCATATATTGTAAAAATTTTAATGGTGTTTGCTGATTGTGTGTTGAATAATGAGGTAATTGACGTTACTGTGTGCTCATTCTTATTAAAGTACACAAAGTGATTTAGTACTATTGTTAAGAGCAGTGGTGAGCAGACACATGATCCTGCACAGATTCATCGTCTGTTGACTCAGGTCGTGATTCATGTGTGAGGTTTGACACTCCACTAACATGTCGCCTTCAATAACTCACCTCTGTGTGTGTGGTCTCGTCTCAGGGTGCAGAAAGACGAGTCCCCGCAGAATCCCTACATGTACGTGTCCTACGACGGGATGGTCACGTCTGAGGAGGACGTGAAGGTGGTCAGCACCTGTAAAATGGACGTCCACAAGTTTCCCTTTGACACGCAGATGTGCAACATCTCCATTGGTTCTGCTATTCATAGTGGTGAGTGAGTGAGTGACCACGCAGGGGTTCAACAGTTGTAGTTTTGTGTCTTTTTGTAGAGGTTTGGTGTCTCTTTGTGGCAGTTGCACATCTGTTTGTGGTAGTTTGGTGTCTCTTTGTAGTTTATTTTCCATATCTTTGTTGTCATTTTGCATCTCTTTGTAGTTGTTTGTTGACTCTTTGTAGTCGCTTGATGTCACTTTGTAGTAGTTTCATGTCTGTTTGTAGTAGTTTCATGTCTGTTTGTGGTAGTTTGGTGTCTCTTTGTAGTAGTTGCATGTCTGTTTGTGGTAGTTTAGTGTCTCCTTGTAGTAGTTTGGTGTCTCTTTGTACTAGTTTCATGTCTGTTTGTGGTAGTTTGGTGTCTCTTTGTAGTAATATGTCTTTTGTAGTAGTTTGGTGTCTCTTTGTAGTAATATGTCTTTTGTAGTAGTTTGGTGTCTCTTTGTACTAGTTTAATGTCTGTTTGTGGTAGTTTGGTGTCTCTTTGTAGTAATATGTCTTTTGTAGCAGTTTGGTGTCTCTTTGTACTAGTTTCATGTCTGTTTGTGGTAGTTTGGTGTCTCTTTGTAGTAATATGTCTTTTGTAGTAGTTTGGTGTCTCTTTGTACTAGTTTAATTTCTGTTTGTGGTACTTTGGTGTCTCTTTGTGGTAGTTTGGTGTCTCTTTGTGGCAGTTGCACATCTGTTTGTGGTAGTTTGGTGTCTTGTTGTAGTAATATGTGTTTTTGTAGTAGTTTGGTGTCTCTTTGTAGTAGTTTCATGTCTCTTTGTGGTAGTATGTGTTTGTGGTAGTTTAGTGTCTCTTTATGGTAGTTTGGTGTCTCTTTGTGGTAGTTTCATGTCTGTTCGTGGTAGTTTGTTGTCTCTTTGTAATAATTTGGTGTCTCCTTGTAGTAGTTTCATGTCTCTTTGTAGTTGCTTGTTGATTCTGTAGTGTCTCTGCGGTAGTTTGGTGTCTCTTTGTGGTATAGTTGCACATCTGTTTGTGGTAGTTTAGTGTCTCTTTGTAGTAATTTGGTGTCACCTTGTAGTGGTTTCATGTCTCTTTGTAGTTTATTTTCCATGTCTGTTGTCATTTTGCATGTCTTTGAAGTTGTTGGGTCGCTCTCATTCATTGACACGTGGCTGATAGATTTCAGGAAATCATCCGTGGTTGTGACCGAGATGTTTTCGTACCCTCTCTCATTCAGTCTCTTCCTCTTCCTCCTCCTCCTCCTCCTCTTCTCTCACCACAGCTGATGAAATCCGACTCCTTCCGTTCTCCAACTCGTCTCGGGCCACGCAGTTTTCCCGAGAGTTGATGAAGACTCAGGGAGAGTGGGAGTTTCTCCATCTGTCAGTCCACAGAGAAAATTTTACTTACAACAAAAAACAGTGGGAGCAGCTTCTATACACTGTACGCAACACAATTAGTGTGTGTCTGTGTGTGTATTGACCATATATACTGTATATTCACTATCATCTTGCCTAGCCTGACCTTTGAACCTGTTTCTCTAGTTCACCATAAAGAGAAGGCCCCTCCTCCATGTCATCAACTTCCTGTTGCCCATCCTCTTCTTCTTGAGTCTGGATCTCGCCTCCTTCTTCATCTCCGACCACCGAGGAGAGAAGTTGGGCTTCAAGGTCACGGTGCTCCTGGCCATCTCCGTCCTGCTGCTAATCCTCAACGACATCCTGCCCTCCATGTCCAACAAGACCCCGCTCATAGGTGAACAACACATGTAAATAGTTCCCAGATGTTTCCACCTACAGCTGGGGAAACCAAACCAGAACAATTTGCATTTGTAGATTTTACCAATATGTTTTCAACCAACTTTTTAATTGGACACCAAAATAAAAAGTAGTCACGGCCTGTTTCCTCTTCTCAGCGACCTACTGCATTGTGATTTTTGCTATGATGCTACTCAGTCTGCTGGAGACCATCTTGGTCACATACATGATGGAAATAGACTCGGCCTCTCGGGAGAAGCTCAGGCTAAAGGAGGACGAGGAGGCGAAAGAGGAGCAGGTCAAAACCGATACCTGTGACACAGGTGAGACCCACAGTTCTGTCTATTAATTCTTAAAGTTAGCGTTGAAAAAAAAGTGGTAATTTCTTATGAATCCTTTTGCGAGTGTGTTTATTCCTGTGTCCAATAATCTGCTGTGTTCAGGGGAGAAAAGAGAGACGTGCTGTTCATGCATCACCAACGTGTCTGACGGCGAGAGACAGCATGAACTGCTTCCTCTGGCTGAAGAGGTGAAGGATCAAAGACACATTTACAGTTTCAGTTTATCACCTCAACTAGTTAAAATCTGGAGTCTTGATGAAAAATGTGTGCAGCATCTTATCAAAGTATTTTTTATTATCTTCCACTTTGATGCTTCTTTTTTCTATTAAATCATTTGGTTAAACTTTTTATTTTCTGCCTATGGTGGCTCAGCTCAGTGCACAAACAAAACAAAACAAAAGAACGCACAACAGTCAATATCAATATAGATTCAGATTGTGTAGCTAATATGTAGCCTCCTGCTATCTTAGCCTTTTTAGTGTCCCTCAAAACACCTCTGTTGTGTTGTGAGTTTGCGAGTGTCAGATTAATGATGATGTTTTCTGAAATCGTAGTGTGTTTGTTTCTTTGCATGTGTTTTCTTGGGCTGCAGAAGTATATTGACCCCTTAGGGCCACCATACCTGCCACAACTACTCTAGTATTGACAAAAAGGGAGTAAAAGAATTAACGACATAGACATAATAGATTGTACAATATCAAGTTTAATAGATCCATCTTCTAAGCAAACAAAAAGTGATACAATGCAACTTTAATGCTTTTAAATATCTTTGTATTTTCATTTCTATTGATAACATTATGATCAGCAAAATGAAGGATGAATTTCACACTGTTGTGATAATGCACCAAAATTCATCATATTTATGCACATTTTAAGTCTAAAGAAACCAGACATCAGCTTGTCGAGAACCTGTGAGTTGTTAAAAAGTCAATTTTCCCACTACACAGTTTTGTTGACCTGAATCTCAGTGTGTGTGTGTGTGTGTGTGTGTGTGTGTTCTTGTACAGTACATGCTACGTTGTGAGGACTGGAACGAGTTTTTAACCAACAGAGTGAGGACATTTTTGGGAAGTGAGGACATTTTGGCCGGTCCTCACTTTTTCCAAGGGCTGTTTGAGGGTTAAGGCTTTAGGTTATAATTAGGTTTAAATTAGGTTTAGAGTAATGGTTAAGGTTAGGCATTTGTTTTGGATGGTTAAGGTTAGGGTAAGGGGCTAGGGAATACATTATGTCAATGACATGTCCTCACAAAGATATATTTACAAGGATGTGTGTGTGTGTGCAGGTTAACAGAGGCGTCCCGTCGCGAGAGTCTCGTCTGCTGCTGTTGATCCTAGAGCAGCTGAAGCAGCTGGAACAAACTCTGAATCGTCACTTCAGCTGCAGCAACGAGAGCAGGAGGCCGACGACCTGGGCCACGAGGGTCAACAGAGGTTTCTTGATTTTCTACGTCACCACTGTGTCACTGTTTCTCTCCCTCATCTTCAACGAATGGAACAGTTAGACATGTACCTCAAACGATGTGTCGTACCTCAGTTTCTATATCGTAAACCATCTGTGTCGAAAATGTGATATGTTAACAAACTAGTATGTCTTTGAATATCGACCTGTAGGCTAAAAATAAACCAGTAAAAGGAGCTCAAAAATGTTTTTAAATGAATAAACACCCTCATCATAAACTCAGGAGTTTTAAGAATCAGGACTTAAAAGTCTTCATCACCGATCAAACCACCACGGACACCTTGAGGTTGTGTCTTCAACCAGACAAGTTATTGGAAATATGGTCACAATCAGCCCAATTGTTACATTATGACATCACAATAAAGTTAACCTTTGACCTTTTGGATGTGAACAACCAACACTTCCATTGACATTTGGATAAAATTGTATTATCACTACAGAATTTTAACCATCAGTAATAAACATTTATAAAACATTCATCTTACATTGATAATAGTTACAGTAGTACTTAATGTAATTTATAAACACAGTTGTCAATGTTTAAGCTAATCTGTAATGTGTTTTTTATTTGTATTTTCATACTTATACAAATAAATAAATGGATTCATCATTTATAAATCAAATATTAAATAAATGACAAACCAGTTGTTTAGGAAATATCAGTGGTTCTTAAGATCATTTATAAAGTATCAGTTAATGATAAACAAACTATTCAAATGAACATTTATGCTGCACTTATCCATACAATGATTTAGACATGTACTAATGATCAGTGAGTGTGTTAATAGATGTTTTATGAACACGTATTAATGCTGCAATTCATGATTGATTGATGTGGTTAAGAATGCTTTAGTAATTATGAGGTATTCATTAATGCTGAAATACTAAAATTTGTGGTAATTTGTGTTTGCTATGAAACAGAAACTTAGACCTTAGACCTCTAAAAATCAAATAATTTCATCCTCGAGTGCAAGTTCATGTTTCTGCCAAATTTGAAGAAGTTCCCTCAAAGTGTTCCTGAGATATTTTTACGTCTGTACAGAGAACTCCTCTGCTCCAGCACCAGAGGAGTTAACAGGGAGATGTAGTTACATCTGTCCATGGTGGTTTATGTCGGAGGAAATCAACAAGATGTATCTTGATCTGATAATGATCACGTCTTTAAATCTGTGCAGCGTGACAATAACAGTGACAAACTGAGTCTAATCTCATCTTGACCTCACTCGCGTCATATTTTTCACACTCTGTCTCTTCAGTCAGACGGATGAATGTTTCCCTCCCCGTCCTGTTTCCGTCCTCGTTCCCATCTGTCAATCAGACCATCACGTCCGTCCTCAGCGGCCTGATGTTGCGATAACAGGATAAAAAAGGGCCAACGTTTTTATTCTGTAAATAACGGTGTCTGTCTGGTTTTATTGTCGAGGACACACACTCATCACTCAGGCCGCTGCAGCATCTGTGAGGCACATTCACTGTCACTTTCCTCACTATAGCTTCAGGGCAAAGCTGCATGAACTAAATCTGATTTTATTACTTATGGATGATGAACATTCATGGTCCCCACAGGGTGAATCCTAATCCTAATGAGGTTCACATCTGTGGTTTTGGATGAAACATATCAACAACTATTCCTTTAATTGTCCTGAAATGTAATAATTAACCTTTGCTGTCACTCAGGTTTGATCCCAGCTGTCTCCTCTGACAGTGTCCTCACGCTGCCACAGGGTGGTGCTCTCACTTCGCTTCACGCTGCTTCAAATTTTCACGTCTTGTTTTGATGGTGCTGCACTTTTTCAGTGTGTAAAGTGAAAGTGGTTTTCTCACATGTCTCTTCAACCTTGTGCACCAATATAAACGATTGTGTCAATGTAAAGACTGATAAAAGGTATTCATTCTAATAAATATAGTTGTTTTGGGATTGCTTGAATTATATTCTTTCCTTTGCACAACATGCAGAAGTAAATAGGCTCTGACTTTGACTCTTGCCCAGACATAACAAATATATTTAAATGACAATGAGGAACAATAGAAGATGGACAACAGCGCTCAACTTTGTGAACAAAATCTAGAGTCGAGCTCAGATAAAGAGCCACACAGTTGGTTGATGTTGCAGATTCGGTATCGGTGGACGTCTCTTCCGTCTCTGGACTTCAGCTGTTAGAGCTCCGAGCACTTTACAGTGGTTTTCTATCTCACATCTTCCTCTGTGCAGAGCTGCTGATAAAAGCCTTGTTTTCCCCACATCCTGGTTTTAGCAAAGCAGCTGAGATAATAATGTGTGTTTGAGTTAATGTGTGTAATGCAGCTCTTATATGTTTAGCTCCTATATACAGTATATTTAAAACAATATAAACTTTTTTAGAAAGACCAATATTTCCTTTTCCATCTGTATACCACACGAGCTTTGAAGAAATAACAGGAGCATAACAAACACATCATAAATGTACAATAGTGCACAGAAATCCTGTGTTGTGTAAATTAGGTGTTTATCCCCAGCCTTAATTGGATAAAAAATACATTTTGAGCTCAAATGGACGGCCTAAATGTCTGTAGTAAAGAAAAATCATTACAGTACTGATGGGACACAATCCCACAGTCCTGCCAACACCCATCTTGTAATGGCCTCTCTGTGACCACAGCTGCTGTAAATCAGTGCAGATATTTGTGAGCTGGTGTTTTTCTTGACATTCAGAGAATTCCCACCCACAGACATGAATGTTGCAATTCATCAGTAATCAAGATCAAGCACACACACAGTGATGCTGACAGACACCAAGGCTCTGAAATAATAATACAATACAACACAATAATACATGCACATACAAAAATACATAGGTAAATTCACTAAACTGTAAATATTTGTATTGTTTTTACCTTTTAGAAATAAACCGTCCAACAAGGAATATATTTTTTGGCAGACTGTTATCATTTGGCCCCAGAAAATCCATGAATGAACAAAGAAGCGTGGCCTTTTATAAAAAACTTTAAGCCTCAATAAAAATGTGCCTTGATGTGTGGTGTCTCTGCCCCCAAATATTTATTAGCTGCAATTTCTGAACTCCCTTTTACCATTAATCAATCATTCAAACCCATTTTTGTCTCCACCAGGAGCATTACCGCCTCTCAGTCCTCCCCCCAAAGGCCACTGAGAGACGCTGTGATTACTGCTGTGGGAGTGACCACTGCCGACCAATGGCTTAGAGTAATGAGATTTGAAAAATAAAAAATAAAAAAAACATGCTGAAACATAAAGGTTTGCTCGTTCAATTTGTCCGACCTTCCTCCAGCATGAGGTGGCGGTTTTATGTCAGACTTGATGACTTGATTTCCAGAGAACGCTGACAGGACGGGGATCCATATTTACAGATGTCTTGTACAAGTGCTGCTGTCAGGATGCTTTCTGGCTTCCTCCTCCTGCTCTTCCTCACAGGTAAGTTTGGATGGTGTTCACTTTGATATCTGAAGATGAATGTTAAATAAAGCTAAACCTACAACTTATTTTACTGCATTGATTTTTTTTTAAGGGTGTGCTGTTCTCCTGTGTGTCGTTTGCATGTGTCCTGTTCTGTGTTTACAGTAAAACAAACCTGTGTGACACATTTTAAGGACAATTTCATAATCAGCAATAATAGAAGACACAATGGAGTGAACTTGTACATTTGGATGTCAATTTTTGGGCTCCTTGTGTCCATCCCATAATAACCTTTATTCCTGGATACCTCAGAGATTAATGTAGCATATGTCCCTCTCCATTTTTTTCCTACATTTTTACTCCTAATCTTTATTTTATGATGTAAACTTCAATAATCCTGCAGATAACATATAGTAAATTGTATTACAATACAATATACTATTATTATAATAGTATTTGGACAGGATGAATAGACAATGAAGATGAAGACTGATTTGAATTTATGTCCATAGTAAAAGGAGAGCAATACAACACTACTTTGGGTGTAAAATCATATTAATCAACACTCACATTCATGTAATCCTAAAAAATCCTACATATTCCAAAAGCAGTGTTTAATAGTTGATCTGCAGGACCTGGACAATATCTGAGATTGTACCTACACTTGATATAGTTGACAATGAAGTTTTAAGTAAATTATGTTATTATTTCTTCTAAATTAAAATTAATCAAGAAAACTTACTTTCAGTCTTGGTGTCCAAACCCACACCAGTGCTTTGATGTTGAGATTTAGGCCTAAATGATTTCTTTCCTATTTAAAGGAGTGGGTCCTAATTTGTTTCATAATGAATGTGTGTTTGTGTTTGTGCTTCAGATGGGATGTACGCTCAGGATAACTGCAGTTATCAGGATGTTTTAAACCACCTGAATCTGACCAAAAACAGTGAGAAGTTTACCATGACCAGGCCCGTGACAAACTACAAACGCTCGACACGGGTTTACCTGGAAATAGCGCTCTACGCAATACTAGACGTGGTGGGTGGTTAACCTCCAGGCTAACATACAAAAACATGTCATCCCTGTGGCTGTGGCACATTACGTTTTGTGGTTATTTTGATATGATATTTACATTTTAAGGTGCCAAAGAGGCGATAGGCTATTCAACCCTCCTTTTCTTTGTAGCCTAATGCCTCTTTTGAATAAACTGTGCTAACTCTTTTTTTTTTTTTAATATCTATTTATGTTGAACAATGAACAAAGTAGGCCAACAACAGTAGTATCGGCTACAGTACAGTACATACAAACAATCAGACATTTTCAAATTGCAAACCACAAATAAGACAAACATGACATAAGAGACACGATAACACAATAAAATAATAATAAAAGATATTAAAAGAATGAAATAGCCTAAATAAATAGGCTAGGAATAAGAGAAGGTATTCTGATTATGAGTTTCAGTTCAATTAAAAACAAGATAAATAGCCAAATGGGGTTTATTAACTGTGCTAACTCACTGATCTGCTAGCAACAGGGGTGAGCCTGCATTCAAGACAACCAGGAAGTAAAGAAGTCCTTGGTAACGTCGCCTGCCAACTCGTTGTTAGCTTAGCAATAGCACGCTTGTTTCAGAAAACAACTCATATTTTGATTACTCGGAGTTCATACGTTTATTAGTCAACAGTTGAATTATTTAAATATGTGACTAAAATTACAGCAAAATCATATGTAAATCCAGTTAGATGCGAACAGTAACTTGTAAATTTGGCTACAGTAACTAGCAGGACTAGCTTGTTGCTGTTGTGTTTACTGACTAGAGACATTTTCACACTTTTTCTTATTTTACAGGTTGAGAAAGATCAAAAGTTTATTCCCTACGTTTGGACTGTCATGGTGAGTTCTACAATGTTTTAAAAATTTTTATCAAATTTTTTTTTGTGCCTTTCTGTCAGTTTTATTCAGCTGTTTTTGTTCCTGTTTTTCCCTGTAGAGGTGGCACAACGAATACATTTCCTGGGATCCAGATCAATTCTGTGGGATTGATAATGTTTCTCTTCCAACTGAGTTTCTATGGAAACCAGATCTCACCATTGAGGAAATGTTGGTATTAATTCTTAATTAATTAATTAATTAGTTATTGATTAGCATTGTTTTTAATAGCCTATTATGACAATGATGATGGGATAATCTGTTTTTGATTAGAGTACGATACAATAGTTGATGCATTTCAATACTGAAGCACTTGACATTTATTGCTCCTCATTTAGCCACTTTTATCTTAATGTGCACAGTTTGACATTCAAGCAACCTGAGTGTAAATGTTTTTTCTTCTCTGTGTATTTTCATACAGGACAGAGAAGGACAAAGCTCCTCCGAGTCCTTATCTCACTATTAACAATAAAGGGGATGTTGAAGTCCAGAACGACCAGGTGTTAGTCAGCACCTGCAGGATGCACATTTATAATTTCCCCTTCGACATACAAAGCTGCAGCCTCACCTTCAAGTCCATCATCTACACTGGTGAGAGCTAAACACACTATTATAAGAGTTTATTGTCACATTACTGTAGCTATAGGCCTATTACTGATCAATAAAACACGAACCCAGATCATATCTTATAGATTTGACCTGTTATATTCACTATGTGATAGCCGGGGACATTCGGCTCCAGCCCAGCGACAACTCCTCAGAGGCCACAGAGTGGTCCCGGGAGGTGATGCGGACCCAGTATGAATGGCTGTTCATCAACATGACGGTCACCTCCAAAAACGCCAGCGATTCATTCAGCCAAGACCTCATCGTTTACACTGTGGGTATCAATTAGATACTGACAGAAACTGACATCAGTCACTTGATTTGAGTACAGATAAGGGGAAGTTTTGTATTTTTAACTTTAGTGTAGGTTATCTGACAGCTGTATGAGCACATACACTTCTCTTTTTTCCTTTCCTTCTTTTACCCTTCAGTCCTTTCTTATATCTTTGCATATTTCTGTCCTTCCTGTTCACCACTCTTTACTCACTTTCTCCTGTTTTCTTTTTTCTGTTCTTCCTTCAATTATTTTATTGAATTCCTCTGATGTGAAATATGATCATTTACTGCACTTTTTTTAAATTTTATTTGAGTAAACACTTCACTTGTTTTCTGCTGTTGACAGTTCAAGTGATTTGATGCGGTTTGTGAACAGGACTTGTGCAGTTGCCACAGAAATTTGAGATATTTATCAATCAGTTATGTAGCTACCTCTGTGATAATGGTCGGTAGAAATATATCAGATGTCTGTTTTTATTTTGAATTTCCATTGCTCAATTGCTTCATCTGACTCTCCAGCTGCCGTTGTTTCCTTTACAAACAGTGAGTGGGTTGTGGCCCACTGGTGGACAGTGCAGGTACTGCAAGTGGTCCGAACACAACTACACTACAAAAACACTACAATTTAGAAAAGAAGATGTAATTATAAAAAGTGTAAAATATAGACAATGTTTTTAAATGTCTTTTTAAAAATGTTTTGCATAAAACTTTAGTTTGATTAAAGTTTTATCGCTATCATAGGATTTGGATCGGGCGTTTAGGAACAACTTGTGTGGGTCACAGACATTTTTGAGATTTTAAACTGAGTCTTCACTTGGAGAAGGTTGGGACATTTTGATCAAATATGAAGCAGGGAAAATAAGTTTTTTGGTTCAATTATGTTTTTTCTGCTGTAGCTACTGTCAGCCTTGCTCAGCCTTTAAGATGATCAGTATTGGTCAGATGGACAAATACCGAGTTGTTTTGTCAGCCCCCTGAACCTTTACACATCATTTCACAGATCAACATGAGGAGGAGGTCGACCCTCTACATCGTCAACTTTATCGTACCCGTCCTCTTCTTCTTGTGTCTGGACTTGGCCTCCTTCCTGATCTCGGACAGTGGTGGTGAGAAGTTGAGCTTCAAGGTCACCGTGCTGCTCGCCGTCACCGTGCTACAGCTCATCCTGAATGAAATCCTCCCGTCGTCCTCAAACAGGATCCCACTCATAGGTAAAAGAAAAACTAACTCTTCACAAGACTGTTTTTATGATGAGTTGTAACAGCTGACTCAGTGTTACTGACTTCTTCCCCGCAGCCGTCTACTGCATCGGGATGTTTGCGCTGATGCTGCTGAGCCTGTTGGAGACGATTGTGGTCATGTTTCTGTTAGAGAAAGACTTTGCGTCACAGGACAAGGCAGCAGCAGACGGAGACCAAAGCTCCAGTGATGACGACTGTAACAAACAGAGCAACGCCAACTTTCTCAAATGTCAGGGAGGTGAGACCAGACAAGATCCAGCTGCTGCACCTGGATCTTATAAAAGCAATAAAAGTTGATTTTTTTTTAGAGAAAATAACTGTCACTCATGGCCTTTAGCAGTGCCTGACTGATAGAAACTAGTCTGTGTCTATAAGTATAGGAGGTAACTAACAATCTGAGCTGACCTCTCTGGTTAATGTGAAGTGGGACATAAATAAATGCTTTTTTTAATTCCATGGGTTGGAATAGCATCAGATAATGATAAAAGAAAAAAAAAATACTGCAAAATAAGGCGATAGCAAGATATTAAGCAAATTAACAACCACCTGTAGGCTACTCTGAAGCACATTTAACATGCAAAATACTAAATTTCAGGAAATCACACAACATTTAACTCTCAGTAAGACAGGAAAACTACTTCTCCTGTGTTTGGAGGATGTCAGGAGCATCGTCACAGGGAAATTTGACAAAAGTACCGTAGTTTTCATTTTGTATTACCAAACATATTTTTGCTTTTCACACATTTAGTAACAAATGGCGACCCACTCAATCCAGAGGTAAAGAAGCTATACTCTCACTCTCTCTTGTATTGTAGTCACTTTCAGCACTTGTTAATCATGTTACTTTGAAATTAATACTTAATGAACTCTGAACTGTCCTTTCAGAGTTGCACAAACAGACTCAGTGTGCATGTATCTACGAGTGTGCTGGTGCGACTACGCCTGAACAGCTGTCTGTGCCCAAAGAGGTGGTTAGAGCTGGATCACACTTCACTCACTCACATTCATTCATCACAATGGACAAAAAGATACTTCATTTCAGTCTAATCCTGTGAACCTGTGTTGCAGCAGCAGCAGCAGCAGCAGCACAGCAGTCGGCCGGCGGAGGAGCTCCACACCCTGGAGAAGGTCTCAGACGAGCTGAAGCAGATGGAGAAAACACTGAGTCTGCTCCTGAGCGGCAGGAAGGAGGAGGTGAAGCCCGGCTACTGGAGCCGAGTGGCTACAAGAGTCAACAGAGTCTTCTTTATTTTCTATGTCACAGTGGTTGGTGTGTTTTTATGTCTGATCTTCTTGAAATGGAGCAATGTATGATGAGAACATGGAGGAGGAACTGTGTCTGTTCAGATTTGTTTGGCACAGCTGGTTGTTATAATTGTTTTTGGTTCATTTCTCAAAACTGTAAGTGCAACAGTTTCATGGTTTATTGCGTGGAAGCAAAAAAAAAAAAAAAAAAAGGTCATAAGTCACCCACAAACATTTCATTTCCATTTTACAACCTAGTTTTTGTGTCAGTAATTGAAAAACCTGTTTTGTTTATTGCCGTTTGAGCCCAAACTGATCAAAATGTGTAAAATTAATTTTCACCAAACTACATCCTGAATGTGAAAAAAGCTAAACCAAAAACATCTTAATGAAAAAACAAAAACCCAAAACATAAAGCTCAAGTCTCTGAACAGTTAGCTTGTCGTTAACAACACATTTTTTTTTAATATAATGACACTCTTTTTACATGCAAAAGAGAAAAAATGCAGTTGTCTACAAACACAGCTTCACATGAAAAATGATTCAATCAATCAGTCAATCAATATTGGAAGAGATTTATATTTATATGCAATAAATTTGCCCAAAGTGAATGTGACAAATTATAAATGTCGAGGTTAAGTTGCTGTTAATTCAACGAACTTATTTGTACAATATTGTTTCCTGTCTTCACGCCATTGATGAGCTGTGATGATCACTGTCTATTCCTGACTCTGCCCACTTTTATTACGACCAAGAAGCTTTCCGTCAGTTAAAGACTGTAAATTACCACTGGTCATGGCGTCCTCGTGTCTGTGGTTGATTACAGACACAGCACACGAGCCACAGACGTCGAGAAACGACAGATCTTTGCTTTTCTGATCAGGCTTAATCTCCTCTAACAATCAGACGTTTTCTTTTTTTTCTGCACCTTGGATTATCAGATGAATCCCCACACGACCTTCCTCTGGAGCCCGAGCACTTAACCGTGTTTTTTTCCTTTTTCTCGCTCTGTGGGAAGATGAATCCAAGAAATTATGTCCTGATAAAAGCCTCGATTTACCACATCCTGGTTTTAGCAAAGCAGCTGAGATAATGTGTTCTTGTGTGTTTTGCTCGTCCTCATATTACAACTCATGGGGGGGCAATTGTTTGCATGTTTTACTCAGTTTACATCAAACACATATGCATAGTATGAACTGTATGACCTCTTGTATTGTCTCTGCCATGCGTTATAGATTGCTATAGATAAGCTATTGTACATGTTTTGGTTCTTGCATGAAGATTTTGAATTTTTTTGTCCTTCTTTTTTCAGATATTTATATAAACTTGTGTCTTCCTCTTGAGTCAGTGCAGTGTAATGTGATTCATGTCTGCTGTACAGTAGCTTAAATATAACCCCGTCTCCATGAAACATCTATCTGACTCCATATTGTACAAATAAACAACAATACAAATATACAAACATCATGTTTTTTCCACTCTTCTGTCTTATTATTAAGAGAGTTAATTAAAAGTCTCTCTCAATCAGATCTGTAGATCAAAAAGACTCATTTTGTGTCTTCAAACTGGTTTAATCAAGAAATTATGTCATATCATGGAGAAAAACAACATTAGAGTTGTGTTGTTTTTGGTTTTATTTCATTTCTGTAGGTTTGCTCCACACAACACTGTGTGTCATTGTTCATAGAGGATTTTATCTTTTTTTTCTCTCATTCATTTTACATGCATTTCCCAGAGTTTGCTGCACTGGGGCCATTTTGAATAATTAAAGTTATCTATTGTTAAACAGTTAAATGATGAGCCTTCAATAAATATGAGTCACCAGAGTTTGATGCAGGGATCAATGTAAATGTAGCCACTCAGCCGAGCTCAGGTGCTGGAGCTTCGAGGGTTTCAGAGGCCAGAGACGTAAGATGTTGGCATACTCGCTTCATTTTGTTCAGCTTTCAGTCTCTCAGACTTTCATCAGAGCACGGCCTTGCAAATAAACAGACAATCAAATGATGCTCCCACACGGGTCATCATTAGCAGTATGGTGGCAGAAGCCGCACCCTTTGGGGAATATAGTTTAAACCTAAAGTAAAGCAGTTCCAGATGCAAAGAAAACAAACTAAATGAAAGACCACTAAATAGGGGAAAAGTGGGTTCTGGTTCAATGAAACAGTCCTCTTCGTCATGCTGTTCACATGAGACCAAGATGACAAGCCATCAACAGTACCTGACATGTCGAGGCTTCAGAAAATGGGACGTTTTTACTAATCAAAAAGCTCTGGAGTAATTGTGATAGTTCACTATGACCTTGTTACCAGTGAGAACGGAGGCTCTCTGTCGTCCACCTGGCCTCTCATGGCTGAAAACCAACCTTGCAACATCGCCGCCCCGGTGTCCCAGCTCTCGTCTCTGGGCAACGCGGCACAAACGCGCCCTGTAACCTGTAATCTCTGACTACACAAACATACACATGGTGACACGTATAGCCTACAGTACAGTATGATAGATAACGTTATCCACTGCTCAATGGATTGCTTTCTCGCCGGCTTTGTTAAAAACAATTGCACATGGCCGGGAGAAGGGTTTGCAAAACAGAGGAAAAGCAATTGTGTGTAGTTCCCTTTTAAATGCCCTACTTTCATGGTATAATATCACTGTAGCATGAACTTTTTACATTTTCCACACAAATTCACCCGAATGTTGCCCTAACTTTTTATGAGTGGTGTATATCAGAAGGGCAACAACCACAACAACCTACAATGTAAGGGTATAGGATCAGTACAAAACAAAAAACCTGTGTGTTCATGTAAACATGAGGAATATATTGTTTGGTTCCTGCTTATGGTCAAAATAAGATCATAAAAACAACAAACAGAAGCACTACACTGATGTTTTCACGTCTCTTCCATATTGAAGAGCCTGGGTTTTTTCCCTGTGATTCAACTGAGATGAGAAAAAAAAAAGAACAGAAACACACACAATAATATGAAGGGTTGGTCTTTTTATTTGCCCTGCCCTCCTCTAATGTGAGGATGTGGTTAATTTCATTTCAATGTCATGTTTGTCGACAGTAGAGAGAAAGGCAGGGACACTCATTTACACATTTGCACATTAGAGCTCGACCTCTGTCTCAGACTTTGGATCCACTGGCTCTGAACTCATGACGCCTCTCGGCTTCGTTCTGCTCCTGCTCACAGGTAAGAATAAGTCAAGAGTCAATAGATTTATGTATATTATTTTAAATGTTTCCACAAAATAACTATCCACCATCCACCTTTAGGGTGGGAGGTGGAAATCTGAAAAGGCAAACAAAATCAGAGTGGACCATCCATCAGTTTATTATTATGTTTATTATGGCTCTTTATTGAATAAAAGAGGGATTTGTGATGGCAAACGATTGTGTGACTACGGTGTTGGATCTCTGATGTGGAGCCTGATTACACCCAGGAGATTGTGAAAAAAAAAAAGAGAGATCATTTAGTGGTAAAAGCAGCCGGCCGTCATCATCAGATCAGGCTCTGGGTTGGTGTCAGCTGGTGTTGTTCATCATCCTCATTTGGATATGAGTTTTGTTTTTTTTTTCTGTTTGGTGGATCAGTTTTTAAAGTTTGATACGGTCATGAGCTGTGGATAAGTCCACAGTTCTACACACTAATGACTCCTGGGTTAAAAAAACTAGGTTATTTCAACCCAGAAAATTGATTTATTCTTTTTGACTCAACTTTTGGGTTAAGTATTTGGTTATATTTGATATTTTGGTGTTTAGGTTCTATTAAAGGTATAATATGTACGAATTCCCCCCATCTAGCGGTGCGGTTGCATATCTGAACGTATTCTTGATGTTGCGTTCACGTGAAATCGGGCAGAAGTCAGATAGACAACAGACGCTGCATGTAACAGGATAAACAAGCGTCTATGTAAACAAGTGGTCCGCCAGCACGAGACAAAACAATACAGGCGTGACAATATGTTGTCATGGTTCAGCCCAGGTTCGGTTCGCCCCCCCTTGTATATTTGTAATGACTTGTAACAACTAATTCAAGAAAGCTTTCATTTGTATGCGGGTATGATTCGACTTCAGTGAAATACCTATTTATGAAAGCAATATTTGATTTTTGCTAATAAAAAGCCAAATAAGTTACATACTGGGGCTTTAATGTTAAGTTAGATAAGATAAGATAAGATATACTTTAATGTCCCAGAGGGAAATTCATTGTGGGCAGAAGTGCAGACTGTAGACTGTATCGCCTTACAAACAGACACAACACAGGAAACACATGGTAGCACACAACAGCCACATGACAACAACATCACAGTACAAGCACATGATAACGACAGAGCACCAAACGTACGATGACACACAGTAGCAGCGAGAGCAAGAAGGACAGACAGCACCAATAGACAATAATAAACTAATAGTTAGACTATTTTAAAATGTATTGTACCCACAGCAGGATTTGATCCTTCAACCTTCACTTTGAACACTTTGAGCCTCTGCAACTCCAATGTTGTCCTTGGGTTACTATTCACTTTACCTTATTTCAGTAAATAAAACTTTGTCTTACATTATATATTTATCATCAGATAAAGCTGTTAGTGCTGCCTGCACTAACGGCTTGAACTGGTGCTGCTCTGTGTCTCCATGGTCTGGACTGATCACTGGAGACTCCAGAGGCAAAAGTCCTCCTGTTACACTCTTGAATGAACCTCAGATTCAGGAGCAGAAGAAAGAACCAAAAGTTAGCGAAGACAACTCCTTTACTTGTCCAGCCCAAGTCGTACACAGCAGGCAGCCAAATCCAGTTAGGGCAAAAACACAAAAATCAATGCCCAAGAATATAGGCAAAGTAAAAAAACAAAAAAAACAAGGTAGGCAAACACTAGACGTGTGATTGTTCATATTTTAGATGTGTTTATAAACCAGAAAATGGGTTAATCTTTGAAAAATAACCCATAATTTTAAACCAACACAAGCAACCAAGAAATTGGGTTGAAAAAATAACCCAGGAGTTTTTAGTGTGTAACCCAGAAAATTCATTAGATTCACATGACGTCACTGTGTTTCTGCGCCGCCATATTTGTGTCTGAATCAGGGCAATCTGGGCACAGATCACAGCGTCACGTTACCAGAACAAGTGGAGTAAATCAGCAAGAGACCGAAAATTGACGTTATTTGAAAGATGCCAGGATTATATTGTGCTGTTGACTGTGATAGCAGTCGCCAAAAAAACCCCGGACTGCAGTTTTATTCCATCCCAAAAGACGTAAAGTTATAGGCGGAATAAATAGTTGACTGCAGGCAGTCTATCAGTGGCAGCATGGGGCTGTGACAAGTCTTACAAAAAGAGGGGATTCACTTTTTTTTAAATAACATGGATATATTGAATTCGGCATTTTGATTACTTTCTTATTAATTACTCACTGATTCTGCATTTAGGGTCTTTTATTTCTGTATAACAGACCGTTGCTAAGTAAAACGGGCCGTTGCTAGGGACGCCGCTCTGATCAGCGGAGCAGGGCAGAAGACCTATAAGGATTTTTACCTTGTGTTTCATTTTTACCAGCTTCAGACTAATTGTGATGTTAGAAAAATGACTTGTAGCTGGTTAGAGGGAGAGTGGAGGCTCTCTGCCTCCCTCACCGCTGCTGGAAACCAAACCTGCGATCAGAGCGGACAGAGCGGACGGGCCAGTGCAGTGTCACAGCTGTGACCAGCTGTGTCCGTGCTGTGACACAAACGTGTCCCGTATCGTAATCTCTTATGACAGACAGGACGACATAAATGCGCACATCGTAACATTTACATGATAATTCATCAATCTACTGATTGATTATCAGAAGCTCTTTGAAAACAACTACACACGAGTCGACCGAGAGGAGGGTGAGGAGCAAACAGCGGAGAAGTGACCGGACTAAGGACTTTGATCAACATTACGTCTCAAATTAATTAATTAATTCATAAACTGTGTAATAAGTGTGATAATATAGAGTTAGTCTGTTGTTATAGAGATATAAACCCAGACAGGATGTATGAAACCCTGTCATTTTGTCAAGAAACTGTCATTTCCATCCTGTGGTTTGCATGCTGTCATATGAGGAGACCTGTCAAATCGGACACAAATATGGCGGCGGTCCCTTCGACGTGACGTCACTGCAACCCATGAATAGGTTACTCTTTAAAAAATGACCCAGACGGGGCGGTGTTTAGCTCAGTTGGTAGAGCACCCGCCCCATGTGTTGAGGCTGTAGTCCTCGCTGCAGGCGGCCCCGGTTCGAGTCCCGCGTCGGACGGCCCTATCCTGCATGTCATTCCCCCCATCTCTGCCTCCCATTTCCTGTCACACTCTCAACTGTCCTATCAAATAAAGGCATGAAAAGCCAAAAAAATATATACTTTATAAAAAAAAAAATAAAAAAAAATGACCCAGACATAGTATATAACCCAAACAACCCAACAATTGGGTTAAAATTATATAGCTATATAACCCAGAAAATAATGTTACTCTCTGAAAAATAACCCATAATTTTAACCAAATACAAGTAACCCAGAAATCGGGTTAAAGAAATAACCCAGGAGTTTTTAGTGTGTATGATTTAATCTTGATTTTTCTTTTGTTTCAGTTGTAAATGGAGCGTCCTCCTCCTCCTCCTCGGAGGGAATGTGTGGCTACCAGGACGTGTTGAACTACCTGAACATGACTAAAGAGAACGGGCTGTACACGATGACCCGGCCCGTCAAACACCACAAACAGACCACTAAGGTGGACCTTGACATCCAGTTGTACGCCATTTTAGATGTGGTGAGTGAGTGGTTAGAAAAAACTGTATCTGTATTTCTCTATATCAACAAACTCACCAAAAGATTTTCACACATGTTTCTTTTGTCCATAGAAAGAGACTGATCAGACGTTCATCCCTTATATTAGGGTCAACATGGTGAGTGACTTCATGTCCTTCACCATCATTTTCCCTTTATTTTATATTATTCTCCGATGGTGTTTCCTCTCTCCTCCTTGTTTTCCTCTGTAGGCCTGGACGAACGAACACATTTCATGGAATGAGGACGACTTCTGTGACATCGATACCATTTCTGTTCCCACTGAGCTTCTGTGGAAGCCGGATATCATGATTTACGAGATGTAAGTGTTGATCTCAGGCGCGGCGTTATGGGTGGGCCTAACGGGCCTGGGCCCACCCACTTGTAGGACTGGCCCATCCAAAATGACAGGGTGAACATAACTTTAATTAATCTAAGGTTTAATTATTTATTTATTTTTATTTCAGATAACTTTACCACAGGTTTAAATGTGTCAGCATTTGGTGATTTTCATTTAAGCAATATCACACAAGAGGGAGTGCTGTTGTACTGTATATCAGCACGGGTGTGATTCGGTCGCAGATAATCACACCGCAGGGAGGCAGAGGGCAGGCTACGCTGCCTCATTGCGTAACTCTACTGAGTGTGAGCGGCACGTACGTTCACGTTGCTTTCGTGAATTGTAAACACACAGACGGCCCCTCGGTTTTAGCGTCCAGCAGTTTAGCGGCTAATTCAACAGCAGTGATGGATAACTGTACCGGAGAGGCTCAACATGAGCTTCATTTGAGGAATAAACGGCAGCTTTTACCTGACGGGAGACCGACGCCTGAGCTACGGTAGCTAACAGCTAGCAGCTAGCAGGTTTTTACCTACTTTTCCTCTCTCCCTCCCTCCCTCCCCCCTTTCTTATACACGCACACACACGGCCCAGGTTGTCTGTCATATCTGTTGTAAACCTTGTAATAACAGCTTGTTGAGTGCAGTTAACGGTTTGAGTGTGGATTATTAATTGTTTGTTTAATGTGAGTGGTGGTCATCGCGTCCTGATGAGTTGGGTTTTAATAACAGCTGATAACGTAACTGTGTAGATGGTGTGGATTGTGATGAGAAGGTGTTGCACATATTTTAAGACTTATCTGTGCAAACCATTGTGCAAAACCTGTTTGTTGTGACTTTTTGCGTGATAAGATGATTTGCTGAATTCTTCTTCCATTCCTGCAGCCTTTTGTCTCAATGTTAACGATGGCAAAATGTCCAGATATTTTATTAGCCTACTTTATGAAAATAAATGTCTGTGAGTTAAAAAAGAAGTGGGCTACGCATTTCTGATTTGATTTGGCTTTTCGTGTATTTGGTTAAACACATAAGAGAGAAAGAGAGAGAGAGAGAGAGAGAGAGAGAGAGAGAGCTCCACTGGGTGAGCTAGATTAACTTTAAACGGGAGAGAGAGCGGCGCACCGCGCTGTCAAAGCTCGTCTCAGCCATAGGTCTCAGCAGATGTGTGCTTTCAAGGCAATATAGACACGAACGAGTCATTCAGGAATAATTTTCAACTCTATGTAGCCTATGTTAGTGTTATTTTTTCCTAAGTAGTGGCCCATCCAAAATTACTGTGGCCCGTCCAAAATTGAAATCCTGGCGCCGCGCCTGGTTGATCTGTTGTTGTTGCTGAAGGGCAGAGAAAGACAGTTTATTGGCCCCTACTGTCAAATGAAAATATGTATACATACATAAATACAGAGATACACACATAAATCACTTAATGCCTAAATAAATGCAAAATAAATCAATTTTTGTGATTAAAAAAAATGCTCAAAAATGTTATTTATCTGTATTTTTCTATATTTCTACTGTTGGGATGGACATATGCCCCTGAGACAAATAGATACAGTAGACAGTAGTGTTGGGCGATTTTGACATTCTCAGATCGTCCCAATCGCCCTCCCTGGAGATCGCCGATAGACCTATCTATCGCCGGGGTCCGGGTGGGGGCGGCGGCGGCGTATGAGTATCGCTTTTACCGTGCCCTGCTGTCATGCATGCGCGCTTCTCTCTGTGTGTGTGTGTGTGTGTGAGGGCTAATAACGGAGAAAGAGCGCTATGATCAACGAACGCTATTGCGTTGCCGAAAGCCGAAAAATCTATTCATGGCGGACGTAATTTATTTGTGGCATATCAGTGAACACGTCGTCGGGCTGTGACATACAGGGCTGGCGTCGGCAGCCTAGCATAGACAGCCACAACACCAGCTAAACGTGTTTCCTCAAATTTGAGGCGGAGTGGCCACCCTGTTTACCACAGAGATGTTGTGTGCGGTCATATGACTACCTGGCTCCGTCTGATTGGACGTCGCCAGTGGCTGCATTTGATTGGTGAAACACTGTCATTTGACAGAGTATAGTTGGAAGCAGCAAGCCAAGCGGCTTCATTAAAACAAAACAAACAGATTGCGCATTAGATCAATAAAAAAGTAGCGAGTATGTGTGTGTAAAATCGGCAAGAAAACAAAACATCGCCGATCGTCCTTCCAATCGCCAATAGACGATTGGATCGCCAATCGGCACAACCCTAGTAGACAGCCTACTTTTTTTTTGTTCATCATAACCCCCTTTAGTGTATTTTAACCTGTGTTTCCATGTGTTACGCCCCAGTACTTTGTTGGCCCAGAGGGGCATAACAAGGGACCAAACAATGACCCAAAATACAAAGACAAAGGCACTAACTTAACTAAAAGAGATTTAATACAAAAATATACAGATACAAACAAGTAGACAAACTAAAACAGAAAGCCATGATGGGAGGCAGGCAAGCCCAGCAGTCCCCAGCACTGCCCCCGCTCTCTGGTGTCAGCTGCAAGTATTTAGCTCAATGGACCAGGTGAGCCTCGTTTCACTGATGGGACCTGGGTGGAGCTGTGGGGGAACAAGGAGAAGGGAGAGAGAGACACACACACGGCCGAACCCCTATCAGCCGTAACACCCCCCCCTTAAGACAATGAATAAATGATCATGTTACATCAAAACACCATACTATTTATTCATTGCAATATCTAAATCTAATATTTTTTATCTATAAAAAAGGATGACTGAACCTGGCCTCAACACCAATAAACACATTTATCAAAAATAAACCCTGGGACTGCGGTCAGGACAACAAAAAGGTCAAAGTGGATCCAACAAGATCAAAATACACAAGGCCAACCAACACACTGCCACTCGATGTAAAGAGTGAGCAGCCAAACAGTAGCCACACAAGTGGGTGCCACTCCCACCAGATAACTAAATGGCTACCACCATGAGGGAAACTACGAAACGAAGGTAAACTTACTAAACACTGCAGGTGACCAAACACAAAATCGAGCACAGCCACAACCTAAAGGGTCACTCAAGTTGCTGTCTATCAACACACAAAGACCCGAACAAATTGAACTGCCACGACACAAAATGGCCACCAAGCAGTCTGCCATTAACCAACAGACACAGACCTTATAATTCACCAAGTCAACTCCATCACACAAAGATCCACTGATCTATGGAGAGACGCACGCGAGGTCCAACGAAGCCACAACTAAGTAAACAGTAACATACACAAGTGACTCAACCGAAAAGTGGACTGCAACAGCACAACACAAAAGAGGTCACACAGTAGCCACTGCTACACAAAATGTTGCCAACTTACACCTAAGCTGCAACCGAACGACCCAACGAACGCACTGTGCAGGTACCACACAAAGTCACATCCCAAAAGTTACTGTTACTATTTTACACAGAATCCAGACGAAACTAGAAGTAGAAGTAGAGTCAACCCACAAGAGATTGTGATTACACTGCTGTGCAACTCTGCTAAAGAGTGACGTTGTGGAGAGGCACCCTGTAATGTGGTTAACTATCTAGTCTTCAGTGGCTTCCCGGGAGGCTTCTTTAAACGTTGAACTCTGCAAGTGAACAATGGACCAAGGCAAGGCCCACTGCCACACAGAAAACGTACCCACACCCAGGTATCACCACCAAAAATAAGAAAGGCAAAACAACAAAGTGGCAAGAGTCTCTCTCTGCCCGACGACTACCTTACAGGGAACTCTCAAGTAAACACAGACAGGCACTTAAATCACAAACCATCTTGAAAAGAAGACTACTACATCACACAACAGCTACAAACCTTCACTTCACCTCATGGTTGTTCAGATCCCGGACACGAGCCCCCAATTGTTACGCCCCAGTACTTTGTTGGCCCAGAGGGGCATAACAAGGGACCCAACAATGACCCAAAATACAAAGACAAAGGCACTAACTTAACTAAAAGAGATTTAATACAAAAATATACAGATACAAACAAGTAGACAAACTAAAACAGAAAGCCATGATGGGAGGCAGGCAAGCCCAGCAGTCCCCAGCACTGCCCCCGCTCTCTGGTGTCAGCTGCAAGTATTTAGCTCAATGGACCAGGTGAGCCTCGTTTCACTGATGGGACCTGGGTGGAGCTGTGGGGGAACAAGGAGAAGGGAGGGAGAGACACACACACGGCCGAACCCCTATCAGCCGTAACACATGCAATGAGAGAAATTTTAAATGAAATTCATGACAATTTTATAAAAGAAAATGTTTGAAAATGTACATCCACACACATGTAGCTACGTTCATGTCCTGGAGCAAAAACAATGAATCACAGGAAAAGATAACCTTTCTACTCTGAGGGTTTTGTTGTTATTGTTGTCTTTGAAAAATGGTGAATGTAATCCAGAGTTACAACTTACTTACAAGCTTCAGTAAAGAAGCATTTAACAATTGAGACCTATGGCTTCATTTGAAAGCTGCGCTTAAACGCTTCCTGTAAATTCGAATACAGTTGCAGTTAGTTTGTCTTTATAGTCTTTTCCTCTTGAAGTTAGTTTCTATGACTACAGCTCTGTGAATTCACAACTTGTGGCGTTAGTGTTAAAGCAGAAGTAAGCGGAATATTTGTGTTAATATAAATCTTAAATAGTTATATCTTCCGACGGCAATCACTTACATAGAGTGTTTGGTCCGAAACACGGGTCTGTCAGTCACTCTGCTCTGCTCTGAGCCGAGGAGAAAACTTCTTGTATACTTCCTTGTATCCTACAAGCTTTATCCAATGAGGAGAGAGAACGGCATGAAGGGCTGTGTGTGCAGCCAAAGGGGGGGACAGCTCTCCATTTCAACACACCTCCACTTCGACACCCCGCTGTTCCGAAATACCCCACCTCGAAACACAGCTGTTCCGACCCCCTTCCCCCCCCCCCCACCCCCCCCCCCCCCCCCCCCCCGCAGCTGTCCAATGTCCAAGGTGCTGAACCGCGCGACGTTGTTTAAACTCTGTGTTGTGGCTTGTCTGTGAAACGTGCTGCTCAGGGACTGGGCAGATCTGTCCCACTTGCCTTCTCCCCAACTCCGTTGTTGGAGATCTCCCACACAGTAATAGAAATACACTTTTTTTCTCCCCCCCTGCTCCGCTCGAGGGCGGCTGAACCCGGCTTGAGCTCACACGGGCTGCTGCAGCCGCCGCTCGTGCTGACAGCTGACTGAGGGAGATGCTTTGGTTGGGTTTAGGCAATGAAGAAAGGAGTTGGTTAAGTTTAGTAAAAAGACCAGGTAGAGGCTAGACAAGCTAGAAGCATAATGAACGTTATATGTCATTAATATGAAGTATTTGCTTGTTTTGCAGTTAATTATGCACATGATCCGTTTGACCCCAAAAAGGAAAAAAGGATCAATGCGCACTGCGCACTGGGGTTTCCCCCAATAGCCTTTTCGGAATAGCGGGGTCTTCAGAAAAAATAGAAAACCCCGCTATTACGATGAATGGAAGTCTATTGTCGGAAAGGCGGGGCTTCGGAAAGGCGGGGTGTAACCAGCCAAGGGATGCGCGTGAATGTGGTGACGTAGGGACGAGGACCAATAGATCCATGACGAGGGCGGGGGCGGGGGCTGCTAACTAACGAAGTTAGCCAAAACGACCGGGTCGCTTACTTCTGCTTTAATGTTTTGTGTTTTTTTGTGACTCTATCTGTTTTATCATGCAGGACAGAAAAGGACAAAACCACTCACAGTCCCCGTGTGACCATCATGAACGACGGCAAAGTCATGTATATCAACGACCAGGTGCTGGTCACCAGCTGCAGGATGCACATTTACAATTTCCCCTTTGACATTCAGAGCTGCAACCTCTCCTTCAACTCTCTCACTTACCCCAGTGAGTCAGAGTCCCGTTAACTCACCGTGTGCAGCGCACTCCTTCTTTGTCGACCTCACTGTTGTATTAATGGGGTCATCCCTATGTTCCCACAGCCCTATGTTCCCTCAGCCCTATGTTGCCTCATTTCTAACTTTTGTTGTCACTGAAAATTAGGCCCTATTCCCACAGCCCTTTGGTCCCACCATTGGTTGGGTTTAGGCAATGAAGAAAGGAGTTGGTTAAGTTTAGTAAAAAGACCAGGTAGAGGCTAGACAGGCCAGATAGGTAGAGTCCAGATAGTAGAGAGAGTCCAGAGGGAACATAGGGCTGAGGGAACATAGGCACGCTCCCGTATTAATTTATTTACTCTTTGACTCCCATCTTATAGTTGAGGAGCTGGTCCTTCATCATAAGGCCACCCAGGAGGAAGCCACAAAGTGGTCTCGCAATTTAATGTCGACCCAGTTCGAGTGGCTCTTCATCGACATGTCCATTACCAACGAGACTTTCAACAGGTTCGGGGTAAAATATAGTCGAATCATCTTCACTGTAAGTGTTACTGTTCTCTTGGTGCTAATGGACTCTTTTATACAACACTGATGTAACCTGAGACACTTTCTACTTCCTGTTTCCTGAGTGGGCGTGGTCATGACCACTCGAAAGTCAAGACGTAACAAAACACAACATCGGATGCATATCTTTTTTTTTATCTGAGAGCTAAATATCTTTGCAACCCAGTACAAGATCACAATAATAGTTTGTTTTCCATCCAACTCAGAACAGTTTAATTATGATAACATTAAAGCAGAAGTAAGCGATCCGGTCGTTTTGGCTAACTTCTTGTCAGCTGATGGAGTTAGCAGACCCCGCCCTCGTCATGGATCTATTGGTCCTCGTCCCTACGTCACCACATTCACGAGCATCCCTTGGCTGCACACACAGAGAGGACCGCCCCTTTATGCCGTTCTCTCTCCTCATTGGATAAAGGTTGTAGGATACAAGGAAAGTTTTCTCCTCGGCTTACAGCAGAGCAGAGTGACTGACAGACCCGTGTTTCAGACCAAACACTCTATATAAGTGATTGCTGTCGGAAGATATAACTATTTAAGACTTATATTAACACAAATATTCCGCTTACTTCTGCTTTAATGTTAAATTTATATAATAAATTACTCAAAATTTCTGTGCTTGGAAAGCGTCGTCTGCAACATCGGAGGTGGTTAACCCTCTCCTACATGAAGGTTTTTCTATCCACTTCCACCTCCACGCCCCGTTTTTGAGTTATTTCACTCAAATGGGAAAAGTTATTGAGATTTCAGCCACAATCACAGAAACAAATAAGGCAGCCACAGATCCTACAAACAGTATTGTATCAGCGTGACATTTTTCCAGAGCCAGAACCAGAGTAAGTTTTAGTTTCACTGCCATGGATGAGTTTTTCTTAAAAACGTAAGCATCAATTCTGAGTTTAAACTGAATCCTCTGTTCATATAATGGAGAGTGTCATTAGACTTTTGTGTTATTAACTAGCCTCAAATTCTAATTCCAGTATCCAGTGTTGTTATGTTTTGGTCTGAACAAGTGACCACGCCCACAACTGCATGGCCACGCCCACTAAATTAGTTCAATATCTCATCAATAATAAATAAAAAACACATTTTAAAAATAATTTCACAGATCAACATGAGGAGGAGGTCCGTCCTCTACATCATCAACTTCATCCTGCCCGTCCTCTTCTTCTTGTCTCTGGACTTGGCCTCCTTCCTGATCTCAGACACCAGCGGCGAGAAGTTGGGCTTCAAGGTCACCATACTGCTCGCCGTCACCGTGATGCAGCTCATCCTCAATGAAATCCTGCCCTCCTCCTCCAACAGGATCCCACTCATAGGTAAACCTGTCATATAACCAAAGAATTAGACACGATGGCACCAGATAAAAGCCACCCAGATGCAAATATAAAACAGATGTACATATACTGGATTTCTATATATAGTATATATGACATGTGCATATGAAATTATTAGCAATCTCAATCTCATATATTGACACATATCTGCAGCCTATACCAATATCTACTGTATGTTCATCAATTTATATCTATTCCAACTTCCATACAATGAGTTCAAAAAGTCATGAATATTAGTGAATATGTTTAGAATTAATAAGAAAAAAATATATAAGTAGGATAGAAATCTGATTCATATCCTGTTTCAATAAGCATATCTAAATAAGCATATATACAATTAATAAATATCATGTGGTTTCAAAATGTTGTCCCAAATAAAAGAAGAAAATATGTACATACACACATTTTACTAAATGTATTTTTTTAAATATGTGTGTAAAACACATAGAAACACAGCTATATTTCATATTATACACCTCTGACTGTCGGTATTTTTTCCTGTGATGACGCTGCACTTTTCTCCTCAGCCGTCTACTGCATTGGGATTTTTGCTCTGATGCTGCTGAGCCTCCTGGAGTCGATCGTAGTCATGTATCTGTTGGAGAAAGACAACGAGCCGAATGGAGACCAGGGTCTGAGTGAACAACGTGGGGACAAACAAGGTAACAACCTCAGTGAAGGAGGGAAGTCCATGTTCATGTTCATGTTCATGTAGATGTAGATGTACGCACTGAAACTCCATAAACCATAAACCTGCCACATGTACACAACACAACTATATTTTCTTTTGGAAACACGTCTCTTCTCCTGCCACATTTATTTTTTCCTCCTGTCCAAAGTGAGAATAAAGCGTTTTGGGAACACTGCTGACCCTGTTTTTCAGTTTTAAAACTCCAGCAGTATGTTGTCTCTCTGGATGAACGAAAACTGAGACGAGGATGTCGACACCCACGGCCTTTCCTGATTGGATTTTGTCTCCCCCTCGAGTGGTGGAAAGAATTTACACACATAATAGATAATAAAATTGTTGTTTGTTGTTTTTCCTGCAGCTGTTGTCCAGTTAAATTCTAAGTTTTAACACTGAGGCTCTTTGCTGCTCCTTGTTTCTGGTACTTTTTAAACATATATTTTACAACTAATCGACGATCTGCTTCCTGTTCCTCTCACATGTTAAGTGTTTAGTGTGACGCTCGGGTACGTGTGTGTTGATGGTACCAGTGCAGATGCATTATGGGAACAGGAC
This sequence comes from Trachurus japonicus, assembly GCF_045865225.1. Taxonomy (NCBI): domain Eukaryota; kingdom Metazoa; phylum Chordata; class Actinopteri; order Carangiformes; family Carangidae; genus Trachurus; species Trachurus japonicus. The sequence goes on from NC_140925.1 coordinate 10,462,039, forward strand.
AGGAACAGGGATGTGATTCAAACTTTTATTTTGAACTTTAACAGAGCTGATGCATCGATGTTTATACAGAGATGTGATTTTAGTTTTGTTGTGATGTTTCAGACGAAGCGGACGAGGAGGAGAAGAAGAGGAAGAGGAAGTGGAATCCGTGTGTGCGTCTCTGTGCTGTGTCGACTGATGAACAACCGACCGAACTACTGAAGGTTTGAGCAAAACTTTGCGCTTTACATAAAGGGATAGTTCAACATTTTGGCAAATTCACCTATTGCCATAATCCCTATTGTCATAGCAGTAGGTTCATTACCTTTAATTATCGGTGCATGTTGTTTTGAGATCGGCGGGGCAGAGACGTGAGCTGCTCAGTGAACACAATGGAGGTGAACGGTACCGGTCCCCTGTCCCTCATCAAACTCATCAAATACACAATCCAACAACTCCAAAACGCTCTGGTGGACAAGTTGTGACCTGCACATTCACCACGCTATTAGATAATCATGTATAATTTTATGTACCATTATCACACATGAAGCAAATACTCAAGAACTACTTACAAGACAGAGTTGTTTTTGAGGCAAATGCAGCCGGAACCACTTTCCAGACGCGGCTGCTGGGCGGAGTGATTTCAAAAGCGCAAGTTCAGAGTATTTCCTTCATGTGTGATAATGGTACATAATTTTATCTCTATCTCATAGCGTGGTGAATGTGCAGGTCACAACCTGTCCATCAGAGCGTTTTGGAGTTGTTGGATTGTGTATTTGATGAACCTACTGCTATGACTATAGGGATTATGGCAATAGGCGAATTTGCCAAAATGTTGAACTATCCCTTTAAATTTGCAACATAAACCTGGATGTCAAAGGTCACAGCTGGTGTTGTTTAGCTGATATGCTTTTTAAACGTGCAAATTAACCTTCAAGTTTTCAAAATACTGTTTCAGGTGAGCGGCAGCGGGCTGATGGACGATTCCCAGGACTCTGAGAAGCTCGTCGACGATCTGAACGAGGCGATGAAAACACTGAACGAGCTCCTCACCAGGAGGGAGGCAGGGAAGTCCGACTACTGGGCCAGAAAAACCAAACAAATCAACAAGGTGTTCTTTATTTTCTACGTCTTGGCTTCACTTCTGTTCTTAATCCTCATTTTCTCCAACTGGAAGACTTCATAATGATGTATAGAGCTACGTAATGACCCATTAATGAGGTGTTGTCCCATCTGATTAGTAATAACAGTAATTATACAAAACTGTTTCCTTGTGTAACAGACACAAACCTGCTAGCTTCAGTTCTTATACAATGATCTAAAAACACTTGGCTCATTAATGCATTTTCAGTTAACTGTCTTTGTAGTGTTTTTAGATAGATAGACAGATAGATAGATGGCTGTAGATTTACAGTTCATGCCCAGTACAATGTTCAATGAATCCACAAAATGTATCAAGTAAGGTGTTGTAAGTGTGCTGTGTTCATATCAGTCGTTGTTGAAGTGAAATAAACAATGAAAACAAACTTTATTCCTCTGATCTTTTCTTTGTTCTGTACATTTTGTGTATTTGTGTCCCTCTTAGCTTGTTTTTAACTGATGTAGAAGCATTTTACAATATTAACACTGCTTGGTACCTGTGCAATCTTCCACATTTATGATCGATGCTCATGCTCATACAGGTATTCATTTGATTACAGTTATATTGTCTTAGTACGTACATACAGGTGTTGTGCTCAAGAAAGGTAAAAGGTTGAACTGAAGGCAGTAATCAAGTGAGTGAATGTAGAAAAAGTGCTGCTACTGCATGCAAGGAAGGAAACATAAATAATCCACATTTAGTCCCACAATACAGAGGAAGTGGGAGTGGTCAGCTGGGTGAACCAGGCCGGATATAAAAAACAGAAATAGCATTTTTTGGTACCAAAATGAATTCATTTTGGACTTATATATTTATTGATATTCATTTATTTTGCTATTATTTGGACATTTGTTTGTTTTAATTCATTTATGTATTTATTTATTTATCTAGCCTATCTATTTATTGTCTTGCTAACTTGTGCATATTATGATTTGATGATGCTTATATTTTTATTTTATATATATATATACTTTTTCATTTTAGACACGTTCGTTCAAAATAAATAAAAAGATTCATTCATTCATTATTCGGCTCATTTTTTTGTTTATAAAAACAGAGTAAAATTCCAAGGCACTCTCTTATCAATAAAATACCTGGTATCTGGTTTATTTTCAATATGTCATTGTGACAATGCCAGATTAATAAAGATACATTTAAGAGAGTGGAGTTTTTCTCTGTTTTTATATCTCCTATATCACTCTCCAAAGAGCAAAGAGCACCTCTAATTGATACATGAGCGTTTTTTATTTATTTATTTATTCATACATTTCCAAATGTTTTTTTTTTTACCTTTATACTGTATTCCCTGCTGTATGTTGTAGTCTGTAATGCACGCGCTCCTCCGCTGCTGCAGGGGGCGCGCGTCGCTGCGACGTCACCGCGCTGTCGTTCCATCAGTGACGTGGATTTTCATTGAGGCAAAAAAAAAAAAAAAAATCACACACACACTCACTCACTCACTCACACACTCTTCAACATTTCAGAGGTTTTTCTCACCAACTTCTCTTCATTTTTCCTGAAGCTGCTTCACTCGTTTCCTCTCCTGTCGTTGCTCGGTTGGTTTTTTTGTTGTCGCAGGTTCGATTCCAGGTGAGTTATAACGTTGCAGCGACTTCCTGTTGTTGATGTTGTTAAACTTGGCTCTTGCATATTATTCGCTCACGTTTTCAGTGTCTTGTGTTTCTGTGTCAGACTGCAGGATGAGTAAAAACAGCAAAGTGTTGAACCTGAAGGATAAAATCAGCGGTAATGAAGTGGACCTGAGCCTGTGTAACCTCACCGAGGTGCCGGTGAGAGAGCTGGTGAGTCCACTGCTGCTGTCTCTCTCTCTGTCTGTCTCTGTCTGTGTCTCTGTGTGTGTCTGTGTTGCTAAAATGTGGTTAAATTACACACAAACAGCATTCAAAGTGTTCACTGTAGCTTTAAACTGGAGCCTCGTCCTCCTGTGGATTCAGCTGATCTCATGCTTCCTGGTCAAAACGTCCATTAAACACAAATACACAGTCACACAGTGTTGGAAGAACATTTACTCCAATACTGTGCTTGAAAACTAATGTAATAACTTCAACATTTGCAACATAATGCTGCATTATTGTTCTATTTTACAGGAATGTGCAATGCTGTTATGTCTTGTGTTTGCTGGGTTGATATGGCTGAGTGAGGTGTATTGTTTTTTTTGTCATTGTGGCCATCAAGGCATTTATGGCGCAGCGACAGTGTCCAAGACAAATTTCCCTGAACGGGACAATAAAGTTTATCGTATCGTATCGTATTTCAATTTACATGCATAAATAATACACATACATACAACATAGAACATACAGGGCTCCAGACTGTCCCTAAATGGGAGCATTTTGCCCCTAAAATTTGAGCTAGTGTAAGTAAACTTTTCATTTATTGTGCATGTGCAGCCAGTAAATTTGTGCAATCAGTGAAGTTTCTTTCTAAAAAACACTGATGAAACATTGGATTGGTCATTACAGGTGGCAGCAGGCTAATGTGTGTGAGGATCGTGAATGAAAAGGAGATGTGAATATTTGCTTTGCATGTTGATTTACAGGTTAAGGGCCACTGTGCACCTAGTAAAAAACTAAAAAGTTAGTCTGGAGCCCTGACATATTTTTATATTCCTTCATTCAACTTTTATTGTAACTCAGAGAGGTAGAGACATCATTAGTGTCGAGAAGTAGAGCAACAATAACAGCCATAAAAACCTTAAAAACAATGACAATATTACAATAAAGGTGTGCACATCAGCTCAAACAGGAACATCTGGAAGTAAAGTATGATGTCATTCAAGATTTAACGGGCCCTCAGGAAAAAAATTATGTTTTTCAAGTTGGGAGTTGTGCAGCTGCAACAGAACTATCAGGATCAGATCATTAGGTTTCATTTTGATCCTATTTGGCAAGATGATGCAATTACAATTGTTATCTTGTGCAGATTGTGAAGATTAGAATAATAATCTTTCAGGACATTGCAAATAACTGAAGATGCAATAAAACAATCAGGAAGAGATGATTAGGTCACGGATCTTATTTTGTAAAACCATTATTGATATTAAATTAACATTATGATATTGTAATGTGCACACGAGAATACATGATGGTGTTTCAACCCATAATCGTAATATGATGTTTTTTTTCCCCCCCATATTATGCAGACTATACTACTTTATTTTTCTGCTTACTTGGATTTTGGCTTTATTTATATCTTTATATTCTGTATTTGCGTCTATATACAGTATTTGTGTCTCTGTATTTTTATTTAGGAGAGAAGCCATAATTAAAGACATTGTTTCGTTGTCGTCTAGTATGATGGCATGATAGAAGCTGATTATGGTGTTTGTGTTCGAGTTCACTTCAGTCACAGCCTTTATCAAACTGACTCCTGTTATAATTGATCTCAACAGGCTTTATTCACTAAAGCGACTGTGGTGGACTTGTCCTGCAACAACATTACCTCCCTCCCTGTGAGTACGAGCAAGATCACACACCAAACGCAATCAATGTGGTTGTATTCATGTTATGGCCTTGTTGTGCTTATTGTGTTTAATTCATTTCTACATATTCTGTTTTTTAGTTTTTAGTTTTTAATCATCGTTAGAGACTGAAATAAATGTGGAAGAAGAGAGTACACAGATAACATTTAAGGAACATATAAAACTCAATCTTATGTTTCAGTATTGCGCTTTGAATTTTTTTATTGTAACTCTTCATATCCTTTAAATGTTTTTAGTGTTTAAAATGTATAAAGTTTCATTTCCAAGTTTAAAAAAAAAAGAATGTAAACTGGATTTTTAACAGATTATAATGTGCTAATTCATGGTTTTAGTAATGGAGAGATGTTTTTAAAAGTTTGATGATAAAAGGTTAGGGTTAGTAACTACTGGCTCTTAAAGTCTAAATCATGACAATATAATAAATAGAAGAGATTTTGAAATACAGGTTGTTTTTGTTTGTCAGACTTGTTACTCATAATTTAATTCAAGCAGTTTAACAGTGTTTTTTTTAGGTGATTATATAAAGTTTCACATCAAACAAATATCTTTTAGTTTTCCAGTAACAACAATTTAAGTATATTTAATATGTCAGTGAGTTATTTTAAGTCTCTCACTCCGGAGCATCCTCTAAAACTCATCCTGTCGTCTTTAAACTCTCTATGATGATGACGTTCGTCTCTCTTCTCTCTCCTTGCAGCCAGAGTTCTGCAGCCTGACTCACCTCGTCAAGGTCGATCTCAGTAAAAACCAGCTCACCTGTTTGCCGGACGACCTGGGGAACCTGGTCAGCCTGCAACACCTGGACCTGTACAACAACAAGCTGACTGCTCTGCCCGTCAGCTTCTCCCAGCTCAGGGTCGGTGTCATGTTTACAGCTCCTGTATGAGCGGGTTAAAGGGATAGTTCAACATTTTGGCCCATTGCCATAATCTCTATAGTCATAGCAGTAGGTTTGTTACCTTTAATTGTCGGTGCAAGCTGTTTTTAGAACGGCGGAGCAGAGCCGTGAACTGCTCAGAGCTACACTACGGAGGCTCATGGGATTTCTTGGTTTCCCCTCAAACTCATCAAATACACAATCCAACAACTCCAAAACGCAAACTTGTGACCTGCACATTCACCACGCTATGAGATAATAACGGAACGTTACGAGACGGAGTTGTTTTAGAGGTAAATTCATGCAAAAGCTGATTCCTGTCGGGGGCAGTTTTTCAGCAAGCAGTCTCTGCATTTACCTCTAAAACAACTCTGTCTCGTAACGATCCGTTATTATCTCATAGCGTGGTGAATGTGCAGGTCACAACTTGTCCACAAGAGCGTTTTGGAGTTGTTGGATTGTGTGTTTAATGAGTTTGATGAGGGAAACCAAGAAATCCCACGTAGCGTAGCTCTGAGCAGCTCGCAGCTCTGCTCCGCCGTTCTAAAAACAGCTTGCACCGACAATTAAAGGTAAGGAACCTACTGCTATGACTATAGGGATTATGGCAATGGGCCAATTTGCCAGAACCGGCTCAGTGTGGTGAACGTCTCTCTGACGTGATGATGTGTCGTCTTGTTTCACCTCAGAGTCTGAAGTGGTTGGATCTGAAGGACAATCCTCTGGAGCTCAACCTGGCCAAGGCGGCAGGAGACTGTCTGGACGAGAAGCAGTGCAAACAATGTGCCACCAAGGTGACGCAGCAATACACTTCATTCATTAAAGGGGAACTATTATGCTAATTTCAGGAGCATTATAGATTTATTTCTGTACAGAAAGCCAATTTTTTGTTGCAACTTGAAGACAAGTTCATTAATATGATATATTAGACACACTGATCAGAGATCAATCGGTTGAAAATCAGAGAAGTGTCCATAACTAAAAGTGTTGATGTTTTTACTCCAGGTTCTGCAGCACATGAGATCCCTTCAGGACGAGGTCGATCGTGCACGAGAGAAACGTCTTTTGAAGGAAAAAGGTTTGTATCAGTAAAAGACATTTTAGCTGATTGATTATTTGTTGCCCAAGAGATTCAGTTTTCAAATGTAAATTGAATCTTTAATTTAATAAGTGGGAGATTTAGAGCCGAGGATGAAGTGCGGTTTTATTTATGACAGGAAGCCGAGAGTTTAAATGAGTTCCTCTCGTGTGACGACGTTTCTCTTTTATCCCTCGCTCAGAGGTGGAGAGGAAGAAGGAGGCGAAACAGAGGGAGCGGGAGGCTCGGGAGAAGGAGGCTCGTAAGCGGGAGAAGGCGGAGGAGAAGGAGAAGAGGAGGAAGGAGTACAACGCTCAGATGGCGGCCATAGCTGCACAGGAGCAGCAGAAGAAGAAGAGCGAGGAGAAGAAGAAGAAGAACGGACAGGCAGCAGGTAGGGGAGCAGAGGTCTGAGCGACGATCGTTTTTTGTCGTTTTTGTACAGTATAAGTCTTTCTAACGCCGCCGCCGCCGCCTCTCGTTTCGTTTCTCAGCAGATAAAAAAGTCGTGAAGGAGTCGGCGCCTAAACCTCGGCGCTCCCTCGTCGGCCTGCTGTTCAAGCTCCTCCTCCTGCTGGCGCTGGGACTGGCCGGAGTCGCCGCCGCCTGCCGCCTGACCGACCTGCAGAAGCAAGACGTGTGCGTGCCGATCAACGCCGCCGTGGACGACGGCCTCCTCTGGGCCCGAGAGCAGGAGGTGGTCGTCAGGCAGCTGGTGCACAACCTGTCCTCCGCCGCCAGGGAGTTCCTTGAATCCACGCAAACGTCTAAGAACTAAAAAAAACAAACAAAAAAAAACGCTCAGCTGCAGGTTTCTCCACTCTCACCTGTGAATCCTGGGATTTTTTTTCTTTTCTTTTTTTTTTAAACTAAATCATGCTTCTCATAAAGATGGGCAGCCCTGCATCCCCTCACCCCGTTGGTGGTGCTGGGGGGTGGAGAGTGAACAGATGGACAAAGGGGGACGGACAAATGTGTTAAAATCATCTGAAATTCCTATGGAATTGTTGTCGCTCTTGTTTCCTCTTTGTACTTCAGCCTGTTTTCTGTTTTGGTTTGGTTTTGTTTTGTTTTTTTAAAAAGTCATCGTCTTAAATGTCTCCGTTTGCCATGTTGTGCTCCTGGACCGGCACCGCTTTGTGTGTGTTTTCGGTGCACGACGTTGCAGTGCGGTTTTTCATTTGAGAGATGTCCAGTGAAACGTCAGGTGGCCCTGTCTGTGCTGCACCGGAGCGCCGAGTCGAGTCGCGTGTCAAAGTGTCAAGAGTCGTGCATCAGCCAATCGGGAGGTGAGGTGGGGTGGGGGGGGGTCAGAGGTCGAGGCCGTCTGAGCATGCGCAGTGAAGTAAAGGCCCTGTGAATGTAGAGCTCGCTCCTCGCTGCTCTCCAACGCCGCCGCTGTCGTCTTAAAACACACGTTAGAGCAGCTAAATCTCACCACGCAAACCCGACAGATTTCAACCATCTACGTCGTCCACCAGGATCCGCAGCACACAAATGCCAAAGACTGTGTTGTCGTTATATAGTTTATCCACCAGAGAACAAAACGTCCTGCTTAGTGAAGTGAGCTAATGTAAGGAGAACATATAGAACATGTTTGTGTTTATTTTAGACCTGCAGCAAAAAAAAAGACAGTTTTCATGTTTTTTTGCAAGAAAAAATGCTGTAATGATGAATTAATTATTGCTGATTATTTTTCTGTGGTTCAACTAATCATTTCAACTCTTAAAAAAAAAAAATCATGATCAGATTGTTGTTCAATTGAACTATGGCCTTTAAATTGTAAGTCAGGCCGTTTTCCAGTGCACAAAAGTGACCACACCATGGATTCTGCAGATTTTTGCAAATCGTGCTTCGGGCTTTTCAGTTTATCGTTCCTGCTTCTCCTGCTGCTACTGGTTTCCGTTCACATCCATCCAGGCTGAACTGTGATTAGCAAACGGTTGAAACTTGCAGGAGTTGGTTAATTTATTTGTCTGCTGTCGATTCGTGTTCACTCCGATGGGCTAGAAACAGTAGAAACCAGTGGCTGCAGAGAGAGTTGGAAACAAAAAGTGGAAAATTTGCAGAGAAAATTTATCTGTTATTGGTACGGTCATTTTTAACAGTGCAGTGGTAACAGCGTTTAACTTCAAATAATCTGATATGAACTGGATTTTTCCTCTTTTCATCTGACAGACAGACGACATTCTCGTTCTCTTTCAGTTTTAACCAGTGATTTTTTATTTTAATGAATTGTATTTGCTGCCTTTGCTGCTCTGGTTCTCGTTCAGCTTTGTCCATGCTCAAACATCGTCGGTGTCATTAAATGGCTATGCACTGCAAGAAACATGAGTGTTGGGTTTTTGTATCAGCAGAAAAAACGGCACTGAAAACATCTCAGAGACCGGAAAATTCACTGAACTTCAAATCGACTGACAACTATTAGATGTATGAGAAGTTGCAGTTTAGTGGCTGCTCTGGAGATTTTGATCATATCACATGATCTTCAGCAGTAGATAAGTTTAGTTGTTGTCCATGTTTTTTTGTCTGTTTTTATTCTCCAACCACATCAGTCTGAAAGCTGAGATTAAAGGATATGATCAGAAGCTATAAAGCAGCTAAATGGACCAAAGAGAATCTCATGTGACCAATAATGAACTTTAATTGTCAATATCGGTTTAATTTTTTGTTTTGTCTATTTCTTCACAATTCTTTTTTTTAGTCATTATTGAAACAAGGAGATAATTTCTTAGACAAACACAGATACGAGGAGTTGTCAAAGGACAAATATCCATTTCCTGGTTTATCGTCAATTCTGCAAACATTAATGTGAGTGAGCTCATACGGCGACAGACACATGAGACCATAATAAACCACCTAATACGACAAGAAGAGCCCGTGAAAGCCACTGACCACAGTCACCATTAGCCCAATCAAGCTGATCAATCCAGCAAATTTATATCACTCGAGGAAATAACATTGTAATGACATTAGCGATTATTGTTCTCCTCGCCGTAATGGAGGTAGAACTAAGGCCCCGTGTTGGCAGGGCAACAACATGTAATGATGCTTAGCAACTACAGTGTCCAATGTTTGTTTAGGTCAGTGGTCATCAACCTTTTTCAGTCAGGCCAAGCTCTAAAGTCAAGAGGAGAAGAAAACCCAGATTGTATTTCCAACCATAAGGCCTCTTTATTTTGGGCTAACTGGATTTGAATTAGATGAAGCAATTAGTTCAGCCTTCAAACGAGGCCACAGGTGTTTTTACATCACATACTTTTATTTCACTTTCAACTCTGGCCTGTTTTGCATTATTGTGAGTAAAATATGTTGTTCATAAAAGAAAAGATGGTGATATTACACACAAAAACTTACTTTATCTACTTTATCTTGTGCTAACTTTGTGATAACATTTACCATTTTCACCATTTCAACGCTAATGAAAACTCAACTCTGAAGAGCAGATAAATCAGTAAACTACATTTTGTTCTTGTTCTTCGTCGTCTGCCCGTGGAGTCGACGAGTAAAACCACGGACAGCGCCACTCTGCCATTGCGACTCAGTGGCGAGAGGTGGAACTGCAGCTTGAGTGACAAGAAAAAAAAAATCAGATTTTGTTGTCATGTCGCAAAATGTTTGCGCAAAACTTGCGTTTCAAATATCGCTTTGTGTTGATTAGTTTTTTCTATCTTTCTCAGAATTAACTGAGTAAATCTTGAAGTTTAAAGGGATAGTTCAACATTTTGGCAAATTGGCCCATTGCCATAATCGCTAGTCATAGCAGTAGGTTCGTTACCTTTAAATGTCGGTGTAAGCTATTTTTAGAACGGAGGAGCGGAGCGGCAGGCTGCTCAGGGCTATGCTATGGAGGCTAAGGGAATTTCTTGGTTTTCCTCATCAAACTCATCAAATACACAACCCAACAACTCCAAAAGGCTGTCGTGGACAAGTTGTGAGCTGCACATTCACCACGCTATGAGATAATAATGGATCGTTACCAGACAGAGTTGTTTTAGAGGTAAATTCATGCAAAACCGCTGATGCGCGTTGCGTTCAGGGACACTTTTTCAGCAAGCAGACTCTGTATTTACCCTGTATTTACCTCGAAAACGGCTCTGTTTCGTAACGTTCCATTATTATCTCATAGCGTGGTGAATGTGCAGCTCACAACTTGTCCACGACAGCCTTTTGGAGTTGTTGGGTTGTGTATTTGATGAGTTTGATGAGGGAAACCAAGAAATTCCTTTAGCCTCTGTAGCGTAGCTCTGAGCAGCTCACGGCTCTGCTCCGCCGTTCTAAAAATAGCTTACACCGACAAATAAAGGTAATGAACCTACTTTTAATTTGCCAAAATGTTGAACTATCCCTTTAAATAACAGATGATGCTAACTGGCACAACTGGTGGGACTGAAGCTAATGAGGATGTCATTAGTTTTGATAGTAACAGTGGACAGTTAAATATTTAAATCAATTCAATTGTAAAAGAAGGAAAGTAGGAGTCATCAAATGATAATTAATGAAAATATTCATAATCATTGAAAAAAAAAGTTTTTTTAAATAATTGAGACAAAATAAAAATAATATGAATATTCATCCTTAACTCGTCTGCAGAGTTTGGAGATAACACACTGAGGTTTGGGTGGCTTCAACAGAGGCCATGTGGTGCAGTATAAAAGGCGTTAGATCAATGAAGTTTATGCACTCATGCGTTTAATCTCCACCACCACCCTTCCTGCTCTGAATGAGAAATGAGAAAATAATGAGAAATGCAGCCGACTAATGCTGCAATTAGGAGGAATATGAGACAAACATGTTCGCCATGATGCACAGACGTGTTTCAGCCAAATGGAAATTCATCCTTTACTGAGATTTATGTCTTCCTTTACTTCAATTTCTGCAATAATATTTCGGAAAAAAAACCCCATCAGTTTTTAAATGTAAAAGACAGAAAATGGAGCGGAGTGGAACCACATTTATTTACTTTTTACAGTAACTTTAAAAAACTTTAAACACAGAATCTTTAGGTTCAACGGGACAAGGACTCAAATGCAAACTGACTTCCAAAAACCACCAGACGTTTCTGTCTTTCATCTTTCATCTCTCTCTCTCTCTCTCTCTGGAGCTCAGCATCAGAGACCACCACAAATGCTTCTGTAAATCTGAACATTAAAAAGAAAAAAAACACAGAATTTTTCATTATACAATACATTTCCCCATTAAAAGTGTCTTAGGGGAAACTGCCAATTTAATGTTACTTTGTGGCCTTTAATGTGCGAGAAAAAGCTTCCCTTCTTCCTGCGGTTTTTAATTTTAAAAGGACACTTTGGGCACACATTTTGAAAAATATGCACTTACAGGGAGAAACATCCAGTCCGGCATCGACCAGCACACTTAAAGAACGAGCTGCAGCCTGATTGTTTAACGTTTAATGTGCAGAGACATAAAGAAAAAGTGTTGCGCATGTTTACATAGACTTCAGTATCCCGGTTATGATCATTATCGGGATACTGTGTTCACATGAACATAGAGAAACCTGATTCATATCCCTGTTGACATGACAAATACCAGTGTCCCGGTTTCTGACAATTGCATCTTATTTGCACGGGCGCTTGTGGTGTTTACTTTTTACAACACAAACGGCAATTAGGGTCAGTACAGTACGTGCTGGAAAACATTGACTTAAACAGCTGAGTGTTTCAGTGCTTTTTTTCCATCGAAACATTGAACAATGTTTAATTCTTTCATTATCAAAAGACAAAGCTTTGGAGTTTCCCACTCCAAAAGTGTGAACAGTTTGCCGCCGCCATGTTTGTTTTGCTGTCCGAAACCAGGATAATGCGTATACATGCCACAGTCCGGGTAACAAAACCGGGTTTCTAAAAACAGGGATACTGGCAAATAAAAAATTAGCAACTTTTAAAAAAGTTTAAGTCTCTTTTTCCTTTTTCTGTCACATCTGGTTCCTCCTGTAAAAGTGTCCTTGATTGTGTGATTTTTTAAACTTATTTCTGGGCTGTATCTCATTCTTTCACCCTCTGATACCATGATGCAGCTGTGGTGTTTCTGGTTTAGCAGGGTCATGCTGGACCGGTGACAGGTGCGTCTGAAAGTTTTTACTGCAGGAAAGTGGCAAAAATGAGTGTGTTCACCTGAGTTTATACTGTAGATAAAATCCTGTGTCTTCTGCTGAGTCATTTGACCTGGGTGTGTGAATGCTGATTAAAAGGGTGCAATCATTTCCGTCGCAGACAGATCAAGATGTTGAAAAGCAGCTTTCCTGTTTCCTCTGGGTGCTGTCACCTTATCAGATTCATGATCCTCTTAACGGCCTCAAGTCTTTAGGATGTTTCACTGTGAAACCTTTTCCTGTCTGTTGCTGCAGGTCTGAGTGTAGTCCTTCTCCTTTATGAATCTCGTGTCGTCCAGCAGCTTCGTCCGAACCGACTCATCCACCGTCATCTCCAGAGTCACCTCTTTGAACACCCGACACACCGACACCTGTTGACGCACACAGGGATGATAATTAGATCCATTTCACAAAGCTCTCTCTCTCTCTCTCTCACACCTGATCTTCTTACCTCCTTGAGGCCGAGTTTCTTGAACATACCGATGCTGACCTCGTTGTCCAGGCCGATTTTGGCTTGAAACTTTTTGACCCCGAGTTTGGTGACTCCTGGTGAACGACAAGACAACGACACTGATCACAACCGACTGGCTTTAAAGGGATAGTTCACCTCCATAGTGCTCGTCTGTAATGTCCCTCTTGTATTGAAGCCCCGACATGAGAAATTGTTCCAAAAAAAATTAAATAAGTCTATATTTTAAGCTTGTTTGTAGCTCCCAGTGTCTCAGTTCACTGCTCTTCCTGTGTCAGTGCAAATCTCGCGTGATTTGCACTGACCGGCGGAACAATTTCTTACAAGAGGGCTTCAATACAAGAGGGACATTACAGACGAGCAGTATGGAGGTATTTGGATGTTTTTTGGTGTGTCTTTTTGGACGAAGAAAAGTGGTATCCATTCGCAACCATTATATGGACAAATACTGCTGCGCAGACCCCCCCGTAACTCAGAGGAGGAACGGAGGACTCTGAAAATTCTCACAGCTCTTAGTCGACATGAGGGTGAGTAGATAATGAGTGAAATTTCAATTTTGGGTGAATTATCCCTTTAACTCAATAAAAGCTTCTTTTTTTTTACTGAAAAACTTCAGGTGTAAGTTGGTGCAGTTGCTTTTTGCCACAGTGTTATTATAACTCACCGTAGCTCATCATCATGCGTGTCACCTCCTTCCCGATGCCTCGCCCTCTGTAACTGGGCTCTAGTAGAAACAAAAAACTTCATTAGATTGACAGATTTTTTTTTAAATAGATGTTTTACAACCATTTTATGTGATTTTGCATCATCTCCACCTGCTATCATGATCTCCAGCTCAGCTAAGGATGTGTCTGTGGGGTCAGTCAGGAAGATGTTGACATCTCCCACCATGCACTGCTCCTCTTTCACACCGGGCGCCGCCCACTGCTGCTTGTCCAGAATGATGAATGTGCACTCTGGCAGAGATGAAACACAAACAACACAAACAGCTCTGCTTTTTAACAAATCTAAAGGATAACGATCTGAACGTATGAACAAGCCGATCTAACTCTGAGCTTTTATATTAGTGTGTGTTATTATTGAGGCCTCACTGTCATTATCTTCCCTCCAGCTCCTCTGCATGTCGTACTCCTGCTCCAAGGTCAGCGGCTCCGAGGCCGTCAGCGCCTGCAGCTCAGGAGACTTCATCCACTCATGATACCTGACGAATACAGAGAGATGAATAAGAAAGAAAGAAAGAAAGAAAGAAAGAAAGAAAGAAAGAAAGAAAGAAAGGTGGAAAATCCTCTTTCAATCTGATTCAAAGCCTCTTATCACTTTGATTTGAGTTTTCACATTCAAATGTTCCACAATAAAGATCATTAGTACAATTATGGTCATCATCATCATCATCATCATTATTATTATTATTGTTGTCAACATTATCATTACTGTCTAATCTGTATTGATCTAGTCTGTGAACACAGTTATGTATGTGACAAACTGCATTGCAAACTACATTTAAAACAATAAAAGCACACAGTAAGGAAAAGTTAAGCATAACAATAACAAGGGGAACAAATGACAGCAGAGATAAATTCATGACTGAATAAAAAATAAAGTAAACACAGTCAGACTGATCAGCTGTTACCTGGGCACGTGCTCTGCATTATAAGGGACCAACACAACACTGTGTCCCTCCAGTAAAGTCTTCTCGTTTATCTTCATGGCGCCGCAACAGATAGAAACAGATAGAAACAGATAAAACCACCTCTGTGACTGAACACGGGTCTATGGTCTCATCAACACTGCTCCATGTCGGTGTCCCATGGATGTATTATAGCGGTGTCCATGTTGCCAGGTTTCACTTCCTGCTTCACGCTCGTTGGTTCAAACTGCGGCTGCTCCGACTGACGTGAAGGAGGAAGTCTCCACCTGCTGGACACAATGAAGCTGTGCACGGAAACAAGTGGATTATAACATGTTAAAATCTGGTTTAAAAGAGATGTAATTCCCAGGAAGGACACTTCTTTCTCAGCTCCAAAAAGCTGTTAACATGTACAGGACATTAAATGTAACTGGGATTTTAATATCTGCATTTATTAAAACCAAATTATTACCACTCTTCCCCACACCAGGACAATAACTTGACTTCCCTAAATTGATTACAAAAGATGTCTTCGCTATTTTATCTGTTATTAAGTTATAACAGTGTTAACATTGGGTGCTCTGTTTATTTACGGGGTATTACCACTGATGTATTATGTGTCATATATAGTTTTACCAATTTATACTAAAACTACAGAACATGGATGGATCCAAAACATATATTTTTGACATCTACAGTATGATTTCAACTTTTGTGCGTCTTAATTAAGACATCAGAATATTTTAATAAGACATGTTAACACATCAGTTTGAACGTTATTTCATAAACAACAATTTGATTTTCCAAAGGTCAAGGACTTGAAACAGTTTGTAAACATAAGTTAGGGCATGTTAATGTTAATATTCACTTTGAAAATGTAACATATAAAGTTAATATTTTATAGAATTAAACATGGTGTAGCCTGGGACTATTCCCAGTGAAGGAACTCAGGATTCTTCAGGTTTTGCAACAGTATATTTTATTTCTTTTTTAATTATTATTTTTTACAATGTGTGTAAATGATTCTGGGCTAAGTGGCCCTGCAGAGTTTGTGCCACTGCTTGACCGGCTCCTGCGGCGTGTTGACCATGTCCATCCAGTGCTGCAGCTGCGGGCCCCTGGCGTACATGAAGGGCCCCAGTACGACGACTCCCAGCTGGGCCGGAGGGCGAGGCTCTGGGACAAACATGATGGAGACGTAAACAAACACGGTGACAACACAACAGCACCGCCTCTCTGCAGATAATATAATAAAACACCACGTTGACCTCTGACCTGAGCGGACGTCATTTGGCTGCTGCAGCTCGACCCTCAGACAGGCCTCGTCCAGGTGCTGTGAGCGGAGTTTAAAGGTCGTCCTGTGATCAAAGTGCGGGTCGCTGCCACCTCTCACCGCACAGCTGCGTTTGATCTTCACCACCTGAGCGTGGATCTGTAAACTCACCTGGACGCACACATCTGATGCTGAATTATTACACTGTGAAGCCTCACTGTTTACACTGGAAACATGCTCCTCCTACTCCTCCTCCTCCTCCTCCTCCTCCGTGACCTGGACGACCCCTGACCTCTGACCCCTACCTGTAGCTGTGAGCGGCTGCAGACCTCGGGCCCTCACAACCACCACCGAGAGGCGCTGCGGAGTCGGACTGTAGCAGAGAGACACCTGCACATCACCCAGCTCCGAACACTGAGAGGGAGGACACAGCCAATTACCAGCCTCACTCATACTGTGATATAATATAGGACATATAGTTGTGTTGCCATAACCACCACATATACATCCTTTGATAAATGAACATGTAATATAAGATACAGTGGTAACATTTGCAATATGTACATATAATAAAATGCCTGCATGATCATGTTGCAACCATATATGGTAATGCTATTTATTTAGTTTATTAAAACTGCATATAAATCAAAACCGTGTGTGCTTATGGCAAAGAAAGGCAGCTTTATTTATATAACGCAATTCATACCATGGGGCAACTCAGTATGCTTCACATAAAAACAAAACATTTAACAGTAAGAATTGAACACAGAAAAAAAACATAAAAACATACAATTTAAAATTTTTTTTAAATAAAAGCAACACATCGCATCATTTACAGATGTGGTGCAACTTCAGTGTGTAATGATATGGATAAAACCCCAAATAGTAAAAATTTAAAACAATAAACATAGGCTACAATTAAAATCAAGAAAAAATAACAAAAAACGTACAGGAAAAATAAAACTAGACTAAAATAGAGCATAAAATATGAGTTTGCGGCAAGAAATACTGATTTGTATTAAAACAATCAAAAGGATTTACAGTGCAAATCCAAGATTAAGATTTAAAATTCTTTAAAAGAGCTCAGCCATAAGCACATGAAAAGAGAAATGTTTTTATTAGTTTTATAAATATATCTATTTTCGTATTCTGACTTGTGGAAGCCAGATATACTGACAGGTTCTGGGATGTGTGTGTGTGTGTGTGTGTGTGTGTGTGTGTGTGTGACCTGTGTGTCGTCCTCGGTCTCCAGGTCTCTCCACAGCACCCTGCCGGCCTGGCCGAGCTCCCCCTCCAGAGGGAACAGCACTCTGCCCACCGCGTGACGTTTCCCCTGCTGATCCACACTCAGCACACACACACTCAGGGTGCTGCGCGACACACACACTCTTGACACCTGAGGAGGAAACACACACACACACACACACACACACACACACACACAGAAACACACACACACAGTTTCCTCAGTACAGACAAATTTACCAAATATAGGTGTATTAAAGTTGCAGATGAAGCTTTTCATATGGAAACAAAAAGTGCCTTCAAAAGTGAAATAGCAGCTTTTTATCATTATTGAACTATAATCATATTTATTTTCTTAAAGGGATAGTTCACCCAAAATTCAAATTGCACTCATTATCTACTCACCCTCATGTGGACTAAGGGCTGGGAGAAGTTTCAGAGTCCTCCGTGGCTTCTCTGAGTTACAGGGGGTCTCGGCGTAGCAGTGCATGTCCATATAACGGATGCAAATGGATACCAACTGTCTTCGTCACAAAAAGACACACCAAAAACCATCTAAATACCTCCATGCTGTATGTATGCACTGACGCCGGCGCAAATCTCGCAAGATTTGGACGGACCAGGAAGAGGAGCTTCCACTACAAAACAAGCTTGAAATATAGACTTATTTAATTTTTTTCGGGACAATTTCACATTTCGGGGCTTCAATACAAGACGGACATTACATACGAGCAGCATGGAGGTATTTGGATGTTTTTTGGTGTGTCTTTTTGTTACGAAGACAGTTGGTATCCATTTGCAATCGTTATATGCACTGCTACGCCGAGAGCCCCTGTAACTCAGAGAAGCCACGGAGGACTCTGAAACTTCTCCCAGCCCTTAGTCCACATGAGGGTGAGTAGATAATGAGTGCAATTTGAATTTTGGGTGAACTATCCCTTTAATTATTTGCTTTTGAATCAGATTTTTTTCCATTGATGGTTATGGTGTAAATAATTATCCCCAGTGACATCATTTCCTGTTTGTAAGCTTTCACCTGGAAGATGAGGCAGTCGTTGAACTCGGGGTCGGGCCCGGTGCCTCGGGCCTTGGCCTGACGGGGCCTCCGGTCGTCCGGGAGGAGCCGGAGCTCCACCAGCGTGACGTTGCCGTGGAAACGCGGAGGCAGGTTACCGAGGCGCAGCAAGGAGACCATGAGCTGCTCGCCGCCGTGCCGGTACTCCACGGAGAAGCAGAGGCGGGTGGCCATGCCGGGCGGCGGCGCCACCACCTGGTTCAGGGGAGGGACCGAGTAGAGACCAGCCAGGACCGTCCCCACAGGGAACCAGCCTGAGGGGGACATCCGATCAATTAATCAATTGATTATTTTGTCTATCAAAGGGATAGTTCAACATTTTGGCAAACTGGCCCATTGCAATAATCCCTATAGTCATAGCAGTAGGTTCGTTACCTTTAATTGTTGGTGAAAGCTATTTTTAGAACAGTGGAGCAGAGCCGCAAGCTGCTCAGAGCTACACTATGGAGGCTAATGGGATTTCTTGGTTTCCCTCATCAAACTCATCAAATACACAATCCAACAACTCCAAAACGCTCTGGTGGACAAGTTGTGACCTGCACATTCACCACGCTATGAGATAATAACAGAACATTATAACGGAGTTGTTTTAGAGGTAAATTCATGCAAAACCACTGATGCACGTCCCCGTTGGGCGCAGTTTTTCAGCAAGCAGTCTCTGCATTTACCCCTAAAACAACTCCATTCCATTATTATCTCATAGCGTGGTGAATGCGCAGGTCACAACTTGTCCACCAGAGCATTTTGGAGTTGTTGGATTGTGTATTTGATGAGTTTGATGAGGGAAACCAAGAAATCCCATTAGCCTCTGTAGCGTAGCTCTGAGCAGCTTGCGGCTCTGCTCCACTGTTCTAAAAATAGCTTGCACTGACAATTAAAGCTAACAAACCTATTCCTAAAACTATAGGGATTATGGCAATGGGCCAATTTGCCAAAATGTTGAACATCCCTTTAAATAATATGGAGTCAAAATCAGAGGCTGTAGTGACTCACTTTGCACTGAGAGGGACCCGCGATGTGCCAGGATGTCCCGCCGTGTCTCCAATCTCATCTCCACCTCCTCCTGCTTCTCCACGTCGCCATGTTTTCGTGCAGTGAAACGAGGAGGCAGAGTGAACGGGATCTCACTGGGCCTGTCACACAGAGATCCTCGACATCAAACATGGATATTCATCTTTTTATTTTTAAATATTTATTTATTTATTTATTTGTTTGTATCTTATCACCAAAATTATTTGTCTGCCAACTTTCAATTCCTTTGCAGCCCATAAGTTGGAAAACAGTGACAAAGAGTCACTGTGACATTTGTTCATCATCATTTTGTTTTGTTTACAGTTCAAACTCTCTTTAAGGATGTATACATGTTTTCAGTGGTGGAACTTATGGTTTTGTAATAGTGAGGACATGTCCTTACCAATATAGGCTATATGTTATTATATAAGGCCAAATGGTCTTACTATGGTGGCCCTGAAAGCTCATCACACCGCAGCTTAAGAAAACGTCTTTGTTAATTTGAGAGCAAACTGAACAACACAACGAAAGTGACGGATCCAACTAAAGACTAATGCTAAGCTAACAGTAGCTACTATTAGTAATAATATGCGACTCATGTGATATTGATGTTGTAATAAATCATATCATCTTATTTTCAGGTTACCGCCTTCACAGTTTCACAGTGTTGTAAGGTTTTGTCCATGTGTTTGTCAAATTGATTATGTTGTTTTCAGAATTTATAGCACATTTGAGTCTTTGCATGTGTTTTCTTATAAGCTGCAGTGCATTGAGCCCTCGGGGCCTTACTTTGACACAAAAATTACAAAATTTTTAGTCAGGTCACTAAACGTAGGCCAGAACTGCAACACTGCAACACCTGACTCTTAGAACACAAACTATGTTGATAACAGACTCAAATGTATTTTTTTGTAATTTCCTTGTTAACAAATTACTTATGTATCTTATACAAACAGCTGGTTTAAATTTCTACTAGTTACTTTGCAGATTCTGGTAAATAAAATAGAATAAATCAAAATATATTTAAATGTTTGATGTATGTCTTTTACTAACGTGGCCCAGGAGCACTGAGAGACCAGGATGACCGGAGCAGAGCATGCTGCTGCTGCTGGTACTGAGGGTGCGGTGGAGAGCAGCTCCTGGTATTGACGCTGATGGTTCCTCTTCTTCCTCCACAGGCAGAAAACCATCAGACCCAGGAGCAGCAGCAGCAGCGGCGACAGGAAGCCAGCAGACAGACCGACAGCCAGCACCGACCTCTGGTCTGAGCAGATAGACATGCAAACATGCAAACAAATAAAGCCTGAGGTCCAGTTTGTGCTAAACAGAGTAAAGTTTGTGCTCACCTGCCATAGAGGAGTGTTTTTTTTCCGGTTCTCACACCAGCAGGAGGTAAAATATCTTTGTCACTGTGAAGAAGCTGAAGATACCTCCCACTGCTAAAGTTATTACAGCGACAGCGTTTTACAGTGTGGGAGTCACATCTGGCTGATTCTCACCAAACTGTTATCACACCACACTCATGAACCTTTAAAGGACCAAAACACTCTTTTAGCCCTTTTTGAATTACATGTACTTACAGTTACAGTTGTAATATATGTACATTCATTGAATTTCTATACATGACATGCATGTGGATATAAATTAAAGCACATAAAAGTTATAAAACTGATGTAAACTTTATATGAAACCTACCTTTCCCAGACATTTATGCTGTTATGTATGATTTTGTTACATTGCTCAATTTGAAATATACAACCATGATAAAATAAAATGTATGGGATAGAATAAAATATGTTTATCAATTGTAATAAACAATATAAACATAAATAATATTACACTCCAATAACATAGACTATTTTTATATAGATTACAGATGATTGTGTATTTTTCTTTCCATTCATGTGCAAATACCCTTGTTATGTTATGTTATGTTATGTTATGTTATGTTATGTTATGTTATGTTATGTTATGTTATGTTATGTTATGTTATGTTATGTTATGTTATGTTATGTCATGTCATGTCATGTTATGTTTACTTAAAGGGTCACTCCCTCCTTACTTGTTTCTTTATTTACGTATATTATAACAGCCTTGACAGCTGATCTGATCTTAACTCGGATCAAAATGCTCATGAGCCACTAATCCTCCCACTGTTGTTTCACTAACACACACATGTGCACACACTCTGCCTGTCCAGAGATTGGACGGCAGCTAATGAGATCACAATTAATCCTCAGAGCTAAAGACAGAGGGATGGCCCGCTCACACACACACGTACACACACACCTGCACATGCACACAACCACAGACAAAGAGAGAAATCCCCTTATTCACTCTGACGCCAACTTTGACATGACGTCCGGTGAAGAGGGAACAGACGGAGCAGGAGGTCGAGTCCGGGGAAAAGAAAACTGAGTGTGTTTTCGGACGGTGAGAGCGGCCGAAGACGGAGAAGTTGATCTTCTTAGTGTGTGACTGAGGAAGAGAGTGAGGGATGAGGGGACGAGGAAGGAGAGACGCCATTTAACTCCACCTGCTCTGTGGTCGGGGCAGAGGGCAGAACAGACCACGAGGCTTCATTAACTCACAGGTGAGAGCTGGTTTTTCTCTTTTTCTTTTATCTGAACATTTGCATTTAAATAAACAAAAGATATGTTGATTAGAAGGATTGTTTATTCTTTTTCTGTATGGACAAATAATAAAATAACTGTGGCTGAAACAGGACTGCCAGTTTGGGACAGGAGTGAATTCAACAGTTTAATATTACTATGATTCATGTGTGTATATGTAGCATTGATCAGAGAGGAGCATCTGAATAATCTCAGTTTTAAAGACATAAACACAAAGGTAAATGTACATAAAATTATATCAAAAGTAATATTTATTATAGCTCCTTATTATCCATTTTTTTCTATATCTCTTTGTCTCTTGTGCTTCTTTGTCTTCTGTGAACTTTAGGCCAGAGGCTCCCGTAAATCCGCCTCAATCAATCCACATTTTTATCTCTAACAATCAAATAATCTGGATTGTGTAATCTCATTAGGCTAATCTGGGAGTGCCTGTGAATGTGTGGGTGTGTTGGTGTGTGTGTGTGCATATGTGTGTGTGTGTGTGTGTGTCCTGACTGAGCAAAGAAAGAAAAGAAAAGAATAGAATAGAAGAGGTTGGAGAAGATTGAACAGTAACTGACAGTTACCGACACTCACTGACAATCTTATATTTTGTTAATTTGATATTTACAATAATTAAAATATTAAAACGTATTTCAGTTTGAAGTTTCTACAGGGTCACAGTGAGGACAGGATGCTAGGCTGCAGTTTCCCTCTGTTTCCAGTCTTTATGCTAAGCTAAAATAGACCAAGCCTAAATGATGCAATTTATACATAAATAAACATCGCATTTTGATCAACATTGTGTCTCAAATTATTTATTTTACTAGTAAGATGTGTAATAAGTGCGATAATGTATAGTGAGCAGGATGAACGGCACCCCAACACGAAGCTTCAGGGTTTCAGTCAGACTTACTAGTGAAATAAATAATTTGAAGCAGCCCACATTTCATCCACCCGCCCAATGCATCGTTTAGGTTTTATCCGATACCGGTGCCAAACCGGTACTTTTGAAATGGTTCCCAAACCGGTGCTTAAAGAATGGAAAACATACCAACTTTGTCCCAAAACAGTGCCTTTTCATTTTTAAGGTGTTTTGTGACATGCAAGTTGAACACAATATTAATTTAAATGGCCTAATATAAATACAACCAAGACTGAGAAAAAAAATTAACCAATATAAAAAAATGAAATAACTGTTTGTCATAATTATCATAATAAAAACAACAGAGCATGTGAGTGGAGCAGAGGACTGGACAGGTAGTGGTGCAACTGATCGTTGTTGATCCGTGATCCGTTTGGACCGCTCTCCATGGATCGGCACGCAAGTGGTCCGTGGATCAGTTGATGAAAAAAAAGTTTTGCACGTAGGCCTACTGTGATAACACTGGACACACTGGATGCAGCTAAATAAATAAAAAAAAAAAAAAACATACTCTGCTTGAGCTGCCGCACACAACAAAAATTGACGTGACGACACGTGTAGCGTCGGCACAGCAACAGAGCTGAGGGAGCGGGAGGTTCAATGCCACCGAAATGAAGCACAGAAATCTGTGTTGCTTTTCGGTCTGGTTACCGTTTACCGTCAGCACCGGTTCCATTACCGAGTATCGGCACCCATCACTAGTCTGATGAAATCAAAAGTAGCCCAACTGGGTGGAAAACCGCCCAATCTGGCAACAGTCTTTATCAGCAGCTAACGGTTGCTACGGTGACCCTGAGAGCTCAAAACACAGCAACACCAGCAGGTTTCATTACTAAACTGCTAAAGCACTCTGAGCCCAGCTGCAGCTACCGAACCCAGAACAAATCAATTACGATACTGTAAGTTTATGGATGAATTCAACTGTGTCTGTTTCAGCAGGTCGCTGGTGTTGCCATGGCGAGGCCGGGGCGACCGGCGTCGGAGAGCTACCAGCGGGTCTGCTGCTCCGTCAGTCAGTCGGCGTCCTGCTCCAGCAGCAAGGCCGGGCTGCTGGGTCGGGAGGAGGAGGAGGACGACGACAAGGCGCCCATCTTCTCCCTCTCGAAGAGCTCCATGGACGTAGTCACGGCGACGGGCCCGCCGCACAAGCGGGACCCGGCCTGGACCCGGATGGGCCTGCGGCGCAGCTCCAGCGCCAACACGCACTCTGAGCAGAACTCGGCGTTGCTGCAGCAGATGTATCCGCACATGTGGGAGAACCAGAACCAGAGCCAGAACCAGCTGCCGCTCACGGCCCAGAACCTGAACGGCGGGCGGCTCGCCGACGTGCAGCGCTGGAGCGTCTGCAGCGGTAGCACGCAGAGCCGCAGCAGCACGCCAGACACGATTATATGGAGAGGAGGGAGCTCGCGTCCCTGCAGCCTGTGGAGCCAGGAGTCGGTCGCGCCCAGCTCCCCCATGTCCAAACTGACCTCGCCCACCACTCCCTCGCCGTTCGTCTCCCCGCTGCAGACGCCGACTCTCCTACCGCCGCTAGATCTCCTCCCGCCTCCGGCTTCACCGCTCGCCATGTGCACGGATCGGGAAGAGGACTTGCCCGTGTCCTCGTCCGCACCCTCGCCCCTGCCGCCTCACAGCTTCTCGCCCGTGCCGCCGTCGACCTCCCCCGACCCGCTCCAGGTCACCGCCGCCACCATGGAGGACCAGAGCTTCCTGGAGAACAATCTACTCACTTTCCAGTTCCCCTCGCCGATCCCGTCTTCTGTTAGTTTAGCGGAAACCGACGCGCCGCCGTCAGAAGTTGGGAGTCTCGTTGAGGAACCAAACGCTCCCGGAGACGAAGAGCTACCGGAAGGAGGAGGAGGAGAGGAGAGTCCAGAGCAACCGTCGACGCCTCCTCCTCCTCCAGGAGAGGGAGAAGAACCAGGAGAAGAACCAGGAGAAGAACCAGGAGAAGAACCAGGAGAAGAAGGAGCCTCTGTTTGTCGTCTTGAGCTCCCGTGGCAGTCGGAGCTGATCTGTCCAGCAGGACGAACATGGAGGTCACCGCTTGTTTCCTCCTTGAGCGACTCGCCGTTGGGTGAACGCTGCTGCAGGTGCAGAGACGGCATCACCACCACCACCACCACCAACGACGACGACGAGGCCCCGAAGACGGAGGAAGGTACGATGACGTCTCGGCTGGAGCTGGTGGACGCGGAGGTGCAGACGGTCTCTCCCATCGCCTCCTGGTGGGACCTGAGGAGGGACGTGTCCGCCACGGGCTCCCACTCCATCCTGGGGTCTCCTCCCGGCTCGAGGCTCAACCTGAAGTCGTCCGTGGGGTCCAACTCCTGCCTGGTGTCCCCGTCTTCCAGCATGTTCCCGGCCAGCAGCGGCGAGGAGGAGGAGAAGGAGAAGGAGAAGGAGAAGGAACGAGGGGACGACCCGACTTGGGACGTCGACTCCTCCAACTCCTTGCACGACCTGGAGAGGAGGAGGTCCTGTCTGAAGATCCAGGGCGACGACCGGGACGAGCTGGGGAGGCGGAGCAGCATGAAGCAGGTGCAGTGGGACGAGGAC
The DNA here is from genome assembly GCF_045865225.1 of Trachurus japonicus. Classification (NCBI taxonomy): domain Eukaryota; kingdom Metazoa; phylum Chordata; class Actinopteri; order Carangiformes; family Carangidae; genus Trachurus; species Trachurus japonicus. Next base: position 10,487,524 of record NC_140925.1, read on the forward strand.
GGGATGACGTGGGAGGTGCACGGGGCGTCGGTGGATCCAGAGGTGCTGTGCACGGCCATAAAGAAACATCTGGAGCTGCAGAACAGCCCGCGACCTCCGAGGCGCTCCTCGAAGAAGAAGAAAGCTCCGAAGCCGCCGATCGTATCCAGCGTGGTGATGAAGGCCTTGGCTCCTGCTGAGCCCGAGAACCCGCCGCCTGTGGTCGCCGCGTCATCGTCGGAGGCCGTGGGCGTGGAGGCCGCGGAGGCACAGGGAGGAAAGGAGCCGGTGGTGGAGGAGGAGGAGAAGAAGGGAGGAGGAGGAGAAGGTGGCAAAAAGGAGGAGACGGTAGAAGCTGCTCGGAAGATCAGCAGAGCAGAAGGAGATGATGCCAAAGGAGAGGAGGAGGTGTACGGCGAGGAAGGCAGCAGCCATCCGAAGTCCCCGTCGTCGCGTGGCGGAGCGCTCAGCCGCAAGAAGAGTGTGATCCGGTCACTGAGGACGGGCTGGTGCGGAGGCTCCAGGAAGGCAGCGAACTGATCGAGTGAAGCCCATTGGTTATCAATAGCTGATCAATCCATCATCGACTATAACGGACTCTTATCCTGCTGCTGTCTAGATTTTATTTTCATCGTTTAGTAAAAAAGAAAAAAGCTGCAGATGAACTGTTAGACAACTTTTCTCTGTTTCTACTGTTTAGAAAAAACAACCACCAACACGTCTGTTAATGTAGATGTTCAATAAAACCAGAATCTGTCTTTGGATTTCTGTTGTTCTTCAAGTTTTTGTTTCATTTGTGGACATTGTTATAAAAAGAAAAACATAAACAACTAATTGCAAAAGCTTTTCATATTACTGTATGTTAATTTATGTTATTTATTATTATCATATATTAAAGCCTGATAAGATACAGGGTTTTTGAGTGATTGATGAGTTTGTTACAGGGAGACATTACACAGTAAAAACAACTATGTATAGACCTCATTTACATAAAATACCTAATCTTTGAGCTCAAATTCAGTCCAGTTTCTGTTTTCAAACACTGTGTGACTCGTCAAATTTAACTATAGATGCTATAAATTTGAATAAAACACCAAAAAACCCAAAGAAAATAGTGATCAGTGTAATGAGGAGCAAGTTTTTTTTTGGTTCTGATGTTTTTAACCTTCACATCCGAGAGATTTTCTAAGCAGGACAAAAAAAAACACCCAACTGAGTCTGAACTCTTCCCTTTCTCTGACCCAAACCGTCCCCTTTCTTCCCAAACTAACTGAACTCAAAAACACACACAGGGCGAGAGCGGAGTTGTACGTAAACTTGGTGAACCACCACGGTGCAGAGATGTGACCATTCAGGCGCTGCCATTCACATGAGCGGGCACATTCTCTCTCATTCACCACAGTGAAAACAGCTCAGCTCGCTAGTGGCTTCCACTGCAGCTACTGTTGTCATATTTTCACAGATGTGTGTTGTGTGCGTGTGTGTTTAGAGCAGGCGGTCGCTCTTCATCTGTTTATTCCATCGTAAAGAATATGAACATTGTTATACTGTACGTTTGATTTAACCAGGTTTTTAGGGTCTTTAGTGGAAATGACAACATGTCAACAGTTTCATTTGGGACTATTCCTTATGTACACTGTAAAAAAAAGAAAGAAAAAGAAAACAGTTCATAGAAATACTGAATATCCTGTAAAACTTTTGTAGTTGTTGTTGTTGTTAAATTACAAAAGGTTGAGGAATAAATTGTTAATCTGTTTATTTTACAGATGTGCTTAGAATACAAAGAAAATTTGTAAAATATATTAAGGAAAAACTGCAAAAAAAAAAAGTTTTTGTTTTTTTCTCCAGCTTTTAACATTAATACATTTTTATATAAAAAAAGTCTGAACATTTTTTAATTTTACAGGATTTTTCTGTTGTTGTTTTTTTTCTTTTTTTACAGTGTAATAGGGAAACAAAATGTGCTTTTCTTTAAAATATATAAATCATATAACAATGTTAAGCATGATGTATCTATAGTTTGTATTTTCATTCTTACTTAATGATGGATTCAGCATTTATCAGATTTTGTTGATCCAACGTTTTAAGCATTTATAAATTTTATAAATTATTATTTTATAAATTACATAATAATAATTACCATCAGTGTAGTAAGAATGTTTTTAAAATGTGTAGTTATTACAAAGTGTTAGCAGAATAAAAATGATTATTATAGCGTTAGATCTAATAACAATAACCCAAAAGCAGCATATATTATTTTCCTTCACTCTCTTCAGTAGAAACAGTATTTGTATGTTTCGCAATAACTAACTCTCAACAGTGTGTAGTTACGATAAAGTGTAACCTCCTACCTTTAACATGAGTGAATGTCCAAACGAACCCTGTTCGGTCTCACGTATTTTCTACTGAGTCATGTTTACAAAGGTCGAACTAGATGTGGGATATCGAAGATAAAAAGGTCACGCTCAGGTCACTATGTCACCGCTGTAACGCATGTGACATAATGTGTTGTTTGTTGTTTGTTTGTGTACACCAACGCCTGCGCTGCCTTTGTCCTGTGTTGCATGTCCGTGTACCGTGACCATACTATATGTATGTGAAAGTGCTGATGGGACCCCCACCCGCCCGCACGCACCCGAAATCCCCTTTTTTCTCTCAGCTGCAGTGGAAACTCAGAGCTGCAGGAGAACAATCCAGCGCTCGTCCTTTGTTGTGACACTGCTCATTGTCCCTGGAGTTGTGTTGTGTTGTGTTATGTGTGTGTGTGTGTGTGTGTGTGTGTGCGTACTGTAATGTGTACCTGTGTACAGACATCTGTGTGTGCTCGCTTGCGGCCTGGTATAAATAGCGTGTGGTGTTTGCCGGCGGCTGATTCTGTGGAAGACGATGGCTGCACCGGGACCTCCTCCTCTGCTCCTCCTGGTGACTGTGCTGCTGCCGCTGCTCTTGAGCAAGGCGTCGCTGCCTGCAGCCGCATACACACTGACGCCCCCCGGACGACAGCACAAAGTCCTCCACCTGGGTGAGGGGGAAAACGCACACACACAGACACACACACGTGACAGAACGTGGAGGATCCCGTGTCCGTCCTTGTATTTTTACCTGTGGTGCTTCTCTCCTCCTAGACTGGCCCAAGGATTGTGGGATGGCCTATTTCAAGCCCAACATGGCCGAACGGATCGTGTCTGGGAACGAGGCCAGACCTCACTCGTGGCCGTGGCAGGTCTCTCTGCAGGTAAATCTACATCAGGTTCAGTTTGTGTGTTTGTTTGTTTTTTAAAGGATCTGGATGCACGGACACTGAGGCTGGATTTCACCAGTGGGGTTTAATTTAACCTGAGATTTAGCTCTAATCAGAGTTTAGTAAAAATTGGTTTAAAAAGAGACACATGGACCAATAACACTGTTTTTAAAGATAAAACACATGATTATCTTGTAAAACATGAGGCACTGTTATAGATTAAACTAGTTCCTGATCAGATGCAACATTTTATATTCTGCCTATATTTAAACCAATCTTTATCAGTAATAATCAAACAGTAACAAAATGCTTGAAAACCATATAACAATATACGATGAAAAAGTAAAGTGTGCGTTATTAATATTTGTGATTTAAATGCTTTTGAAAATAATAAATGCAAGATTTTTATTTATGTGAGCTCTATTGTGTTTTTTGTATTTTTACTAGTACAATTTTAGTAAAAAAAAAAAAAAATCAAAGTAAAAGATGAAATACTTAACATAAAGTATGAAATTATCACCTAATATCTGCATTATAGTCCACATTCAGTCGACTTTTACCATTTATTTTGTAATTTGATGGTCAATACACAAAAAAAATATTGTTTTTCAGTGAGGATATTATTTTTGAAACCACTGCAGCTGTGCCACTCTTTGCATTATTGTAGTGATCATGGTCAAAATTAACCAGACGCTATACATTTTAATAAAAAACCCCAAATTAAGCCAACCTCAGTCACACCATTTCCAATAAACTCAGTTAAGTAAAGAATTTAAACTGAATTTATTCAATACGGACAAGGGTGAATATCAATAGCATTTATTTATTTGACGTCGGACGCAAATTAGCCGCCTGGCTATAATCCGGCATATTTACAGCAGTATTTCTTTTAGTTATACTAATGTTCATTAATATGCACTGTCCCTATTCAAATAAATGCTATTATTATTATTATTATTATTATTCTGTTTTTCATTTGTGTGTTTGTCATTTTTGCCTTTTGTCACAGTGAAATTTTTAGTGTTTGTGACTTTTGAACCTCTAGAAGAAGCAAAAAAAACTCATTTCTGGAGCAAGTTTGTATAGAAGTTTTGCAGAAATGTGTTGTAGTAGTTGTTAAAAAACTTGAGACTCACTGAGGTGTGTTTTTGTGTCGACCAGGTTCGTCCCAGGGGAAGTAAACACTACATCCATGTGTGTGGAGGAACTTTGATCCATAAGAACTGGATCCTCACTGCCGCTCACTGCTTCCAGAAGTAAGAAAACATTAAGTTGTGTGTGTGTGTGTGTGTGTGGAAGTTGTGATTAGACTGTGACTCAAACCTCTCGGGGCCTCTCAGGGGTAAAGCCGAGGACGCCGGGAGCTGGAGGATCATTCTGGGGAAGCACCGACTGAAGCGCTCCGAGACCGCGGAGAGGATTTTCCCGGTGAAGAGGATCTACCGGCACGAGAACTTCCGTTATCCGGCTCACAGCGAGCTGGACTACGACATCGCCCTGGTGAAGGCCGGCACCGACATCGTCCCCTCCAACTTCATCCGCTACGCCTGCCTGCCGCGCAAGCAGACCAGCCTGAAGCCGGGGCACTACTGCTGGGTGACGGGCTGGGGAGACACCCGGGGTGAGTGGGGGAGGGGACGGAGGAGGAGGAGGAGGAGGAAGAGGAGGTGGTGCATCTGGAGGAGGAGTTTATGTGCAGCTTTAAATTTGTTTTTCAAGCCTTAAAATTTAGAATATTGAAGATTTTATTACTCAAAAAAGTTTGTTCAAAATCAATTTGTGTGGAAGCACAGAGATGCTGTAATTATCTGAAATTTAACCACAATGCAATATTGAATTGGTAGTGTTGACTTTTCACTAAATTTATCTGCTAATTAATTATATCTGACTTATACACAACGCATTTTCTATTTTCAAATTGGACAAATGAATAAAATAAAGTTAAATTTGAAAAAGTGGATTCAGTTTAGATTCAATTTCAAATTTGAATGACAAATAATTACATCCTTTGTGCCACCATAAGAATAGACCAAATGAATTGAACAGTGGTATTTGTGTTGATTTGTTTTGTTTTGTTTTCCCCCCTTTTCTGTTTGTTATGATGTAAATAAAAAGAAAATGATAAAAGATTTTGACAAGATGCTGGCACTAGATGAAAAGTCAAGTAGCTACCGGTCTGTGAGAGGAACTGTCCAGGAAACGTTACGAGAGAGAGTTGTTTTAGAGGCAAATGCAGCGACTTCTTGCTGAAAAACGGGAACGCGCATCAGCGGTTTTGCATGAATTTACCTCTAAAACAACTCTGTCTCGTAACGTTGTGTTATTATCTCATAGCGTGGTGAATGTGCAGGTCTCAACTTGTCCACCAGAGCGTTTTGGAGTTGCTGGATTGTGTATTTGATGAGTTTGATGAGGGAAACCAAGAAATCCCATGAGCCTCCGTAGCGTAGCTCTGAGCAGCTCACGGCTCTGCTCCGCCGTTCTAAAAATAGCTTGCACTGACAATTAAAGGTAACGAATCTACTGCTATGACTACTATAGGGATTATGGCAATGGGCCAATTTGCCAAAATGTTGAACTATCCCTATCGCTGTGATCTAAAAATGTATTTATCAATCTGCTCTGTCAAACATCTTCCAGGTGGGAAGGAGAACGTGTCTCTGGCTGAAGCCTTGAACCAAGCTCGACTCCCCATCATCGACTTCAAGACCTGCCGGCAGAAGAAATTCTGGGGCGACCGTGTCCGCGACTCCATGATCTGTGCTGGGTTCAGAGATACAGAGGATCCACCTGCTGCATGCCAGGTAGGAACCACCCGATAAACCGACCTCAGCCTTTACCTTGTCAAACCGGTCGAATCAATCACTAAAACATGACGTTGTTGTTGTCTTTCCTTTTCCTCCTCTTAGGGCGACTCTGGCGGTCCTCTGCTGTGCCAGCTGGGGCGGGACCGCTGGGAGGTGCACGGCGTGGTGAGCTTCGGGCCCATCGGCTGCACCGTGGAGAACAAGCCCAGCGTGTTCACCCGCACCGCCGCCTACATCCCCTGGATCGAGGCGACACGCATCAGGGACTTCTTCCTGCACTGAGCGGGACCACGTTGACTCAGCGCCGACAGCAAACATAAGCTCTGCTCCGTTTTACGTCCGACGTCCACACACGACTCCACGCTATGTTTTTTTTGTTTTCGCCATTTCTGGAACCTACGCAAACAACCACTTCAAGTTGTAAATAGACGTTCTGAATGTGCCATTATTATTTTATAACACCGCATAATCTACAGTTTACACTTTTGCAAAGTTGGGACCCTAGTTTTTACTTTTACATCCAATAAAACTGGTGAAAAGCAAAAAAAAAATCTTTCCAATTTTTTTTATTTGTTTTTGATACAGTTGTTTTTTTCTTTAATGGAGACACATTAATAGTAATTAATGCACTTCCAGCACAGCTTTACAGCGACTTCTTCTCACACAGTAAAACAAAACCCGCCGCACGCAGACACGCTTCAATAAATTACAAGAGTAGAACTGACCGAGAGGTTTTTGTTCTGCGTTCGCACGTCTCGCTCTTCTGCACCAGAAGAGTCTTTCAGTCCAGTGGTGAAGCTCACACCAGATGTCTGACAAATCATATACGTACATCACCCGTTACGATGTCACGGGTTCACTGATTTCAAAAACTAAAAAGACTAACAAGCCTCCGATCAACAATGATAAAACAGCTGACACACCTCTGTGGGACTTCCCTCGACAGGAAAACCTCAGAGGATAAATATTACGATGGAATTTAACTTCTTTTTCAGACGCATCCCAGAAAGCTCCAGGAAGGGAAAGTGTCTCAATAGTGGCGGTGGTGTTGGTTGGTGGTGGGGGGGACCAGCGAACTGGGGCCACCTCACACTTCCCTGGAGAGCAAGCACACTGCTTTTGACCAGAGTCTTTATTCCTGTGGTGAAAGGCTGCGTCCTTGAGGGAGATATTTGGCCCTGGTGGTGTTGAAGTATGAAGACGAGGTGACGGGTCAGTAGAGCCTGGAGGACGGGGGCGGGGAGCCGGTGAGGTGGTCCCAGTTGTTGTAGAGAGCGTAGGCACCAGACAAGGCTAATCCGACCAGACCGCCGCGGGCGATACCCCTCACTCCACCTGTGAACGCACAACAGGAGCAGGATGAGTGGAAACAATCTGACAAACAGAGATAAAACTGACTTTTTAACCGCAGCACAACAGGTTTAACCTTGTTGTCATGTTGAAACACAATTTCATGTTGAAACACGTCTGCAAAACATCTTCATACATGTAACAATCTGCTGCCTACCTGTATTTTATAACACTTTCAAGTTAAGCTGCGCAATTAAATGCAACGTTGAAAAGCAAACAAACAAAAAATACCTCACAATATCCAAGCTGCAATTTTTTCCCCCGCTGAAGATAAAATGTGTGTGTTGAAAAGCAAACCCACAATATCCAAATGTCAGAAGCTGCAATGTTGTGTGTTGCTATGAAAACACTCTGGACCATATAATATTCTCAAAATGTGCTGTAATCAAGCATGTTTGGTAAAAAAGCCAACAAAAATCACGTCAACAACTTTGTATTTTTGAAGTTAAAATGAAAAGTAGTGACCTTTCACGCTAAAATCAAAACATCTGCTCAAATAATCACAATATGATGTTTTTTGCAGATCGCGCAGCTTTAACTGACTGTTGCCTGGATAAAACAAGCTGTCTTCAATACTTTTTAGATAAATAAACTGAAAATATAATATAATGTACATAATATATTAATTATACAGATTATCCATTAAAGGAAAATAATCTTTAGCTGTTTAAATTTAATGATTTCACTTGTCGTTGTTTTTGGATGAGGTTGTGAACTCTCAACAGATGACTTATGAAATCCAGATGTCGTCTTGTGCGATTTAATACACATGTGAAAATACTTAAAACACACACACAGCACACACTGATGGCTGATATACGAGTAGGGCGTAAAAAATAAAACTTACTTCCTGATTTAAAAAGCATCCCAGTTAACGTCCCAGCAGCCACTGTGTTGAGGTCATCCTCTGCTCCTCTGGCCTTTTCTATGGCCACGCCGAAAACACTGTACAACAACGCTGCAGAGAGGAATTCACAAAGTTTAGTTAAGTGCAGGAAAACTCTGATTCAAAAGAACGAAACTCAACAAAACCAAAATCAATCAATCTGCACTGACTTTTTTATTTAATTCTAATAAACCAAGTCACCTCAGTCACTTTAATAAACTCTTTATATAAGTATTTTTGTATTGCTGCCATATGTTTATTCATTAAGTATCTATCTATCTATCTATCTATCTATCTATCTATCTATCTATCTATCTATTTATCTATAATAAGTCCCTATGATCTTTTTTCTGACTCACCGACTGAGCCCAGAGAGTTGGCCCATGATGCACCCTGCCTGGTCACCATATTGAGGATCCTGTGGAGACGAGGAAAAAACATTTACTTCTAGGACGGGTCAAGACACCAGGCTGCTGCAACAGGAGGAGCTTTGTTTCAATACTCACTGTACGTTACGGGGTTTGGACCACGCCATGTCGCTCGTCTCCTTCAGGCCCATCCTGAGACCGTTCACCGCTCCAAACGCTGCTCCTGAAGCCAAGACAAAGAGAGAGAGAGCGGCAGTGAATGATTAGCTAAAGAAACTTTCAGCCATTTCTGTTTAGGTTATGGTTGTTTAAAGTGTAATTTCAAATAACCAAATAAATCTGCCACTATAACAGCTTCAAGTTTCCATGAGATGTTTGAAACCTGCTGAAGAGATTTGCTCCTATTCAGCCACAGGAACATCAATAAGTTCCTCCCAGTGGTGGTGAATGAGGTTGGTCCACATCAAAACTAGAAGAAGCATTTCCTTGTGGACGAGAGTGTTGTTGTGTTTTTGATTGTTTTGTATGCTTTTTATTGTGTCTCCATCTCCCAAGACCATGTTTCCTGTCTGTTTTGAGCATGTGTGCAATTGTTTGTCTTTGGTGAAGCTGTCTTGAGTAGAACAACCGAAACCAAAACAAACAGGACAATAACTTCCTCAAACTGTCCTGGACAAATATAATTACCTAATACAAATGTGTGCTGAAGCATTACAATTTACACAAATCAAGACAATTTTGCTGAAAACATATAAACACAAGCTAATGTTGCTACATCATGCTCTAACAAACATTACTGTAGTCTCATCTGCTGTGATGGAAAGTAATTTATTTGCATAATGCCACAACTTCAAACTTCTAAAACTATTGCTCAGTTATTAAAACATCATTATTCATTTTCTGTTGATCAGTTAATAGCCTAAATATTGCAGCATTTGCATATGTACATGTAAAATATGAGGAAGCTGTGTGGCTCTATGGAAGTTGCAGGTGTTTCGTTGTTTCTTACCTGTCATACAGGAGCCTCCGATGGTGAAGAAAGCCAGTTCAAACCTTCCTCTTGTTTTATTGGCACCTGTGGGTAGAATGAACTCATCTGTGTCCTGAAAGAAAAGACAAGAAACAAGTTTAGGTCACAGGAATGAACGAAGACGTGAATTTACTACACAACTCTGCTGCTTCATCTCACCTGGACCAGGTAACGAGGGTCGACGTTGAGGTAAGGGGACAGAGGGCTCATTCCCGTCACTGAAATCACATTATAACACATTTTAACACATCAGTTATATAATAAAACTGAATGTAAGTTACCGTTGTTAGCTCTGAAGCTAACCGAGGCTACAGCAGGTTGGTGACACTTACAGGGGACACCGGCCAGCTCCGTGTTGGAGTACTCCGGTCCTCCGCCTCCAAAGAGACCCCCGAGGCCTCCTTTCATCCCCCCCGATCCTTGCGAGTTGTTGTCCATGGTTTTTGTTTGTTTGTTTGTTTCACCTGGAGAGAAAACTGGAGGCTAACGCTACCTGGCTAACGTTAGCTGTGTCGTAACTCTGGACGTAACTCGGGGCGACGAGCTGCTGGATCCACCGACACCGACACCGACGGAGACGGTCCTCACGGTGTGTGTGTATGTGTGTGTCCGGGGCGGATTTAACGAGAGAAAACGCCGATTGTTTCTTAACAAATCAGTTTACTCGTCTTTGCATCATACCCCTGACCTCCAGCTTCCAGCCGCATGCTCTGCCGTAAAGTGACGTGACGTCGAACGCTGCTCTGCGTCATTGCGTCACAAAACAGATTATAAAAAGTGAAAAACAATGATACTCGCGTAAAGGTTTATTTAATTTGACGATTTTTTTTAGTTTGTAGTTTATTCAAATGTGAAAATAGACTAATAAAACGCGTTGAGCTGACGTTAGTAAGTCCGACTTTTTTACGACAGTTAAACAGATCCGGGATCTGTTGATTTAACTCAAGGGCAAACAAAGTGAAGGAGATTCAACAGTTCAAAACTGACCTGGAAGCGGGGGACACTTGGTATTTATAATAATATAATATTTATTTATTTATTTATTTTAGTTTAGTTTATTTGTCACATATAATTACAAGCAATTACAGTGAAATTCTTATGTAGCTACCTTTTGGTCATTGCATAAAAATACAAGTACAAGAATATAAAATAAAATATTTAAAAGCAATAGAAGAGGTAGCCTAGTAGTACATTTAAAATAAAATAAATACTAGAGACTACTTATCCTCATCCTCTCACTTTATATGTTATTGGCTAATTTTGTTGACATGTTGTTTTCATCTAGTGAAAAATAAAGTTAGCAGCTAATGCTATTGTCATTTTTAATTTCCCCCTCACATTAGATTGTTGGATTGATTCCCAAACTCAGCAGCTGGTGTAACTCACTTGGAGATTTTCATTGAGTTTCTCTCGTAACAACCACCTGCTATCATTAGATTGGCCAAAGCAATTCACATGTTTACACTTCTATGACCTTTTCAGTTCTCACAATCTGACAATATCACCAGTCTGGCTCACTCCAGGGACAAAAATCTTAAGGGGACAAAAGAAGACAAAAACAGGAAATACTCACATTTTTGGCATCTGCCGCACTCACTAAATTTCTGTCGCTCATCTCAGTGCCATTTTCACATGCTGTTTTCTCCCACGCACACAAATGTACCATATGTCCGTGTATCCACTTTCCATATATCACATAGGCCTATTGAATAAAACATGAATGTGAAAATTCGGGTATGTATAAAACTAATCAGATGTTGGAACATTTTGATTATGAATATGTGTGTGTGCTAATATTGTAGACAAATGTCACATAAATAGCCTATATTTCCATCCCAAACCACTTTCCCAGAATGATAAGACATGTTTAAACTTAATGAGGAATGAATAAGAAACAAATAGACACAGAGAACTGTTACATGCATACATACATATATAAATTGATTATAAATTGTTCACATACAGTATAAGGTTGCATTGCAACATGTTAAACAGAACAGAACAACTCATCTTGTATTTCTAATATACATTTTACTATACTCTATAAACTTAAATCTTCATATTTACGTATGTGATCATAATGTATCTGCTTGTGTGTAACATATATAGCACCATAACTCTTGATAATGAGACATATATGTTGTATACATACATGTCTGCATGGGCTGCTGGTCATGTGCTGCAGTTTATAATGAGTCTGGTCAGAGATAAAGGGAGGACGTCCTCAGATGTGACACAGGGAGGCAGCAGAGAGCTGCTGGTGGCGGCAGACTGCAGCGTATGAGGGTCAAACCTGTTGGAGCTGCTGCTGCTGCTGCTCAGTGCTCATTCTAATTAGGCCCTGATTTAATTGACTGATTTAGTTTTGGTTTTAAATTTGTTTCCCATGCAGTCAGAAGAGATTCAAGCAGAATTTGCATGACGCTGTTTAGTAGTAATGCATGCACGTAAGGAAGTAGAGCTAACTTAAATAACTTCCATATGACACCTATCAGGGCTGTTAAACACTCGATTCCTCCACCTCTCATGGCTGCAGGGTATATAGGGTGGGGTGGTGGGTAGGTGGGTGGGGGCTGCAGTGAGCACGCACACAACACAACACGTGCATGCGCGCCGTCCGTGCAGCTCGGCCCCGGCCATCTGCTGCCGGTCAAAGGGACAGAGGCAGTGAAGGAATTTAGTGTGTTGAATTTCACGAATAACAGAGCATCTTATTTGGATTCTGCCATTGTATGTGTGTATTCAGAAGGGGCCAAGTGGAGCGATGAAGTTTGCCATTGTCGCCCAGTGTGGGTGTTTTCAGACTCTCTGGCATGATCTGTGAGTTAGTGTTCTCTGTGTTACTGCCCAGTGTGCCCACTGTCTTTCCCACAATGCCCCATTCAGCCCTGGGCCTCTCTCTCTCTCTCTCTCTCTCTCTCTCTCTCTCTCTCTCTCTCTCTCTCTCAGACTGACCTGCCACCCATTTTGTGCCTCTGGCTACTCATCATCATCCTCCTCCTCATCACCATCACCATCATCATCATGGCTGTTGAGCTATGAACCAAATTTTCACTTTAGCTGTGATGTCATCTTTGTCATCTCTTTCACCAACTCTCTCTCTCTCTCTTACTCCCTATCCCTCTTTCTCTCTCCCTCTCTCCCTCTCTCTCTCTTTCTTTCTGTCTCTCTGAGCTCCCGAACACAAAAGACAGAGAGGCCACGACAGGACCCCAGTGTATGCTGGTTGTCAAGGAGACAAGGAGACAGTGTTGGGTCTTTAAACTGCCTCGGAGGGGTGTGTGTGTGTGTGTGTGTGTGTGTGTGTGTGGAGTTAGGGGGAGTTGGCCTTATTTACATGGGAAGAGGACAAGAAAGAGAGAGAGAGAGAGAGGTTTTGAAATACAACTTTTTTTTTTTGAGCAGCTTATAGGACTCCACTGTTATTCAACTAAAATCATTCCGCCGCCGCCACTACCGCTGCCCGTCGTTGCCGCTCGGTCATCAAATATTTACCAAGCAGAAGAAATCTGGAGCTGTTCATTATGTGGAGAAGGCCGTGCATACATAGCAATGTAAATCAACCTGTCTTATCCTCTCTCTCTCTCTCCCACACACACACACACACACATACACACTTTGATTGTAAGTGCTGGGAGCTCTGGGCCCCAGTGTTGGCAAATGGTGAGAGCTGACTGCAGAATACATTGCCAGATGCTTGAAGAGTGTTTCATTCCAGACTAAGAGAACAAGAAGAAGAAGAAGAAGGAGAAGAAGGAGGAGGAAGAGGAAAAAAAAGAAAAGAAAAACAGCACGAAACTTGACTGAAAACAGGAAAAACAGACACAAGAGCACACACACCCATCCAAACACACACACACACATGCACCACCACCCATCCCTGTCCATGCATTCCCTCTCTTTTATTTCCCCCCACTCTCTCTCTCTCTCTCTCTCTTTCTATCTCCACTCTCTTGCTCCTTCCTGTCCAGAGGATTGTCAGCAGCGCTCACATTATGTCCTTTCTCTCTCTGTGATCACGGGGGCTGGTGGTGGTGGTGGTGGTGGTGGTGGTGGAGGGGTTGGGGCTGCAGCCACACAGCAGAGCAGAGCAGAGCAGAGCCGGCTCAACTCCAAGCCTGAAGTTCAATATCACCCCTCAACTTCACAATGAAAGCAGGAAGGGCAGGGAGAGGACGAATGAGCCACCCACTGCTGCATTCACCACGGAAAACCCCCGTGTGATTCAGTTTTTTTTTTTTAAAGTTGAGTGTGTGAAACTTTAAAGGTGAAGTTTTGACTTCAAACTTCCAAAGTGTCAAAGGCTTTTAAAAAATTACCTACGGGTATCTTTCTCTTTTTACTGGTATTTAATTAAAATAAATCCCCTTTTAATTTATTTAATGAGCGCGCCCTCTGAGAGGTCGGTTGTAATTGAAACAAATGGAGCTACCATGACACATGTTGGTTATTAGCTGTAGGTTTTTCACAGACTTCAGGGACGCACTGTGATCCTGTGTAATATTTACTCTGCAGATGTTTGAGGGCGAGATTGCACAATCAATTTCCCTTCAATTCCCCCGTCATGTAGTCCTCCAACCTGAACCACCACCCACCCCCATTTCTTTTTTCCCTGTTTTTTTTTTTCTTCTTTCTCCGTTATACATGCGCATGCCTCTGAGGAACCATGGTGAGCTGGGTGTGTTTTGTTCTCTCTTATTACACACATCCATGTCTTGCAATGTCCAACTTAAAAAAAAAAAAGCAGAGGAAGACAGAAAATAAGAAGTTAGGGAAAAGGAGGAGGAGGAGGAGGTGGTGTTGGAGAGAGGGAGAGAAACATGTTGTAGCCTTTTCCCTGCATTTCGTCTGAAGTATCTGCTGTTTTCTTTTTGTCCCTCTGTGTGTGAGTGAGTGTGTGTTTTTTAAAAGGGAGTGTTTGGTGATTAGTATGCAGAAAGGAAGCTGATTTGCATAATTAAGTGCTACAGAGAAAAAGCAACAAAGTTTGTTAGTTTAACAACTATGAGTTTAATAGTGTACAAAGAGTTATTCCTGCTCAGAATACTTTAAAAGTTAAAGGTTCATTGTTCAACACATATATTTTCTTTTTATGTTTCTCACTTTTCTTTTAGACACACACGTATTTGTTTTTGTTTTTTAAAAGGAATCAAAAGCAGAAGACAGATACCATTAAAGTGGTTAATAATCACAGAGGTGGTAACAGTTAGTAACCTACACTTGGCACTGAAGAGTAGATTAATGTTGTACTACACTGTTAATTGTCACACTTATAGTTTACAAAAGGCACAGAAGGCAAGCAATGCTTATCTCAAAAGGCTCAAAAGTTAATACAGAAAACATCAGACTCCAGTTTCTGAGTGACTTACTAATGACACATGAAGGATTGTTATACTCATCAAATTATTCTCCATAATAAGGCATAATGTTCTTATCTGAAAAGGTCATTTAATGTTATTTTCATGTACAAAATAAAATATAAAAATACATTATAAACTTGTTACAGATGTTACGACTCCATGTTTTTTCATTTTTTGTTTCTCTTTAAGCGTCAAGGCATCAGCTGGTTTGTGTGTGTGTAAAAGTGTACCACACCCTCGGATACACATGCCAAAAAAGAAATAATATATATATATATATATATACTGTATGTATGGACGAGTTCATCTCCGACAAAACAATCAACCAAAAAAACAAACAATCAAAAACAAAGTATAACACTGTCGTCTCGAGGCGTCCAAAGCCTCACATAAACATTTCAGACACTGTAGCTAGAGCTTCAATACTGCATTGCACTTCCAATTCAAATGAGCCACTGTTTCTCTTTTCTTTTCTTTTTTTTTTTGGCAATAAAATCTGAATTGAAGAAGAGTTATGTGATGTAAAGCCGTAAAATGACGACACATGCAACACATTTCCTGCAGCCGTAATTAATCTGCATCAACCCAAATAACATCATAACATCATGCTGGGGCACAAAGCCACAGTGTAGTGATAAAAAGATTTAGGTGTTACATTGTTCCATCGCGCGTCAATAAATAAAGGCACTGTTGTGTCGAGCTCATACAATACTGTTGTGTTGAAAAAAAGGCAAAAGGCACAGTTGTGACAAAAGAAGTGCAACCTTCCCTCTGTATGTGTTATCTGTACTGCACTGGAGAAGCAGCATGGCATTTTATTATATCGACTGTATATGTCGACTTTGTATCTTGGTGCTTTACCTTTTCAAGAAACACTCAGAGATACTTTGGCATTTTGGATTCCAGTTTTGTAATTTTTCCTCACCAAGCACCTGTCGCTTTACTAAATTGGAAAAAGGTTGGGTGCTGGCATTTTGCTCGACTGAATGATGGCTTTATTTTAAGTATATGCTTCAGATATGGTGCATGCAGAATGAAAAAACAAAAAAAAGCGTGTGACATTTTAACACGCCACCAGAACTGCATACACGACCATTTCAACACCATTATAATGTGCTACAGTGAAATTAATATACGTTGGGGCCTTAGAGGAAGCGACGTCGGAGGTGCCTGTAGAGGAAAAATATCAACAGATCTCTTCCAGTTTAGTATTGATGGATGGTTTCTGTAAGTACAATTACCATAATTATCAGTAAAGTTACCATGTTATTAATAAAGTCGTTATTATTGCGTCGCCGAGACAGTTGGGGGGGAATTAGTTTAGGAGCCCTTCACCAGTTTGGGGCCCGTCCTCAGTGGAGTCTATTGATGACAATTGCTGATACTGATTGGGATTTTCGGCAGTCGAATGGTTGTAAAACAAAAAAAATTAAAAATTCACAGACTGGCTTTGGAGTTTTTTTTTTGTAAGGAAGGCACGTTTGGTAAAGTTTAGGTTAGGACTCGGTGGTGGGCGGGGTCCTGAGGTTTATTCCCATGATCGCTGTCGTCTGGTTGGCTGGTTAGACAGAAGCAGCCGGGTTGTTCCCAACGTGCCGGTCTCTGGTTGGCTGAGCCGGGGGAGTGGTGGGGGGCCGTGTTGCCAATGAGCACGCCAGCGGGCAGAGATGGGTGGGTCATCAGTGGGCGGAAATGTCAGAAGGTCAAGGGGGTCATGGGTTAGTTGCCGTGGCAGCTAGAGTTAGACGGACAGAGACGGACAGACATGGAAAGGAAACAAAAAGGGCACATAAAAGGGGGGGACATAAAAAGAAAAAAAGATAGAAGAGAGATTAGTGTCAGCTAGTGGCGTCAGGATGACAACAAGGCAGATCTACTGCAGCCGCGCAGCATGAGGGGTATTACATAAGAGCGGCGCAACACCTCCATGAGCCGCCGCCGCCGCCGCCTCCTCGACCATTCACAAAGACTTACACCAACCACCAGGTGTGTTGGTGGCGTAAGGAATGGCGGGAAACGGCAACACGGCGCGCTCATGGAGGCGTCTGCAGGTGTTAGCGAGATACGAGATACCCCTCGTGTCGCGCGGCTGCCGCTACAGTGACACTACTCATGCTAGCTGGGCTACGTCTAGCACAGACAGACAGTGAAACCATGGACAGAGAGGGAGACAGCATGGTTTCATGTGGGTGAGAGAGTGACCTTTTAAAGGCTACGTCCAAAGAGGAGTGTCCCGTAGGCTATACGGTGGCCCTGAGGGCTCAACACACGCAAAAGACATGAATGTGTATCGCAAATTCAGAAAAGTAGCTTCGTTAGTTTGACGACTAAACTCAACGCACAAGAAGTGTTTCTGGGGCGGTGTTTGTTTGACGCTTCTTGACTTTGGAAGTTGTGAGGACGGCTACCTGTTAAGGTGAGTTTGTTTGGTTTATTATTACGTCAATAAGAACTGTTAGCTTAGCATTAGTCTTTCGCCAGGTCCGTCACTCTTTTGCGTCCCCCCGGAAACACTTCTGTTGTGATGAGGGTTGGTGTTTTCAAAAATCGAGGAAGTTGTTTTCTGAATTCGTATCTTTGCGTGTGTTTCATTAAACTGCAGTGCATTGACCCCTCAGGGCCACCGTAGTCCGGGGGGCCTCGGAGATTTATTTTCGCTTGCTGACGGAGTAGAGGTTTTTGTTTAGCAGCAGGCACAGGATTTCAGTGATTAACTGATTATTGATTATGGTTTTAATCTATTTGCTATGGAGTATTAGAAGAGCACCTAATGACTACGGTAAGCAAAGAGGCCGTAGGAGACAGCAATGAGAGGTTAAGAGATGGTGATTTTAGAAACAATTTAACAATAGACAGACTAACTACAAGAATTTAGAGGCTTTGGTTTTTTTTCGAGATTTTTTTTCAATAGTCATCTTTATTGCCTTTTAGTGTTTTTTTGTCCATCGTGTACAACAAGAGCACCACCGCTCACACACACACACACACACACACACACATATATTGTAGCTAGCTAGTCCATTTCTATTGCATAAAACAGTCACGAGGCCTGTGAATCGAGAAGGTCACCTCGTCTTAAATACACAGAGTATAATAACACTGCCTTCATTGCCACCGTCGCGGTGACTAAAACAGTAGTAGCTACACACTTTGAATAAAGTTTGAAGTTTACATGGAGACACTTCATCTATAAAAAGCATACCATAAAAACAAAAATAAAAATTTACAAACTAAAAAAAAAATACTACAAGTATTTCCAAGCGATCTTGTTCCATAAGCTTCATATAAGCACTTAAATCCTTAAAATCCCTATATACAAATTTATTTTTTGCAGCTAAATACATGGTAACAGCACCACTCTGGCTAGGAAATATATGAAAGATGTAAACAGCCCCAATGATAAAGTCCAGTGGGCGACTGATAAGACCACAAACAACAGTATTTCATACAAAAGAGCTTGTAACACAGACTTCAGTAGTTATCACACGCTGTGTTTTAGTAGTAAAAACCAAAGATCATATTGAATTGAATGACCTTCAGAAAAAGAGACAACCACTGTTACTTTAAGTGTCATATAGTCATTGGGCACAACACAGGATTTAATTTATAATAATAATAATAATATTAATAATAATGATATAAAAAGAAACATTTGTGGAAATCTACTGGAATGAAGTTGGGTATAAATAAATGTTCCCACAGTATTTGTAGGGTCAAAAAAAGTAGTAAGGAGATAAACAAAAAAAAAAAAGTTTCTGAAAGAGAAAGAGAGAGAGAGACTCCGAATCCAGAGTCACAAGGACCGAGTCACATGAACGGACTATCCACTCTAATTGAGAGGGTCCCGGCCTGCAAACCGTCCAGTTTATCTAACAGGCGAGTAAAGAAAACCGCGGCAGCTGTCGCCTCTGACATGGTTCCTCCCAGTCTTTCTCAAATATTTCACTTTCACTGCAACAAATACTGTTTCACATTTCAGCGTGTGACCTTTTCGCCCGATACAGTTACTCTTTTTTTCTTTTTTTTCTCTTTTTTTTTTTAAAATCTTAAAGGCATGCCGTATTACAGACACATGTAAACTGAAATTGGTCCATTGGTCTGCATGCACGCACACTAAACAACAACACAGCACACATCCACATACACATACACATTAAAGTGGCTGGTGAGCTAACTAACCTCTGTCTGTGGTCACTACCCTTTGGTAAGGATGGATTCTCTTGTCGTGGCGTCGTACCTTAGTGGTCATGGCACCTGCTAACAGCCATTGACATCGCCAAAACAGAACACAGAAGGTTACTCATCAGAGAGACATCAAACAGTCCACCCATGGCACCAACATCAGTGAAACCAGGAATTTACAAAGTGTTCAAGGCTGAAGGTGAAAGATTTAAGCAAAATAAAATAAAAAGAATCTCACTTCTAAGAGATAAAAAAGTTTTTTTTGTTGTTTTGTGGTCTTCCTCTTCTTCTTCTTCTTGTTCGCTAAGAAAATTATTCATCCAAACCACTAATTTCACTAGTAGATTCAACATCAGCTGTAAGTAAAGCCACTCTATAGCTCTGTGATCAAGATAAGCTGTAACGTAGATTAAATTCACAAACAGCAGCACTAAAATAAACTATGGGTTCCACTAAAAAAAAGTGTTAAAAGTTACAAGCGGAAGCTGAACTATTAAAAAAAGTTAAGTAACTTGTCACACCACAACACTAGTCTGCTAATACAAAAAGAGGAAATTAACAGGAATGGACACTTGACTACAGAATCACTGTCGAGGAATCTGTCATCCTAAAGTATGAGCAAACTCGCAGTGTTTGCTCTGTTGGGGCAAGTATGTGTGTGTTGGGAGGATGGAGGGATGGAGGGATGGGGAAGGGGATGATGGGAAGGGAAGGGGAAGGGGAAAGGGGAGGAAAGGTCTCTGCAAGCCAGTCCGTGTGTGTGCTAGGAAGGGTTGCTATCGCTTAGCCTTTGGTTGGGAAAGCCATACCTGCAAAAACACAGGGAGAAGAGACTGTTAGCCCAGAAATGAGCTTCAGCGAACACCTGTGAATGTAGTGGATGTATTACAAGAGCTGGATACGGCAGCCAACGAGCCCTAGTGGCCGAGCGGGGTACTGCAGGTATAATGCTCCCCAGCTTCAGGCTTAAATCTGGACCAAGTTTGTGTTATAGCTATACTATACTAGCTATGTATATTGGATTTAAAGCTGTGGCTGCTGCAGCTCTACCCGTGGATCTCGTTCTTGTTTATGTGACTTAAAGATATAAGTTCATTCACGATAATCGAAACAAGGAGATTTCAGATGATGTCATCCCACAAAACTCAAACACCACCGCACTCAGGTCATGTGATGACAGCTGATCAAACTCCATCTGCTGCAAAAAGCTGTAGTTGTGGTTTTTTTTTCTCTTCTATTTCTGGCAAACAGATTTCCCCTTCTTCCTTACGAGCAAGATATGTAATGCCCAGAGGGAGTGAAGAGTGAGGAGACAGAGTGAGGTCACTGCATCGCCTTGGGGCGAATGATGAAATATAGAGCAAAAAATATATCTTCACGTCCAAGATTTAAGTTGTTTGCCTAAAGTTTATTCAAAGTTTTCAGGCACAGGTGGAATTTAACTGAGGCCCATAGGTTCAATATCTATATAAAGTCTATGGGAGAAGTGGGCGTGGCCATTGGCGTCCAGTATCCAGTTCTCACAATACATCCATTGACCATGTATGACAGTGATGGCGTCCTACATCCACTTACCTAATACTCCGGTCGAGTCAATGGGGTATTCCAATATGGAGGGTGTGAGTGTGTACGGGTACTCGTAGGGCGTGTAGATGATGCCGGACTCGGGCCCTTGCTGCACCAGCGCCGGGTGCGGATTGCCTCCCTGCACGAGGGCGGAGCTCTGGATCTGACGAATCAGAGGCATGAGGGTCGGCGTGTTGACGGGGGCGGGGTTGCGCAGGGAGGGAGGCAGGACGGGCGTTGGGCCTGTGATGATCCGAGGCGCCTGGGGGGTCGCTAGCGGGAAGCCGGCGGTGGCTGCACGATATCGCCAAGTATGCACACGCCCACACACACACACAAACACACACAGACACATATACACAAACACAAACAAAGCGCACACATGCACAATAGACAGGGAAGAAGAGGAGAGGACAAACAGACTATTTAACAGCAGGAACAGAGGCATTGTTCATATATACAGTGGACTCCTGTGACGAGACCCCTCCCTTTGTCTCCCACCAGCCCTCCTCCACATTAACTGTGATGTCATCCTTACGCGTCTTGACATTGGCGTCTCTGTAGGTCCCGTTGAGAATGGCCAGCTCCATCAACTGCATTTTCTTCAGGTTGTCTTCCCCCTCGGCCTGCGGCGAAACAAAGCAGAGCACTGACTGAGACTGAATCAACTTTTTGTACGTCACAGTTATGCGAAAGAAACTAAGTCTTGTTTTTTTGCTGATATCATCTGCGCTGTGTGGAGAGACCTTGAATGCACCACGCCAGGACGTATTGGGTGTCAAACACGCTGCGGCTTCTTAGCTCGGGTTGCAGCTTGGTGAGAAGGTTGACTGATTTACAGTTGGGCAGCAAGGTCGCCCGGGTTAAACTAACACACATTAACTTGAGCTGCCACACACATGCACACACACACATACACAGATTAACAGGTGTTTGCCTATAGACACTTCTCAACATCCGATCCCGTGCTGTGGTAGGAGCAGGAAGTGACGCCTGATTGCTGCAATAGAAATCCACCCTGCTGGTCTTTTCACACTTTTTCTATTGTTGTGTGCAGAGGAGAGGGGGAAAAAAAAGAAAGAGAAAAGAAAAGAGTAAAAACTGAAAAACACAAGAAAGAGCCTTGTGACATAAAAATATGTGCTGGTGTCAGACGGGATCGTTCAGAGAGCAGCACTCCTTGCATTTCGTATTTGTCGTTATGTTTTTATTTTATGTACGTATGCAAGTAGCTACGTGGGGGTTAGGTGGTGGGTGGCTTGGAGAATGTGAGAAATGTTGAGGAGTGCAATCAAAATGTCCTCTTGTGTGGACAACAAGACAAAAAAAAAAAAAAAGAGAAAAAAACATGGAGAAAGAAGAATACTGTAGCCAGTAGTTGGGAATGAAGTGAGTTGTGGACAAGTGAAAGGAGTGATGGAGTGGGGAGAACGAGTGAACAGACTCTCCATTCATTCACTCAGCCTTTCAAACAACCCGGGGTTACCATGGAAACCCCTTTATGTGTGTACCCTAATTACCCTAACTCCTTACACATACTCTCTCATACACACAGAGCTACACACAAAAAGACACACACACAAACACACACACACACACACACATACACACACTTTTTGGACTGACAATCCCCTTCCCCCCTCTTCCATGCATACCAACACAGTGAGCCCTCATCCAATCACACACACAGCCTCGTCTCCATCAGTCCAAAGTAACCATTGATAATCATGGTGATTATTGGTTATTGGTAGGTGGTGGTGTTGTTGTTGGACCGATATACTCACAGCGGGCACTAGGAGTTTCTTGACCTCGTTGATGGCCCGCTGGAGCTTGATCTTGGCCCGGTTGTGTGTGTCCTCCACCGTGATGAGGACGTGCAGGTCCTCGCTCAGGTGCTCCCAGTTGGGCTTCCCTCGGTTCATCTCCTCCTGGAACAAGCAAACGTTTGATTTTTAGTTTTCAGAGAGCACGCACCGCCATCCATTTACTGCAGGATTTAACTCCTTTTTTTGTTTTTTGTTGGCACAAATCTCCAATCGGCTTCCAACTGCACACGGCTCAAGGTCGTGCAGAGCAGCTTCGGACGTGTCATCGAACTCATGAAATAGCCATGTTTGGTGTTTTATCTGTGGATTCTTTGCTTTATCTCATCTGTCCCTTTCTTTCTATCCAAACCACAGCTGAGAGGATATGTCAGTTAATTGGTATTCAGCTGCTGATTCAATGACAACGACGCCCATTAATGTCAGAGTAATCGTTTAGTGAGTCATTATAAAGTAAAAAACACCACACTCTGACACTGTGGATGTTTATACTTTGTACACATTGTTCGTTTCCCTCTGAAAACAGGTACAGGTTGATTTTTGGTGCAGTTTTTGAAAAAGTTTCATTCACAAACAGAAGCTGCATTAGCTGCTTTTCTGTTTCAGGTCATTGTAATATTATTTTTTTCTAAATAAGTTCTTCAGACAAATGTAATCTGAGGACAGTCTGTGAGCTCTGGGAACTTGTGACAGGGATTTATTTTTATTTTTAGCTCCATTAAGACTAAGGAATGACAATGTCAGTCCTCCACTTTGGCCCAGACTGAAATATCAACACCATCTTTAAATGGATTGTCATGAAATTCAATACAGACATTTGTGGTTCGCAGAGGATAAATCTTCACTTACAACGTCAAAACTCGAAATTGGATGAAGCCATTAATAATTGTCTTTATTCTTGGTGCTAATTCGTAAATGTTAGCATATGTTAAGTTTGCTAAAGGAAGATGGTGACAGCAATAAACATGAGCTGTAAGCAAAGTCATTGCGGAGGCTATAGCTCAAAGCACCACAATGCTAATATAGCCTACTCACTCATTGATTCTACTTTCCTATCTATTCATTAAAGCTACAGCCAGGAGACACTGGCTTTAACTTAGCATCGCGCCAACGGTTATAAAATTACCTGTTTAAACTAACGGTACAAAAATTCTTCTTTGGCCGGTCGCAGCAACTACTGCATCACCTTTGTTTCCAGTTGTCTCCAGTGGCCATACATTATTGCTATCTTTAAGATAAAAGCAACTCTGTTATAAAACTTAGTAATAGTTCAGTTTGAGGAACAGTTTGAGAAACTTCACTTATTGATACCACTCTCTTATCATATTGAAGCTACAGCTACATGAGACAACTAGTGTATCTTAGCATGTAAGCTAATGGTAACCAAATCCACCTAATACAGTGGTTCCCAACCTTTTTTGGATCATGGCACCATTTTGACACCTCAAATTTCTGGCGACCCCACGTGGGGTCCCAACCCCAAGGTTGAAAAACACTGACCTAATAGCATGTTTAAAGCTCACAAATTAGCTACATCTTTTTGATTAATCTACACACTAAGGGTTGGTTGGTTGATTGGGTTTTTTCCTACTTTTTTGTTTTTCATTGGATAAACTATGTCTTCCATATCAGAGATCGACACATTTTCCATTAACCCTATTGGTTGATTTGTTAAACGACTAGTAGTTACTATATTTGGTGTCAATGATATTGCTTTTATCCAGCAAAAACAATAATAAAATTGGTGCTATTGATCGGATCTTCATTTCTGTGATGCACATAGTTAATAGCCTACTGTAGCTTGTTTAGCTGTCAGACTTCAGACTTTCCCTATGGGCGGCGGTTATGTGAATTAAGCTCAGCTGGCCATCTCCGGACCGCAACCTCAGATTCATGAAGAGGAAACAGATAAGGCGCATTTTGCACAACTACTCGTCCAGGTGCAGCCTCACACAGAGACACCAACGCGCCTCCACCACCAACCAGATGTTAATGAAAATGTTAGTTGCAGCTTGCTCAGCTAAAACTGAAATTATGACTCCTCCTGTCTGAGGTGGTGCTGGGAGACGGACGAGCTCTCTGTGGATGTTTTGTCAAGTGAGATGTATCATTTTGAAGAACACTAAAAGTCAACATCTTTCTCTCGTCTCTCTCTCTCTCCCCCCTCAGCTGCCTCCCACTGTGTCTCTGTTTTCCTTCCTCTCTGTCTCTGAATGTGTGTGTCTTGCTCTCTGAGGGGCGTGCGGGGTAGGGAATGTTCTGGAGAGAGAGAAAGAGAGAGAGATAGATAGAGAGAGAGAGGAGAGGGGGGTGAGGGGTGGTGGTGGTGGGGGGGTGGAGGAATGCTGGACTTGCTCCACCTGCCGTTTGGAAAGCTTGAGCCGACTCCGTCCAACAGCAGACACCAGGGGAGAGGAAGGGAGGACAGATGGACCGAACACCAGGACAGGAGAGAGAAAACTGAGCACCACAACCTCAGAGTGATAGAAAGATAGATAGATAGATAGATAGATAGATAGATAGATAGATAGATAGATAGATAGATAGATAGATAGATAGATAGATAGATAGATAGATAGATAGATAGATAGATAGATAGATAGATAGATAGATAGATAGATACATAGATAGATAGATAGATTTTCTTCCTTCACAGCTCATTTTTTTTGGAGGAAATCAAATCTATTTTAAAATTTCTGAGCTTATCTTTCTCTCACTCTCATGTAAAAAAAAATGCTGGAAAGTCATCTGCGAACACATCCTGTGCTTGTGTGTTCACTTATTTTTCCTGGTTGTTGTTGTTGCTGCTGCTGTTGACTGGTAATGTGTCTCAAAATAAGCTCAATTTAAAGCACATCACACAGAGTGTAAGTTTGGAGAAAGATTGCACCTAATTTTCGGGGCTGATGGACAAAGCTGAATGAAAACAAGTAAGAGCCAAGATGAAAAGATTTAAACATGTAGTTTGACAATGTCAAACTACATGTTTAAATCTTTTCATTTAAACATGAAAACAAATTTTTACAAAATGTCAAATTGACATTTTGTAAAAATTTGCTTTCTTGCTTAAAGTTAGATGAAAAGACAGACGAGGCAGCACTCATGTCTGAGTGGCAAACAGGATGGAAGCTGCAGATTTTAGCTTAGCTTAGCATAAAGACTGGAAACAAAGGGAAAGTATTAGCCTCCCTCTGACACCCTCTAGCCCCAAAAAACTCACTAAATATCAGAAAAAATAATACAAAGTGACAAATTGTGGTTTTAGCAGTGGTTTCGCTCAGGTTTGTGTTGCCGAATTTAACAAACCTTTAACTTTTCTGCTTTAAAAGTGGATTATGTCATGACTGGATAAGTTTTCTGTTTCCCCGTTTCCAATCTTTGTGAAAAACTATATCTTATTCTTGTTATTCCACTTGGTGCAGTTTGACAGATCAGTTCGGCTAAATCTGCTTTATTGCTGAGAGTCAGATGAAAAGACAAATGTCTCACATCTGTACAGTAAACATGAATCTGCAGCTGTTAGCTTAGCATAAAGAGGGAAAGCGCTAGCGCTAGTATAAAGTAACGTATTGTGGTTGTATGGTTAGTTTTACTCAAATCTCTGTTTCTCAATGAAACAAATGTAAAAGTTTAATTTGTGAGATTTAAAGGTGCTATAATAGGCAGATTGCGTTACCTTTGCATGAGTTTTCCAAGTTCAAAAACTGCATCTAATTCTTGGCCAAATACCTATAAATAAGGTAATTTCCCTAAACTGCACATTCCTGTGGTCTATCAGAGAATAAAGTAGACGTATAACCAGACAGTGAGGTATGTGCGTTCTCCGCTTGTTTACCTTCTTCTTGTCTCTCATGGAGCCTTTTCCTCGCACCATGATCTTGCAGCCTGTTTCTGCCTCGAGTTGTTTGGCTGTGAGTCCACGTGGGCCCAGGATCCTCCCCACGAAGTTGAACTACGCAAAAAGAGCAAAAAGATTAAAAATAAACGAAGGCCCGAAGGAAGACGAGTACATCACACACTCACACTCACACACACACACTCACTCACTCACTCACTCATTTACACACAAGAGTTGTCTTTCTTTTTCTACAATGTGTGTATTTACATGTGCGAGTGTGGCTTCGAGGTTTGTGTGTCTGTGATGTGTCTGTGTTACGGAGAGAGACAAAAATAGCTCATTATATGGGTTCTGGCTGCTGCTGGTGGCATGACAGGACAGCGCCGTTCTCTTAACCTTATCTGTCACTAAGACTGAGTGATTAACTAGACAGCTGCCCCTGTGTGTGTGTGTGTGTGTGTGTGTGTGTGTGTGTGTGTTTGAGTACGTGTGTGTGTTCGTTCACCACTGCACTGTCCCTTTTGTTTTGTCTTACACTCCTCATGACACGTTTTATTCCTCCACTGAGTTTTAAACCAAAGCTAGGCCTACAATATATTATGCGATGACCCCTGTCTCCTTGACGACACACACAAATCTAGATAGAGGAACTTGCTCTCTAAATTTAACCCTGATCTCAACCGTTTTCCAGTGCCCTGTGTGTGTGTGTGTGTGTGTGTCTGTGTGTGTGTCCTGTTAGCCTCCTGTCATGTGAGTGAGGACAGCCTGTCATTGTACTCGGTGATTGGCGAGCTGATGCATGGAGAAAATCATGTGAGCCGTTCAATTTGGATCAACGCAACTCATATTGAAGTGCTTAACCGTACTTGGCGCGAGTGAGTGGCGATGTGCTGGACGGTGAAGTTTCCTCACTGCAGCGTTTATAGAAAAAAAAACAAAAAACTTAAAACTTAATCCACCTTTTAAAGCCTTTATAAATATTTATAGTGTCAACTTGAGGCTGAAAATTGTCTCACATGGAGGAGGCTTAAAGGAAATTATGAGTGAACAAAACGTATCTTTAAATGTAAAGTGTAAATGATTCATTTTTATCTGATTGGAAACAGGCCCGAGAGGATCATTACCGATCAATTTTAAGACTTGATTACATCATTGGGTGTGAGCGCAGATGTTTCAGAGTGAAATCAGCCCTCAGATAAAACGTCAACAGTGGAAAAAAAAAAAAAAAGTAAACAGGAGACTCTTCAAAACAAAAAAAAAGGTCAAAGGTCAAAGGTTTCGTCGGTTCACTCACGTCAGGATACTCTTTGACGGGCACGTAGAGCTTCTCCTGCAGCTGGGCCACGGGGCCGATGGCCTCGGGAAGCTCCTCCATGTCCCGGCCGTTGAACATGCCGCCGTTCAGCGTGTCGTTGTACATGTCCTTGCGTACACGTCCGATTTCTTTTTTTTGGGGGTGGGGTGGGGGAGAGAGAGAGACGGGAAAAAGTTAAGTGGAGTGAAAAGCGTCACATTTCTCGGAGGATGAGTCACTGTCAGCAGAGATACAGGAGGCTCTGAGTGTGACAGTGGACAGACAGACAGTTACAATCCTCCTGCTGCACAATGTAGAATCTAACCACTGGATGATTTGCAATCACTCCTCTATTACTGACAATTTCTCTCTTTTCTATTTCATCTTGCAACAGTGTTTGACCCGCACACACGCACACATACACACACGCACACACATGCTGTTCCCCTTTCACTCTGTAAATAATGTGAGAGAAAAACATACATGTTGGTGGGTGTCACAGTGACCGACCTATTCAAACCCACTGCTGCTGTGTTTGTGAAGTTCTGCTCTGAGGAGAAAGCAGCACAGGAATCCTCAAAAGGTCCACAAATAACGTTCAGTCGCCTTCATTGTAAATCTATAGATCAACAGTCGGCCTATAAAACACCAAATAACACCTGTAATTCTCTTGTTTTGTCTGTAAAACGAATCGTCTCACTTTAGAATCACCAACCAAATGGTCTGTTTGAGTTTTTTTGCTGAAATAAATCAATAATCCAAACAAACAAATCATGTCAAACAGGTGATAACTGATTTTGTTCTTATTTCTATTTAAAAAAACAACAAAAAACAAACATAATCAGGCTAATTTTAGAGCTGAGATCAATTTCTTGAAAGGTCAGATGTTTGGCTGAGCTTATAGATGCAGAGGCAGCGTCGTGAAACGAGACGGTGTCGGTGTGTGTCTGACTGTGTGTTTGTTTAGGGTTTGTGTCAATGACCGATGCTAGCCTCTGATGCCTTTGTAATGACACGCTAGCACAATAATAACTGACTACTGCAGCAGCACACAAACACATACGCAACACATAACACACACGCACACACACACATGGCTGAATAACTTGCCTTGAGGCACAAATATCATCTGACCTAAGCAGGCTGACAGCCATGTCTCCCTGCTCGCAGAGTGATAAGTCTGACCATAATAACTACAGTAGGACACTATAATTACAGCCACAGCCACAGTGACAACCATGGATCCTCTAATAACCTATTCTGACCTGTTAACAACCAAAAAAAAATACAGAAACACAACAGAAGTGTGCAGAGAGCGTTCGTCACGCCTCAGAGTTAAAACACTGGAGGAAAATGAGAAGTGAAAGAAGAAGAGGAGACTTGAAGGAGGGGGAGATAAAGTGCAGAGCTGTGACAGGCCTTATCTTAACACTTCAACCTGTCGTAGGTTTAAATATAGGCCGCAGAAACATGCACTGTGATAGAGTCTATGTGTGTGTGTGAGGCCGGCAGTGCTTTTCTTATTACCCGGCCGCTACCCAACGTTTTTTGGTTCACACTAGCTCTCATGCCTGAGTGGCTCGTCCACATAACTCAGGCGGAAGATCCATGGGCCCGGCTCGGTACAAAGCCTCCTGCTCCCTCTCTCTCTGACTGACCGAGGGTGTCAGTCAGCTCAGCCCCCATGCATGCCATGCAGCCCCTCCAATGTAGAGCACCAAGCAGCAAGAGATGTTGACCTATTTGTCAAGAGGTCGTCTGGTACGAGAACAACCTCTGCTGCTGCTGCGTCATGAGACTTGTCACAGTGAGCAACAAAGTCAGGACCTGGGTGATCCTGATGAGCAGCAACAGGAGCAACAGGAGCAGGAGGAGGCCTCAGATCGCTGGGCTCGATCCTCTTAGTGTCATTTCAGGAAACCAAAGAGAGAAAAAAAATGAAAAAAAAGTGGGATATCAACAAGTGAAGGGCATTGATGAGCCGTGCAGCAGCAGCAGTGTGAGTGTGGAGGCTGTGAGAAGCCTCAAATCAAATATTTTACACCGTGACACGCTCTCGTTCCTGCTCAGGGATGGGCTGCAGCGTTCACATAAGCCTGCGCATTAGGTCACTGGGAAAGACTAACAACTGTCTGTTTGTTCCCATCAGCAACTGACTGAGTGTGTGTGTGTGTGTGTGTGTGTGTGTGTGTGTGTGTGTGTGTGTGTGTGTGTGTGTGTGAGTGAGAGAGAGACAGACAGAGACAGAGAGGGAGAGACTGTGCTCATCTGCTGCTCTCAACAAATTAAAACTGTGACTCCGGGCGGTTTACAAATCCTCCCCACATATAGTTTCACAGCATTATTTTCCACTTTACGGTGAATTCACAACCTCAGGACGAAGAGGAATAACAATAAAGATGATAATAAAGTGAGTTATGTATTATAAGCATCTTCCAGTGCTGGCTTGGCTTTAGGCTACTGACACATTTTTCCCCTGGAGGAGGAATTTCCTGCAGGTTATTATGACAGTGATCATTTTTGATTAACACCAAAAACTCCAGTGTCTGTTTCCAACTGAGAGGGAGGTGCACTGTCTTTCCTGTGAGGTGTGTGTGTGTGTGTGTGTGTGTGTGTGTGTGTGTGTGTGTGTGTGTGTGTGTGGAGAGAGGCCCAACTTACCTTCATCCAGCAGCCGCTCCAGATGCGTGAAGATGCCGCTGAAGTTGGGCAGGGAGCTCATCACCTTCCTGTCGTTCATCAGCTGCATGAGATAGTCCGGGTTGGACTTGGGTCGCTCCTTCACCTCCGTCTCCCCGACCATGGCTCCTCTTTCTCTTCAACAGGTCACAAACCACCGAGCAAAAGTCGGAAAACTTAATATTGAAATGTTCTTTTCCTTTTTTTGTTTTTTTTTGTTTTTTTCCCCCAATTATTTCTTTTAGAAAATAAGAAAATACGCGCACCAACACACACACACGCACGCACACACACAAACACACTACCGACGCAGCAACGAGAGGACCCGAGGAGGGGTTTCCACCGGCCGCGACCTGCTGACCGCCGCCTCTCGGGATAAAAAACTCAAAATCTCAGCCCCCGGTTCGCTCGACTGTCCTCCCGGTCAAGGTTTGTGAAGTGAGCTCCCCCTTCTCTAACCCCCCCGCCACCTCTGTCCGACTCTCTCCGGAGTTAGAAAAAAAGTTCCTTCCCGGGGGGAGTTTGGCTCTTTGGCCACTTCAGGCGACACTTTGACCCGACTCAGTGCACTTCTCCTGCGGCTACACTTGTACCATCGACTCGTCTCCAGTCCTCCGCCCCGTCTCCTCCGCCCAGTGTGTCGGTATTCTGCAGCGGGGCTCGACTCCCAATCATATGATTACAGTACAGCAGCAGCACGAGTGGGCTGCCGGGAGCGCGCCGCGCGTTGCCGCCCGCCCGTCAGAGGGAGGGAGGGAGGAGGCTCGTGCTTGCTTGTCCTCTTCAGCAGCCCCTCGTTGCCCCCGCCTATAGTCCCTCTCTCTGTCTATCTCTCTACACACCCACGGTACAACAATATATAACAGCCCTGCATAGGTATGTACACCTGTTCTGCAGCAGGCACTGTCCATCACTGCTCCTCTGAAGTGTGTGTGTAGGCTATGTGTGTGTGTGTTTGTGTGTGTGCAGGTGTCAACACTTAAGTAGCTTCATTTGTTTTTAAATACTGAGAGACCATTGTACTTTTTTCCTCTTTTTTTACACAACTATCTACATCTGTGTGTGTGTGTTATTGAGAGGGGCTGCAGGGCTCCGGGGGTTTATATCATTAAAACAAGAATTATTATCAACAGTCTACTTCATAGAGAGGCTCAGAGGGG
This sequence comes from Trachurus japonicus, assembly GCF_045865225.1. Taxonomy (NCBI): domain Eukaryota; kingdom Metazoa; phylum Chordata; class Actinopteri; order Carangiformes; family Carangidae; genus Trachurus; species Trachurus japonicus. Next base: position 10,519,087 of record NC_140925.1, read on the forward strand.
TCAAAGGGGAGGAGGGGGAAGAGGAGAGGAGGGGGGGCCCGTGGCCTCTGTACAAAGGGACTGTTAATAATAATTCTTGTTTGAAAGTCAGAGAGCTCAGTTCAAAGACACAACATGGACACAAACAGACGCAAAACAAGGTCAAAGAGAAGAAAAACAACCACAATGTGATGAAGAAAGAGACACAAAACAATCCTGAAGAGAGGAAAAGCAACTGGAAAGATGTGAAAAATGAGCCCAAAAGAGACAGAAACTACAACAGAGTGACACAAAACTACAACAGAGAGACACAAAACTAGACAGAACTACGACAAAGAGACACAAAACAATCCCGAAGAGAGGCAAAACTAAGATGCAAAAAGATAAACTCACAAAACGACTACGAAAAGATTCAAAGCATCCACAAAATAACACAACACAACGTTTTTTTTTTACGGAGTTGTGTGTTTTCTACTTTGCTGTGTCCCAGGGTCCATTTTCTTTTCATATGTTGACATATGTTGTTTACTTACGCAAGTAAAACGACCAGAAAAGTAGAGTAATACTGCATTCAAAGTCCAACTATAGAGAAAAATACTAATATATGTTAATTATTTTGAACTGTTTTGTCAAAAACACAAAGGTTCACAATGACATAGTATAAATCAGTGGTCACTTAATCACATAAAACTGTTTATTTACTATCAGAATGATTGACTCCTAATCTTGGTGTTGATTGGTCCGTTCAGTCAATTAAACCACATAGTGTGAAACTTATGACATGACAATAATAACACAACTTTTACCCATGATCTAGGCCTAGCACTTTTATAAATCTTCTGCTACTTTACTGTTTCTATTTCCACCCCCCTAACCCCCCCTCTCTCTCTCTGAGTCTCTGAGGACTTTAGTGCAGCATCCTGAGATAATAAGATGGTGTGAGGTGTGCGTTTGTCCTCTCTGGGTGGCAGCAGAAATGTTATTGCTGAAGGAACAGATAGGTGCTAGGATCTAAACTTAACCCGCTGTAAATCACACACACTTGTGCACATACACACACACACACACAGACACACACACAGACAGACACACACACGCAGAGTGAGGCGAGACAATATGTGTGTGCCCATGCATGCCGTGACTTCAGCCTTTTGTCGGCCCTGCTGACCTCCGACCTGGTTTCTCTCCTCCATCCACTGTTGGAGTTGAGTGTTTTTACCTTGTAAAACTCAACTTTTGATCGACGCTGGGTGGGATGCAGCGTGTGTTTCTGTGTGTGTGTGTGTGTGTTTCTGTGTGTGTGTGTGTGTGTGTGTGTGAGCAGCAGGAATTGTAACGGGGCAGCAGCAGCAGTGTTGGTAATGGCTGGTCAGCTGGTATGGCGAGTATTCAGGGCGGGGGCAGTGCATTGTCCTCTCATAGCTCCAACAATGCCCCTCTGAGCAGGGCCACACATCTACCAGTCACGGGCCTCTCTCTCTCTCTCTCTCTCTCTCTCTCTCTCTCTCTCTCTCTCTCTCTCTCCCTCTCTCGGCCTCTGTCTCTGCTTTTCTTTCTGTCTGCCATATTTATTCAACCCGTAGTGAAGTGTAAAGTGAGATGTGATGCGCGCTTGCTCGTCCCTGACCTTTGGCCTCACAGTTAATATTAGAAACGTTTTGTCATCTGTCTGTTTCACCCTTTCATCATCATCATCATCATCATCATCATCATCATCATCATCACCGTCGTCGTCACTCTGCATAATTTATTAACTCCCCCAGTGTTGCATTTATTCATAAGAGCAGTTTCTTCATGCATAATTAATAGATGTTTGTCACATTCTGGGTGTATTGGTGTGGTTGTTTTTTTTTAATCAATCAATCAAAAGATGATTCATCAATGATCAGCCTTTTTCAAAAGAAAAAAAATGCTACGTTTTGTTTCTTGAATTTTGATTTTCTCTGTTATCAAATTGGATTAATTGAGCTATTTTCTGTTTCTAATCGGCTGTGGAAACTTTTTGTTGTTGGTTTTTATCTGCATAAACTGAATGTTTTAGACTCTTAATTGCACAAATGATGACATAACATTAATCTCTGAATATCAGATAATTGATTAATTGATCAACAGAAGATTTATGGGGAAGTATACATCACAATCAACATCAATTTAAATCATTATTTTAAGAGTTCATTTAGTGACAGTTTGATTTAAATCACAGTGAATGAAATGTATTGGTGATTAAAGGTGCTGTCACCTTGTTGTTTGGCAGCAAACGGGACATTTTTCACAGTTTCCTGTCGTTTTATAGACCAAACAATAAACTGATGATAATTAATGTGCAGATTAATCAACATGAAAACACTTGTTAGTCTCAGCCGTCCTCATTTATCACTGCTTTGTCTCATCTTTTAGAATAAATGATCATCAACACATTAATAATCCTTATAATGGCAGTTTTATGAATATGATTATTTAGTGAGATAATTGAGATCTTGTGTGGAGTGACAATGTTTTTTTTATTTTTTTTAATTATTACACAATTCATTCATTTATCCAGTGGGAAGTGAACAACAATTACAAAATCCCATCCATATCTATATGTTAATTGCTTTATACATGTTGTGTGATTAAAAGTTAAAGGTGTTTCAGTGTTTTTTGTTTTGTTGAACATAAAAAATACTTTTCTGATCTATTATACCATGAGAAAGTTAATCAGGTAATTACATATGAACATTATTATGATTATTTATGGTTTGTTTACATCATGAAACTATTTAATGCAGTTGTTTCTTACAGTTCATAAAGTGACCCTGTTCCATTATGACTGATGGACAGACGCTCTCTAGTGGAGAACTAGTGTAACTGTCGCTGTTCAGATTCACAGCGTGTTGATTCATTGACACCAAATTTACCCAAAGACACAGAAGGAGCCAAAAAAAAGAAGAGTAACAGCATCAAACCTGGGACTGTGACCAGGGAGCAGCACAGTTGGAGTCATGATGAACTTTCAAAATAAAGTGAACCAGCAGGGAACATGAGTACAGATGAGATTCCTGCAGGAGACCCAGGACTCACACAGAGTTGATTCATTGTCGGTGTGTTTCCTGCAGTCACCAGCAGAGAGCAGCAGAAAACTCTCTCCATGTCCTCTCTTTATAAACTGGGTCTGTATGGACAAACACATTGAATATGAATCAGTTAAATGTGTCTTTTAAAGTAAGTCACTTCCTTTAGTATTAACTGGTATTGAAACCAGTGGAGGAAAGTAACTACTTTTACTTTAGCTATATGTAAGGATAATTTTGGAACCTTTCTACTTAGCATTTCCATTTGATAGGCTACCTCTTTATTTTCCTCCACTACACTTCAGATTACACATTTATCAGATAGTTGTTATCACTGTAGAAACTACTCAATAGTGTATAAAACCATAAGAAGCTGCACATAAGGCATGATTACGCCAAAACATATAATAGAGGTCATTCTTCATCATATTTTCACTTTTTACACTTGGAGTGCATTTTGTTCCCGATGTTTCTTTTGAATTTGAAAGAAATTGGTTTTTTTTTGTTTTGTTTTTTACAACAACAATTAATTTGAGGCTGCAGTCAGCAGTACAAATACTCAAATACTGTTCTTAAGAATGTTTTGAGGTACATGTACTCATTCGAAAATATAGGCCAATTTATCTGACAAACCACTTATTGGATTAAAATGTTAAAATCTCAAATAAAGTGCCAACAATTCAAACTAGTGATATGCATTAAGTTTAAACACTTTTATATATAATTATCCCCTAATATTAAAATGCTGTTTACAATATGTCAAAGCTTAAGTCAAAATAAACACATAATATATTAGTAGTAATAGTTTTGCTGCATTTTGAGTAGTTGGCTCTTATTAATACTGCTATTGATATTAATCCAGGACTGTTATTGTGCCACTTTTTTATTCAATTAAAGAAGGTTTCACATTATTTTTTTATTTTTCCTAAAATGACGTCTTGTGTTTCATCTCCCTGCTGCTCTGATCTTTACTTTCTCCTGTTTGTCTCTGTGTGTCTGTCTCCGTGACGTGAGTCCTGCAGTAGGACATCACCTGCTCACCTGGCTGAGGGGCTCATGCTAATCTAAAGCCGATTAGGCTTCTTATCTACTCAGCGCTGGTTATGTGCTTTGGGCCAACAAAAATACCGTGCAGAGTTGGCCTCTTTACCGTTCCTGCTGACTCTTCGCTGCTCCCCCCATCTGCTCTAACTAAGCCACACTGGCTTTAATATCACGGCTCCTCACTCTTCCTGTCTGGGCTTTGCAGAAAACGTGGATCTCTGTTCAGATGCATGAATTTTGTAGTGGATTATGCTTATTGAAACTTATTGGTTGCAGCTCATCTATATGGAACCAAAGGATTTGATACTTGAACCCTCTTAAGTGAAAACTCATTCAAAAACAGATTTACAGCAAAAAGAAGAAAAAAAAAATCAAAGGTTGTGCATAAAATAGTTAAGAAAATTCAATTACACAGGAACTTACCTAGAAAAGTCACTTGCAAACACATGCACTGTTCTGTCTGTCTGTGAATGCATATCAGGTGCACATCCACACACACACACACACTCGTCTTTACAGTGGACATGTGAAAAGTCATCCCATGTCCATGTGAAAGCTGTAATGCCATAATTGCCCTTATCCTATTGACTTAATCAGGAGCCCTGCGGCACTCACTGCATGCCTCTCTCCTGATCTCAGGTCTGTTCAACTCAAGGTCGAGACAACACCACGTCATCGTTTCACGGTCGAATCACAAATCTAAAATCCTTTATTCATGTACACAATCAGCATAAACGCCTCTCTACACAGACACAAAAAAAAATCATATGGAAAAAAAAACTTTACATGGATTTAAAATAAAAGGTTTAGCTTATAATAATTACATTATTTTTTTAAAAAAGTTAAATTTTCTTTTCATCATTTCTACACTATGTACAAAGACAGCAACCCAGGTGTTAGAATATACATACATAGGTGTCAATATACAGATAGTGAATGTGTGAGGGAACCGTCAAAGAGGATCTGAGATCACAGCTCAGGGGCCAGGAGCCAACGTTTAGCTGCCAATTTCAAGTCGTCCTCCACAGGTTGGGAGTTGCCCCTGCTTCTCTCTGGAGCTCGCCTCCTGATGCCCAGGCCTCACTCTTCGACGACGTGCCTCCACGTTTGTGCATAATTCGTACCGATTCATTCAATTTGTAATTTTACTCCATCTCAGGAGGCTCTCCAGCCGTCATCAGGTGGACTGGAGCAGAAAAGGTGGTGGGTGAGGGAGGCTAATTTGCTCTTTTGTACACAAACAGACACTACAGACAGAGACAAGCTTCAGGGCCGGAAATCCTGTCTCATCATCATGAGAGGGGGGGTTGCATGGCAACCACCATCCCCACCAAACTATTGGACAACGAGACAAAGGAAAAACGTTACATACTTACTCATCATCAAAGAATCTGACATTTATTAATATATATCATATTTATTGGACTTATCGTTTTGCACTTTTTTTGTTGTTTTTTTTGGAAAAAAGGATCCAAATCCACAGAATCAGGAGATCTCAAGAGTCGAGCAGGTTTGTTTGGGGGGAAAACCAAAATTAAAAACCAAAACATGATTCACTCTACTCATAATCTCTCTCTACAAATGAATATACAGTATTATTTGTGTCCATTTTTTTTAAGGAGTCCGTTTAAAAGGTGTCCGTAGCCAAATGTGTGTTTGCAGGTAGTGTCTACATATTAAATGTTGGTAGAAAAAAGTCCTAATCTCACAAGTCCCCTTCCTCTCCTCCCTCAGGCGGGAGTGATGTCAGTTTTTGTGGGAGGGGTCAGCTCAGCTCACTGTGGCGACTGCTACCTCGCCCCCCTCCTCCACCTTGGTGCCTTTGCCCATCGCCTTCATTGAGTCCATGATGTCAGTGAACGTCTCCTTCACAGTCTTCTCCAGGATCCAGCCCTCGCTCTCGCTCTCCGGGTCTTCTGGGTTGGCCAGGGTGGACTGGGAGCTGTCGACGTACTGAAGGCCGATGGTCACCGCCACCTGCAGAGGACACGGACATGTTGCAGTAAAACACCTGGGCACTCAGAGAGCAAATAGAGACATTATATACAAAACTTTAAACACTCATATACTGCAGCAGGTACAACTTCATATAAACAAACGTACTCAACTGGAAATGACTAAATATTGTTTGATGAAATGAACATACCAATCTAAAGACTGGCCTTTGTATAGTGCATTCATTAGACTGGCCTTTGTAAAGTACATTCAAAACAGTATTATCATCATCATCACTATATAAAAATTAATTTAAATTAAGGTTAAATAGGAAAACATGATTAATAAAAGCAGTTTTCATAAAAAGAAATACCACTGTTACATTCACAGTTTCTCAAGCGTAAGAATTTGCTGCTTTACATTGTTTGATATTATAATAAAATAAATGAAAGTAATGATATTTCTGGATTTCAGGCTTTCAGACAAAACATGACATTTTTTATGTTAGTTTATCACTAGCCCATCTGATTCTTGCAGACACAATGATTAATGGGTAAATTAAATAAATAATTGGCAGATAATACAATATAACTGTCAGTTGCAGCTCTATTTTAAATATCTGTATAAAGAGCTCTATATACTGTGTACATATTCACCTTACTATACTTTTTGTTTTATCTATATTCAACTGTTATTGTATTTTTGTACTTTTGTACTTTGCACTACACTTTGTCTAATTCCTTGTAGTTGTATTACTCATGGGCAATAAAAGCTACTCTGATTCTGACTCTGATTCCAATTTAAGACACAACACAACAAGAGGTGACATAAATGGAGTGAGTGAGTGTTGATCTAAAGTGATCTAAAGACTTAAATCCCACCGTCCCACTGGGGAAGTTAAGAAGTCGGTAACTATGAAAGGTGACTTCAGATCAGGAGATCAATCTCCCGGAAGTGGGTCTGTGCCTGTGGCCTCCCTGAGCCCACTATCTGTGTCAGCATCAGGACGCTTGCATAACAACTCTTAAATCTGGGATTCCTCCGACTGCGCGCCTGATCAGCTTCCATGTTAAATCCAAGTTTTTAGAACGCAGGGTTTCGTCTGCAGGACTTCGGGTGTAAAGGTATTATCCAAATGATGTCAGTTGCCGTCTGATGGAGGCGAGGCGACGCAGAAGTTCACCTCCACCGCTAAGCTAAAGGATTTAACAGTGCGTGTTTGTAAAGATGAGCAGATGTTGGTAGTGGAGAGAGCTGGAGAGAGGACAGAGGCCATTTGGCTGCTACAGGTTTACACTTTGTGTAGAAAGTATAGCATCAGGTGAGATGCTGTTGATAAGCTGCACACCCATACACGCCAAAGGTAGTGCCAGGTAACCTGAGCGTAGGGCGGGAGGGGCGATGTTTAGGTAAAGAGGATAGAGTTGTTTGGGAAGGAGATGCAGTAAGTGGATATAGATAACTTTGGGGAGGTGGAGTGTGGACAGGAGGAAAGAAGAGGAGGAGGAGGAAGAGGAGGAGGTGATGGACAACAGAGATGCCAACTGGGTCAAGGCTTTGCATGTTTATACACAGGATTTTCAGTTCCCACTACTCGGCCATCGAAGTTCTTGATTGACTCCCAAAATATTTTACTGAGCCATTAACTGAATCGTTAAAGTTACCTTCCACTGTGCAAATTGATGTAGCCCATGTGTGGAGTTTGATATTAGACTTTCCATCTCATCTTAAATCTGAGTTTAAGGCGTGTTTGTATGAATTTGAGACATTGCTAGTTTTAAAAGCCATAATGTAGTGCACAACAAAACACCATGAATGGCCCAACCTGCTTAGATCCATGGGTTGTTCTGTCCATAGATAAATCATAGCATAAAATGCTCAATGAACATATTATATTTCTTAAAACATACCCTTTGAATGTAACAATTTCATAGTAAAATAGACCCTAGCCCTAACCCTAACCCTTTGGACTGTCTCATGTCCTACATTAGAGACACTCCCAGGTGGACCCATAGATAGAAAAGCTATGAGAAGCAGTTCTGAATTGAACTTCAATGTAACTAGAGAAGTAAACCAGACATATATTTTCCAAAACAACCAGTTACAATTCATCCTTTGTGTTTTTTCACTTGCAAAACCGCTGGAATGAGCCACCAAGAAAACATGAAATTCACTTAATGTCACTGAGAAGTTTGTTTAAATGGGCTCATCAATGATCTTGAGAGTACTGGGTTAAAAAACATCAAGTATCATTGGGAGTTTTCCATCCTCCAGACTCAGGTGGCAGTGACAATTCATTCATATTTAACTGGTTTTACAAGAGAAACAGCTTTAAGCATGAAGACTAACTGGTTGGTTTGGCAAATGTGTTTCTGGTAAAGTACCCATAGGCTTTTCTATGGAGTCATCCAGGCCAGGAACCAGTCCAGTCCTTCAGATAGTAGAAATCAAAGCTGATCTACTGAAACCTAACAGAGCAACTTATTTATTTATGTCCGTGTTTCTGTGGCTCTGACCTCCAGCATGGTGATCAGCACCACCAGGGCTCCGATGGTGTTCATCATGCCTCCATAGTAGGACAGCAGGGCGTCACGGCAGCCTCGCTTCCACACGTTGAGCTCCTCGGTGTAGTGGTCGTAGCTGTAATGGGCGGTGTTGTTGGTCATCTGGAACTGGATGCAGGGTCTGGGGGAGCTGGGGTTACAGCAGCTGAATGGGACTCCATCCATCAGGTACTGGCCGTCCACGTTGCTCCCAATGCGGCTAAGAGGAATCAAGCAAGGTGTCAAGTTCGTGTCATGTTATGATGGGTTGGAGGTGACAGTGAGGTGAGATTAGAAGGTCTTAGAGGAGCATGAAGTATAAATAGAAAGTCCAGGTTGGACTTCTACCACGTCTACTACTTTCTACCAGAAACAACCAACATCTGCTCCGTTACCGAAGAGAACCTTGTAGACATACTTAACATCATACAGTCCAATAAAACACCACACATTTCTACCACAGCAAAACGCAACCTTGAACCAACACCTGGTCAGGTTTAGTAAAAACAGCACTACTCACAATGACAGAGTTACAGAAGGGCGGCTGAAGTGGTTTATATTGTATTATATATTATATTATTATTTATATACATCCTTTATCATTGTGGAGCCTAAATAAGACTGTCACTTGAGCACAATCAAGCATCAACAGTTTGCAGAATACGTAACTAAAGCATCAGTCTTTTTGATATATTGCTAACATCTCAATTATGAGGTCTACCTATCACACATAGGGGACGACAAGTGTGAGATCAAATTATACTTAGGGGGTTTGATCTTTTTTTTTCTAGATTTTTCAGTGTAAAATGTTTTCAGGGTGATGATGGTGCCCAAATTAGCACATTTCAGCCTGTGCTCAATCTGAAGAGCAGATCTGGAGGTGATTGACAGTTGTAGGTCAATGGAAAGACAGTTCGATTGGATAACAAAGACTTGATTGGATCAGATATGAATCAGTGATTTCTAGAAACATCAACAGCCAATTAATACCCCCAAAACACCTTGGATAACACTTTCGCCCACCAGTGAATAATAATAATAATAATAATAATACATTATCCATTGGTGTGATGTTTCAGCAAGGCAAGGTCAAGTGAGATTTGAAAAAGTTGGGATGAAAGGAAAACTTCAGGGGCCTGTTATGGAAAAAAAAGTCCTGTAGTAACTTCACAAGAACTTTCACCTATCACCTCGCCAGCCACTGTTTATGCTAGATTTTAAAATCCCAGATAGAGATTGTTTTCTTGGACAGTGCTGCCTCTGGAGTGTTGCCAGGTGCTCTGCTGATTGGACAGGACACTGATTCCTGAAGGACACGGAGCTGTAATCCCAGAGATTAAACACTAATTGTGTGCCAACTCTCAAAATCATCTTCTTTTCAATTATCCTCACACAGCAACCTAGTACCTGTTGCTCACATGTTGATATAGGCATCAAAAATGTAAGGTGACTGAAATGGAACAATGTACATTTTAATCCAGCTCTTGCCTTTTGACCCATATATCTCTTTCTGTAGCTAATCACCAAAGCCCCTCCTCTTGACTTTATCCATAAAACTGCCTAGTAACCTCTTCTACCCTCCCAGCCCCCAATGCCCCGTCCCCATTGCTCCCTGTTGCTGTCACCATTTCTGTGGTGGTAATCCTTAGAAGATGAAAGTGAATAATGCACCTGCTCTGACCTACCTTCACCTCAAATCCACTTATACTGAAATCTAACTTTGTATAGAAGCACCCACCTCAGCAGCCTCCACCTTGACGCTCGGGGTCAATGACAACGTCTTTAACCCAAGAAAGAGTCATTTCATCGCCACGTCATTGTGCAGGTTATCACAAAACATTTAGATCTTAAACTTCCTCACTTACTCTTTTACTTCCTTTGCGCTGAAGTCAAGGTAGCGGTTGCTAACCCACTGGATCTCAAACCAATCTCTGTAGTTGTCGTTCCCGCAGCAGCGAAACTCCATCTGCATCAGGTCCAGGGTCCTCTTCATGTAGCATCGTCCCGGTGTGTCCGTGTCCTTGTAGAACCTCATGCCGTTCCTCAGCCCCTCGGCCAGGGTGAACTGCAGCGGGATCCTCATCACAAAACACATCAGGGCCGTCAGGAACAGCAGGACGTTGAAGCCCACGCAGAACACCAAGAAGGTCTTCAACATGGGCTTCCACTTTGCAAACTTGGTGGGGTCCAGCGAGTCGTAGCAGACTTTACCTCCAAAGGCGTTGATGCCACAAGTTATTAAACCCATGAATATGAGCAGGTTGGGCAACAGGTGACTCTCGTTGTTGTCCATAAGTTCTGAGCGCTTTCGCAACTCGATCTTAAAGAACAGGCCCATGCTGAATATCAGCACGCCGGCCATTACAGCGAACCAGTACATGAACCAGACAGTCTGAGCGAGCTTCACTCGCTTTTTGAGGTCAAACTTGACCAACATCAAAGCCATTGTTCACTCTGAGATGTGTCCTCGCCTGTGAAGAAAGAATGAAGAGTCAGACGATGATCAGGAGCTCCAAGATTTCCAGAGCTTGCTCAGTTTAGGAAAATGTTCTCGGATGTGCCAGCCTGCAGTCCTAGTAGTAGTTTCCCCGTCGCTCTGTAGTCAGGGTCTCCTCTGGCTGGTCCAACAGGGCAGAAGAATCAGCTCAGGCGGTAATCCATCCCACAGCAACGAAGCAGAGATGAAGAACCCAGGAGGACCCCGGAGGAGCACAAGAGGGTTACTTCTTCAAAACTATCTCCTCTCCCATTGTGACAGAAACTTCAACTTTCACCAAAGCTTTATTTTCTACACCCTTTACCGGTTTTTCTTCCTTAACACACAGGTGAGGCTAATCGTGATGTTCCGTTCACTCTGAGAGGTGGAGGATTGCCGAGGATCCTCATGATTAAACTCAAAGTTGCAGTACGTCATGCTAAGCCCCTGTAAGCGGCCTGATCCAATTTACAGAAATCCCTCTACACAAGATGAGCCCAATCGTAAGCCGCTGCCAGGGGCCATAATTGGTTTGCGGCTGCACGTGGTCACAGTCGCCTTGATCGAACACACCAGGAGCTGTGATGGCATCGTGGACATGAAAGTGGAGCTAATAATGGCGCGCAACCATTCACAGGTAGGGGTCCTCAAGTTCAGCGCAAAACCGGATGCCTACACAGTGAAGCAAATTGAGTGGGTTAACAAAGCCCCAGTGATCCATTCACAGAAACAAAGGCGCTTTCAGGCCCACATCTAGTACGACCCCATATGTGAATAATCCAATCATAACTACACAAAAAAGCTCCAAACCAAAACATGTAGTGAATATAGACAGAAGATAGTTGTAGAAAACATCGACTTGCAGGCTAATTAATGCATTTAAGTGATTTACTCTCTCCGTAGTTAACTCATTATCACTTTGTATCCTTGCCGTTAAAATCAACAGTGTCTGCACAAACCAAAGCCAGGCGTCTTCCTGAATGGCTTCAGTTCTTATCCCTGTCAAACTCCATTGTCACTGGACATGAGAGCTGCATGCTGCTCACTGCATCACTTCTATCGCCGTCTCTGTTCTTTCCAAATGCAATTAAAACAGTGACTGCTGAGCCTCCTTATGCCTCGTTCACTGCATCTTGCAGCCAAAACCACTATTCTGTTTCTCCATTGTTTATTTATTTACCTGTGTGCTTTTTAAAAATTATTATTTGCCAATTTCTGATCTCTATCTCAATTGCTTATTTTGAATTGTGGTGCAGCCAATTTTATTCACAATGGACCACAAAGTTCCAGTCAAACAAACTAACAATATCTCTAGAGAGATAGTCTAAAATAAGGCATCTCCTCTGTATTATAGTGTGGTTTCAATTTTGTAACACACAACATCTTAATAATAATAATAATAATAATAATAATAATAATAAAAAATTACATCTCCTATCTATGGAATCAATGTGACTATCTGAAAAAATGCAGTTAATCATGAAAACAATTTGGTATGCACCTGTAATCATCATGTTTTAATCTGTTCAAATCCTTCAGTATCACACTAGTAAACTGTAAACTGATTTGAGTATTTTGAAAACAAAAAATCTTTTAGGAAGGAACAAAATCTGATGTTGCAGATGAGTTTTCTCTGTGCTAAGAATCTTGCCAACTGTTTCATGTGCAGAATAAAAAAAAGCTCAGTTTCATTTTGGCAAGAGTGTGGATGCGCTGCGTTGGGATGCTCATATACAACAAACAGTCATTTAATCTGGTGAAACATATTTTTATTTAACTATAGTTGAGAACAAGTGCACTTTTTTCATCAATGTTCAGACACATAGCAGAACAACACACCGCCTTCCAACAGGGAACATGCTGTTCAGGCAGGGCTAAGGATCAGAAATGTCAGTTTGTAATGCTAATATAGAGAATAAATTAATTTGCATCTGTATTTTTGGGTGTGTGTGCTTGCATATCATCTCTGTTGTTACTTTAATCAAATTGAAAACACTTAATTCAGGTTGACAGCTTCTGATTCGGTGGTTTGATTGATGTTAATTTGGCTTTAAAAATGTAAACTCTACAGGTCCCAGTTGGTCTTCCTGTCTGCTTCTGGGATGACAGTCCAGTTGGGGGAAGGTGTCCCGGCAGCAAGCCAGTTGAAGTCGTCCACCTGGGTCCAGTTGTTTCGGTCCCGGTCCAGGCCAGAAACACTAAAGTCCTCCTCCAGAGTGGGATAAGACCAGGAGAACGGAGCAAAGCTCACCCCTTGGCAGTCCTCTATTATGGCTCTGCTGGTGACATGTAGATACACCTGCGTGTCTGTGGTGTTGTGGGTCCGCAGCTGCTGACAGGGGAAGACCAGGGTACTGTTCTTACACTGATCCACGAACACTGAACTAGACACCGGCCCACACAGGATCTGGCAGCTGTCGATGTGCTTCAGGTGCAGGGTGCTGGGGGAACCGAGCAGGCGCACCTTGCAGTTGGACAGGTGGGTCAAGAGCACGTCTCGTTTCTGGATCTCCTCGGATGTTTTGGTGAGAACCTGGTTGTCCATGTTGGAGAAGCCGCACTGCTCGGCGGCGGCTGCTGCGGCTCCATCCACCTCCCCAGATGTTGCAGCTGCACCTGCGCCAGGTGGGGCAGCAGCAGCATCAGGTGCAGCAGGGGCTTTGTCTGCAGCTTTGGTGCGAGCTCGAAAGGCGAACTTCTTCTTGGGCAGGGCTTTCTCTCTCGCTTCTGTAAGGGAGGTCTGGAGTTTCTGGAGAGCAGCCTGGGATTTCCTCAGCTCGTGCTGCGTCAGAAACAACACGCTGTCGTTGAGAAACTTTTGGAGCTGCGCGGTTTTGGCCGTGGCCTCCTCCAGCATCTGGGTCAGCGCGGCTCGGTCCGCTCCGGAGCAGCCAGCAGCCAGCAGCTCCTCGATACACACCCGCTCCCTGTTGAAAGCCTCTGAGAAATACTTATCCTTCTCCTCGGCGACAGACTGGCTCTCCTTCTCCTCCTTCCGCCGCTCGACATCCTCGATTCTCGCCTGGTTCCGTCTCTGAATCCGCTCTGTTATCTTGGCGAGGCCGCTTTCTTCTGCAAACTCACTCTGCTGCCCGACTTCCACTGTTACATCCATGTTGTTGTGGTTGTTTTACTGACTGGTGGATGCGGAAGCGATGACGATGACGACAGCTCGTTTTCTTTTTCGTGGTTGTTGAAAACCAATGTTTACAATGCACAGCGCCACCTACTGTACCGGAGGGTGCGTGGTAGTATAATACACACACAAGAGAATTATACATTTGAGAAACATTAAATAACAAACGCAAATAAAAATTAGTTAATTAAGTCCAATCTACAAATGTTAAATAGAAAGAACATTTTAATTTCACATCCCTACCTAACAAGCTTTAGAAATTAGGACTTTCATATAGCTACAAAACATAATGAAATATGATGCTTTGTCACACTTTAGACAAATTAGAGCTACACTTGACTATTTTGTTTTCATACCTAAATTACCCAATAGATAATGTATGGTCTCAGTTCATCAAAAGAAAGTATTCACATATTTTCCCTGTATTAGGTCACTTTTGAGGTTACCTCAGGTGAGGTTAGACTTTGGATGGACAGAAGTGGCTTATTTGGGTCTTGGAAAACTATACCTTTATTGTTATAATGATTGTTATTATTAAATGGCATTAACAAAGCAAAAACATTTTTTATCATTTCCCTTCATCAAATATGTAATAACAGTGAAGACATGAAAAGAGTAGAGGTGATTGAATTCAATGTATTTAATTTATTAAAACATGTACACACATTCTCATCACACAACATCACACAACATCAAACTGAGCTCTGTGTAAAACTTTTGAGTTGTAACTAGGCAGCACTGTAATTTACAGTAACTATGGCCATACCTGAGCATCAAGGTGTGGCACACAACCAGAGGTCCGCCCTCTACCGTTGGTAATGATTAAGTCTTAACATTGTTTTTGTTATTTATGGAAGTAACGGAGCGTGCCATTATAACTTATATTTGTATAAAAATGGCGTGTTTATTAATTACTTTATCGTTGTTTGTGTTTTTCTTATTCAAATCTAGACAGTCGTGTGCTACCGCTGTGGACTGGTGATGTGGGTCGCTTTGCTCTGTGCACTACCCCAACAACCCGTGCGGTGATGGCGAGGAAACCCCGTTGACAAGGCACTGCTTTTTCATGACGGTGAGTTTCCCCTTTGAGTGTATTATAATTTTGTGATAAAAATTTCAAGGAAAAAACACACACAACCTCCTTCCTCCCTTCCTTCAGGGAGGGTAGAGAGTTTGAGCGGAGAGAAAAATCTATCCGAGACAGAACAGGGACAGTGAGAAAAATATATGAGTGGGAGAGGGAGAAGAAGGAGGAGGAGGAGAAGGAGGGGGGGAGCAAATTAAAAGTTGCCAAATGGAGATATTGGGTTTCAAGCGGAGTGAGACAGGAGTAAAGGGTTTGCCTCTTCGACTCGTCTTTATGTTATGCTAATCGGGAAAAAAATTTTTTAGGGCTCGACGCCGTTTCGTTCTTTCGAATTTTCGACGGATTCTGACCGACGTTTTCAAAACAGGCGTCGTCGTCGTCGACATCGCGGGCTAGCTAACCAGAACAGGCCGGTGTTTATCGTTAAAATGTCGCGGAGCGTCCAAGCAAACCGGAGAAGCTTACACGGGCTCGTACAAAAGGTCCTCTGATTAAAAAACGCGTCGGTTCGGCATATCGAGACAAATGTGACGTTTTTTTCATGCTGGCAGATGAGCCACATTATAGAGGACAAATGAAAGCCTCCCCAGCAGAGAGAGAGAAAGAAAGAAAGAAAGAGCACGTCAGCGACGACCGACAGCCACAGGCAAGGCTGGACGACGACGGGCGTTTTGTGCTGCTTGAATGCGATTATCATTCTGTCGATTCAGTCTATTTTTGGAAATAAAACTTGCAAGGTGTACATTAGCTGGCTTTCTAAACCGACGGCGAAACCCCACGCCAGGACCCCACACACAGTCGGGGCTAGCTTGGTTGCCATCGAAGCATGCATGCATGCTAGGGCGGATTTGGAAGACTACGAACATTGAGATCTAAATTTCTTTTTCACAAAACGTTCGCAGATTAATCCGTTTTGGCGACCTGATAAAGAATCGGCGACGAGAGCTTCTTAAACCCAGTGTTTTTTAAATCGCGGGGAAGGGCTCGTTTTTGTTTTTGTCCTCGTCGAGTCTTTTTCTAATCGCCGTTAACGTTAAAATTCTAATTCTGGAACACTAAGCAGTTCAACCGTTAATGTTACCATATCAACGTCAAGTTTTTAGTGGTGGGATTGTAAAGGAAACGACAACTTTTGTTTTTATGTAGCTATTTCACAGCCAACCAACCTTCGTTTGCGCAGTTTTTATTTTCATTAAAGTTAACGTAAATAAAACATTCATCGTTTGGATTTTCCTTTTTTCAGTTTAGACATGGCTTCCTTCCACAGTTGTTTTTTTACACTGTGTCCACTTCTGACGGACAAAGGAGCCTCTCCAGGCTGACCAGCTATCATTGTTGTAGTCGGTTTAACACGAATCTCTTTTTCTTTTAATTTTTGTTTTTTACAAAACGTTTCGATTTGCTTGTATTGGGTTTCTTTGTATTTGTAAGTCGCAGTGCAGTCGGTTCAAACTGTCTATTTAGCAAAGCAGCCCTTGTCGTTCTTTGTTCTCCTCGAGTCAAAGATGGAGGCTAAACGTGGCTCGGCTGTAAAGACAAGCCTATGGCATGGTAACAGCCATTTTGTAGCATTGCAGTTGAAACGTTTTCCACAGACTCATGAACACAAAGTCAACATTTCCCCAATGACAGTGCAACACAACCCTGTAATTTAAACACCATTTCATTCAAACACTGACTTAGCCACAAAAAAAAGGAGTTATGATTTTTACCCCCTCTGCTATCACTACACATACACTGCTTAAATACAACTATCACATCAAAACAAACAAACCAACCAACACGTTAGATGTCCAAACACTCACAGACCATTATTCAGCTGGATCAAATTCGTTCTCACTGTCTCATTTTGTTTCCCTGTTAACTGCAGAACCAGAAAGATAGCTGCATACTTTTGCTGGCTGACTCAAAAATAAAGCCAACACCTCTTTCAATGTAGGAACTCAAAACAACCATTCAAGGTATAAATGGAGCAGGGTGGAGTTTTACACTCAAATGGCCATTTTCACTGTGTGCAGGCACGAAAGACAACCAATGTGGGACAGCAGAGGAGGGTAATGGGTGGGAGTTTGTGTGTCAGAGACAAGTATCTGTAGGAGGGGATGAAGGCCATCCTGCCCTTACACACTTATACACTGATCTCCCATAGCACTGAATAACATACATGTCCCCTTCTTCCTGTGCATCCCCCTGTTTCCCACTCCCATATGTCTTTCTATCTCACCTCTACAACACTCCCCCATTCTGTATGCTGCACATATAATTTTGTAATCTTACTAAATGCAGTTTCTCACCCTGCAGCCCAGCCTGTTACAGGAAACAAAGGGTGTTAAATGACTGTATCCATGCTTCCTGCTGGAAATCTGTGAGTGCTATGTCATTCCTGCCAACATAAAACACATGCTAACCCACCTACCTCAGAATAAAAACAAAAGCAAGTGATCGACTGAGTTTTAATCCACTGTTTAATGATTGAAGCTATAATGGCTATCGGCCCTTGCAGATTTTTTAACATAAATCTCCACATATCAGATTTTTACCATCTTCTCACCTGTTATAATCTGTGCCTGTGTCCCTCCATAATCTTTCAGGTGTCATGGATGATGAGGACGATCGCCGTCTTCTGGATATTTTAGGGTAAAAATCCCTTAATAAAACTAGTATTTACACCATTGAGTGTGGCGTTTATCATGTGAACAAAATATGAAGGGATATATAGATATTTGTTGTTATTGGTCATTTCTGAGCTCATGTTTAGAAGCTTATTTTTATCCTCTTGTTGGATTAAAAGAAACCTATGTTACATTAGAACTGCTTCAGGCTTGTTTCTCCCTCATTAAAAGTCTTGTCTCCACCCTTTGCAGAGATGTGGATGCGTTAAATGACTATCTCCATGGCAATAATAGCAAATCTGTAAGTGACTCTAACTTAATGCATTTGAAATTATTCCCAATGCTTCATTTCATTGCGTAGCTAGAGCCCATCCAGTCTCTGTTTGACTCTGTTTTGTTATTGCAGATTGGGGAGGATGATGTGACTAATGCAGCTTATGGGTCTGACGGATCCTTCTTCGCTAGTGACACAGTGAGTTTACCTGTGATTACCTTGATCCAACCAAAACACAAGCAGATTTTAGTGTATTATTACAGATACAGAGCATTTTCTTAGATTTAGTTAGGCACTAATCCTCATTATAATGATTTCACTTAGTGATTAGGAACCAACAAAGTTGTTTGATTTGTCAGTTAGTTCTTTGATTAACTGGAAAATCTCCATCATAACTCATCTAGATCTAAAAGTGCAAGTTTTCAGATCATTTCAGATTCTCATTTTGTCCAGTCAGTGTTAAATGTAAAGATATGTAATTTTTTAAAAGTATTTTCAGTTTAGAAGCTGCTAAAAGTTTATGTTTAGACATTTTTCTTATTTATCACATTTTTGTTGAACAATTATCCAACTGTGAAATGTGAACTCAGACCAGGGAAAATCCATGACTGGATATTGTTTTGGTAGGAGACAACAATGATAGACACTATGATTAAAGGATTGAGGTCCTAAAAAAGCGTCACGTAAGACACTGGCAGACGGGGAAAAACAGCCTTTGAAATGCAAACGGTTTTTCCACTTCTCTCTCATTTACCCTAAATGCCTCTTTTAGGCCGGCTCCAACACGGGCCTCAAGGATGGCTCCTCTTCAATGGGCGAGTTCGGCGACGATTCAGCCGGGGCAGGACTCCAGCTCTCCAGCAGCCTTTCATTTATCGAGGATGAATTGGGGAGTGGGAACTCCCCGGGGGGGGTGGACCTCGGCGGAGAGGACCAGCCCTTCGACATCCTGCAGAAGTCTCTCCTGGAGGCCGACATCACGGAGCAGACGCTGGCCCAGGAGGCCTTGCTGGACTCCCAGCCCGCCCCCCCCACTCTAGTGCAGGCCCCCGTCCCCTTCCCCTCCCAGCTGGTCTCTGGGGGATACGGAGGGGGGGTGGGCGTGGTCACGACGGCGACGGCTGCGGCGTTCCCCACGGGCCAGTTCCTGCAAGGGGTGTCCCAGCTGCCCAACGGCTCCGCCCAGCACATCCAGGTGTTGGGGTCCTTCGGGGCGGGCGGGGGCGTCATGACCCTGAGCAGCCTGGAGAGGACTCCTCAGCAGATCGTGTTGAGGCCGGGGGCCCCCGTAGCTGGGGCGGGGGCCACGGCCGGGGGTCAGGTGTTTGCCCCTACGCAAGGGCAGGTGGGCCAGGTGGGCTTGCCGTTCAAAAACATCCCCCTTCAAAACATCATCATCCAGAGGGGCCCCGGTGGGACCCAGACTCTGGTCAGACCGATCCAGCCCAAACCGCTCCAGGCCGGGGCTCAGACTGTGTTCAGCGTCGGACTGCAGCCCACTCCCACCACCATGGCTAACGTCGTCAACGCTAACACTGCGTCCCCCGGGGGGCAATACACGGCCAACGGCTCCATCGTGGTGCAGCAGCCGCCCGTGGAGCAGCACCAAGCGGCCGGACAGTTCCTGCTCCCCATCCACAACGGCCCCGCCGACCCCAACTCCAACGCCCTGATCGCCGCCGGTCAGAACACGGTTCAGATCGTCGCCGGGCAGAACTTCTCGGCGCCGCAGCGGGGTCAGCTGATTCTGAACCAGGGGGTCGGAGGGGGCGTGGCTCAGACCTGGACCGGAGTCTCCTGCGCGAGCTCCGGCTCCGTGCAGACGTCGTGCGCCCCCGGGCGGCTGACCCTGGTCGGCCCGGCGGCGACGACGACGGGGATCGCCAGTCAGGCCCAAGTGACGGCCAGCCCGGTGCAGCGCCTCCTAGTGACGCAGAGTCAGAACTGCGCCGCTCTGTCCCCGCTAGCCGGTGCAGTGACGCAGGAACAAGACTACAGACAGGTATCATCACACATCACCGATGTCCAGTCATATCTCCCACCTTAAAAAAAAACGTATATCCCCCTGAATCTGACCTCCATTTTTATTTCCCAGAATTCCTCACCTGCTCTCAAACAGACGCAGCTCAGCAACATCCACGGTAATAAAGACGTTGTTGCTGTCACACACATTTATATCAGTGTTTTACATGTTGTATCTCACTCTGCTTCACTTTTGTTTGTTCTCTGGCAGCCATGAAAACCATGACACACGATCCAACGCTAAACTCTCAGGTAAATTCATTATTTGTTGTGCACGCGTTGGTTTTAGCTTATAGAGACAATATCAGTGTTGTTCGATAACTTTGTTGTGTGCGTTTTGTGCAGGTCGGTGCACAGAAGAGGCCTGCCCTTCCGCCAATTACAAGAGAGGGAATGTGAGTTTAAGTGCAAACATTATTCAGATATGTACTGTGTGTTGTCTTTCAGCCACTGATGGAGTTTGTTTTCAACAGGTTTTTACAGCAGGTGGGGAAGGATCACGCTGGAGTTCAGAGCCCGGATCGACGTCAGTTCGCGTCGATCAGCAACGCTCTGCACAGACTCCTCCCCTACCACGTGTTCCAGGGAGCTCCGCCCAGCCAGGACGAGTTCTCAGAGGGTACGAGTCGACCGCCATGACGCCAAATCTGTGCAACAGGCAGAAAGGTGGTTGTACAGAATGAAAAGTTGAAGTTCGTGTGTTTTTTTTGTTTTTTTTCACAGTGGATGACGAATTCGAGGTGGTTGCGACTCAGGTGCTGAAGAGGACGCAGGCCATGGTGAACAAATACAGGCGGCTGCTCATGGTGGAAGCTGAGGTGGGAGCCTGGTTGTGTACTTAGTGTACATGTATTTCCTGTTTCGACACGCACAGGGTTAACAAAGGTCGCCTCTCTCTCTCCTGACCCCGCAGCGTTCAAATCCATCGTCGGAGATGGTGATGATCGACAGGACCTTCAACCAAGAGGAACGCAGCAACCTGACGCAAGACAAACGCATGGTGCTAGTGGATCCAGGTAAGAGAAAAACTACAGAGTAGAATAGAATAATATAAAACGCCTTTATTGTCATTGTTTATTAAATACAAATGTGTAGTGCAACTCCTTTAGAGACATGTTACATTGGACACATTAACAGTTCTTTTTTTTCTTGTTTTATTGACATTTTACGAGAGTTCACTGCAGTAAGGAATTCTGAATAATATTTTTAAGTTATTTGTTGCAAAGTCTATAAAACCAGTGATTGGACACTCATTACTATTTCTGTGTGCACGTTTTTGTAATAAGTCATGATTATCGTAAATTGGCAGGGCTAACCGTTACCTGTCAGTGACTCAATAAACGGTCCATGAAAAAATATTTTTTCCAGCAGGTATCTTAGTTACAACATGATTGAGCTAACTGGAGTAGTTTCATGTCGTGTCCGGCAACGGGAGGGTTTTAACAGTTGACGTCCTGATGTTACCCTGTCAGCTGCAGCCTCTGATGCTTTCTAGACACCGTGATTCCCCAAAACTGAATAAATACCACACATAGCAACACAAAACTGCTTTGCTCGTGCACACAAAAATAGTAATGTTTCTTCAATCATTTCAGATTTGTCTAAATGGTGATAGTGGCGTGAAAAACACGATATACTGTATATAGCTAAACTCTTGTTCGTTACTATTGTTCTCATTCAAATTAGGTGCGATTTGTTCCACAGTAAATCATTCATCAATCACTCCCTACAGTTTCGGCTCAAAAACTCTATAATCAGTTGGGCCTTAAAGAATATTATAATATGTAGCTACAGTGTATCAGTGCTAAAATGTGAAGTTAAGTAAAAAGAAGTGCGTACTGGCTCCAAAAATGGAAAGATTCAACTCTTCTCTTGTTGTTTTTACAGACGCTTTCTTGGAGGACTTCTGCTGTGGGATGAAATCCAAACTTTTCCAGGCCCCTTCCCCGCCCCAGTCCAGCTGTAGTTGGAACCAGTCGGACAGAGGCTCCACGGAGCCGCCGTACAGGACAGACTCCTCCCAGCCCGGGTACGGAGATCCGGGAGGGGGCGGAGCTGCAGTAGGCCCGGGCGCGTGCGCCGACAGACCCCTCGCTCCACACTCGCAGGACGGCAGCAGGAGCGTCCTGGAGCTGAAGCGGTCTCAGCAGGTCTACGGGCCCAGCGGCAGCAGCAGCAACAACAGCAGCAGCAGCAGCTTCCCCCCCCCGACAGGTAACACCCCGCCTGCCTTCGCAGCAGCAGCAGCAGCGGCGTCGGGGGGACAGACGCACTACCAGGGGTCTCACCACGTGTCCTCCCACCCGATCCAGCCCCAGTACCCCCCCCAGCTCCCCTCCCCCCCGCACCTGGACACAGACTCTGCTCTGGAGGCGGCGGTCAACAGCATCCTTGAATGTTAAGACTGAAGCTTCATCCCCAGTGTATGGTTTGGACTTTTGTGTGTGTGCGTATGTGTTGGCGTGTGTGGATGTGTTTTTTTTTATTGTTTGTTTGTTTGTGTTACACACCTCCCTGTGTGAAGAGAGGTGAACTCTTCTTTCAGGTCTATGGTCTTTGTGACACCATCTCTGGCCATGTAGCATGTATTTAATTAGTTTTTGTCTCGTTTTTTGTTCCTTTTTATTGTCGAGGCAGGTCGTAGGAGTCGTAGGAGTCGTAGGAGTCGATGCGAACACGGGCACTTAATGATAATAACCTATAAAGAACCGGGAATGTGTGCAATGCAACGGACGAACAGAACGGAGATGAATTGTTTAGTTTATTTTAAGACAATTTCACAGGAGATGGGACGTCAGTAGCTTGAATATAAGAGTGCTCCTCTCTTCACACACACATTAATCTTTAGTGCCAGCTGATGAGCCCCTGAATAACCTATGCTGAAAAAACCCCAGGATGAGGGGGGGTTGGGGGGGGTAGGGGGTAGGGGGTGGGGAGGGACGAAACAATGACTGTGCCTAATTCTAGGTTTTTATTTTGAAGTGTTTACATGAAGAAGCTCTATTCACTCGTTTCCTTCCTGCATTGCAAACACACACACACACACTCATGCTTTAGTCCAGTGTGTTCAGAGGTGGAGATTTCCTTCAGCGGAGACACATTCACATAGACGAATTGCACTAAAACGTACTGTTGCTTTTCTTTCAGGAACTAAACGACGACACAGTGCGCGCTAGGCTAGACAGATTGTGAACATTTTGGACCAGAACCAAAAACTGACATGCCTGCTTTCAGCTGCCTGCAACGAGGACAAGCTCCTCTCCACACTAGAAACCAGTCAGACCAGTGGTGTTACTGTACTCAGCAGTGCTCGTCTTTTCCTGCTTAAGTCACATTTTCTTTGGCATTTTTTTTCTTTTGTACCTTAAAGGTATGCAAGCCCCGACACAGACACAAAGACAAATCTCCATCTTCAACCACTTTTTTTTAAAAACATTTTTTTTATTATCATTTCAGTGTGTTTGTGTGCGGGGAGCTAAGTCCTCAGATTGAGGGATATAATTATGTTACAATAGTTTTATCTTTTTAGATTTTTATTTCCTGACATGAAAAAAGACGACAGTTTTTTTTTTGTTTTTGTTTTGTTGTGATGATGTTGTTTCCCCCCCGGCTTTGTGAACATGACCTTTCAGGGTCATCGATTGTACGTACGTCTGTCTGCCTTCTGCATATAATTCTATATTGATCATATCTGTCTATCTATGCTTTACTACCTTGACACTTCAATCAGGGTGTGTGTGTGTGTGTGTGTTCATCTGCGCACACACACTGTGGTCTATGACTATTGTTTTCTACGTAGTTTTGTGGTTTGATTGAAAAACTCTTGACTTGATTCTCAAGTGTTCGCTCCTACCCCACGGATGTTGTTCTCACTGTCTAGTCTTGTTTTTTATTTTTTTATCTTTTCTCACACATCCTCTGTTTTCCTTCTCTGCAGCGCAACCAAAATTAATAGAGGAATGCAGTCATGTCCAGAATCAGCCTCAGGTCTTTATTTCTTTGTGCTGGTGACAAAAAAAATAGATGGAGTTTGTTCTGAAGCCGTGGCCCTCACATGAATTTGGTTCTGGTTTTGTCTCTTTTATGATTTTTTTTTAGTGTTTAGAGCCAAAACTATTTCTGATAAATTAATCCTAAATATTGGCTGTGTATTTATGTTTTTCTACAGGAATCTGTACTATGGTGTGAGAAAACAAAGGGGCGATCTCAGCCAAACCCAACACAGGACCAAAGCTTAGGTTAAAATGTGTTAAATGCTCCTGGGGTTGATTCTGGACGGCGCCACCTTTCTCCTCTAAACATGTCTGTGAAATATGCTTGCCAGTAGGCTACAGAGCAAAAACTGAAGGCCTTTTATACGGGGTGAAAGAGAACACATCTGTCTTCTTCTTCTTGTTCTTTATCTTCTCGTTTTTTTTTTGTGTTTGAGTGCCAGTGGCCATCGCAGTGGTTTGCTGCAAGATTTCGTGCCTCTTTAGCACTTACATCAACAAGAAAGCGCACAAAGTAGGGACATGTCCAGTGTTGGAAAAACATTGTTATCTGGATGCATATCAGCGTCTGAGGGCCTGGTAGGAACATACTGTGCTTTTTTCTCCCCTACTTTGAATGCAGATTTGTGTTTTTTGCCTCCATTTTCACTGTTGTTTTTATTTTATTTTGTTTTTTTGTCTCACTTGATTTGTATAGTTTGCTGTTTTGTACAAAATGGAAAAGTGAAACACAAAATATTTATAATTTTGTATGGAGAAAAAAAAAAAAGAATGTAAAAAAACAACAACAAAAAAACACAAAAAACAAATATGAGAAAATGGAAATTATTTTTTATTGTGTTGGCCAAGGAGCGGCGTCAGGAAAAATCGTTACAAAAATACTGTCATTTCTTCATTTGTAGCTAATGTGTGTTCACTACAGCAGCGAGGAGAGTCAACAATAAATTCATACAATACAAAGAATACAATAACAAACTGGTCCAGTCCGGCTCAGAGCCTCCTTCAGTGTCCCTCCATTACTATTCTGAGAGTGTTCACACACAGGCACTGACAGCCTAAGCATGCATAATAACATCATGTGACAGGAGGGGAAGCATTGCCACAGAAAAACAGATTTGTGTTCCCTCTGATCCACAGATAGGATCTCTCCATGGATACGATATTTCACATTTCATGTTCCTTGTACGTCTGAGCTCCCAGAGAAAGATTTTTATCTGGTTAAAAACTCTTGGTTCCCTCTAATCCTCTCAGGGATCCCAGCACCGATGCCTCTGCACAAAGGAGCTGAGAAAACTCTGCATAGCAAACATTTGACTGCCCAGCCCTTTTAGGGTTTTTTTTTTTTTAGTGAACACGACCCGACAGTGACACCGTGTGGAGCTGCTGGGTCTCACATTTGTAACACTTAAATAGAGACCACAAAATAAAATAAAATAAATAAATAAATAAAAGTCCCAATTAAGAATATATTTTTAGTAGAGCTTTCCCTTCCTAAACTAGAATAAAATAGTTTCAGACGAACAGAATGAATAAATAAATAAACCATGAAGTCTTAATTTGCATAACCTGCAGTGCTGTACCCACAGGCGTGAATCAGATGAAAGTGAAACTACCAGGATCAAGATTACAACTCTTTGACATTTTGGGAGACTGATACCACTCCCACATTTGTCAGTTAAATGTAAATAAGTTTAGATTAACATACAGATGGAGACAACAGCTTTAACGTCTGCAACAAAACAGGTTATGCCATCTTCAGCGTTTTAATTCATAGAAAATCTGAACTGTAAGAACTACAGTAACATTTCTCTGCATGTCTTCCCTTGACCTCAGTGGTACTTCCTCCAGCGATCGCGCTCTGGGAAAAACAAAAACAAAAACACACTTGAGTCACCTCCACATCTGTTGATCCCATGAAACAACGCTGCCTGAAACTGATCCACTCACTTACTTACTTATATGAGGATAACTCCAGATGTAGCTGAGCACACAGTATCCTGCAAACAGCATGCCCAGCCCACCCACACCGCCCTTCCTCACGTCAATGTATCTCCTGTAATACCAGTGCCAGCCTGCAGGGGGCACAGAAGAGGAGAGGGAACACATGCATGTAAATCCTCATATAACAACATGATTTAAGACTTAAAGAAAAAGTCTATTATGGAAACACTCAGCAAGCAGCCGATTAGCTTAGCTGCATAGAGACTAGAAACAACCTTTAGATAGATTCTGTCCAAAGGTAATAAAATCCACCTATAGCACCTAGAAAACTCAGTAATTTGTATTCATTTATTTGCACTATAAGAAAAGACAATTAGGCTACAAGAAAACAGAAATGAAACAAGAATAGTATGTGCGGGAGAGGTTAAAAAAAACCCTATATGGGCTTATAAAAAGCACCTCCCCAAGAAATATACAAAAATTCAGACTGTTTTTTATGGTTTTGTGGAAACACTCAGCAAGCAGCTCATTAGCTTAGCATAAAGACTAGAAACAACCTTTAGATTTAGATTCTGTCCAAAGGTAATAAAATCCAAAATGCCAGATCATATCACCAAGTCTCCCGTACAGGAAACAACCTTCTGCAAAACCTCAGAAAGTCGATTTCACTCTTTATATAGTTTGTATATTGGGGTTAATTTGTGAGCTTTAGTGGCAGGTTTTGTTTGGACAGATCCAGAGGAGCTGTTTCCAGGTAATCTATGAGCACATCTCAAAAACATCTCAACAGATAACAAACGAGAGGTCGACATGTACATTCAGTGTTGTAGGCTGGGTATTATATTTGAGTAAGGTGTGTGTGTGTGTGTTTGATATTGACCTCTTCGCACCATTTCCACCACGTCTCTCGGATGGCCGGGGGTTTTGCGGGCCAACCACTCAGGTAACTCTCTCAGCCTCACCTGTCCGAGACTCTGCGGCATCGCGGCACCTGAAGGGAATCAGAGCATGGACAGGTAAATACACACTGGAAGCACATCCTCTTGCATTTCACTCGGCCTGGGTGTCGATCATTGCTGTTGCCGTGCAAGTGCCGATAGTAGGACATCAATTTACAGAACACAAAGTTTGTTTTTGTGCATTTTCAAAATGTAACTACAGAACCTGGACTTCTCCAAACTGATAAACTGATTTAAAACGCTTTAAAAAATAAAAAATCAAGTTGTTTGCTTCTTGAAAACATAAGGAAACAGTGAAAAATACATTTTGCAGTTTTGTTGAGTGCAGCACCCAAAACACAATAATGGAGAAACAGCAGATCTTAACATTTTAGAAGCTGGAACCATCAAAGCTTTGACATTTCTGTTTTTAAAATCAATGGACGACTGTTTGTAACATTAATTCCTGAACCTCCAGTGTCTTTTACTGCACTGACCTTCAGTTTGACCATGAGGAACATTTGGTTTCCTGTCAGCCTTCATCAGCATCTCCACCTTCGCCGGCAGAGTTTGGCTGGGAAGCTGAATGGCCATCTGTGAAACTGACGGACGCTCTGTCACGTGACGACCAACCCTCGGCCCGTCTTTCATGCTGACGGTACACGGAGGAGACAACAGGTGGCCGGACAGTGGAGGAGCTGCAGGGAGGTTTGGTTTGGAGTGAGAGGAACCGTTGTGTTTCAGAGCGATTAAAGACGTTTGTTTCGGCTTCGTTTTAGTCGTTACCAAGCTGGTAACGAGATCCTGATTCTGCTGTCCTGCTGGAACTGGACTCAGACTAGTATCAAGTCTTATTCTGCTGCTTATGCTGGACGGAGTGGTGGTTTTCACTCGGCCTAACGTGGCTTTAACGTCCTGGATGGTAATCTTTGCCAGGTGGCTACTTCCGGGTTTTAAGAGCATCTCATTTGTGGATAAATCCTCAGTTTCCACCCAGAAGTCGTCTCTCTTGTTGGATCTTGTGCTACTTTTACTTATTTCAGACCCCAGAGAGTCAGAGTCAGCGTCTCCAGTTGTGGAAAGAGCTTGGGTCGCCCTCTTCTTTGTCTTTGGCGCTTTCTTTTTAGAGACGACGTCTATGGGTTCCCCGGGATCTGAACCTGGTGGTCGGGTTCCTGAGGCAGATCTGGCTCCTTCCAGTGATCCTTTACCAACGTGGTCTGACTTTGCAGCTTCTATCAGAGCACGGAGACTCTTCTTCTTCGGCCTGGAGATGTCTGGAGGTGGCGCCGGGGAGGAGGAGGAGGAGTTCAGGGAGGTGGCGGCGATCTCGATTTGTTCAGACAGCTTCGGTTTCTTCTTCCTCTTGGTCGGCGTTACAGCAGGTGATGATGATGGCGCCGTAGACACCTTCCAACTTTCCGCCATCGACGTTTCCCCCGTTGCCGTTGGTTCAGAGGAGCCAACCAGCTGAGAGGACGTTGTCTGAGTGGTTGGAGGTGATCTGGACCTCGCCGCTGCTTTACAATGTGGAAGGTGACTCTTCAACCTTTTGTAGGTTTTCCCACAGAACGGACACACCTCTGTGGGGACACGGGGACACAGCAGACAGTGTTTCATCAGTTAAACTTTTTATTTACTTGATTTTAGGCAAGGCAAGGCAAGGCATCTTTATTTATATAGCGCATTTCATACCAAGGCAACTAAATGTGCTTTACTAGATAGTATGATCAAACAATATTATGTGTGGAAAAGAAAAGCATAAAACTACATCTCTTATTTGAATTAATAGATTCATCAACAATAAATAATCTGAAACTACTTAAGTCATTATTTGTAAATAAGGTAATAAATAGTAGGCTAAGTAATCTCTATCAAATGAAATGAGTTGCAAACCAAATATTTTGGGGTATATGGGTGAACAAAATAAGATGTGAGGATAGTCTACTTTTTAATTTAATAGTTTCATGATTAATCAGAGAATTACTATAGGCTACACTAAAAGTAAAACCAATCAGTAGGCCTAGTTGCATATTGGTCTAAACCATTATATGAGAAACTGGAACCAGGAAATTGTTGTTAGGCCTAATGATCAATGAACAACCAAAATAGTAGCAACTGCGCTATTAGTCAACTTCTGCTTTCAATTCTAAATATATAGCTACAAACTCATGAAGCTGTGAAATACCAACAGGCCTATCTGACTGCAAGCTAAATAAATGCAGTGCGTAATTTATAGCGTGACACACGTGTGGGCCGGCTGACCTTCCCACTGACGTAAAAGCAGCAATAACGTAGCTACTCTACTGTAGTTTCTACTGTACAACACGTAGGTCTACGTAGACCACTAAAGTCCCAATAGAAACAACAACAACCTTTATATTGGTTTTTGTTTAAGTCACGTGATATTTGGGTGTGTGTTTTTTTTTTGTTCTTTCCTTTTGTGAATGACACAAACGTTTATGTAACTTACCGGAGCTCATCTTTACCGCGTGCGTCAAAACAGCCAATCAGAGTGAAGCACGCTCCGAGACCGTTGAGTAGAAAAAGTTACAGCGGCGACGATAATTTATGCAAAATGTGAAGTTTCGTGAACTGTCACATTGTTGCGCAGCGGTGACTCTTTAACTTGAGACGGCTTTTCCCTGGGTTGAAGACAGTTGTTGTTATGGTTGTTGCAGCTGTGAGGACGTTTTTAAAAAAGACCCTTGGGGTGTCGCGCGAGGAGCCTGAGTGTAACGCAAACAGAAACAAAATTGTCGTAAAGTTATGTTTAAAAAAAAAAATGCCGTATGTTGTGTGGGGTAAAATTAAAATCTAGATAGTTTGGTTGTAACGGGACCTGTCAGATTCATCGTTTGAGCACGTGAACTGACAGTTTGAACACGTTGAGATCAGTCAGTGTGGGTGGGTGTGGCGCGTGCGCCTGCCGCCGCCTGGTTGAGATGATTCACCCTCGTCCACTTCCGGCTTTGCGTAAAATCCCCGAAAATACCAGTGAATCTATTGGCGATATTAGTCAAATTTCCCTCTGAAAAATGTCGTGGCGAAAGGCCCGAGTGTTCAAGCGTGTTTAAGGGATGTTGCCGGGGAAAAAAGACGTTTTAATCAAACCAAAACACTTGGATTTTATTTTGAAAATGATGTTTCTGAGCTCAAGATCCAGTTGTTTGAAGTCTATGGAGCTTTCAGCCTCATGTCATGGGCTTCATCAAGCAGTTGTCATATCATGTGCTATGTCATGATTCACTAATAATTTGTTTTGGAGGAGGAATAATTATGTAGCTATTGTTTAACATTGACAGGGTATATTTTGAATATGAAGGGTAGCCTATATATCTTTACATATAGCTATGTTTAGCTACTATATGTGAAATGCAGTGATGTTATGTCATAGTTAACCACAGGCAATTCATTAACTATTTCTGACTCTGAAAGTGTCTATTAGTTAGCTTCAAAATAAAATGCAAAGCAATTGATGTAGGCTATCATTGAGAGAAACATATAGAAATTTAAAATAACATTAATTCAAAAACCTATCTAATCAAAATACAAATTTGGTTGCACAGTGGTTGTTGGTGTAAATTATAAAGAAGCAAACAGATAATGTGTAATGACCAAAGAGGAGTCTCACTTCATTAGAAAAGTGTATTTATTGAGAGCGTTAGAGTGGCATGAGACTTGACACAGGAATGAATTTCCATAAAGGCGATGAAAAAAGTTACACAAAAAATACATCTACATGAAAAAAGTCATCTTCATTGGAAAAAGCAATGATTTGAGACACATTCAGAAAAGGAAAAAAAATGCCATTTCTACAACCATTTACATATAAGGAGATAAACCTGAATATTATTTACATGGCAACAGATTACAGTATGTACACAGCCAGGACTGGAAGCAGACTGAAGCTCACAGGAGATTTATATTTGGGGAGGAAAACTACAGTCTGTCAATGTGAACAGAGCGGAGAAAGCACGGGGTGATTTGGCAGAGAAGCAGAGATTTTAACAGTCCCTGGAAGTCGTCCTCTAACAAAGATTGGCCCCCTACAAAATACAGTTGCTGACAAAAGTATTCAACTCCAGTGGTTTTTTTTGTCTGTATTTTCTTTTCTTTTTTTTTACTACAATTTCAATGTATTTTAAAAAGGGAAGTCCTAAATAGCACAAAGATTAAAACATGTATAAAAAATTATTTTTAGACATGCCTGGAGTCATAACTCACAATTCTCACATGACTGGTTACAGTATATTCAGACGATCTAGAGCAAATCTCTGTACATTTATTAACAGACATTCATCATTCAGGCAACAGAAGGAGGTGGGGAGGGGTCTGTTCCTTTACAAGGCATCTAATCAGAGATGAAAATAAAGACAGACAGGACAGGACAGGACAGGGTGGGGGGTAAAGAGTGGAGAAAGGGGATTCTGGGCCGACGATCTGGGGTCAAAGCCAGGGGGATACAGTACCAAACACCACCCGGCTATAACTGTACTGAGGCCTGGCTGAGTCTCGTCGTTCTGCCGCCCAAATAAAGATCAGATTATTCAGTTAGTTCACCAACAGTGATGTCAGCATTTACGCTGGTTTTGATTCAAACCCTGAGAAAACAGTGGACTGCATGTTCACTTGCCGGCACACCTGCCTCATGTGCCGAACGAGGGTGCGACACCCTTTACAAACGACAAACTAGTCGCAACTTAATTATCTGTTAGAGGAAGCTAAGACGAGACTGGCTTTATTTTCTTGGAGAGACACAGGCACAAACGCAGGATTCAAACAGTGATCTGTCTATAAGACATTAAGTGGAAAGGCATCGTAGGTTCAGTCTTACACTTTTCTTTCTAGCAAGTTTTCCACGGACAAGGTGCCAGTGCTGGAGCCGGTTTCCGCATCGAAATCGTTCTCTAGTCCTTGTCCCGGCTGCACTGGCTCCGTGCCGGCACTTTAAGACCTGGTGGCGCTGACTTAAGGAAAACCGATAACTGGGACGGGACGAGGGAGGAACGGTGCTGCCATACGAGAGAAAAAAATAAAAATAAAAAAAAACAGACAATTGTGCAGTCTCCAGATCATCATCAACCCTCTATTGTCGACAGGGGCTTAAAAAAAACAAATGTTCACAGAGCAGCGCTGGAGACTGCGTCTGAAACAATGGAGTGATTTTTGGACTAGGTTAATTCAGTGCTTGGACACAGACCGGCAAATCAACTCTGGCACAGATAAATCTTGGTACATTTTGAACATCTAACTTCACCGTGGTTATTTACTCTGTGTTGCTTGGTAAGTCATGTGTGTGTATGCCCCAGTTTTTTTTCCGTGGCGTTGGTGCCAGCACCGGCACCTTGCGAGTTGAAAAGCCCCAGCGCGTGCGTCTTTGCGCTGTGAGGCCGAGCTCAGGCCAGAGGAGAAGCAGCAGAGACCCTGCCCGCTTCTTCTTTATCATTTATTTTTTTGCATTTTTTTTTATACCACAGACGTTCTGCCCCTCCTAACTCATTCCCCTACCAAACCCTGAACTAACAAGAAGGCCAACTCTTCAAAAGAGGAGCGTAAAAACTAATATAAAAACAGCTGGAGAAGAATGCTGCTGTCGATCAGATTCTTCTGAGACCGGTCTCTCGCCCCGGTCCTCTTCAGGAGCGGGGAGGAGGCTCGTCCCCATTCAGGTCCTCTACTTTCACAGGTTGACAGGGGTCATTGGAGCATGAGCTGTTTGAGATTGTCATGGAGGATGGTGTCCTTGACGTCCCGGAACACCAGCCGGATGTTCTCCGTGTTGATGGCCGTGGTGAAGTGGTGGTACAGAGGCTTCTGGGTGGCGTCGCGCCTCTTGGCCCGGAAGCACTCCACCATGAACGCCTGGATGTCCGGCAGGCTGTGCTCCGGCCCGGTGTAGTCGGGAAAGTAGTCCTTGAGCGGAACGCTCTTCACCTTCTCCTCCAGTAGGTCCGTCTTGTTGAGGAAGAGGATGATGGAAACGTTGATGAAGACGCGGTTGTTGACGATGGTCTCGAAGATGTTGAGCGATTCGCACAGTCGATTAGTTTGCCTGTCCTCCATCAGCACCTGAGGGAGACAACAGAGGGACTGGTCAGTTACTTCTGCCTGGTGCTTCCTCTCAGACCTCAGTGGTAACAAGGTTGTCACAGTAGATGAACACGCAGCTTGTTAACACAAATACTCAGTGGGTCAATGACAGGACGCAACCCAATGTCAAGTGGTGGAACCAGTATTTTTATAGACAAGAAAATAAATCTGGACTCAAATGTGGAATACATGTCATTCACTTTTGCGATACAACACTTTGTTTTTTGACAAATTTTACAAAATTTGTTATATTATTTATGTCCTACTCAGTGTTGATAAAACACATTCAAATTTAAACTGAAATACAGCAAAAAAACAAAAAAAAACTATTTCAATTTAATGTTTTCTGAGGGAAGTATATTTTTATAAGTACACCTAAATCCACTGTAGGTGGATCAACCTTTTAATACTCATCATTCTTTTGTGGTTACACCATTTGACATTTTCTGGGCACTCAGTCTTACTTAAGAAAATGTCATTTCAAATGACATGAAACCAACATTAATACAAAATGTATATTTTAACAAATCTGATACTTTTAAAACTATTATTCAAGATATTTCTAAATTGCTCATCTTGTCAACCCTTATTTGTCACTGACCCCAATACATTTAGTCATGTGTTGACATGATCTGCTGAGGTTCAGAAACAGGGAAGAAAAGTGATTTCAGTTCTTTAAACATGACTATGCATTTCAGAAACTGCTGATCTACCAGGATTTTCACACACAACCACCTCAAGGTTGGAAAAAGAATAGAAAATATGAAGTGAGAAAATGCCATGTTGATGCCAGAGGTCAGAGGAGAAAGGTCAGACTGGTTGGAGCTGATCAAAAGGCAGCAGCAACTCAAACAACCACTTGTTATGACCAACGCCTGCTGAAGCATCTCTGAACCACAACACGTAGAAGACCAACCCAGCCAGCTAACAACAGGAAACGGAGGCTACACTTCACAGAGGCACCAACACTGGACAATAAATTACAATATAATTATATTTTCTTGGTACATTTTGGGCGCAGTAGTACCAACTGAACATCTTTTAAACCAGAGGTATGAGAAAATACTGATACATTAAAATATTGCAATATTTTTATGACATGATACTGTATCAACTCTTTAAAGGGATAGTTCAACATTTTGGCAAATTGACCCATTGCCATAATCCCTATAGTCATAGCAGTAGGTTTGTTACCTTTGATTGTCGGTGCAAGCCAGTTTTAGAACGGTGGAGCAGAGCCGCGAGCTGCTCAGAGCTACGCTACGGAGGCTAATGGGATTTCTTGGTTTCCCTCATCAAACTCATCAAATACACAATCCAACAACTCCAAAACGCTCTGGTGGACAAGTTGTGACCTGCACGTTCACCACGCTATGAGATAATAATGAAACGTTACGAGACAGAGTTGTTTTTGAGGTAAATTCATGCGAAACCACTGATGCGCGTTCCCGTCGGGGGCAGTTTTTCGGCAAGCAGTCTCTGCATTTACCTCGAACGTAGGTAACGAACCTACTCCTAAAACTATAGGGATTATGGCAATGGGCCAATTTGCCAAAATGTCGAACTATCCCTTTAAAATAATGTATTGATAATTCATCAATAGTTGCTGGTGGTCACAGTGGTTTGATGTTGGAGCTTCCCTCTTTGTGTTCAGATTGCACAAAAAGTACAGACTCACTATGATGGTAGATGTTGTAGGATCTGTGAAAAACTGTCCGACTGTTCTGATCATGTGTTCTGTATATCATTAGCTCGGATAATGCACGTCGAGTTCGTGTGTTGACATACATATAAATAGCCCATAATGTTGTTGATATGGTGAACACGAACGAGGAGAAAGAAGCTGGAGGAGCCTCCGGTGTCATTTACATTCACTGGCTGGCTGCGAGCGCTGTTCAAGTGAAGACGGGTGTATCTGTGTAAACACTTCAGACATGCTAATCCTTTTGAGACGCCGCCGTCGTCTGAGTGTGTTTGTTACAGCAACAAGTAGAAGACGAAGAAAAAAAACAGACTAGGAGTCAGTCACAACCCCCTCAGCTCAGAGTTCAAGCAGAATCCATCCAACGCAACAGAAACTATAAGCGACTATACTCCGACGTGGAGAAGATGGCGCCGCTCAAAGGGCCATATTGTTCCATATGGAGGTAATGGATCAGCTGGTCTGATACTATCACTGATAGGTTAACACTCGTGTGTATGTGTTGGTAGTATGATAAGCTAGGAACTGACAGAGCCTTAACTATCAACAAGTCGTTGGGTTCTTCTTTCCTCATGTGGTCACTTCAGTTCATCTGTTGTGTAACCATTAAACATTAAACCACATAAATGTTGATGAGATGTTATCCTGCAGCCAAAAAAAACCCTGAGACCTCTATCAAACCACAAACTTCACTTGTTTCCCTCCACATCATCTCATTATTGGCCAATCAACTGCTGCTATTTATAAAAACCTCTCAAATCTGGAGGATGGGTGTGTGTTTTATCAAAGCATTTCCTTCATTTCATATCTGAGCAGACATTTAAAATAGGACTTATGAATGATTAATTCATCAATTAATTCTTACAGATATAGATTTAACAATGGATTTACAAAAACATGAGCCTTTATAAGTATGTTTATTAATGCATGAATAAAAAAAAATAGGAAAGAGTATCTGAAAAGGCGTTTTAAAAATGGGAACACACAATTTCCATTTCCTCTTTCCAGCTGCTTTTCTTCTTCTGTCCGTATCGATTTGATTGGTAGCTCCGGTTAACTGATTGACTGGAGCTAACCAGATGGGTTTACGCTGTTTTTGGAAAATCCATTGTCAAATCTTGACTATTCAATGATGGATTCATAATTTATTGATACATTATTTTATTAATTCCTTCCTACTTTTAATGAAACGAAGGAAATGCTTTATTATATTCCCTCTGACCTCCCTGTCCATCAACACTTACAGTCTTTATTTACCAAAACAAAAACCTTCAACAACAACGTCCAGTAAATAATCTGAAGTGAACAAAAGACTGGTGACAGGTAGTTTGATTCCTGTTTGAGAGATAAATCACAACACTACAGACCCACAACTCCACATAACAGTCTTGTGCATATAGACACAGTATTCACCACTTTATCAAAAAGTCACCAAACATTATCTGCTACCGCAAACTGATTAATGTGCCACTTATCAGCCAATCTCAAGTGTGTGTGTGTGTGTGAGGCACAGCAGCGGCGGCGTGATCTTCTTCTCACCTGATCGTATTCAGAGGAGGAGACGAGGAAGAGGATGGAGGTGACCGAGTCGAAGCACTCGAACCAGCGCCTTCGCTCCGACCGCTGCCCGCCCACGTCCACCATCTTGAAGGGAACGTTCTTGATTTCAAAGTCATACTCGTGGATCCCTTTGGTGGGTTTACGGGCCAGCAGGATGTCCTGTTGACTGGGGAGATAACTCTGGAGGAGAGCGGGAGAGGAACCATGAGGAAATATTCATTCATTACAAAACGGAAAGGTGAAATCCGGCCATCTGATTGGTTGTCAACCGTGGTATAATGAGCACATACCACGGCTACTATTCTAAAGCCTTATCACAGCGTAGGCTATCACTCCGCCTCAGGCACGTATGACTGGTATGAATGGAAGTTGTTGTCATGTATCCATGACAACGGACTGTTGCAGTCCGTAGCAAAAGACAGTTGATGTTTTTACGATGTTAAAAAATGGCCTAAAGTATTTGAATTCACATGTTTAAGGTGAACTTTCACCTCCGGGGAGGGTTAACAATGGTAGAGGGGATTGAGCAGTGGCTTTCACCTGAAAAAAAGCGGAGGAAAAGACGACATACAGAGCTAACTTGGACTATTTTTTCCACAGTGAGGCTATTTTATTGGATAATATGTATTTCTGGTTGAATAAAACTACATGAAATTGATTGCATATCCCTCTTTCATATTGTCATTATTGTTAACAATTTTATAAAAGCAATACATCATGACAGGCCGTGGTGATATATTGCTTAAATAAATATTAGCCTATTTTACACCTTATGTGAGCTGTTATGTATTTTACTTATCATTCTGCACAGCACTGTGGAGGCTTTAAAGTGTTTAACAAATAAAGTTGGATTGGAAATATCAAACACATGTAGGGGAAAAAAAATCTGATGGTCTATTAACAGCTCTGATTTCTTACTCTTCCACATTTGGTTAAATAATACCTTGAAAAAAAATAAACCACGTGCTACTGTGCAAATTTCCCCTCGCAAGAGGAAGCAACTGAGCTCGTAGACGCAGAGAGAAAGAAACAGCAAACGAAAACACATTAAAGCAGAAACTTCCTTTTGCAAGAAGTGACTGTGGTTAGATCTCCTTCTTCAGGTGAAATAAATACATGACTGTTAGTTATCTGAGCCCCTTCTGTTTACACCCGATGACGCATTTATTAACCTCAAGGAAATCACAGCAAAGTATGACGAGACCGAGGAAGAAAGTAATCCCTGATGTGGAGTTTTTTTTTTTTTTTATCTTTACTGTATGAACCAGATCAGTGGAAACTCCCATCATGCCTCTCCATCTCTGCACCAGTCGAGTTTTATCATCATTAGTTTTTTGTGACCTTCTATTCGTCTCTACTAAAACCTCAGAGTCTAAACTTAGCAGCTGGAAATTTCTACTGATGATTCCAGGGAAGTTCACGTCGAGGCTAAGACGCAAAATATAGTAACAATATTTCTAATACTTGACTCCCATGGTGCGCTCCGTCATAACTTTATTATTATGAGCAAAAAAAACTAACTTTAAATACTTCTACTTAGCTTTAAAAGCAGTTTATAAACATATAATAGAGGGATTATGATTGTTTATGTACATATTCGTGCACATAGTACATGGAGTGAAATGGAAGCTGCTGTTTCAACACATGATGAATGATAACGACTTATCAAACGAATAAGTCTCTAAAAGGGAAGTCGTTGTTGACACACATTAAGTATCAGATTAAACTTGTTGCTGTAGTAAAATCAATTCTTCTGTGAATAATATGTATAATGAGAACATTATAATGTTACTGTATAATGAAGATATTATAAGTTATAATGGTTTAATAGTTTAAAAGTGACCTGGACTAGAGAAGCAGCAGATGGTTTGACCGTTTCAAGGGTTTTTTAGCGATAGAAGATAAAGGTGAAGATATTTCCCGGGTGCTGCGGTTGGCAGGTGTGACAGTTTTTACTCTGATGACTAAAATTAAATCAACCAACCGCCCCACTTTTTTACTTGATGGTGAACCGTTTCCTGCCAGTCTGCCATCAGATTAGAGCGTTTTTCTGTGTGGAAATATTGTATCAGCTCGCTCACAGAAGCCGAGTATTGATCTTTTATGAAAACAAACTGCAAATACAAATTGAGGTTTTCGGGCACCGATCCCGTTCAGCAGGACTAAAAAGGATTGAAAGTGAAATGAACTTTAACTTATCACATAGAACAGATGTTAACAAAGTTTTCCTTTTTGGTTATGAATCACAGTGCATCATAATATGTGACGAAATCATGATAATAACACATCATGACTTATATTATGTTGTTGTTATTGATAATTCCCAACCTTAAGTCAGCTATAAAACATTTTATACCAACTTTAAAAGCTTTGTTTAACACTTTTTTTTAAAATCATTTTTTAAGGACACTGAACTTCATGCTTCCTGTGAGTTTTAAATATCCTGTTTTGATACAACACTGAGGCGATGTGATGAGCAGCTCCTTCCAGCGTATACCGACAACTTGTTCGGCCAACTTTAAATTGTCTAGACGTTGCAAATATTAACTATAACATGTCTGGTTATAACAATCGGTGCAGGCAGAAACAACTTACCGGCTCGCCAAGCTTATCCAGATTATCCAAGAAATACTTCACTGACTCACCCTGCGACAGGACAGAGGAGGAATTTCTGTTAATTCTGCACAATTTATTCATAAAAACACACGTGGTGCAAATGCAATACACATTCACTATATTCAATATGCATTTGTTCTTTACAGTATACTTGTTAATGTTTTTGCAGTTGTTGCAGGACAAAGTCTGTGTTCAGCTGCTACACAACGAACGAGCAAACACACACACACACACACACACACACACACACACACACACATACAGGTGAACTGTTTGTTTTCTCTCTCAAAAATGCGAGACCTGATTCTGCCCGAGAAGTCGAAGCAGGATGCAAAGTGTTTGGTATTGCAGCAGCAGCCACGTGTTCGACAGAGTTTCTTTGATCTATAGAGAAATGTGGCTAGATCTCTCTCTCCGAGTGTGTGTGTGTGTGTATATGTGTGTGTGTGGGGGTGTTTTTTCTAGGCTATTCTGACGCTGTTCATGCGCTATTAGTGCAAGCCCAGACACGAGGCTGCCAAGACTGAGATGCATTCCTTTATCTGTGTGTGTGTGTGTGTGTGTAAGTGTGTGTGTGTGTGTGTGTGTGCCCTGTACTCAACACAAGCCAAAAAAAGTGACTGCACAAAAGCAAAAAGGCACTTTCTTTGTCACCTCTTCCTGTGACCCGCGCCTTCTCAGGGGAGCGTTTTGCATGTTATTTTGCATCGGTGCGACGGTAAAGCCGAGGATCCGTGCAACTGAATTCAAAAATCTTATCAGTAGTAGTGATTGTTTTGGTTGTATTCCTCCTCCCGTGCTGCTACCGCCACGCCACGCACCAGCCATTTTCCCCACTGCAGGCTCCTGTACTCACCTTTTGATCTCCCTTAAAAAAGAAAAAAAACTAACCTGACCTGAAAAACCTGTGTATGTGTGTGTGTGTGTGTGTGTGTGTGGGATGTCTATGTGAGGCTTAGATTACACAAGGGAGGAGCCGAGCGACACTCACGCTGCGGTGAAAGCCTGCAGACAGAAGAGTTACCTTTCTGTCAGGGCTAATTTTAATTCTGGTCCTCGCATGAGTAAAGACGCTTCAGTCAATCAGCCAAGGGACCGGTGGTGGTTTTGATAACGTAAAAAAAAAAAAGAAAAAAAGAAAAAAAAATCACTGACAAAAAAAACAGAAAAGTAAAAAGCAGAAGAGAAACCAGAAGAGTCTGAGATCTGGTTGTTCTAAAGCATCAATGTGCTGTTAAAGCAAAACTGAAACATAACGTTTAACGACGACGTCAATACGTCATCCTGGTCAGAGCCGTGTAAATGTAATCAGATCTACAGTGATTTTAGGACTTATCTGTACTATGTGTTACTACACTGACTTTAAATGAGAAAGAGAAAACGCTGGTGTGAACTTTGTGAGGATCCGTGTGCGCTTCCTTCCAGCGTGTACATGTGTTTTTAATGACGGATACGAGCGAGCCTGGAGGGGTGTGTGTGTGTGTGTGTGTGATTTGTGATGCAAATACTTAAAGAGCATGGTCAAAACACAATGGGATGTATCTGCAGGCGAAGAAACAAATTAATCCTCGCTAACGAGAGCAGGGAAAACTTTAACGGCTCCCAACAGAACGACTCCTCTGGGTTGTTTTTTATGTGTGACGGCTGCCTGTGTTTTTAGATTTAATTCACATTTAGACACAACAAAACTAAAGTTTTATGATCGTTTTCACTACGTATTAAACTGTTGATCGACTTAATCATTAATTGTTCAGAGTTTTGGCCTCACAGCCTGATGGGAATTTATAAATAATGACTTGACAATAACTGAAGACAAGAAAAAGCTGAATGTTTGTCATTTTTTAATCATAAATGACAGGATTACCAAAGCAGCAGCTGTTTAACTCTCTGTGTGTGTCTATCTAGCCACATCAGTCATTCAATCATCTCTGTGTTATCCTGAGTCTGTGAAACTGGAGTTGTAAATATTAAAGAGGTAAAGGATGCAACTGTCTTTTTTATTATTGTTAGTCAATAAAATATCAGAATATCCATAAAACATAATTTAAGTTAAACATCTTGAGCACCAAACTCAAAATACATTTGATTTGTCATGATAAACTGGAACCAGCTGATAGTTTGGTATCTTTTTCTTACTAGACGACACTGGTTATTCATTTTCTCACCCAACATATCGACTATTTTAACACCACATCTAATGATGGTGTTTGTTTCCTGGTGTTTATGTTGACTGGTGTGTTAAGTCCGGGTTGTTTTATAACGGA
Source organism: Trachurus japonicus (assembly GCF_045865225.1). Taxonomy (NCBI): domain Eukaryota; kingdom Metazoa; phylum Chordata; class Actinopteri; order Carangiformes; family Carangidae; genus Trachurus; species Trachurus japonicus. The sequence continues at coordinate 10,560,351 of NC_140925.1, forward strand.
ATTAACACAAATTAATTGTTTCCGTGCTAAATGGATTATCTGTGATGACATATTCAGAGGTGGAGTAAAGGGAAGTTGCTGTGTTTTTTGTTATATATACACATTTTATAAACAGTTATTTTAACAATTTTCCAATAGTTTAGTTTAAAAGCCAAAATATATGACACATCAGTTGTAGCCCCACATGCAGAGAGAATGTGTGTGTGTGTCCTTGTACTTGTGTAACTTGAGTGTGTGACAGTCTTAGTGTTTGTGTGCAAATAACAGCGAGTGTGAGAGCCAGGGCTCTGTTTGTAAGCATAAAGCTGTTTAACTACAGATCAACATTCCTGCTCTGATCACTCTTATTCCCCTCTCTGTCTGCACAACCACTGAGTGTGTGAGAAAGTGTGTGTATGTGTGGTGGGGGGCTAACAAAACACCATTCAGAACAGTTCAGCCTCATTCAAGTGACAGAAGAATTTTAATTTTCTGTTTTTGTCTCATTGCGTAGAGCTACTTGGAGCAGCGTGTACCCCACTCTGTCTCTCCTCCACAGCTGGACAATGTATAAAGTCTGTGACACGACCCGACAGCTCGCATTAAATAAGCAAACACCAGGCCGATTTATCAGGAATCTTTCTTTCTTTTTTTTTTTTTAAACCGCAGCAGCAGGTTGTGAAAGTAATACCCGGGCAAAATAAAAAGGCACAGAGCGGAGCAGAGTCCCTGTAATTCTCGACCACAGCTGTGGCGTTACTCTGGGGTAAATGTCAGCGCGTTGAAATGTGCATGCTGACAACCAAGGAGAAGGGAGAGGTGTAAACAGGAAGCTGACTCAATCACATGTCTGCGTGCTCGACGCAGACACAAGGGGAGCGACAGGACGCAAAAAAAAAAAAAAATCAGAGTGAGATACAGGGAAAGAGGAAAAGGGAGGATGAATTACCAAGAAATTCAGTTTCACTTTCTATTTTCACAGCTGCTCTCTCTCTCTCTGCCTTTCATCTCACTCACTCTTGATTTTTCTAAGCATTAAAAAAAAACACTGGACTGAGCTGGAAACTAAATCAAACGTGTATAATGTGTGCGTCCACCTACCAGCTGGAACTCCCTGCGCCGGTCGAAGGCGTTCTGTATCCCCGAGTCCTCCCACAGCGCCGCGATGGCGGGCAGGTACTGCATGAAGATGGACGCCTCCAGCTGCCCGTTGGCCATCATGGCCGACCGGGTGTCGAAGGCCATCAGGCTGTCTCCGTGCGGCTGGTTGTCCGGGTCGCCCCACGGGATGTGCAGCTTCTCCCTGGCGTCCACCAACACGCGGACACCTGCGGGAGGGGGAAGTGGGACAAAATCGGTGTCAAGGGGCAGCGAGGGCCCACGAGTGGGGAATCGAGCAGGACGGATAGGAAACAAAAGATAAAGTGGAGGAGAGAGAAGAGCAGAATGAAAACCGGTGTCTCACTGACTGAACCTGCGTGGATGGAAAAACTGTGATTTTTAAAGTGTCACAGCTACTTGATAAACAAAATACAACTAGATTCTATTCTCTAACTTTTAATTCTAATGAAATAACCAAGGACATATATCTCCAGTTCACTTAAAGCCTTTATTTTATGTTTTTAAATCTTTAGAAAGGCTTGTTTATCATACATTTCTACCTCACTGACTAAACTTCTCCAGCTTCTTCTCACCTTCAGACCAACCTCATGTGAGAATGAGGATGTCCTCCCACATTATAGACTGAATCTTATGTGGAGTGGCTATAGTGAGTCATGTATTGTATATTTTGAATGTACATAAACTATTATGCATTAAAAATAAAGTTATTATTATCATCATATTCGCTGCTGCTACTATTATTTTCAGTTTTGATTAACCCTGCCCGTTATTTTCTATACGGTTAAAGGTGCTGATTATTACTTCATATGTCTTCTTATGTCCAACCCCGTGTCCAGAATCCAAAGAAATCCAATTGTCTATCATGTGTTTTGACAGAGATAATCCAAAATGTACATATTTGAGAGGCTAGAAACTAAGATAGACATATAAATAGTCAAGATTCACCAAAATGTATTTTCTGGACAACCTGTTGCAGCCATATTTATAGTTTCTATACTAATGACTGTGGCCTCATAAACATGCACAGGGAGTGGTCTGCTACAGCAACACTTTACCTAATCAATAGCACAAATATATACATTGGTGAAGTCTGACATGATTTATTTGACAGTTCATAGTATTACCTATGTGTTGACTGGTATTGATTCACCTCTGACTGGGCTACATAGGGCCGGTTTTTGTTTACCTTGGATTTGACTGTTTAATGAGATGTCCGTGTTGTTTAGTGTACTCCCTGTACATACAAAGAGTGGACAAACAGGAACACATAACTACAGAACGCAGTCACACTGGCGGGTGGGTTCACCCTCCATTAGCCTCATCCCTGGGTTAGCTGTTGAGCAACACAATTTGCCTATGGCTATTTGAACTGCCGGCCCTGTGTGTGTAGCAGCTATGATGAACATTTGAAATATGCTATGGGCCGCATTTCAGGGCTGTGAACTGTTTAGAAAGAGTAAAATTTAAACTTTAAAATCTTACTGTTGGTCTACAGAAGCGCTAAATGTATTCTAGATTTATTATATAATCCATATGAAGCATACAGACCCCTCGGATAATCTGGGACTACAGGTTTTACTATGTTCCCAGAACCAGAAACAAAGTGAAGCAGCATTCATTATGAGTTATTATGCTCCTCACCTGCCTGCACACCTGAGGTCTGCACAAACTGTCAAGTCATGGTTGAAAACGTTACCATTTGCTAAATCCTCTATATTATTTTCATCTTTTACCGTCTCATTTCCTTTAAATGTATTTTTCTGTTTTAGATTTTAATATTTTAATGACTTTTCTATCATTCTATTCGCCATTATTGTCCTATACTGCCTCATTTCCTTCTTTTCCTTGTTAAATGTAATTGTCTGTTTTAGATTTTAACATTTTAAAGTTTTTTTTAAATCATCCTACTTCCTATTATTGTCCTATACTGCCTTATTTCCTCCTTTTCCTTGTTAAATGTACTTTCTTGTTTCTGTTTTTGATTTTAAATGTATTTCTATCTACCTCTGGTGTATGAATTGTGCTGTACAAATAAATCTGCCTTTAGATTAAAGCAGAAACACGGTTGTTGGGTGTGCCGACACAGCAGATGTAGACTGTTTATATATATATGTCCTTTCTCACCCAGCCCATGAAGGCTCAGGCGTTGCTGCTGCTGCTGCTGCTGCTGCTGCTGCTGCTGCTGCTAAACAGATGTGGAAACTCTCCCATCCTTTTTTTTTTTCAGCGCCTTTTCAAGCGGGGCCTTTCACCCGGTTTTTAACCTCCACAAACACACCCGACGATACCGACGTTAGTAGAGATGTTACCTTTAATAACGTTGCTGTAAATCGTGCCTTTGAAGTCCTCTCGGGCTTGTTGGTCGAAGTCCTGGCCGTGGATGATCCGCATTTGTTTGAGGAAAGTCGACTTGCCGCTCTCGCCAGCGCCGAGCAGCAGGATCTTCACTAGCCGCTTCACGTACGGTTTCTCCCGGGAGAGACATCTGTCGATCTCCTTGGACTTTCGTAGCTGTTCGACCTCGCCGCTGTTGAGCAGGCAGACAGGTAGACAAACTTTTAACACGGACCTGGTCGGCAGGAAATCCGCCATGTTCGCACAAACTTCATCGATGCTAATTTGATGCATGCGCGTTCGCGGTGCGCGGGTACGCGACCAAGCCCCTTCCCTAAACTCAGGAAGTAGTGTTGTTGCTGCTGCTTTTTTTTTTTCTTTTTTTTTTTCCTCTTTATTTATATCAAACACAGCAATACAGTTACAATCAAAGCAAAAGAAGAAATGAACTACGGAACCCTGTAAACAATGCAAAAGCTTATATAGAAATAAATAGCTAAACAAAAACAAAAACAAAAAATACCGGTAGATGAATAATTAAATGAAAAATAATAAAGCAAAAACAAATAAATAAATAGACGCAAAATCACATATCAATTAAAAACATTAAACGCAATACATATGTTGGTAGTTTTAACAGCTTTTTTGTTTTGTAGACAGGATAAAGTTGATATATCCTGTTAAAACTCTGACTTAATAGTGCTACTGCTAACGCTAATTATAATAATAATAATAAACACTTCATTCACGCAAACGCAGCGATTCTGTAGCTACTAAGTGTCTCGACACACACAAATACACTTTAATTGACGCTATATTATTTGAAAAAGTTAAGATTAAAGCGTTCATTTCACTTAACTTTCAACTTTACACGGATTTAGCGATCCCGATTCCTGAATTACAACTGAAGCACTCATTTTAACAGTCGTATGTAACTATATAAAATACTTTATGTGTTTGTAAATGACAAAATAATCTTTAAAAAGTGTAATTAAATCGGAGCTCGACACTGCTCCGTTGATGACACGTCGCCCTCTGCTGGTTTACTCCCGTAACTGCGTCACACACAGTTTGACCGTTAGAAAAAAGCAGCGCTCTGATTGGCTGGTTCCCCCCTCGAGCTTTAGGTATGCTGCCTTCACGGACTGTGGGGAACGTGGGGATTTTGTACATTGAACGTATTCCAAAAACGCCAACAAAACTGGAAATACGGACGGAAAAGGCCTCGATTTGAAATGAGTAGGCCTAAACATTTTCACGAATCAACCGGAATATGTATTAGAAAATGGTAGGACGATTGCTATCAATAATGGATTAATAAAAATGTTTTCTATTAAATTATCCCATACTTTTTACATATTAGCCTGTTGTGAATGAATTAATGACATACAACTCTATGTAATTGATATATATCGCGCATTTGCTCACTTTATATGCCATGTGTCATTAGGCTGACTCTCGCTTATACGTGAGAGGTGTGTATATAAAAGCGTGTATGCAATTTCCGAAGCTCCAACTAGCAGCGGATGGAGAGCAAGCGAATGCACCATCAGTATCGCTTATTGCACTTCCCCTCCAGCATCCCCACACGACACAGGGGCTCACGCTCGACAGTAACATCATATACGTTTCTGTGTGAGAGGGGGGAAAAAGCATCATTATGACCATTAAAAACGCTATCCGGGATCATGGACAGAGATATCGTCCACGGATGGCTTGTCTCAAGAAGGTAGGTTATCCTTCTACATCAGTGCTGATGATCACAGCCTCTGCTCAGGGCTCTGAGAATATACCTGCACCTATAGATAGGTCACTTATATGAATTCTCCAACGCAAGCCCTGGGCTGTAGTTACCTGTTGTAACCCTGGCTCTACTGTCATTTACTCTTATTAACTGCAATAGCCTCTAAAACTCTCTGTATTCTCCACAGGTCCTCAGAGGTATTCTGTTTTCCCAGTGCTTGTAGTGTATAGATTTATGTACTTTATTTTTTTCCAAAGCATAAAACCCCACAGGTGCTACAGAATGGTTTGAAGAAAAGCTTCGAGACAGACAACAAGTGTGCCATGTTAAATTATGCATACACATCTGAATTTTGATTACATGATTAATTCAAATCCGTGGGAAAATAATATTTCATGCAAACAGGATGACAAGACAACAAAATGCAGCACATCGCTTCTCTTTTTTTTTTGTTTTTGTTGCTCCTGTGCACTCCCTATATCTGCCCATCGCACTAAATGTTAGACTGTGTTTTGTTGCAACCTTTTCACAGTGATAAGGTCATTCATTTTAATAAGCATTAAGCCTGGATCAGTATCAGTGCTTCCATTTACACCAAGCAGCCGCTGGGAAGAAGTTAATCCAGGCACTGTGTTTTGGAAAACGACAGCCGGCTCCTGTAGCCACAGAACATACAGCTCACTACTTCATCTCACATTTCAAAAATCCATTCACATGAAGAGCTGGATATTTGACTTTTGGCTTTAGCAAAAACATTTGCCGGAAATAATTGAAACAAAAGCTACTGGAGCTTCATTTGCAATATATTTCCAGAGCCTATTGATCCCAGATGCAGCAGCACTCGCTCACAATGTCCCACTCTCCAGGGGAATGCCCACTCAGAACTCATTTCCAGGAGAACCTCATGTTTTGGTCCATGAAAGCCCACTTTGGTCTGGCTCAGCCTGCGGCTTATAGCCTCTCCAGGATGACTTCAAAGCACAAAGCCACTTCAAACAGGCCCGAGAGTGAGCAGCATACTCTGTCTCTCTCTCCCTCACGCACAGACACCGCATTAATGCTCTGCACAGTATCTTGCTTTCTGGTACACACCTGAGCTCTGGTGTACCTGTGGGGCTCCGATGGTATGATCGCTAGAGAAAAAATAAATCAACCCCCCCCCCCCCCCAAAAAAAAAAAACCCAACACTGGTTACAGGGCAGTGACTCAGTGCAAACCGCCCACACAAGCCAAACAAAGGCCATGAGATCATGCATGTAGCACTCCTCACATCTCACCTCTCGCAGTGTTTAAATGCAGAGCAGAGGTGCAGAATTATATTGTTGTTTTTGGATGAAAAAGCTGAATAGTCACAGTCATGAAATCACCAAACATGTGCCTCCGAGTCTAAATATCTCAGAGGGTCAAATTTAAAGTCAACGACAGGCAATAACAGTAGATGCAATTTCGGTAACCCTTTAATTTACAGGCCATTGATTACGTGATAATGTCAAGAAGTAGCCAAGAAATAACAGTCAATTTCATATATGTCATGTTTTTCATAAAGGCAAAAGATTACACATGCTTTTCATGCTTTGAATTATTTGGGAAAGACCAGAATCCTTGCAATTCCTTACCAAGTCTTTGCAATTGACTGATATTTCTAGGCTATTTCTAGACATTATGACGCAATCAGTTGTTATTTCTTGGCTATTTCTTGACATTATCACGTAATTAAAGGCCTGTAAATTAAAGGGTTACCGCAATTTCCCCCCAAATCTTCCATCAAAAAGAGGTTAACAATGTTGAAGATGATGATAATGATCATTATCAGATATTATTTGAGATCTTGGCCATGAAAATGACATCTAACCTGCTTTGATGAAAAGAAAAAAAAATCCTCAAATCACAGCCTGATTTTCCAACCTGTTGTCAAAGCAACCTGTTGGCATGGCGACCTCTGCCCCCTCTATCCCACCGCAACAATCTGTTGCTGTTGTTGTTATTGTCGTGGTTGTTGTGGTAACCTGATGATCTTCCTCTGCAGGCGGAGAAGGTGCTGCTGGAGATGCAGGACCCCAAAACAGGAGTCAAGTCTCAGCCTCAGCGACTGGTTATCACAACAATACCACATGCTATCACCGGTAAAAGAGGACGCACTACACACACACACAAACACAATTCACACAAATATACACATACACAATACAGACACACTGTCGAATGCACATATACAGTAGCTACACACACTCGATGTTATTCAGCGGCTGGTTGAGTGATTTTCCCTGCATAGCCTCACTGGAGGATACCACAGCTCCGGGCTCAAACTCGAGAGCTACAGATTTCATCTCCATGACAACCCCCGCGGTCTCGGAGTCGGAGAGAGAGAGAGAGAGAGGGAAAAAAGTAGGAGGTGAAGGAGGAGGATGATGATGATAGAGTGGGCAAGAGGGAGGAAAAAAAACAGAGACAGAAACACAGAGAAAGAGAGAGAGAGACAGTGAGGAGGTAGTGATGGAGGAGAATGAAGCTGGGAGAACTTTTTCTTTTATCATTTTCCTTTCCTCCTCTCCACTTCTTCCTCCTCCTCCTCCTCCTCCTCCTCCTCCTCCTCCTCTTCTCTTGTTGCTTCCTGTGCTTCCCCCTCCTTCCTCCTGTCTCCCCACATTAGCAGCAGCGGCTAACAGGCCGTCGACACAGCCAGCAGTGGAGGGGTTTGGCATTTACAGGCGTACACCCACCCACCCACCTACCCATCTACCCATCAACACGACACACTCTCAGCACTTATTTCCTCTTAGAGATGGTTTTATAACGGGTTCTGCATAATTTTCTTTCCTTTTTTTATATATATATTTTTTTACCTCTGACTTATCATTTGCATCCTGTCTGCTTCCCTCAGGTGAAGACATAATTGCGTGGTTAGTAGACAGATTTCAGATTGACGCACTAGGTGAGGATACAAGTCTATTTTTTGAAATCATTTTATAATAATCCAACTAAATTATCATGCAACAGCAGCTGTTATATTCCTGCTCATCTCTCTCTCTCTGTCTCTCTGTCTTCTGTGTTCAGAGGCGAGGAGTTTTGGCTCTAAACTGGTGGCGTTAGGTTACATCTACCCTCTACAAGACCACAAACGTTTAGTGATCAAACCAGATGCATCCCTCTATCGCTTCCAGGTAAATCACACCACACATCACATTTTATTTTTTTGCACCACAAACATTTGAAACCCAAAGGAACTATTCTAGTTGTAAAGTTAAAGTTATTCTGTGGTCTCACTCAAACAGAACAAGAAACATCCTTTTCAATGTTTCATTAGGTTTTTTTTCTTGACTGATTTCACAGATGACTGTCAAAATAAAGGTCATTTTCATAATTTTTTTTACAATTTTGTTGATGTATAATTGTTATTAAACCAGCACTAAGTAACTTTTCAACCTTCATAAAATATTTTCGTAACTTTTGTGATGATACATCGACTTACAACAAGTTGAATGACACCTCTGTCATGGCCTGAGGGGGTCTGTATCTCTTTCTCTGGCACTAAGCAGCTTTGAGGAGCATGGTAGGAACCCGGCTCTCACTTAAGTTTCACTTTCATTTTTGCGAGTCACAACAAGGAGGGAACAGGCAAAACGGCACTTTAGCAATGGATTATGTATGTGCTCTCACTTTGAAATGATCCACTGGAAACAGAAACTTAGTTTTGATGTCTTCTGTTAATTTTAATGCAGGATATTTACAGGGCTTCACGCTAGTGTTCATGGGAAATGGAGTCTTCCTTCAAGCAAAACACTACCGCTTTGGTCCACAGGCGCCGCCAAACTCGACCAAAACTGAAAGTTCTTTAGTACTGCTTTAAGACACAGCAGTAAATTTTACATCATTAAATGTAGATATAATTTTGTTGAAGCTTTCTTTTTTCTAATTTCAATATATTCTATACAGTTTTGAGTTGATTAAGGTTGAACAATGTATCAATGTGTCATAAGATGTCAAAAGTGTATTTGTGGTCTTATATGTGGACAAACGGTGTGGCATTATTAGGTTTACAAGATTTTTGGATCTCTGTGTGATGATCATCCCTGATATTCATGTTGGAGTGAACTAGTCAAAACAGACTGATACACACTCAAAGTTTTTTTTTAATCTTTACCGACTTGAAAAGTGTAAGAGAACACAGACTTGAGGACCGTTTCAACCAATTTCTAACTATATAATCTGACAAACACGCATGCTAGCCAGACCTGGACCACACAGCTGCTGTTCATAGTGACGGTTTCACACAGCCGACACGACATCTTGCGGAAACTCCCGAGATTAAACATGACTTCAGAAGAAAAATAAATATCGACGTTAACTGCTTTAGGTGAGGTTTGTAAACTTTGCAGTGCGAGCAACAGGTGAGCAGGCCACGCAACATCCGGTTGGTGTCGTTTACCAGTTTGCTCGCTCTCTTGTTGTGGGTATTTCTGTCAGATATACAGTAACTCGATCTGGAATAGAGACTGGGAAAGGTCCTACTACTCGATCTGGAACAGTTAGAAATCGTATGTAGCGACACACTTGAGGATTATGTTAGTAAATAATCGTTTGACACAAGTTCATAAACTGACATATAGAGCCACGACACAAAATTGAGAAAATATGATCAATTAGACAACATAAAGGTGTAAACCTAACTGAGTCCAACCCACAGTCCCTTGCGCCACATCATCCTCTGTCCCTCTCTCCTTCTCAGAATTAAGGCAAAGAATTAATTTAAACCAACACTAAGGAACTTTTCAACCTTCATAAAATATTTTCATAACTTTTGTGATGATACATCGACTTACAACAAGTTGAATGACACCTCTGTCGTGGCCTGAGGGGGTCTGTATCTCCTTCTCTGGCACTAAGCAGCTTTGAGGAGCATGGTAGGAACCCGGCTCTCACTTAAGTTTCACTTTCACTTTTGCGAGTCACAACAAGGAGGGAACAGGCAAAACGGTACTTTAGCAATGGATTATGTTTGTGTTTTCACTTTGAAATGATCCACTGGAAACAGAAACTTAGTTTTGATGTCTTCTGTTCATTTTAATGCAGGATATTTACAGGGCTTCACGCTAGTGTTCATGGGAAATGGAGTCTTTCTTCAGGCAAAACACTACCGCTTTGGTCCACAGGCACCGCCAAACTCGACCAAAACTGAAAGTTCTTTAGTACTGCTTTAAAAATAAGGTTTTTGGTTTTGTCCTTTCCAGACACCGTACTTCTGGCCCGCACAGCAGTGGCCTGTTGAGGATACAGATTATGGTTAGTAGTAGTAGTTCAGTTTTACATTTCAATCTCAGGTCACTCTCTCATCACTGCTCAGCTAACGCTTCCCTTTTTGTTTCACTACCGAAAGCAATCTACCTGGCGAAAAGAAACATACGGAAGAAAGGAATCCTGGCGCTGTACGAGCAGGTGAGAGCGAGACCGAGAGTCCCGGGAGAAATGAATTTGTCTTTGTTTGTTCTCGGCGTTTAGTGACGCATCGTTTTATGTCCTCAGGAGCAGTATAACCGTCTGCACAAGTGGATGAATCATAAATGGGATTTTATAGTGATGCAAGCTAAGGAACAGTACAGGTAGGTGTGTGAGGAACTCAAAGACGACACTTGAATTGAAGATCACACAGCTGTGACGATCCTGTGTGTGTGTGTGTGTGTGTTTATAGAGCTGCAAAGGAGAGGAAGAAACCAGACCGTGTGGTTTTTGACTGCCAGGAGAGAGCCTACTGGGTGGTTCACAGGCCTCCGGTGAGAATACACTGACACACACACACATGCACACACTCAGATAGCTATCAGACTTGTACTGCGCACACAGGATGCAGCTTCATGTACTGTAGATAACGGAGGATTGCTTAGCAGACAGAGAGGTCTGAAAATAAATTACACTCTGTGTCTGTCTATACTTCCCAGGGTATCTCATTATCTCTACCCATGATGCCTCATTACCATTACATGTCCAGTCAGAGGAAAAGGGCATGAGTGATTAATATTTCAGACTGGGTAGGAGTGGGATGCCGTGGGTTTTCCACCTTGTGAGTCTCGGTCTAACTCGGGTGTCTTCAGGCTGGATCGCTGACCGCCGACCAGACATCCAGAGCTCCCAAATGACCCCGGTTCACTCTGTGTCAAGTGGATTGTGGTAGTTTAATGAAGCAAAAATGTGCTCCGGTATAACTGAAATAAAAAAGGTCAGCTTTATATTGACCCAGATATGAGTTAATTGATGCAGCTGGAGCACCTATTGGTCTCTGGAGGGACCAACAGTTGGACACTTCAACATGGAAGTCCAGTTTTTCACACCTCATTGCTGTCTGCTTTAGTTAATGACCTCCATAATGAGCACATATTGTGAAATCTTGTTTGTTTGTTTGTTTGCTGTGTGTGTCTGTAGCCCAGGACGGTGAGCGGCATGGACTTTGGGCTGGAGCGACGAACAGATCCTAACTCAGGCGAGGTAACAGGTGAGTCTGTGTATGACCTGTATGAAGATAATTCCTGTCCAATCAGCTTATTTTGCATAAGAGGCTTTGATGCATGGATCCATGTGTGTGCAGTCGAGGCGTCTTATCCTCCCTGTCCTCTCCCTGTCTGCTGTTTCAAACATGAAACTATCTCTTACAGAAATTAATCTCTTCTCTTCTCTTCTCTTCTCTTCTCTTCTCTTCTCTTCTCTTCTCTTCTCTTCTCTTCTCTTCTCTTCTCTTCTCTTCTCTTCTCTTCTCTTCTCTCCTCTCCTCTCCTCTCCTCTCCTCTCCTCTCCTCTCCTCTCCTCTCCTCTCCTCTCCTCTCCTCTCCTCTCCTCTCCTCTCCTCTCCTCTTCTGCAGGCATTTCCTGTGGCTCTGTTTTCGTATCCAGATTTTCAAACTCCTTACGGACACTTAAACACATCAATGCATATTTATCCTTATCATTATGTTTCTCTTACATCTTAAAATTACTTCTACATCATAGCCTGAACTTAAACTTGAAGGGGTTGATGATAGGATACATTCCTATATCTTGGGATACTGTAAACAAGGCGATACGCTGGGATTTTTTTCTCCTCGGAAGTCTATTTTTAGAAAGACTCTCATATTTTATATGCACAAACAAATACAGTCTATTGTTATGCATTTTAAACAGTCGTATCTGCATTTGCATTTCACAGTCCCTGCAACACCAATCATAGAAAAAGTCAGTGCAGGAAGGGAAAGATAAACATCATAGAATTAGATTTGTAGACAACTATATTACTATAATAGATATTCACTGCAACATACAACAAAACTATTTTTTTGTGTGCAATCTAAACAAGTAAATGACCATCCATTAGAGAATCAAATCCACCTAACACTCCACTGTGCCTTTGATTATTGTATTTGTCAGTCATTTGACACATAATAAATGTAAAGCACCATTTAATGTTTACTTTGTTTCCCCCCAAGACAAAAACCCCGGACTTCTACGAGAGAATTGTAAGTGAGATTTTATCCTCCTCTCTTCCTTTTGACTTTTCCAACATTTTTCTCTCACTGCGTTTCATCTGAACCAAGCAGCTGCGCTAACTGTTAGCGCCGATCCACAGGGACTGACCTGTTTTCCTCACAGTTTTATAGCTGTCATCTCTGCTCTGCTCCCTGCAGATGATCTTTACACAGCAGTCAATCATGAGGCCCAGAGTGAAGTCATCTGTGTCCATTGGCGCGTAAGATTGCGTTTTCACTTCTTCTCATACTGTATCCGTGACAGGACAGGTGGTTCACGCTGTTTGTAGCACAAAGAGTGTGTTTAAAAATAGCAAATACTGTACACAATATCTTTACCTGAGTCACCAACAAAAGGAGGACAGGTGAAAGTCACGCACAGGAGAAATTTGACACATCTGCTGTCAGTTCATGTTACTTCTATGTAGCAGAAACTATGCGGGTCACTTTTTCATAACTCCTCAGTAACGTATTATCATGTTGTGCAAAAAATGTAAACAAAACCTTTAAAAAAAATCCTGACTTTTCTTTTTTTTTTTTTGGATACTTATACACTACAAAAACTCAAAATCTTACTAAGAATATTTTTATTATTTCTAGTCAAAATGTCATTTCTAGTCAAAACAAATCTAATTATACATAAAATAAGACTCATCTTAAAAAAATAACTTGTTTTTAGACACTTTTTTTTTTTTTTTTTTTTTACTTTTTTCAAGCATATTTTCACTTGACATAAGTTGAAAAATCTGATAGTGGATCAAGTTTTTCTTTCTTATTTAAGCACAAAAAACTTGCTTTCACTGGCAGATTTTTCTACTTATTTCAATTGAAAATTAGTTTGAAACAAGTGAAAACTGTCTAAAAACAAGTTCATTTTTAGGTGATGAGTCCTATTTTAAGTGGAAAGAGATTAGTTTTTACTAAAATTGAGACATTTGGAAAAGAAATAAGACAAATATTCTTGGAAAGATTTTGAGTTTTTGCAGTGTATCACATTAGTACGGTGGCCCTGAGAGGTCATTGCACTGCAAAACACAAATGCAAAGTCACAGACGTGCTGTAAATTCACTTCTGATGACTCGAACAAACAAACGAAACACATTTTACACGTCAAAGTTTAAGTTTAGCCTTTGTTCAAACATTATAAACAGTCATTTCCCCCTCTTCTTCTCACAGCCTGGTGAAATACTGCACCACCTACCAGGGCCACGACCCGTTCCTCTCCAAGTGTCTTCCCAGCAACCCCTGGCTCACTGATGACGTCACATACTGGACTCTGAACATGCCCAAGTGCGTCAGGTTGAATTACACTCATTTAAGATAATGTGCCATCTCTTCTACGTTAATGGTTTTCTTCCTCTGTGGCTGTTTGTGTGTGTATACGTCGTCAGTGTGGAGATACCGACCAAGATGCGTGTGGAGAGGTGGACCTTCAGCTTCGGCGAGCTGCTCGCAGACCCTCGAGGACTAGAAGATTTCAGACTCTTCCTGAAGAAAGAATTCAGCAGTAGGATGGTCGACTCTGGAGATTCATTTGTGGTGCCTTTACATTGAGACACTGTAAGATGAGCAGCGTGCTAGCTGTGTTTTCTTTTCCGTCTTGACCTGTTTCAGGTGAGAACGTGGCATTCTGGGAAGCCTGTGAGGATCTGAAGTGGGGCACAGCTGCGACCATGAAAGAGAAAGCAGAGGCGATCTACAAGTAACGTCTTCTCCTCTATACTGTAGCTGAAAAGAATGGTCAATATTATTGATTTGCCCATTAGCCTGTGATAGAAAATAAATCAGAGGCTGATTTGATAATGGCTTAAATGATTATTGTTTCCTGCAGTTTCTCTGACTGGAGGATTTTTGATATTTCATCAACTACTGAAAAAAAATAGCTGCAGATTATGTGAAAATAGGAAAGTTGATTGACGAGTAAATGATAAATAAAATACTAATATAAAGACTTGACTCTGTTTAGCTGTGGGATGTTTTTATCATTAATTGAAAACCTGCTGCAGCAGCTGCTCAGAGTCACGTCATTCAGCTTCGTGTTGAACTGTTTCCCATGTGTTTCTCCAAATCTCTCGATCCCAGGACCTTCCTGGCCCGCGGCGCTCCACGCTGGATCAACATCGACGGAAAGACAATGGAAGTCACAGTGAGAGGCCTGAAACACCCACACAGATACGTCCTGGACCCAGCCCAGACTCACATCTACATGCTCATGAAGAAGGTCAGTGAACGCACCCATACGTGGGGTTTGACCACAGGATAAGATTGTTTAAATTAACTCATTAACTCACCCATTTATAATTCATGATGTGTTGGTGTTTCAGGACAAATACGGGCGCTACATAAAATCTCCGGTCTTCAAGGACCAGATGAAAAAGGCCATCGGTCCTGAGGAGCACAAGTTCACGTAAGAGGAAACTTTTATTTCTCTTTTCTTGACTCAAAGACACGAAACATTCACAAGGACTCAAAGATGAATCGGTTTGATTTTGGGGGTCAAAGGTCATGCACGTGGTGACCTCATAAAACATGGGTTTTGGCCTTGAGAACGTGATATCTTGAACACATTTTTTCAGGTTTGCTAAAAGCTTTCATCTGGACTCAAGAACAAACTGATCAGAATTGGAAATTGAAATTGAAAAAAGTGATTAAAGGTCAAAATTCAAAGGTCAGGTTCACTCTGGCCCTTAACAAACATGCGTTGGCCGCATTAATGTAATATTTCAAGAACTCCTTAAGGGAATCTGTCAAATCTATAACAGATCTTCGCTTGGACTCAAGGATAAACTGATTTTGATTTGAGGGGTCAAAGGCATGGTGTCCTCACAAAGCTCGGATTTAGCTTTATGAAAACGATCTGATGGATTGATTTTATTTGACACTTTGTTATAAAACATGATACATTTCTGCACTATAGTTAAAACAGAAGGTCGGGATAACACAATAAAGCCACAGGGCTTATTTCCATTGTGGTCCCTAGATACAACATCATGAGTCCTGAAAATCACAGTAGTCCAAGAAAAGTAAATCTTCAGCCATCACACACAAACTTTTAAAACGTTTTATATAATTACAAGGTGCTTTATTGGTAAGATAAGAGAAAAGAAGAATTCAGGTGACATTTCCAAACAATAATGGGGATCAAACAATAAAATAACACAAAGGGTAAAGGAAAGACATGTGTTTTAAGAAGGGATTTAGAAGTGGCAGTAATTTGGCAACTTGTTGGAAAAAAAAATCAGCCTGAGACAGAAACAGCTGCAGAGTCAAATGAGGAAATGGAAACATCAACTATTCCCCACAAAGACGTAAGAGTGACGCTGGTCTGAGGAACTAAAGTTCTCTAATCTCTCTGGCTGATGTTTTGCTTCCTAAAACCACCACATTTATCACTCTACAAGACTTAACTCTCACCTTGTCTTTCCCTTCCTCCTCTTCTCTTCTCTTCTCCTCCTCCTCCTACTCCTCTCCATCCCACTCTTCATGGATCACATCCCTCCCGTCTCCCAGTGACGCCCAGTTGGAGCAGAATGCGAGGAACAGGCGGCCCAGTCCGAGCCCGATCATCCTCCGGCAGCAGGAGCAGGAGTTCAAAGCCAAGATGGCCGCCAGTGCGCCTGTTGACATCACACAGGTCATGAGCAAACTTAGCAAGCAGGGCAAGGACGCCCCTCCTCCCCCTCCTCCTAAGAGATAAACACATGATCTACAGTGATTTATTATTATTTATTTATTCAAAAAAAAGCTTTATTTATTTGTTAATGATAATATATATATTTTAATGCCATGTAGCCTCAGTTTAAAAGCTGCGATAAGTATAAGTAATATAAGAGGGGTTGCTCGTACTCATTAACTCACAGAGATATCAGACAAATGTAGTTCCCTCCAGTTATATGGAGCTTTTTAGTGTCTTTTATAGCTCATTGTCTTGGATTTACATCTCACAGCCTTACTGTTTGCTTCACTCTAAGCGCTTTCTTTTTTTGTTTCTTTCTTCTTTTTTCGGCAGTAATAAGTAAAGAAAAAAAGGCAAACACACATAGTTATCGGTTAATAGCCGTCAGTTTGTTTCCATCGCCCACAAGTGGATAAAAACTAAGCCGTAGCAGGTTGTTTTCACATTCAAACCTCCACATGTAAAATCCATCCATGCTCATGTCAGAGAATCACACAGGTGAATGTCCTCACTGTCTTGTTGCTTTGTTTGTTGGTGCTACAGAAAGAGAAAGAAAAAATCTTTTTTTTGGTCCTACAAAGAAGCAAATATAAGAATGAAAGTGACATGGAAATGTGGAACATGTGATCCTGAAAACAGAAGCCACTTACACATTAGGTTAAAAAAAATGAAGATGTCAAGTACAACGAGAAAACAACAACAACCTGTAACCACTTCTCCTTTGTGGTTCATAGTTTTGGTTTGTCAAGTATTTTCCAGGTTTTGAACTGTTTACCACTGAGATTTATTCTCCTCCACTAGTTACATTTTACTGAATTTGAATAGAGCAAAACCTGGGCTAACAACAACAACAAAATAAAGTGAACTGAGCCTTTAAACACAGGGTAAACTACAGAGAGGACAAACGACCACTATCTGTTTCCATCTGTTGTGTTTCTGTTCATACGACCAGCAACTGGTGTGTGTGTGTTGTGTTATTTGTCATGGTGTGTGTCGTACCGTCCATCTCCACTCATTCATACACACACACACTCTCTGTACTATTAGTGTTTGTTTTCTCATCAGCCACAATAAAACATCCTCGAACCACAAACTCTCACTCTCATGTGTCTTTGTCTTGACTCGTCTTTCACTCACTGTTTCATCTCATCTGAACATCACGTTCCCACAGCTGTCCGCCATATCTGATGATGATGATGATGATGATGATGGTGGTCCAGATTACTGGTAATGAGACCAGACACAGTTTATCTCTGTTTCTCTTCCTGTGGAACTTCCTGTTGTCATTCTTCATTTTCTCTTTCATTCTTAATGTTTGCTGCTTTCTTTCTTCATGGGTTTCTTTCTTTCTGACTTTGTTTTTCACACTTTCTCTCCTTTTTTTTAGTGCATTTCTTTTGTTCTCTCTGTGTTTTCATGCTTTTCTCTCTATCTCTACTTTCTCCCATTTCTTACTTTCTGTCTTTTTCATTTCTTTCTTTCTCTCGTGCATTTTGTTTTGCTTTCAAATGCATTTCTCCTTTTTCACTTCATTTTTTAAAAACATATTTCTTCTTCTTTTTTTTTACTTTTGTTTCCCTCCAGTATTACTATCAAATACAATAACATGTGTTACTGTATCTAAGGTTCCTCCTTGCCTTAATAGGTTTGTATCATACTCAGATCAATGAGCTTATTGATGGGCAGAAACAAATTTAAGGTGTTTTTTTTTTAAACTGACGGGTGTTTTGAGTTGGTTATCAGAGTATTGTGGGATGTTTTGGAGTCAGTTGTCATGCTTTGCCCAGTCTTGGGTTTGTTATGATGTTTCAGTTGATTAAACATTATAAATTCTTGGTGATTTTGCTTGTAAAACCTTCTGCTGATTTCCCTCTTATGATTCTCTCTAACTTGAATCTTTTGACCTTTGACCTCACAGCTGTGCCGCTTCACCACCCCTGTCCCCCACCTCGCCGTCTACTCCGGCTTCACCGACCCCCCCTCTGCCAACGCCTCACCCTCTCTGCCTTTCCTGGCCCACACCCCGGCCTGTCCCTCCCCCATCAGCGTGGCCTTGGACAGCACCTCGGTGTCCGAGCGCCGGGTGGAGGCCGGCGAAGGAGGAGAGGGAGACGGGAACAACCCCGAGGCCCGAGCAGCACCCATGGCGGGTGGGAGTGTGTCCAAATCCCGCATGGCTCTGTCGCTGCGCCGCCTGCTGAAGCGGGGCTGCACCCCCTCCACCATGTTCGCCAGCTTGTCGCCTAAATGCCACTCAGCCGCCGGGACCAGCAGCCGCATTCAGCCGATCAGCCCCGATCAACCCAGTCAGGCCCCGCCCAGACGGATCGGAAAGTGAGTCCTGTCTGTAAAACCGGTTGGAAATCAGACAGACTTGAACTTTCAAGTGATGTATTTAATCATTTTGATATTTTACTGTCCATATTAGGTGAACATTAGAGACTACAGTCTAGTCCTGTGACCTCAGTCTAACTACAGGCAGTATGACTCCAATATTTTTTTATTTAACCAGATAAAAGACCCATTGAGATCAAGACCTCTTTCACAAGGGTGATCGGGCCAAGAAAGGCAGCAGCACACATCATAGTGAATAAAGACAGATACATAACAAAACAAACATTGGAATATAAAAGTGCAAGCAATTAGACAAATAAAGTGCAGGAATTATGGTTACAGTAACAGTTTAAGTACTGTTCAACAGATTTCTGTTACATAATACATACAAAAGTGAATATGGCTTCTTAGTTCAAACTACTTTTAAGTCACATCCCTGTTGGTCCAGTCAGATAAAATATGAACAATTGCTGAGTGAAGACCTTCGACTGCCAAAGTCTAATCAGTTTGTCCTTAGGTGTAAATGGAAATCGATGCAAAAGAGTTATGAGATATTGATGATGCTCATGAAAATCACCACGACCTTGACCCTTGACTTTTGACCTGTGACCACCATAATCTAATCAGTTCATCCTTGAGTACTAAATTAAAAGAAGTTCCCTCAAGGCTTCATGGAAACATTTAACTCACAAGGTCAAAAACTGTGATTTGTGAGCACACTATGCCCTTAACCTCAGGTTCTGTTCACAAAATATTTTCAGCACAAAGTGGCATCGTACATAACAGACAGTGGAGACATAGAGGTGGTGGAGACCAAAACAAAACCAAAATTGATTATTCAGTATAAATTGAGCGTGTGACCGGAAACGTAACTGTAAATAAACAGTTTACATCAACCACAACAACTTAATAGACAATTGATGTATTATCGTACCTTATTTCCCTATCCCCAAGTGTGCAGTGAATCAATAGATGAACTAATACTTTTAAAATGTGACTATTTTGTCTAACGTTGACCTGCCCATTTGGATTCAATCTGTATAAAATGTGTCTCACATCGAGCCTTTTCTTCAACCTTGAACAGTTTCTTCCAGATTAAAGTGGATATTCCTCCGGAGTGCCGTATCTACCCCATAGAGTCGGAGGATGAGGATGAGGAGCACCGGGCTGCCTCTCGGGGAGGCGTGGGAGCTAAAGAGATCATCTGCCCCTGGGAGAGCCTCACTCCACAGAACGGGACGGGTTAATAGGAGGGATTAACACAGGTATAAAAAACAAACAAACCTGGTTTTTTAAAAATCTGTGTGGAGCAGACGCAGCGTGTCTGTGTAAACAGGCTGGCGGCAGATTTTCCCCATGTTCTGACAGAGATAAAAAAAAAAAAAAAAAGAGAGATCTCACACAGTGCATGACGGTGTAAAATCTCTGTGTTCATTGTCCCTGTGTAAACGTGGTCACACTCTCACCACCAGGCCACCAACATAAAAACCAAACAACATGAGGACTGACACACACCTGTCAATCTGAGACGCTGTGGAGAAGATGGCTGTTGGTCTATGATAGACTCTGCAACAACTTCCTCTGTCCACACTCCTTAAAGGAAAACCTATGTTTTGAGTATCAAACAGTCACTACCTATAGCTTTTAAAGGAGCCATGTGAAAGTTTTTGCTATCGTTACATAGCTTACATTAGCATTAGCACCTTTTGCAATTGCAATTTTTGAATCAAACGTCATTTCCTATCTTCCTAAGAGCTCCATGAATGGAAAGCAACTCTTCTCTTCTCTCTATTCCTTTCACATACTTAAGTCAGCATGCTAGCAGCTAGCTAGCCCCAGCCTGGTTGAGTCCGTCTCTTCACTTTTTGATAGCGACTCAGTGTAGCCTCCAGTCTGCCCCTAAAGAAGACCTGGTGCTGCTCAGAGGATCGTGACCTCTGTTCTTGTGAACACAATCGGTCAGTTTACATGCACACAGCACACTGTTTCCTCTTTCTGATTGAATTCATTCCAAATGAGTCTTTCGGGTTAATTGTTTACATGTGATATCCGATCGGGTGTTTACATGAGCCACGTTGCATTTGTCCAGAACTGACGTTTTACAGCCGTGTGGCCTACAGAGACTACTTTGATCAGATTAACTGTTTACATGGATCTTGATCCAAAAATTGACCAGCATGAACCACCCGTCTTGATCGGAAAGAAATTTATTTCAGAATGAGCCCGTTCGGATTAAAATTTTCCAATCGACTTGTTTACATGATGCAATTTTATTCGGATCGGCATTTATTCCTATTTTATTCCGATTATTTGTGCCCATGTAAACAAAGTTAGTGATGGCTGAAGCTCTCATCAAGTGACAATCACAGTCGTCCTCTCAACAAATAGCTCCATTGAAGGAACTGTCTGGTGCAGGTTAATCCTCCTCTCGTAGGGCCAGTGCTTGTTTAAAATTTTAAACACACAAAGGCTGTGACGAGTCTTCCCCTAAACCAACCACCATTAATTTTACTATTTTCATTCATTCATTTGACATTTTATATTTGGCAGGGCATTTATCTAGTTGATATGGCCTGAAATCCATCTGTTAGGAAAGAAGAACCAACTACGAGTGAGTAATTTGCATTTATTTGTTTTAATGCAAACTTCTCCTCAGGTTCCCAGGAAACTACTGAAACGTAGTACAACCGTCTGAACGAACTTCAGCCAACAGGAAGTTGAGCGTTTGATACTCAGAACACGTTTTTTCCTAAACTACAGCCTTACTGTCACCAACCTTTACTGATGTGAGCACCAGCTGAGCCAGCTGTTTAGGACAAACATGGTGTATAAGCAACCAAGAGCTTAAAAAACTGAGCCGTAGCTTTCACATTCAACACCTCATGTATCTTTACGAACAGTAGCCGAACAGCAGCCTTATCCACCTGTTTTGTTTTTCTTTCTTTGGCCTTTAAAGTTTCTACAGAGCAGGCATATACACAGATGTGTTTGGGGACCAGCGCCAACTATTGATGAACTAAAATTATTTTCTGATTTGCAAAGAATAAAACTGATGATCATCAAGTTATGTATATATAAATATAATATATATATATATAAATGTTTACATCCTAGAGAGCCAAAGCAGAAAGGACACACATAGACTGCCTGTGCACATGCCTGCTAAAAACATAGATGATGTATTTGTATATTTACTGAATAATGACCAGTTTTCTGAAGTAGAGAAGTGTTCTTGTGCTGCTAATAGACTTAGATGCCTAATCCCTAATTTACTTACCTCTTACACACATGATGTGAAATGACCGATAGGATGCATTTCAGATCCAGTGGGAGCGCACGAGCAGCTTGTCCACATGTTGCTGTATCTGCAGATGTGCACTCTTCATGATCGAAGAATTATTGTAATGGGTGGGTGGAGTAATAGTTTTGTATCTGGCTCCACAGCTGTTTTGTACTCTTTGTGTAGCTGTTGTGTACTGTGCACAACAACCCTGAGCGAGGTGTTGATATTTTCCGTGTCTCTCTGCTTTGACACGACAGTACAATGTGAATCAATTGTCAGAATGTATTATCTTTACCATGTTTACAGATGCAAGAATGTGAAAAATACCTTAACTTTGTTGTATTTGATTTGTACATTCCATGGCTTGTGTCAAGTGCCTCAATAAATGACTGTCTTAACACAAAGGCTCGCCTCCCTTCATGATACATGTTCATTTAAAAAAGCAATGTGTGTTTCCCCAAAAATGTAATATCTATTTTAGTTTTCTTATATTTTACTAAGACTGTTTGACCACCATACACTATGTACAGCATGCACAAGCACATAACACAAAAATACTTTCTCTAACATGACAAAAACTTCATTTCTAGTGTCTGCACAGTTGAATTGAGTGTGCTTAGTTTAGTGTATCATTTAGAGCAGTGGTTCTCAAAGTGGGGTCTGGGGACCCTCAGGGGTCCTTCAGAGGGTTCAAGGGGGTCCCCTACTTTTTCTCAAATTTTACCACATTTTTTTCCCCAGAAATATTACATTTGTTTCCAGACATTTCTTGACATTTTTCCAAAAATTCATGCCACTGGCGGTAATTTAACCGTGCATTGACTAAAAAAAGTACCGTTATTTAGTCTCAGAACAAATATTTGTGTATTTTTGGTGTTTGTTTCAAAACTTTGTCCAGTGGGGGGGTCCGTGGTCTAATTTGTGTCAGTTTAGGGGTTCTGGATGTAAAAAGGTTCAAGAACCACCAGTGGCGGCCTTAGGCATCTGGGGGCCCGTTTCAATATTTCATATGAGGCCCTATGTTAAACATAAAATGATTTGCCAGCTATGTGCCCATGTGTCGCTGATGCTTTAAACCCTGAAAGGACGCAGTAAACGCACTATCCATGCATCCCAGGTACGCACAACACATTAAGTGTTAAAATCACTATCAGGGCAAGAAACCAGGACTTAGCAGAAAAAACGAGGACTGAAGTTGGTTTTCATCAAAAAGCAAAATCATTATGTAGCTACATTTTCAGACATGAACAGGAATCTTAACACAATCAAAAACTACAGGCTTTAACAATATTCTGAATTTAAATTGGCAACAAAAGTAATGAGAGCAAAGTGCTCCGCGTTATTTCAGCACCACGACCACGGACAAGGAAAGGACGAGACATGCGGACAGACAGACGTCTACAGGTGCTGATCCTGTCGGTGCTGCGGTGCTGGAGCAGCAGACAGACAGCTGTCTCCTCCATTATTAAAATCTGTAAATAAGCTGCCAATAATATCACATTTTAGTTGTGCTCTCGCTGTGTTTTATTTCTCTGTTAAGTTAGGACGTACTCATAGATCGCCTGTTTGGAGGCATTTTAACCCGAGGAAAAAAAGAAAAGAGGAGGAAAGTGATTACGCAACTGGGCGCACGTCAGGAGGAAAGCAGGAAAAACAAAAGGACATTAGAAACGCTAAGAGAAAAGGAATAATACTGGGAGAAGGAAAATGAGGGTCTATTGATAGTTTGCGGGCCTTTTTCAAAGGCAAGCCTACGTTGTTATTGATATTTCCAGCCGTATTATTAATTAGGAGCGATTAGTAGGCTACTGTTGCGGTGTGGCATGACACGCGCATCAGGTTGCAGAGCGGATCAGGGGTAGAATGTGTGACCGCACGGTGGACAGAGCTGTTTGTGTGTGTGGTGGATGTAGGCCTGTGTGTGCGTGTGTATGTTAAGGTAAAACCTAGGTGATGAATTATTGTACTGTCTTTTACTTGGTGGCTGGCAGCTGGGGGCCCCCCTGGTGGCTGGGGCCCGTTTCAATTGAAACGGTTGAAACATAGATAAGGCCGCCTATGAGAACCACTGATATAGAGCTTGGACACAAATTAAATAGTCTATGTTTGTCTTTTAACCAGGTGGTTGCACTGATACCAGATTATTAGATCAATGAATACCAAATGAATGCAGTCAGTCAGGGTGATGACACTACTCGGCCACTAGGTGGCGATACAGCCATGACAACTGGATGTGGGTGCTGTTTATATTGTAACACAGGCTGGTGAGCGTAAATAAGAGATCCAGGTGCTGACTGAATTGTGAAATATCAAAGTAAACAAGATATATTTACTATTTGTGAGATTTTCTAAAATTAAGACTTCCCTCATTGCTACTCACTTTATGGGAGAAGTTATTACACAAGAGCCACAGGGAAACTGGCTCAGCTCCCTAGATATATAGGCTAATACAATACAACATAATATCATACAGATGTTACTTCAGGGTTTCTGTGCACAAAAGAAAGCGATTGAACTTGTTGTCAACAGCATCTCATTCTCTGCCACTGCAGATCTCGCTGACTGATGTGGAGAAACACACGACCACTCAGGTTAGTGAACTGAGGCTGGAGCGCAGCTTTGATCTGGCTGTGTGGTTTTGGTGTCTGTGAACAGAACCAGCCGATCGCTATCTCAACAACACCCACACAGGGACGTCCATGCGCAGTCCAATCATACATTAGCTTACCAAGGAGGACCAGATTTATGCAGCATACTTAACATTCATCTGAGGTGTGCATATATTACAATATATTTGTGTGGAAGTATCTTTTAATCAAGCTCAGTGTTTGGTGTTAGACCTGAATGAGTTTCTCAGAAACCATATTTATCATGGTTTGTTTTTTCCTTTTAGTTTCAGGACAGTTGCGCATTTTGTTGATTATCTGCCTTGAACTCTTTGATTTCCCACTTACCTGTGGCTCAAACTGCTGGGCTGCTTGTAGCTATACAAGAGAAAATAAATCTTATATGATACATAAATATCAGATTCTCGCTCTTCAACTTAGGCTCAGGCTAAAAACACTAATGTAAAAACTATTTGCTATCTAGTGGAAATCAGTGAAAACATTTGTGTGCTAGCATAGTTTGCAAACTAACTCACAGCTAATGTCCAAACATGGTTCAGCTGACTACAATCGTTAAGATTCACCAAGCTAAGTGGCTAATTGTAGCTTTAGTCTGGTGTTTGGGAAGGAAAAAAAAAACACAACAACAATCAGACAGATATAGCTCTGACATACTGACACCTGATAAAAGTTCTGAATCTGAATAATGTGTTAAGTTATTAAAACAACTTCTTGTTTACCTGTTGCCTATGATGAATTTGAGGTCAATATTTACATCTGTCTGTAAAGCAAAGGAGGGGGCTGCTGCTGACTGGTCCTTTAATGCTTCACTCATTTGACTTGAGTGCATTAAGAGCCACTTCCTCTTGAACTGGAAACCAGACCAGCATAAACAGGAAAACAAAACAATGCATCAAAAATGCAACAAAACAATGCATTGAAACTGTGCAGTGTGCACACACACATACACACAGTGACAACTAGCACGCACACTCACACACACTCACACACACACACACACACACACACACACACAGGTAGTCTCTGCAGACATAAACATGTGTCGGCCGCTGTGTGTGACCTCGCTGTGACATGATGAATGACCAAATCAGAGGCGTAATGAAACGCTGCACATTCGCCTGCTGCTGCTTCCCTATGTATTCATGTGTGTGTGTGTGTGTGTGTGCCCAGGACCTCAATCAGAAACACAGGTGACCTGGTGTCGCGCTGAGCTCGTAGGTTTGACAAGAGAAGATAATTACTGGTAACCCCCTGTAAAATCAACCATGGAGTGAAAGTGAGTAGTCGAGGAAGAAGAGAAGTGACCTTGAAACTTCAACGATATTTAGGTCAGCGTTTACGGCCTCCTCTTTGCCCTGTGATACCGTTTGACCCACATGCTTCCTTATGACCTCCTTTAACTCCTCCTCCATACCTGAAAGGTCTTTGATTACTCTGTGATACTCTGCTAATTCAACTCAGTCGTAATCCTGTCAGCATGGCCCGACCCTGTGACGACTCAGTTTATTATTATTGTGATACTATTATTTTAAGGGAATAAATTCAGTCTGGAAAATCAGTATTTCAGTTATTTTACACTGGTAACTGGACTTGATTGAAGTTTTTTAAGACTTTCTTGAAGTCTGAAGTCTTTCAGCTAACACATGTGCAAATACATCTTAGAATATCAATAATGATCATCTTTTCATATATTTTAATTTATTGATTTATTAATCTAATTAGAAGGAAAACACAGATCGTAGGGTTAATTTTGGCCACTTTTAAATCGTTTTTCACATATTTTGTATTCAAATACATTATTTGCCTTTATAACGACGAACGAAAATCTCGCAGCAAATCTCGCGCATGTGCACAAGCATCAACAGAGCCACTGGGAGCTACTACTACAACAAGGCTAAAAACAGAGATCAAATTAATTTTTTCCAAGCAACTTTTTCATGTCGTGGCTTCATATCAAGACACTTGGGTCAGTACGGACGAGCAGTATGGAGGTATCTGGATGTTTCATAGTGTGTGTTTTGGACAATTCAAGCTCTATCCACCGCCATTATATGAAAACCCGTAGCCAGCCGGACCCCCCCCCCCGGAACTCCAAAAGCATTTTGATGACTCTGAAAGTTCTCCAAACCCTTCCTTGGCATAAGGGTAAGTAGAAAATTGGTGAATTATCGATATTGGGTGAAGTATTCCTTTAAATCCAGCTGCATATACTGTAAACACACACTGTCTTTACATCTACCAGGACATTTAGACTGTATGCAGCACACACCACTTCTTCTTTTGCTCCAGACAGACACAAGCCTTAACTACCATGACCTCTAGAGGGCTGCGCCACTTCAGCATAAACAAGTCATTCTATGGCTTTTTTCTAAACAACCGTTGTTCCCGTTTCCCGAGGACAGTTTCAAACTGACGCGTGGAGTGTGTGAGAGAGAGACAAAGCAATTTGGTCATGACCACGCCGGGATGTCAGGTGAATTTCAGGCTGAATAAAACTGCAAGATCTCTGTCAGCTATGCCTTAGGGTAAAGTTTCCCAAGAATAACAAACCAACCAACCAACCAACCCCTGTCGCTCCCTCTGCATCCAAACACACAACACACACACCAGAACCAAAGCATGCACTGACATGCACATGCATTTTACACATTATGCACACACGTGTGCAAACACACACACACACACAGATTTATGCACGCCCACGCATACAATCTTTGTCTCATGAGAAATGGTATTAATACCTGGCAGGCTTTAAAATGTCAGCCAGTCTCAAACAAGGTGCACAAAGACCCAATTTATTTATGGATCTGACACTTCTCATGTCTTTCTGCTCTTGAGCTATTTTTTGCTTTCAAAGTGTGTCTTTAGAGGAAGAAGGAGGAGGAGGAGGAGGAGGAGGAGGATGGATGGAGATGAAGATGTGGACTGACTGAGTGCTGGAACAAAGGTGTGTGGGACAGTGCCCCAACCGATCAGCTGGTGAAGCCCTGAGGATTTGGTGTTTTAACCCACAGCCCCTCTTCTCTTAGGATGATTCTTCCTTCTCTGACCCTCGCTGTGATCAAAGTGTTGCAATAAGGTGATAAAAATATCCCTAATGTGGGCTAATCAAAACAAAAATCAGCATTCAGCCCTGATGACTGCTTTCTAATATGAGTTGATGGGAGTTTATTTACTCTCCTCTCCTCTTGTCTTCTTCCATTGTCTTTTAATTCTCACTCTCCGTCCGCCCCTTTTAGTATTCACCTCCACACTCTCTCACACAGTGGTCCAATCTCCAGAGCTGTTTACTCATTGAGTGATGATTGCCTGTTTAAACATCTGTCCTCACCAGTGTACACAGCTACACACACACACACACACACACAAACACTCACACATATACACACACAGACAGCTCCATGTCTGGTTGTATTGCTGACAGCAGGTAACATCAGAGTCTACCTGGATGAATCAAACGAGGTCTGGCAAAGGTCTCCACCCCTTTTACCAGCACATCTAATTGTGAGGTTAAACTCCCTCTGATGGGAATTATAAGCAGGACCGGTTCCACTGAGAATCAACATCACAAAAGACAAAGAGCTTAGATAAACTAGAATGAATATCCACAGTCTGCACCGACAACCTGGATCATTTCCCCTGGAGCCAAAACAACTATAAACATGGACTTTCAAATCCAATTCAACCTGCATTTGGATGGCTATTTAGATCTTTCAACTAGGTGCACAAGTCGGGCATTGTTTGGTAAAACATTACCCACAAGAACAAGCTGATATGTCACAACAAAGAAAAGTCAAACATACACACTCTGCACCTACAACCTGGGTCGATCTCTCAGGAGCAGGTGGCTCAAACCAGAGCCAAAGCAAGCAACAGGCATTGAATTTCAAACAAACTGAACCTGCAGCTGGATGGCTATTTAGATGCTCCTGCTGGACGTGTTTGTAGGATATTGTTTGGCAACACACAGGTCATGAGAACAAGATGATATATTACAACATTTTTTCCTGCTCTGGCGGTTTAAAATGAAAAGAAGTGGCTTTATTACTTGCTTTCCCCTCCTTCTGCTGTTAACATGTAGTAGTTTAAAAACACAATCATCACTCCCAGTCATTTTAATTCCAGAAGTGTTATCCATATCTAACTTTTTTTTTTTTGGAGAATGTCATTTCTTTTCATGAATAAAAATAAGCTACTTATCAAAGCTGACGCAGACAACTCTCCACACGACTGAAAACAGCTCTCATTAAGGTTTCAAATGATCTCCTGCTTGCTGCTGATACAGCTGAATATTGGATTTTTTTTTTTTTGTGTTACTAGACCGTAGCTCTGCCTTCGACACAGCTGACCTTACAATCCTAATCAACTGTCTGGGAAAAATGGGCTGGTCACACAGACGCTGACTTCTCGTGCTCCTGTAATAGAGGGTCTGAGTTTTGGAAATGCTGGCTCATCTCCGGCTCTGACTTTACTCACTGGCCTCTGTTCCCCAGGGCTGGAGTTTTTCCTCAACACATGGTTTTACATTTGCATTCTTCCTTTAGGGCATATCATTTGTAAGCGTGATCATGTATAAGCATGAAATTGGTTCTAATTGCTATGCGGACGATGCCCCTTTGTATCTTAGAGCCTGTTTCGCCCTGTTGCTTTTCAGATACTAAGTGCTGGTCGTCTCAGAGCTTCCCCCTGCTCAGTAACGTTAAAATACTGATCGGTCAGTTTGTCGCTTTTAACACCAAAATCTGTGATATCATACAGCCTAAATATAACAATCACAGTTATTACGCTGCTTTCCTGTTATTTGTCTACTTCACACATCTTATCTATACTGTAAATACCACACAGTAGATATTGTATTATTGTTTTTATTTATATTCTTTACTTACTATTTACATTTTTTTATGTTTTACTTCAATCTCAAGTAGTTAGGTAGTACTTCAGCCTGGGGTATTTGATATTTCCTACACACTTTTGTCAATTTTAATTTTCTTCTTGCATGATCCAATTTGCTGCTTTAATTGCTGCAGAAAATTTCCCCACTGTAGGACAAATAAATGCTAATAAAGATTCTGGGTCTCGAGCTGTTTTATTATTCATCTACATGGTTCTTCAGTTTCATAGCTTTATAACATCTCTAAAATTAGGAGTTTATCTACGTTTTTATCTTTAACGTTACTCATAAGTGGGTGGGTGTTATCTGTATATTGTGGTCTGTCCATTTTAAAAGGACAAGTCTTGCAAAATCAGTTTGTCACATTTGTCACAAACACATTACTTAAAATTAAACGACCCATATGTTTATTTGTACCTCGTCTTTTAGTTCTCATATTTAATTCTGTTTTTATCATTGGTATTTTATTTCAGTCCTT
The DNA here is from genome assembly GCF_045865225.1 of Trachurus japonicus. Taxonomy (NCBI): domain Eukaryota; kingdom Metazoa; phylum Chordata; class Actinopteri; order Carangiformes; family Carangidae; genus Trachurus; species Trachurus japonicus. Next base: position 10,590,306 of record NC_140925.1, read on the forward strand.
TATATCCTTTATATATGCGGCATTACCCACTTAACACTTTCTACCACTTGACTGGGGTTTGGCATTTTATTGTGAAAAGCTGTCATCATTTAGCTCCCACCCTGGCAGTTGCACGAAATCTGTTGAGGTTTTTTCTGCCTGTTTATTCACCTTTTAGCCAGAAAAGATAATTAATATGAGAATACAGTGCAGCAGTACGGTTGCTGCTGGGCATCTTGGCTCTGACCTCATTGCTCCCTGAAACCTACAAACCTACACAGAGAGAGAGATTGGGAAGTGATGATAGCAGACGTCTTCCACCCTGCAACCCGATGAGTGCACGGGGTCGACTCTGAGGTGGAGGTGGGGCTGATTAAATTCTAAGCAGACGGCAGATATACTTGCACAGAGCAATGAAGCAGAAGCCGCTTAGAGTAAAATGAGAACACAACATTTTAGGGACGGTTTTCCTGAGAAAAACAACATCAGCTGTTTGCTCGAGCTCTTAAAACAACCTGCGGTTATCAGAGGAAGCCACGCCCACCGTCACTGACAGGCGTGGTTGGGTGTGGTCAGATTCAGAAAATGCTCATATAATGTATCGTATTGGTAAAGGGGGAAACCTAATACTTCAGGCTGCCATATTATTTCACAATGAATCTTGGGACAGGTTGGGCCATGAGGAATCCACCTATTTGAGCCTTCGAAATTTGACAGTCTGGTTGTTCCACTATGATGCAATTCAATGTCAGACCGGGACAATAATTCAGCTGGGAATGTGACTCTGGGAATGTGTTTCGGACGCAGCGCAGTTTTCATGCAAATCACCAGAAACCTAATTCTGAACATTAACAGTTGGTTGATATAACTGTTTAACAACTAGAATAGAATAGAATAGTACTTTAATAGTACTTTATTAATCATTTTGCAGGATATGATTGTGTCACAGCAGCTTGAATAGAAAATAATAAAAAATACAGATACGATCCTTATAGAAGAATAAAATAACTTAATAACAAAATCTGAATGTAATTATAAAGCAAGGCAAGGCAAGGCAATTTTATTTGTATAGCCCATTTTTACAGTTTGTCTCAAAGGGCTTTACATGGCATCATAACAACATCCTCTGCCCTTAGACCCTCACATCGACTGAGGAAAAACTCCCGGGAAAAACCCTTTTAACAGGGAAAAATTGGAGAAACCTCAGGGTGAGAGACAGAGGAGGGATCCCTCACCCAGGACGGGCAGATGTGCTAGAAAACGGTTTATAACACAGAATATGGAAAACATAGAAATGTTAACAAGAGCTGATGAAGGCAGCTGGTGGGAGGAAAGACAGGGAGAGCAGGCCGGCTTAATGGGAGTACTGGATGGCATATTTACAGTAATTATAACTTAGCTATATTTATTACGAGTTATAGATTTGGCCACTACACCTTTCCTCTTTGTCTGACCTTCCATTTCTTTCAACTTGAATGTAAACATATGGCTATAGATTTAGGACAACACTACTTCATTTATATATTATATTTTCACAGGTGAAGTTGACTGTTCCTCTCTACTTGTGTCACAATTGGTGTTCAAATACCTTAAAATATGGGACACATAGATTTTTTTGGACAGCAACAACAAGAGTTTTGTTTGCTTTGTTTGAAAGACTTGTTGATGATGCCCCCAAAGTGGTAAAGGGTGCATTGCATGTGTTGTGGGGTATTAATGTAGTAGCACAGCTCGTGTTAACTGCCTAAACTGGCTTGCAGGCTTGGCTCTATTAACTAAATGTCCATTCTACTATTATATATACAACACCGTTCAAAAACAAGTTGCACAACTAACCCTAAAAATAGCTTGACCTCCGGCACAATAACAGAATTGTCAGATAGGAGGACGATTCCCCAGACATGTCGAGACCTCGAGGAACACTGTCCTGCCTGGGGTGTTTTTGAGCGTCCACACTGTGAAGCGCTGTCCGTGGTGCTGAATCCTCTGCCAGGTCTTCTACACATGAACAAGACCTGCAACTAGAGATTGTTTTAATCATGGAATAATCTGTTGATGATTTATCTAATTAACCTACTGTTTAATCTGTAAATATTGTGCACTACAGACAACACATTAGTGTTTTCTGATCTGCTGTCCCTATCAGAAGAAGGATCTAATATGTCATTGCTGTCCAAACAGATCATCTATCAGCTACGGTTTGGTTAGGTCAAAGTCAAAGTCCCATGTGACCAGAATTATAATTCATCGAAATGCTAGAAGAAGTCAATAAAAACATATATACTCTTTGGGGATTCGCTGAAATGACTCATGCTGTTGTTTGTCTCGGGAAAACAGTCATGAAATAGTGAAAAATGCCAATCACAACTTCCATGATCCCAAGGCGACCTCTTCAAATTGTCTCTTGTGACAAACCAACAGTCTAAAACGCATTCAATTTATACTGATACAAAACAAAACAAAACAAAACAGAGAGATACAGCAAATCATAACATTTGGCCTTTTTGCATTTTTTGCCTGGAAATCACCTATAAAAATTGTTGCTGAATCACATTCAATTGATCAACTAATCATTTAATTGACTAATTGTTTCATCATTACACATGACAGATACAATAAACTGTCTATGTGATGAGTAGAGTTGCAGATGTTCCTAGGAGGAGCAGGATTTGTTGACGGCCTCAGCGAATTAATACTATCAGCAGCACGTGGCATTGGTTCTCAACAAATCCACATCTTACAAGACACATACAGCCCAACATAAATCCTTCTCGACAACACACAAAATTGTAGAATTAATTATTTTCCTGTCAGCCAGCAAGCTCTCTCCCCCAGTAAACATAATTTTGTTACTCACTGAATCAATCTGTGTTAATCTGTGGATCTGATCGGGCTGCTGACCGGAGGAACATATGTTCTCGACTGGCTGCTTTACACCCTGTCCAGCTGCTGAGAGAGAGAGAGAGAGAGAGAGAGAAAGAGAGAGTCAGAGAGACTATCCTTTGAAACATCTGTCTGCTATTGTCTGTTCCCATTCATCATAGGTATCACTGTATCTACTACACGCAACCCATTACAGATATAGACACCTCAGTCACACGCCTCACATCTCAAACACTCTATTTTAACACTCATCTGTATTTATAGTGCTGTGTTAAAAGGCTTGTCACCTGACCAAGCTGCCTGGCGAGGAAAAAAGGAGGAAAACTGCTTTTATTAGGAGTGATGGTAACCTGCAAACGACAGCACTCTTTAAAACTATGAAACGCCTGTCCGATAAAGTGAGTGAGAGAAAGGGAGGAGAGCAAACAGAAGCTGTTTGTCTCTCCTCTGTGAAATTACTGTCACAAGTAAGCCATGAAAAGAAGGAAAAAAAAGTGAGAGGCAATCAGACACTTCTCTCTCCCTCACACATATTCAGCATTACTCACACACACTTATGCATGTCAACGCAATTGCAGTTAATGTTACCTAAAAAACTATGTGTTTTCTCTGCAGATTGAAAGGCAGCGATAATTACAATTGATGGACTGTTTATTATTTCAGGTTGCTCTAGATAACTGACTTGTCAATGAACATGCATGAATGAAACTGGGCAACATGCAACACTAAGTCGCATTAGTATGGATGCAGCACGCCCAAGCTCTTTGTCACATTTTCTTTGTCCGTTTTTGATTTTACAGGCTAGTGTGTTTACCCTGTCAATATATGTCTGACAGTAAACGTGGTGATTGTTGGTTTGTTGATTCTGCAGCTGCAAACCAATCATTTTCTTTATTGATTACTGTCAATGAAATGTCGGAAAAGTTCTCACGAAAAAGTTACCAAAACAAATTTTATTTAGAGAGTAGGCTGTAAAAAACGATCATCTGCTGGTAGCCTCATGACTGTTTAAACTAAACTATTGTCAGCTCCATATATGCAAGTGGTTGACTTCATTAGTGTGGAAAACTTGCAACGAGACAAACAGAGAGAAGCATCAAATTGTGAAATATTGATTTGATTTTTTTTCTCAAGGTAAATAACAATGATTAACTGGTCATCGAGATGGTTAAAAATTTATGTATTTATTCCTGTTGATACATTGATTAAAAGGATGCAAAGCAATGGAAAATTTTGGTTGATTAGAAATTTTTCATTTCCACAATTATGTTCATAATAAAAAAACACTATTTGAATAGCTTGTATGCATGATTATCATGCAATCAACAGACACTGAGTAGCACCGGTATCAGTCAACAAGGTAAGACACCCTACTCACTATCCTGTACATGTTTAAAATAACAAAAACATGCAAATATGAACCTGCGTATATTATTTGAACAGCTTCTGAATCACAGTAACAGGGTACGTTTACACATGTGGCACTGGGCCCAATTTAATATAAGGCCTACATTATGTGTCTAATGCGAGGTCTAATGCATGCATGGGCTAGCTAGCTACAGTAATGTTTACAGACATGGGAGACTTCATTTCCCATAATGCAACTCGACCGTGTTACGTCGTGAAGATAGCTGATTCGCTAGGCGGCGCTAACGGTACGCGGTCAGACATCTCTAAATTTTTATTTATTTAATATTAATTTATCTGCTTCATGAACACAAAAAACTATTATGAAGAGGAAAGAAATTTGGAGGAAGAAAAGAAGGAGAAAACTGGATTTCTCGGTGAGGCTAAAGCTGCCACACAAACTTTGTTTGCAGCCTAGCTTAGCTTAGCAAACCATGATGTCGCTAACAGCTGCTACTACACGGTTTACACACATCAAATATTTACTTATCATTCCGTAAACACTTACCTACACACAACTTTCAGGCTCTGCTTCTTTAAATCGCAGTTACAGGACTCACGGTGATTTTTTAATGGACTTTATGAAGCTCAGACATTCGTAGCAACGACGGAAGACATATACTAAAAGTAGTGCTGTGATTTGGTCACGCAACATCTTTTGTCAACCATATATAATTTAATTGAAGTGTTCTGTTGTTGTTGTTGTTGTTGTTGTTGTTGTTTTTTTAGTTTTAGTCTTTACGACGTCTGTGATCGTTTTTGTGTAGTCGATTAATTAATAGAAAACACCTGTGAGGCGGAGTGATACATGGAGTGAAAAGTCTCCGAGTACCTTGCGTCCGAACAGATTACGCAGAACTATTTCTTGCCTGTCTTCAGAAAGTAGTTACCTACTACGCTGAGAAAATGTAACTTTATCTGTAAAAACTAGTGTATTATCCCACAAGTAGACTTCTTGCTTTTAACACTATGAAGTGTTCAATGACTGCTGGCTTGTGTGTTTGCTATCAGCACTTAAAGGTAAATGTGATGTCTGCTGGCTTATTAATAATACATGTTTTATTTGTAGAGCACCTTTCAAAACAAGGTGGAAAAACAATACTATTAATGAGATTCATTCTGGACCTGTTGATAGTATAAGGAGGGAAGGAGAAAAAAATGTCAGAGATTGTTGATGAGACAGTAGAGCAATACTGTTGGGGTGATGTGAGGAAAAGAAGGCAGGATATGTGACAGGATGAAGGTGAATAATATGGAGAAAACGGGAGCAAAAGTGGGCTGGGAGAGGAGGAGGGGTTGCGCTGAAGTGAACGAGCGAGAGGGAGGAGAGGAAGGGAGGCAGGCTAAATCCTCACACCATTATTATCAGGACGCACATGCAGCCCCTCCTGTGATGGAGTGAGAGCAGATAGAGAGAGATAAAGAAAAGATGGAGTTAAAAAGGAAATGGAAAGCAGGATTACTGGTGTGACAGCACCGGCAGATGAACGGCAGCGAAACATTGAGGGAGAGAGAGCAACAACTCTGGTTGAGGGAGAGGAGGAGAGAAAAAAAAAGAAAAAACAAATCAGTGCAACAGGATGAGGACCTGCTAGTGCACAGCCGGCCCGACCCCGCAGACCTGCCATCTGTCCCGCTGTTCTCTCCGTGTTCCCGACGCTCCCACCATCAACCAACATCTGGATCACCTTGCTCCATATGGGAAGGAGGGCGAGGAGAGGGGGTGGGGGCGCAGAACCCAAATCCTATCTTCTTCCCCTCATCCTTTTTTGATCACACGGGACCCGAGGAGGCGCATCATCACCGGAGGGGATCCCTCGCTGCGGAGTACCGTCACCACAGGGGCTGATAACTGGAACCAAAAGGAGGAGTTGGAGGGGGGGGGGGGGGTAAAACTTTTGCTCCCAAAGATGCACAGACAACAGGACCCCTTCCTTATCTGTGCGTGAGATTTTCTAACTTCTCATGGATCTGTCGTGTCTCTTACCCCCGAGCAGGGAGCGGGAAAAGAAGGAGACAGAGGAGGCAGAGAGGGGGAGAAAGGAGAAAACGGAGGGGAAGCGTCACTGCTGCTGCTGCTGCTGTTGTTGAAGTGTTACCAGCGTTTGTGCTTCTCCTCTGCTGAGAGAAGAGGTATTTTGTCATTCCTCCTCTTTCGCTCCTCTCCTCATCCGACCAGTGGGGAGCCTGAAGGATACAGACAGAGAGCTAAACACAGTGGGTTTATGCACATATGCACACACACACAGAATAACACACACATAGGCAGCCTGCTTGTCTAGGAGCTCCCGCACCTCTCGTCTTCTGTCACCCTCACTTTCCCTCTCTTCTTCTTTTCCATTTTGATGTCCTGTCTTCACCTTCATGACCACTTGTAAACGCTTCCTCTGTGACACCCCTCCCAAAAAAAAAGAAAAACAGAGAAGTGAGAGAAGGGTGAAGAAAGTGAGGAGTTAGAAAGAGAGATTTTTTTTTTGGAGATCACATATGCTTGCTGTCATGTTGTGAAGTCCTCCAGTGGGAGAGTGCAGACATCCGAAGCTGCCAAACACACACATACACACAAAGAGTCACTGATAACTTGAAAACACATTCCCCTCTCACACAAAGACTCAGTCTGAACGCGTACTCCTACAGGTGCTGCGAGGGGAGAGAGGCAGGTGAAAACCAGGTGGAGAAAAAAAAGGGAAAAGAAACGGAAATAGAGAGAGAAAAGACCTTTTTGGAGGGGAAGGAGCCAGTGGGGAAGGATCATGGAGCAGCAGGAGTTCACGTCGGATGACAGCAGAAAGTGCAGGTAAGTCTGTCGCACACATGCACCGACACACACACACACACACTCCCTGTACACACTCTCATTCTGTCACTTAATCTCATCCTTTTATCAGGAATTCATCGTTTTTATGTAAGTGGGGAGAGACAGATATGGAGCAATAGCTATAAAAGACAGAATGGATAGATGGCGAGGATTAGACGCTCAGGGGGAGACACACAAGTGTAGACACAGAGCGCGAGTGCAGTCATACTTTCAGTTTTCATAAGTGAAGAGTGTCCTCGAGAGGAAGCTACCATCTGCTGCTGACAGAAACAGAACAGCCAGTTGTTACTATAACAGGAACTACTGTAACACGACATATTAGCATTTTTCACTTTGGTGGTTAGCTGCTTGTTTGAAGTGTGTGCAAATGTGTGTTGCTGTGTGTGTGCCTCCATACCTGCATGCATGCTTACCCAGTATGATTCATTTACTTATTGATTATGGATGTTGGAGTTGCACTGTTTTACTGTCATATCAGTTATCTGCTAACGCGCATTGATTTGTCCCATAAGCTGTAAAGAGCAGCTCCAATTTTTCTCCATTACTGACACAAGCTTTCTGCTCTGGTTTACATACAGATCATGTTGCAACACCGTGTACCATGACATTGACCATGTGGTTCCCAGCTTGAGGTTTCGAGCCAAGGGAGGGTATCTTTAGATGATTAAAGGGACAGTACAAAAAAAACATAGTTCAAATATACAAAAAGTCACCTGCCTCATATTTTTTTTTACCTCTTCCAGCTTTTGAAAATCTTCTACAGCTGCATGATGTATTTTTCATTCATAATATGTTACATCATCATATAGAGCAATTTCTTTAAGTTCCATAGCTAACAATCACATAATCCTTCAGTTCCCAACATAGTGTTTGTAGTTTTCCAAAATCTAAAAGATATTAACATTAATATTATTATTATATTATTCTAGATTTTATCAAAACTTTGCATATTTGGTAAAATGATGCAGACATTTACTTTTCCAGGCTTCTTATATGACATTAAGTACCACAGATTCTCTTAGATCAACAGTTAATGATGACCAGTGGTTCACAACCTCAGGGTGGCTGCTTCCTGAGTAGGTACACTGAGATGATAGGATGCTGGGAAATTAAAAGAAAAAAAGCATATTTCTAAAGTACAAAATTAATTTTTAACAGCATTTTCCTCTTTAATCTATGCAACAGTCTAAAATAAAGACGTTCTCAACTCATGCCCACACTACAGCTGTTATAAGCCTAAAAAGTTCCCAACCAATGAGAAACACATTCAGGAACATGAATGTGAATGGATTCGTTTTATGTATGTTTCTATAAACGTATCACTGTCTATTTTAAGCAGGTGCAGCAGCAGATTGGGTGTCACAGAGTTTTGATGGCTTTACATTTGAGTGGCAGGGGGCCAGGCCAATCTGGAAATGCCCCCACCACGTCAGCGTCACTCATCTCAGCCGATATGTCCGGCCTGCAACGATTTCCTGTAAAGCTGTCAGAGCTCTATGTGTGAGAGCAGGAACCCACAGAGAGATGGGGTTTCAGTGTTACCACTTAAAGCCTAATTATGATTAATTCACGTGACGGACATTACGTGATATGTTTCATAATAAGCTCAGGGGTTAAGCATGACACGTTCATTTATTCATATTGTGAGCTTAATTTGTATGTGGACGGTTTATTAGCACGGCTGATGCATGTGTGCATACATGAGCATTGGGGTTGCGAGAGCTGCATGTGCAAGGCTGACAAATCAGCTTGTCTTCCACATGTCATCCACGAGGTGGAGAGACGGAGGGATGGAGGGATGAAAAGAGGAGAGGAAAGGGGGCGGAACAGTGGAGCTGTTTGACGTTGACAGAGTGGCCGTTCGTAGTTCAGGCTCTGTGGTCTGTGTTTACTGTCACTCATGTAAAAGTTAATGTAACCAATTTAAAGGGATTGTTCAACATTTTGGCAAATTGGCCCATTGCCATAATCCCTATAGTTTTAGGAGTAGGTTTGTTACCTTTATTTGTCGGTGCAAGCTGTTTTTAGAACGGCGGAGCAGAGCCGTGAGCTGCTCAGAGCTACGCTACGGAGGCTCATGGGATTTCTTGGTTTCCCTCATCAAACTCATCAAATACACAATCCAACAACTCCACAACGCTCTGGTGGACAAGTTGTGACCTGCACATTCACCACGCTATGAGATAATAACGGACCGCTACGAGACAGAGTTGTTTTTGAGCCAAATGCAGAGACTGCTTGCTGAAAAACTGCCCCTGAAGGCAATGTGCATCAGCAGTTTTGCATGAATTTACCTGGAAAACAACTCTGTATGTAACATGTTAAAATCTCATAGCATGGTGAATGTGCAGGTCACAATTTGTCCACCAGAGCAACAGCGAGTTGTTGGATTGTGTATTTGCGTAGCTCTGAGCAGCTCGCGGCTCTGCTCCGCCGTTCTAAAAATAGCTTGCACCGACAATTAAAGGTTACGAACCTACTCTTAAGACTAGTGTTATGGCAATGGGCCAATTTGCCAAAATGTTGAACTATCCCTTAAGGATTACTTTGGTGCTTCGCTGACTGGAGCCTCATTAATCTAAAGAATGATTAAAGTCGGAGCCTTTTTTTTTTCACCAAAGTCCAAACACTTACAGTAGTACCCTCTGTACTCTCTGACCCACCTGTAATGACAACTACACATTTCACTCATAGTTAGTTGGTCATGTACTTGAAGAGCAGCTTGATAATTAGACTGAATTGGCAATTAGGCTTCTTACGTAATTACTTTTTTTCTATTCAGGGGACTGGAAATTAACCTTTTAACAACCTATCAGAATAAAGAAAAATCAATACCAGGTGATTGTTAAAGGATAAAGTAGCTTGTGGTTTGTTTTATATTTGAGTACTTACTGTACCTCTATTACCAGCGAGAATCTAACTTTGCGGTATTGAGCAGGACGAGGCAAGTGGGGGTATTGGTGTTATAGCTGGAAACGATGCTGATTAGACTGCTGAGAGTGAAGCAAAAGAATGAGGTCAAAGATGATTAATTGCCCCGAAGAGCTGAGAGGAACAGCACAGTCGGTGAATTGGAGGGTTACGTCAATACCAGTGATGCCTTTCATGTACACAGAGTCGTTTCATCCACTGTTTGTTACTTAAAACTAGTATGATGGATAATTTCACACAAACACAGAACAGACAACAGGTGAAACGATGTAAAACCAAACCCAACATGGCAGATTGTTTCGTCCTATTGTGCTCACTGCTGCCACCGATGGTAGGAAGTTACATTACAACCATACCTGCAGGCCCATTCCTATAGTAATGTCATAATGTGGAGTATATTATCTTTCAGCCATCAGAGCCAGGCATTGTGCAATAATTCTTTCACTTAACATTAAAATGAAAGTATTGATAAGGAATTCAGTTAGCATTGCAGCACCCAGGAGTCATCGCTGCAGAATAAATTTCCACCCTGGGATTTCTTGGATTGCTCCAATTCTGCATAAATGAGGCTCTAGAGGATCCTGATGCTTCACACAGCTGTCAGAGCACCGAGCTTGCAGTATGTTTTGACAAGAGGAAGGCCGTCTACAACATTAATACCACCCCACTAATTCAAGCCCCCCCTAATTAATGCAATCAAATCAGTTTTCAAAGGTGCTGTGAAAAAAAGAAAAAAAAGAAACAAGGTTCAGGCCGGGCATGTTGATAATTCCCTGGTGTTGATGCTCATCCCATCAACTAGATCCTCTCCGCTCATTTCCTCTCCACCCCCAGGGACTCGGTATAAGGGACACTTATCATATCCGTGCTAAGTAGTTAAATGACTGTATGTCCCAGGAGGTACAGGATATGGTGCTTTTAACAGGACAGGAATCAGCTGGACATGTGGTCCAACAGGTTTCCTCTCAGTGTAGCTAATGATATTGTTTCCTCTGAGTATATATAGTGGACATAAAAGTGCATATAAGTCAATTATGCATCATTATGGGTCTTTTTTCAGCACTTTTTCAAAGAAAACATTATATTTTCTCATTTTTGACAACAGAAGCTGTTACACATTAGGCTGATTAATTGATGGACAGGACTATGGGGTGTATCAATGTCAGCTTTCAGTAAGTAGATCCTTTTTTTTTTTTTTTAACCACAACTGAGGCCTGTTCTAGTGGGGAGGTGAATAATATAACACAAGTCAGATAGATGTGATACATTTGCATCTTTTGGGGTGTTTTATTTGATTAACTGTCAGAAGCCAAGAGGATGAAAATATGCAGTATTACCTAAAAATGATTTAAAAAAGATTATAAATGTGTATAGGGCTACCCTCAGGTAGTGAATAGGAAATCTGCCCACTCTTTTGTTGTTGTTGTGTCTCACATAGTAATCCTGTTTCTTCCATGTTCTAGTTTATCCTCTGACACGTATCACTGTGGCTGTAAAGTTTTCATTAATACCTCACGGTGGGATGAGTTTCAATGTCTATTGTGTGTGTGTGTGTGTGTGTGTGTAGTCATGTCGATGCTGACGCAGGTACAGTTTTACCTGTGTCCCAGTGAGAGAGTTTATCCTGCATGGCAGAGCTGTACCCCATCTGGAAATCTCCATAATAATAGAAAACCTGTGCATGCACCATCACACCCGCACTCTCAGTCTGCACATGTGAATACAATTTTGGTAATTAAGTGCACAAACATAACAGGATTTTATTGTGTGATTATGCAATTCTTCATAATCTGGCGTCTGATGTTTTCCCCCATTTATCTCTGGCTGTCTGTCTGAGAAATTTGCATTTTTAAATTTATTTAGTTTTTTTAGATTCAGTTAAAAAAAAAAAAAGATAAGAGGATAGTCATCTGATTGTTGTGCGCTGTGTTTGTGTGTGTGATTGAAATTCAGATGCAACACATCCGCGGTCCGTCCCTCATGTTCACATCCTTTTCCATGGCGTAATCACACCATGTTACATTGCTGCTAATCTGGAGCAGACACACTCACTCCTTCAACCTCTTACTGTAACTACCACCCCCACCACACACACACACACACACACACACACACACACACACTGCTAATCTGAGGCCCCATTATCCTGCCTTTTTCCAGAGATTACACTGTTAAATGAACACTTGACCTGCTCTCCAATCATGTGATTCACCCAGTCAGCATTTATCTGTTCTCCCTCTCCCTCTCTCTCTCTTTCTCGCGGGTTTTCTCTCTCTCACACACACATACATACAAAATCGCTCTCTCTCTTTGTCTTTCTGTCACTATCTTTTGCAATTGTCCTTTTGGTTCCACGACTACTCTGTCTCCCCACTCTTATACCTTTAATTCTAATATTTTAGATTATGTGACTAGTGCTTCAAAGAGACATACGCTTAAAAACTCAAGGCTTTCCAGTCAGTTGTGAATGCTACGGTTGTTGGGTAGTGAACAATACTTGTATGATATCTGAGGATCTTGTCATTCTTACTCTGGTGGTGCAACAGATCAGGTTTCCTGTAAAAAGTGTGAGGTCTGACCAGATGAACTGATCCTCCAGTGGAAAGTAGTTGCTGCTGAATGAATAAACAACTGAAACTAAACAGTAATAGAAAATCATTTCATTGCTCGATATAACCAAGATTACTGTATATTAAAACCGTTGAAGTTTAGTCATGTGTCTTATTTGAGATAATTTCTCAGAATTGACCTTTCAACCAACTTTATTTCGATGCTATAGGCGTACAGTATAATGGCATTTAAAAAGATGAAGGAAGTCTAAACTTAGTCCCTTTCATTAAGTGTATTTTGACTTGCATGTAATGAAGGGTTCAGAATAAAAAACTGTGGACATGCACACTGGAATTCAAAGGAAAAACCCAAATGCATATCTCAGAATATAAAGATACTCTATTTAATTACTGTATGTCAAGTAAGAACATCTGTCAACCTTTGTGATATCACGTCATCTCTATGTCTACAATGTTAATCCAACTGTGTGGATCCCTGGATGTAAATTTAGCTACATGCAGGGCAATGGTTGATGAAAAAGAGAGTTGAGGTTCTTCATTCTGTTTAAGTTGAGCATTAAAGTTGGTAACATTTTTTAAAGAATTAAACCAGGTTGTTTCATCAGTTGTTTATACCACATCTGTCATTTATGTTATTTATTTTCAGAGTTTGACTGTGTATGGGGCTTTGTTTTCAATCTTCACCTAGCACACGTGGGTGGTCTGTTAACAGCTGCTCGGTGCTCACATCAAGATATAATGAATCACTGGAGACAAATAAAGTGATCTCAGTGAGTGAAAACAAGCGATCCCTGGATTTACAAGAGAAAAAAAAGTGTAAGACCCTGCTGCAGTTTATCAAATCTGCATAAGCTCTCAGGGGGATCTGTAAAAATCCTACTTCAGACTTTTGAGCTGTGGTTTTAGGTTTTACTCTCCCAATGCAGTCATTTCTGTGTGGACTTGATCTTAGTGCTAAACAGCAAAATGCTAAAAATGTGTCCATATGCGGACGACACTGTTAACTACATGTCTGATAGATCATTTAGTTTTCCAGGAAAATGTACAACATCATCAACATTTTGCAGAGCTGATTATCTTAAACAGATTTTTAAAATGCAGAACGAAGCATCACACACACATGCAATAAACACAATGCATAGATCTAGGAACTAATCCTTTAAGAAGTCGGCTCTGTCCATCATCCCAGCTTTGATCCTATATTGATTGCGGGCCATATCTCATAACAGGGATGGATTGTCTTTCAAAGGTTCACACTGTATATTTATTTCTTTGGGCACCTAAAGCCCAGGAGCTTAACAACCTTATTGGGATGAATGATTGATATGCCAGTATCATGAACACCAAGGGGGGAGTGGGTTTGGGGTGGGGTGGGGTAAGGGGTAAGGAGGAGCATTAACCCAGTGTTGCTTTGAAAGGAGATTTGAATGGAAGAAGGGAGGCGCTGTTAATTATCAACATGCCTGTGATGGCCACAGATGAGACCGACTCTCTATAAAACCTGCAATTAAACGTGTGTGGAGAGCTCTGTTTGCTGTAAGAAAGCTCACCTGCTTTTATCAAAGGTTCAAAGGTATTGATTCAATAAGAGAAGATCTTCAAACGTTTGATTGAAGTGGCTTCAGCAGATGCAAATGCTGAAGGTATCATTGCTGTCAGTTGTATGCTGGATGCACACCAAAACACTGAGGGTTTGATTATTGCAGAGATGCTCTAGTAGTTTTCAGTTTCAATACAAGTATCTTTTTCTTTTCTTCTTTTGTTTATTGAACTGCCTTTTTCAATTTGTTTCACGAAGACATTTAAACATTTTCATGATGTACTCTACATTGATGTCTTGTTTTGTACATAAATAACAACAAACTTCCATAAGGTGACATAATGTCTGACATATATGGCGTTTATGCATCTAGGGTTATAATTACAAAGATTTCCAACTAATAATCACATAGATTTCTTTTAGCTATAAATATTATTGTTCCCTGACCTTTAGCGAGTGGTTATTAAAAAGGGACAGAGGTCCCTAATCTGTATAAGGTAGTCTTTTTAACCCCAAAAAGGAGATACTGTTTGAGTTAAAATGATTTGATTTATTTTGAACTATTTCAACAGTCGGTGTGTCACCATTTCGGATGGCATCAGATCAGAACAGCATTGACGAGTCACATATTTTGTTGTTGTTAATTCAGAAGACAGAACTTGTTGACGTCACCCTGTTTGCTATTAAGACTCGAGCACTAAACTAATAAAGTCAAGTCCAGCTCCACAGGGTGGGAGGAGTTTGCTGGACTTTAGCATGTGGTCGTCCCTAAATCAAGGACAAACAAATGCTTAATTTCATTTTAGCATTTCACTAATTAGAATTAGTTCTCAACAGTTGTGAACATTTAATTACTTTTAAATTAAAGCGAGCAGAGGCTGGAGTTTGACATTTGCACCAGCTGTATGTTGGCTTACGTACATATGCACGGATTTCAACTGCGGTTATTGTTGTTGTGGCTGTCGCTCTCCACATAGGCCGATGACATCACACCGTGCGGAGGGAGGCAGGCTGAAGGAATGTAATGTGATGTAATGCAATACCAGTGATGAGGGTCGAGGGCCTGTTAGACTGTTTTGGCGTCCAGCTTTGCACCGTGTGTGTGTGTGTGCGTGTGCTGAATCAGAGATGTGTAGAGATGGAGAGGTGATTACAGTCATGACACTGGGGGTTGGATTATGGAGGATTACATGCACACATACTTGCACTGCACACACACAATGGCACACACACACACACACACACACACACACACACACATAGTCTTCCTTATGTCACAAGAGTCTAAATGCAGGGCTAATACTGTGGCACACAAGGGTCAGAGAGAGACGGACCAGGGGAGAGAAATGACGGATGGATATGTACTGATGGATTATGAGGCATTATGTCAAAAAACCTCATAAAGTAAAGCAGCTTGTATGTTTGACTGTTGCTCCCTTTCTTTCCATTCCCCCTCCTCTCCAGGCAGTAGGCTGGCAACATGGCCATTCCCAGGGGACAACCTCCTCCCTCACCTTGGCCTCCGCTCTTCCTCCTCCTCCTCGTCTTCCTCCTGCTCCTCCTCTCCTCCCCGCTGCCGCTGCAGGCCCGGCCGCTCCTCCTCCACCCGTCCATCAACGTGGCGGTGGTGTTCAGCGGCTCCAGCTACCAGAATGAGGTCAGGGGTCGGCTCAGCGGGGAGAACTTCGTGGACCTGCCCGTGGTGGTCAGCCCCGTGACGGTGCTGGTCAACGACACCAACCCCCGCGACCTGCTGACACGGCTGTGCGACACCATGGCGACCGAGAGGCTGCACGGCGTGGTGTTCGAGGATGATGTGGGCTCGGGCGCTGGTGTTCAGGTAAAAAAAGAAAAAAAAGATGCATTTTTAGGGCCTTTTTGATAAAACATCCTCTCCAGAGTCACGGTGCTCAGTCAGCCACATCGGTGCTTCCTAAAGCTGCACAAGGAAACGTTTTATGTAAAAAAGCACCTGTCCTGTCGGCTTAAATCACACAGCGGAGCCACAAAAAAGAAGAAGTAATTGAGATGCCAAGCATGTGCTACCTTTACTCAAATTAAATTATGGGGTTGGGTGATATGGTTCCTGACTGTAAAGGAAGAAGAAGCAACTTAGGCGATAAACATCAGCTCATCAGTTATCAGCTCCAACCTGATCGCCTGCAACTGCGATTTGTTACCGTACATTAACTTTCCTTTTGCTTGTTTGCGTGTGCACCAGAACAATGTCAGGAATGAACCCTCAGTCAGACGCCTCATTAGTTTGATACATGACAGATAGTGATCAGTTACGTCTGGGGAATTAATCTAAATCGTGTTTGGCCCCGTGGCTCCGACTGGATCTGTCTGTTTGGTCTTCAGGTGGCAGAAGTGGCTCAGATCCTGGACTTCCTCTCCACCCAGACAGCGCTGCCGATCGTGGGCATCAGCGGTGGCTCTGCAGTCGTCATCCCATACAAGGTAAAAGATGAATAATGAACCAGTCATTTTAGCATTGGCCCCATCAACAACTTAAAGGGATACTTCACCCAAAATCAATAGTTCACCAATTTTCTACTCACCGTCATGCCAAGGAAGAACTTTCGGAGTCATCAAAATGCTTTAGGAGTTCCAGGGGGGGTCCGGCTGGCAACGGATTTTCATATAATGGCGGCGGATAGAGTTCACTTTTGAATCAACCAAAACACACACTATGAAACATCCATATCCATATCCATCCATATAAGCCGCAACATGAAAAAGTTGTTGGGAAAAAAATAATTTGATCTCTGTTTTTATCCTTGTTGTAGCAGTAGCTCCCAGTGGCTGAGCGAGATTTGTTCTTCCGTGTTTACATCATTCATACAATGGTTTACAACGACGAACGAACATTTCACAGCAAATCTCGCGCATGCGCACAAACATCAACAGAGCCAGAGCCACATGGAGCTACTACTACAACAAGGCTAAAAAAACAGATAAATTAATTTTTTCTGAACAACTTTTTCATGTTGCAGCTTCAGGACACTTGGGTCAGTACAGACGAGCAGTATGGAGGTATTTGGATGTTTCATAGTGTGTGTTTTGGACAATTCAAAAGTGAACTCTATCCACCGCCATTATATGACAAACGGTTGCCAGCCGGACCCCCCCTACTGTAGAGCTACAAAATCGTTTTGATGACTCCAAAGTTCTCCAAACCCTTCCTTGGCATGACGGTGAGTAGAAAATTGGTGAATTATCAATTTTGGGTGAGGTATCCCTTTTAAAGCTTGAAATGACACAATGACACAATGATTGGAGAGAAATAAAAGATTTTAGGAACAAAGTGAACACAACAGGCAGTAATGTAAACGCTGTCAGCGGCGGCAGTCGCTCCTCGCTGCCTCCTGTCTTAGACAGAACTCTTCCATACCGGCGTCATTCAGCTTAAAACAACTTAAGTAGGTCAGAGCGGTGAAACCTACTTTGGCAAGCAACTCCCTGCATGCAAATATTTGGATATGAGCAATACAGATGGGTGAATTATCAGCAACGACTGCAGCCATCGACCCTCCTCTAGTCCCCGGCTGAGAAAAGTCTGAATTGTGGGAAGGGAAAGTTTGCGAGGAGGGGGGGGACGAAGAAGTGCTACAGGCGATCTGTGCCTCGATCAATCATTTCTATGCACTTGAAGAGCAGCAGGTTTTTCCTGCTATGATTTAACATGTATCTCATTGTTGAATGGAGACGGGGGAGCAGCGAGCTGTGTAGTTAGATTGTAAAGAAGAGATTAATGACACCAGACGGATCCTTAATCTACGTTATTTTCTCCACTTTGGAGAAGCAAAATGGCTCCATCCCCACTTCCTCTCACCCTCCATGTTTTCCGCTCGTGTTCCCTTTCTTCTTTTAACTGCTTAACTGCTATCATCAACACCTCGTATTTATAGAAGCAACTCTCACACATAGAAACACACATGCAAATGAATACCCTCACATACAAGAGCACACACACACACACCCAACCAAATGGGTGCATTCCTAGACTTATCCGGTGTGTGTGTGTACTGAAGGAAAAAGTGAATCAATGCGGCTGTTGTTGTTAGATTCTGACCCCCTCCCAAGGCGACATTTTATAAATCATAGCATGTTGTGTTTATCAGTTTCCTGTTAATCAAAAGGTATCTGCAGATGTCACGTCATAGATATTAAACAGATGGAGTTGTAGCTGCGGGAGGGTGATTGATTTGCTGTATTTTGATGGCAGAGCACGAGTGAGAGAGTGAGTAAGAGGCAGCGAGAGGAGAAAGATGCTTCGATGAGGCTTGCCTGACAGCTGCCTGAAGGCAGTGTTTTACTGTCTCACAGACGAGTCACCCTTCCTTCTCTCACAAGTGAAACAGTCATTCTCGTTTCGCAGCTTTTTCCTTTGCTTCGCACCTTCTTTCTTCCCTCTTCCTCCTCCCTTTCCGTTTTTCCTTTCAGCCTATTCAACCCCTCCAGTTTTTTTTAATCTTTCCCTCCATCACCTTTACCCCTTGACACATTTGAATCCAGTTTTTCAGGCTCTGTTGTGCGCTGGCTGAACCCATTAAGCAACAGGGCTATGCTCCTCTCTGCTCCCCTTGAAGCTCCAGGACCATATTAAACTGTTAATTAGACCCTTCAGGAGGCGCAGCCCCCCCACTGCCTTTATCATTCACCCCCCCCAAAAAAAATCTGAACCATTCACTCCTCTTTCCCTTTCAATTTCCTGTTTTGCTGCCTTCCTTGAGTAACCTCTCACTTTCCCCTCTTGCTGCTGCTTCACCTTAAATTGGTAAGAAGGATTCATATTTACCCCAGATGAACTTTTGGTACTCTTTCTCAGGCAGTGCAAAAGTAACTGGGAGCTTCCAACATATTTGGGGCAAAGTTTGTATCTTATAATTTGCAAAGCCGGTCACAGCTGGTTCAGTCTGGATTATTTAACCCCTGTGCTTTGCAACGGCAGAAGACAAACGTATACTGATGGGCCATTATCTATTGTACCAAGCAACCGTTTGTCTGATGAGCCCAAGGTGTTGAATGACAGCCTCCTATATGGCTCAGACAGTAAAGCAACGTCCTGTCGAAGGCCTCATTCAGCTCTCCTCCCCACACCCGCACCATTCCCCCTTTTTCTCTCTTTTACGCTCCTTTGTTGTCAGCAAGGAGGGAAAAAACACTTGTCAGAGGTGTCTCGCACAATGGGACAGGTGGATTGGACGGAGAAAGACATATGTGAGAGTGCATGATTCTCTTAAGGGATAAAAGAGCTCAATAGTGCTTGATTATCAATAGCCTGATGATGATGAATATCTTTGATGGTGGGTTTAAAAAGAAGCAGCAGCAGCCGCCTGGGCCGCCTATTTATGGTTCCTGTCTCAGTGATCTCTGTATGGCACACAACAAGGAAGGAGGGAATGAGACAAAGATGAAAAGATTGAAGGGAGGAGAGGAAGTGTGTCTTTTTGTTAGACGGCACATACATCAAGCAAAGACTGAGAGGAGGAAATGAGAAAGCGTGAGGAACGGCTGAGAGAAGGCATAAAGACTGTTCAATGGGGCCTGTGAGGGGAAAGAGAAAAAATATCGCAGTGTATCTCTCTAAAGAGTTGGAATAGGTTGAGTGTGTTTTTTGTTGTATGTGTGTGTGCATGTGTCATTGCAGTGTGTTGGGTGATCATTAGAGAGTGCTGCATCCAGATGTTGAGTCATGAGGAGCTGAATTAGAGCTGAAGACGACACGGGAGAGCACGGACACTACCGACAAGGCTTGGAGAGGGGAGTGGAGGGGGGGAGCGAATACAAACTTTAATGACAGTAACAAAATCATGATTCTAATAGTAACTGGCACCAGAGTCTGTCCGGTGAAAACCATCATGTATCTCCACATCCTGTGATTTGTTCATGTTTTCAGAAACTGTACAAAGTATGAGGTCACCTACAGTAATGTAATGTTAAGGGGGGACACTACAGGTGAATAGGGTAAAACTTTTAACTAACAGATATCACCATGAAACTTCCCAAGTTTATCACTTACATTAAGACAAATATTTTTTGTATTACAGGTTTTGTCAGATGTTATGTTTAAATATGTAAATGAGAAAATACTGTCACCAGCCCCAAATTTCGCCATGTTTTTAGGAATAAAATGTTGTGGCTGTGAATGATATATCAACAAACCCCTCTGTAAAAACCTTATGAGGAAAAACTAATTTTGAGAAAACGGCCTTTAAAGACTTGTACTGTAGAATTCCATATTATGTAAATTGTATTTTTACGATTGGTTGTGGATACGGAGGAGATGACAATTTTTACATAATTACATAATTGTTCAGGAGAGAGAGATCTTTACAATGATACCTGACATGACATGGGTCAGACAACAGGCACAGCACAGTATGTCACAGTAGTATGTTTACTCTTTGTGAATTTAGGAGAAATCTGCTGACGAATGAGACAAAATGAAGTAAAATAACCACCTTAATGTGGATTTTCTACCATTTCCTTCGATTTTTCTGAAAGAATACATCTAAAATACATCAAAAACACCCAAAATCTCAAAATTGATCAATGCATGAAAAAACAGTGTTTTTACCTGTAGTTTCTCGCCTTAATATGTTGATATCCAAACAATACATGTTGTATGTTTCAAGATGTGACATGACTGTGAAGCTGAGGAAAGATCATGGTTTAGGTTAAAGTAAGTGTTTTGTTATAGAGGGAAAAACAAGTTAAAATGTCTACTTCAATAATATCAGAGGACTTTTGTCATCCTGGTGGCAGTAACGAATGCCTCAGGTTAAGATCATTGATATGATTGTAATTAGCGTTATAAAAAAACCTGACTTTCAGAATGAAGTCTTGGTTTTTATCACTTCTAAGGACGGTCTGTCTTGTTTAAAAAGCAGCAGCGCTAATGGGATTAAAGAGCTCATAAACCTGTTTATGGAGGTAGAACTTCCACCCAGATGGAGGCAAATTGAACTCGGTGTGTTAAAAGCTGCTGAGAGTCCCATAAAATAACCTGAGCTTTCTGTGGAGCTCCTGCTTGATAGTGATGAAGCTCATTCGAACTGGCACCGGTGACTTTACGGTGCTGAGATAGTTCACCTTGGTCCCTCACTAAATAAAAAACGCCTCATTACATAGCGGGTCGACTCAAAAAGTCACCATCACCCAGCTTCAAATCTGTGTGAAAAGGTCACTGTGGAGATAAATTATTTTCACATATATAAGAGCATAATTGCTCCACTGTTTACTTGTTAAGTAACGAGGGTGTAATAAAACATTTTTACTATGGCTGCTGAGAAACTTTGGGAGAGACCAGATGAATCAACTACAGATGACAACTCCTTATTTGTTATCGGGAAGCACTGTTAAGTCTTTTTTTTTCTGAGGAAATACACAGGGACTGTTTAATCACTCGCAAACCAGATTTTGTTCATTACAGTTGCAAACATCAAATAATGAGTGATTGTGGTGGTAGACGACAGTTAAGACTGGGATAAACAAAGCTGACAGCTTAATGTGTTTGCCTGTAAACAGGAACCAAAATGCCTTTTAAGTGTGAACATGATGGATTCTTGAGGCGAAGAAACTGTTGAGCTTGAGTATTGTAGTGTATAACATCATTTATTACAATTTGAAGCTGTCAATAGAAGATTATATTTCAGGAGTTACAGCCTCAGTCTAAGGTCACACTCTGGTTGTTGTATTGGACCGGAGTGATGCGACCAGCCGCACGTCTCTCATTGGACCACGGTGCAAGTTTCTTTTTTTGGGTTTTGTTTCTGTGCTCTGACTGACCTGCTTTCTCCGTTTGTCCTTCTGTACTTCTGTCTCCTCTCTCTCTCCACCCATCCCATCCCATCCCATCCCGCACCCACCCTCTCTCCCACGTCTGGCTCTCTCTTGGCCTCATCATGGTCCAGAAAACCAGAATCTCCATAAGCAGGTCATGAGAATCCCAGAGCCGCCGCGCAGCAATTCCCAATTGGAAACAGTTTTTTTATCGCTGGGAATGAAACTACGTTAATGGCCAGGCAGCCTCCCAGCCTCACAGCATGGCCCAGTAATTTCAATGAGGCAGTCAGTCAAACAGCTAACTCTGTGGCATCAAATGTAGTGGCTTTTTTATTTTTCTTGGTTGATTCTATGGCTGGGTGGAGGTTTGTAAGACAGGAGGGTTTATCCATCAGTTTAGAGCCCCCTGCTAACATAATGAGGGCATGATTGCCATGATGGAGCTTAATTATCTGATGAAACAAACTGTGTTAACATGTGGTTAATGCATTTTTCCACACCAGTGTCTCTATTTATAGGGTCAGCTCACACAAATATATCACTCCATCTCTCACTGGAGGAAGCTGACCATGGAGATAGACACTACAAGGTCATGTCGTCAGTAATTTGGAGGGTCCAGTGACATATATGGTTGCATATAAAACAGGATTTTGTATTCTCCAAGAGGATTACATACAGTACATACATGGCATTTGTGACAAAGCTTTGTGGGTCGTACTCTTTAGCCATTGGGGTTGTTTCAGGGTGAGAGAAGATGAAATGCATACATGTAAATGTAATGTGCTTGCATGCCCATAGATAACCCATCCCTAATGTACAATTTACACGCAAAATCCTCACTGTGACCGCAGCACAGTCTGTTATAACATAATACAGATTAACCCTCTGTTGTAATCGTGATTTAAAACTCAGACATCTGGTTCACAATGCTTTTTGGCTTGTGCATGTGTGGACCACTGTACTGGTGTTTATTTACCTTTCTGTATCACTGTACGGGATACACTGCCCGTCCAAAGTCACGCACTCTAATATTTCATTGGACCGCCTTTAGCTTTGATTACGGCCTCGTTTCGATAAGTTTCTGCAATGTCACGACATTTATTCCAGTCCAGAGTTGCATTAATTTTTCAAAGATTCTCATTGGCGTTAAAGTCTGGACTCTGTGGTCACATTGGACCACATTTCTTCCTTGAAGATGATGGTTCCCCACTCTCCTTCCAGTTTTTAATAATGCGTTGGACAGTTCTTAACCCAATTTTAGTCTCAGTAATCTCCTTTGATGTTTTATCTGCTTGATGCATGCCAATAATTTGACCCTTCTGAAACAGATTAACATCTTTTCCACAACCACAGGATGTGCCTTCCAACATGGTTGTTTAAGAAATGAGACTGCATCAGTTAGGGTTACAGCAGAAGTAAGCGGAATATTTGTGTTAATATAAGTCTTAAATAGTTATATCCTCCGACAGCAATCACTTATATAGAGTGTTTGGTCTGAAACACGGGTCTGTCAGTCACTCTGCTCTGCTGTAAGCCGAGGAGAAAACTTTCCTTGTATCCTACAACCTTTATCCAATGAGGAGAGAGAACGGCATAAAGGGGCGGTCCTCTCTGTGTGTGCAGCCAAGGGATGCGCGTGAATGTGGTGACGTAGGGACGAGGGCGGGGACTGCTTACTCCATCGGCTGACAAGAAGTTAGCCAAAACGACCGGATCGCTTACTTCTGCTTTAAATCGGGGGGGCAGTGTACAGTATATTGATTTGGAAATGTTCGAGGTGATTTACTTATTACTAAAAAGGTTAAAAAAGTAACATAATGTCTAGTGTGGCTCGTTTCGGGGGGAAACAGATTATGAAGAGAGCTACCTGTCGTGGCGTTTAGAAGAAGTTTGGGGGATCCAGGTGTTGTGTTGCTGTATTGGATGTGCAGGATCCAGCGTCTTTGACATATGATCCATACCAAAGCCAGAATATCTCAGTGACTTTGCTCCCAGTTTGGCAATGTTGCTCTGTAGTAACATCAGCTCCTTGGTGAGCAGGCGAGCATGGCATGCTGGTGGCTCAATATCAAGCATGAAAAAAGAGGGAGAAGCGAGCGCTCACCAAAAAAAAGGATAAAACTTTAGGAGGTGCACGGCTATAGCACAAACAGAAAAGGGGAGGAAAGCCAGCACACTCACGATCCCTTTGACAAAATCTTATTACAGGACAGGACAGGTAGGGCAAGCACAGACGTTTTGACCGAAGTCTCTTTCAATGTGTGACATTGAAAAAACAAAATGTCTGTCTACCTGTCCTGTAATAAAATTATAATAAAATATCATATCATAAAATATAATAAAATATCAAGCCTCACTCAGCTGGCGGTTAAAAGATGAGATGAAGTAATATGGCGATACAGCTGTGTAGAAATACAAGATTACTTCATATTTTCACTTAAATTAAAGGAGAGATATTATGCCCCCTTTCCACAAATTAAAATAGTTCCCAGGTGTCTTAAAGACATATCTATGACATGCTTCAGTCAAAATACCCCAAGGATCAAACATCACAGCTCTTTTCATCCTCTCAACACAGCCCTGTTCAGAACAGCTGGTTTCAGTGCCTGTCCCTTTAAATGCAAATGAACCACTGCTTGCCCCGCCCCTTCTACCGGTCCCAGGTAGGGGTTGTATTATGCAAATTACCTAGTTACATAACTGAGGGAACAGCTTGTAAAAACCACATGGATTTCAACCTAGGGAGCCTGAAAATTACAGAATTTTTTGTCAATTCTCACATTTTGGGGGTTGGAAGGCAAGACAAACACCTGAATATAAAGAGCCTTCAAAAAGTGATATTTCCATAATATGTCCCCTTTAATGTCACTGAAAAGAGCCATGAGACTTCATTACTTTCTCTCTAATTCAGAATATTATGATATGGCCTGTGTATAGCATTTGCATTTGTAGTATTATTACTACTGTATAACATGTAAGTAGTATCTATCTAAGTACTTTATATACTACTAGGTGCATAGGTCCATGCAACACCTTGATTTGTAAAGTAATTATAGTCATCAGATAAATGCAGTGGAAGATAAAGTTAAAGATTTTTCGCTGACATGTGGATAAGACGTATAAATATATCAGAAGTGGCGATAATGACGTACATGCGCTCCCAAATGGTTCTAAAGCACTTGAGTGACTGTACGCTCCACCACCGGAGATGGGAGCTGGCATATAGTATATAAACCCCCTTCAATAGATTGATGAGTGACGCGTCTGAGCCCATATGTGAGCCGAGCGACTGTGTCTGTGACCTGCTTCCTGTTTGACCGATACCAGTCTCTCCACCGCGGGGAGGTGCGGCGCAGAGATCTCCCCCGTGGGAGGAGAGGAGTGTGTGAGCAGCCACCATGTCCACCGTCTTCCTGTCACATTACCATACGCTCCTGCAGCAGGACTGCTAATTACGTCTGCGTGTGACAGCCGCGCTGCCAGGGTGGCGAGAACAAGACGGCTGGGAGGAGGAGGAGGATGAGGAAGGAGAAAGGGAGGGAGAGAGGGAGGTGTGGCGGGGGGGGAGTAAGTGTTTGAGAGTTAGAAGTGGAAGAGAAGGTAATTTTGTCGTAAATTCTTGCTTGATTTCACTGTGAAGGAGAGAGTCGATGTCTTTCAACACATTCGCTTCTGGCTTCGTTTGGTTTTTCACAATTTAGGGGACCGCTAATTGGAAAGTGATGAAACAGTGATTGACAGGGGGAGGAAGGAAAGAGGGGGGGCAGTGGAGGGGGCACTGCATTATTTGTTTGTGTAATAGCTTAGACACATCTAATTGGATTTTAATGACACTTCAAATGGTGCACCTCGCCACTCCTCCCTCACATCAGCTGAATTGGGACACTATCGGTAACCAGGACTTCCAAATCCAAAAGGCATTTTTTATTTATTCGCTGACAGCCTGACACGGTTGTGTACCGCTATTTTTACAGCTATTCTGGTGCGCAGCCCAGTCAGTGGTCTAGTAGCGGAGCTCGAGGCCTCCGGAGGTGAGTCTCAAAAACAAGCCTCCGACAGAGATGAAACTGGTTAAAAGTGAGTGAAGGAGAGTCAGGCTGTAATTTTCCCGTGGTTTTCCTCAGGCTGCACGGATCTCTGGGGCTTTGCCGCGGCTCTGAGCTGCGGGAGAGGGAAGAGCAACAGGAGGAAGAGATGACAGTTAGTCACCTCCGAGACGAGAACAGACTGAGAAGATCTGAGACCATGGTCCCAAATGGCACTAGACAGTTTAACACTATCTGCTCCCTCTCTCTCTTTCTCTTCTGCCTTGCTCTCTCATGCATGACCTCTCTACAGTATCTGCATACAAGTGTGTCGCTGTAATTTGGAAATTTTTTTCCCCCCCAGACTTCCCTCCTCAGTTAGCGCAGGATGCTGCAGCTGTACAGTAAATGGAGGAGACCATATTACCCTCATCTTAACCTTCTTGCACCAGCTCCCTGTCCGTTAGTGAATCAAACTACTTGTGTTAAACCCCTGCAGAGTCTTGCTCCTGCTTACATCACAGATCTACTTATGCCTTACAGCAACATTAAGTCCCTCAGATCTCCCATCCTAACTATTATTACACATTCACATCTAAAAAAACAAAACAGGGATAGACGGTCAAGACTGTGGTACAGTTTCACATTAATGTGTTAAGTAGCTAACACCTGTATGTGCACATATTAGTTTGCTTGAAAACTGAAAAATGTAAAGGTTTGACATGTGACATCCCAGATGCGATTCAAGGTTATGGTGAATCAGAAAAGTCTTTTTATTTCTCTCGTGTTGACTGTCTCTGCTCTTTACATTTTTATCTGCATCCATCCCCTCCTCTTCTCACCCCTGTCGCCTATTCTGTCTAAATTTTACAACTTTTCCATCTAATCCGCCACACACACACAAATATTACACACTCAGATGGTATGCAAATCTATGCAGGCATATGCTATAACATTTGACCACCCATTCTTGACAGAAAGAGAGCAGCAGGACTGAATGTTTGCAATTCAGAGTCACCTGTACAAGACAGAGTCTGAGTATGGACAATCAGAGCTCTCCAGTGTCTCTAGTCAAGTGTATGAATGAATATATGAATAAATGAAGATAGTTTATTATGTTTGCAAACTTTACAATTATGCTTTCTGGGAAATCTTAGATGTTAAAAAGAAAGAAAGTCATAAACTCAGATTAAATGCCACTGTTCAAGCAAAGTTCACTTAAGATTTTGTCGTCTCTTTTCCCCGTTTGTCATTTCTTCTCAACTTAATTGCTTTGGGAAGGCCGTTCCACTGTGTTGCCTACGTGACTTTTCACAAGGATAGTTTTACAAAAAAGCATGCTCAGTGAACAGGAGCACAAATCATTAAAATGCACGGTCCTAGTGGCAGTAAAACTTCATTCAAATTTAAATATTCTGCAGTGTTAAAGGTGCAGCCACAATGAAGAGCAGCAGACAAGTTAATTTGAAAACCTTTTGACAGTGCGCGTCTGTTGTGTCAGGAAGTTCAACGGTCGTCTCGGATCTTCGTTTGCTAATTTACTCGGGGTGTTTTACCTGAGCAGAGTTCTTCTTTACATAGCTCCTGACCTGAATGCCCATTCACAACTCAGAATGTATTTTCAGAAGCGCTTGTTCCACTTGTGAATTCAATAAGATTTCTGAGAGATGTGGAAACTATCCCACAATAACACCATTTCACCAAAGGTCCTGTTGCTTTTCTCATATTTTAATTTAAGAAAAGCATGTTCCCAACCTGAATGCTTAAACAAAACTCTCCTGCTCTTCACAGGCAGAGGGGTCGTCCTTCCTGCAGATGGGAGCGTCTCTGGAGCAGCAGATCCTCTGCATGTTCAAGGTACGGAAATTCATTCATTCATCAGTACTTGGACAACAAATGTTCTCATAACAAATGATAAGAGGCTCAAATCTAATGGCTCATTAACAAACTCTAACACACAAAAAAGACTAAATCTGTATTTAGGATGGATTTTACTAACTCATGAGATTAGAGGGATTGTTTTGGGAATCAGCTGGATAATCTCAGTGTGTGACACCCCAACTTTAGCACATTAGCAACTGAGAAACCACGTATTACATTTAGTATATTTGTGATATATCTTTTGTTGTTGTTGTTACTATTATCATTATTATTATTAACTTTGTTAGTAGCACCATGGCACTGCCTGACCCTGATTCATCACAGCATGATATTGTCCTTAAATTCCATATATGTTCGTTACACCTGTTATTCTGTATTGTTTTGTATGTTTTTGTTTTGTTTTGTTTGTCTTTTATTCTCGTCATCGCCACACGTGTCTTATATTATTTGTCTCTACACAACAACAAAAAAAAAAGCATATTTGTGAAATGTTTTTTTGTCGCTGTGCGGTTCATAACAAAATGTCCCTGTTTTAGCTCATGGAGGAGTATGACTGGGGCGAGTTTGCCGTGATCACCAGCTTGCTGCCGGGATATGACACCTTTGTGGATATAGTTCAGTCCTACACAGATACCTCCTATTTCCTGTGGAATCTACAGGATATTTTGACTCTGGAAATGTCTGTCGGGTCCAACGATGCAAGAACCAAGCGCATGCTGCAGCAGGTAGGAAGAGATATATGACTGTACGACTTCTTTCTAAGTTTGTGTGTGAAGTCCATAAGTTGTTTTAATGGTGCGTCTCGAGTCTGATGAAAAGCAAACTTTTTAAAGTGTGCTTTAAAAGTTTGAAACTTTGGGAGCAGCACCACAGGAGTTACACAGTTTAATCCCCTACAGTGTTTCTGCATGTTCAGGCTCCAATTTCTCTCTGTTCTGTGAAAACGCCGCTGAGAGACCGCGCTTCTGTCTGCAGGTGGACTCTCAGGTCCTGCTGGCGTACTGCTCCTACGAGGAGGCGCAGTACTTGTTCCGTCAGGCAGCTGAGGTAGGCCTGCTGGGGCCGGGATACATCTGGATCCTCCCCAGCCTGGCCGTGGGCAACCCCGACAGCCCTCCACCTGTCAGCTTCCCAGTTGGCGTGATCGGTGTAATAACAGACCAGTGGCGGAAGAGCTTGCGGCAGAGGGTGAGGGAGGGAGTCGCCATCGTCGCTAAAGGGGCCGAGAGCTTCCGGAAACAGTACGGTTTTATCCCCGAGGGCCATGGCGACTGCAACAAGCCGGCTAAACACTCAGACAACAACACTCTGTTCAGGTGAGGCGTGCTGTTGTAGTTGTAGTTGCATGAATTGTTTTTTGGCATTTCAGTGAGTCTTGCTGATGCGTAGACATGAGAGCAAAACTTTCGCAGCACACGACATGAAGTGGAAGTATTTTTGAGCCGCTCTCGCCCGTGGTCTGAAATGCAAATTTACCTGGATTCATTATTCACCGGCAGCCCAGTCTGTCATGGACGTATCAGCAAAATCACTCAGCAGGAACACCCTGCCCTCCACCAATCAGCTGCCTCTATCATCCCCTAATGAGCTACTTCCAGGCTCCCGTGTTAGATTAAGGCCTCCCAGGGGAGCCTTAGGTTTAATTAGGAGGTGATCATTATGTGTGTTTATCTGCGGACATGAATATGCAAATTCTCGTGTGATGTAGAATCAAAGTTCCTTGATTGCATGCTATGGTATACTTTCTCTGCATGTGTGTTGCTTCTGCGAGTTGCAGGCACATGCTGAACGTGACGTGGGAAAGGAGAGATCTGTCGTTCAACAGCCAAGGTTTTCTCTCCAACCCGTCCATGGTCATCATCGCTTTGGACCGAGAGCGACTCTGGGACAAGGTACTGAGCACCAGAAGCTGAAACATAAAAAAAAATTCACATGAAATCTCAAATTCAACACAGAGGACAATGAAAATCTGTGGTTGTCGACTTGTTTTACACGTCAGCTCAAACTGAACAAGACGGATTTGGCTTGTTTGAGGGAAAGCGGATATATATTAAAAATCGAAACTTGAACAAGTGATCATAAAACAAGTCCTGGAGATATCTGCAGCTACGAGTGTAGTGTCGTAATTTAAAATCAATAATGTTGTGTCTGTCTCTGTGTTTCCTGACCCTCTTACTCCTGTTTCATCATCACTGTGCCTTGCAATTTTGTTGAGTATTTTCACTCCCTTTTACACACACACACACACACACACTCATCAAAGCCTGAGGGTGTATTGAAAAAGTACGACAACACAAAGAGACCTGAACGTAATCTCACAGCTACAGTTGAACTCATTTATTTCTGGCCTGGAAAGACCAACCTACTTTATCAATGTCACCTCCTGGCTGGTGTGTATGTATGCGTGTGTGTATGGACATGGACATGTAATTGTGCAGAAGTGGGGTTTGGTGTGTGTATGAGTGTGTGTGTGTGTGTGTGTGTGTGTGTGTGTGTGTGTGTGTGTGACAGTCACACTTGTGCAGCCACCACCAGCCTGTTCACACACACCGTCGACAACAGGACACCACTTAAAACAAGATATCACACACGCGTCTGAATCCTGACTCCTCTCTCCTTCTCTGTCTCGTTACAACCTGATCCGTCACCGCCGTTTCTTCCCCTCCTCCTCGTGTCGTGTAGCTCATCCATAATGATGACAGCTTGTGGTGTACTTGCTCTTTTCAAGTCTTTCTCTTCCACTGTGACACCCCTGACAATTTAACATGATTTTGTTCCTGAGGAGTGCTGCTGGGTGACATTTTGGACAGGAAAGCCCTCTTCCTCTGTTGGGCCCCTCTCTCTTGTTGTTTCTCTTTTCCTCATGCTTCTCACTTTTACTTTTCCACCTGTAGAATAGCCACAGGAAAAAAAAAGTTTAAAGCTGCACTGATGACTTTTTAAAAAATATTTTATGATAGCTGTATGATAGCAGACTCAGTTTCATCAGCAGAATGAAGCTGTTTTCACTAAAAAATCTCCTGTAAACTGGGTCTACACAACCTGCTCAACAAAGTTTGCGACAAGCTTAGACCCACATGTTTCCTTCAGATGCTGGTAAAAACCAAAACAGAGCTTGAAGTAGGGATGGGCAATGATTTCATAGTCAAAAATCGAATAGTTTATGACAATCGTATTTTCTGAAGAAATTTAAATGTTCCCTTTTTACTGGCGCAGAAGAAGGAGAAACATGGAAAGACTCCTACAGCCATTAGGAAGTTGTGTGAAACTCTTTCAAATAAAAAAAACTAATGAAACTGAGGTGCAGTGCAAACTCTGCAAAGTCTTTGGACGGACTTTGATGAGAAGCGGTAATGCAGAATATTCACATAGTTTTACGCCGCGAGAGGAGACTTCGTCCCTGTTTCAACTTGCTCTCATATGGTGACAATGACTTAATTGATTGGTACCGCTGTGATGATGTATTGTTATCTGGTACCGATTCTCATCACAGTCCGGGATTTCATTTTTATTTATTTTTTTCATTTTCATTTCTTTCAGTCGGTCATTTAAAACGATGGACTGGCGTTACAGCTTCTAATTTGAAATGACGGATGGCGGTGGTGGTGGTTGGGGGGTGGGGGGGGCGAATAGTCGAAGAATGGTCAAATATGAAATGCTAGGGATGAAATGCCCATGCCTATCCCTAGTTTGAAGGCTTGTAATATTGGATTGTCATTCTTGAATGGTGGACAAAAATATGGCTGGAGGAATGCCAGTGTTGCTCTGTCTGTCCTACATTGTGGGGAAGTGGAAGGAGTGGACCAATGAGAAGAGGCTACACAGGATCTTGAGTCATACTCGACACCCATAATAATGATGTCTCAATCTTGACTGCTTTAATTTCTGCCATGTTTTTTCATTTGGTCTGCCCCCAAACTGTATGCATAGCAATGCTGAATGACAGGAAAACCCCTGTAGGAGAAAAAATAAATGGATATTCTCCAATATAAAAAGCTTGATGAAACCTAGAATCAGCGGTGCAAAGAAAATTGAATTTGAGGAGATTTATATTCTTCAAGAAACGATTTGGCAAATTGAGTTTTTGGAAAACTTTTCATAAGATATTGAGGGGAAATATCTCTTAGTAATAATTTTCAGCTTGTAGAGCCACAAAAAGCTCGGTCTGTCATGTCTCCAGCATTTGTATGATTCCACCAAGTAGAAGCTGTATATATACAGATATCTGACATCAGTTCATTAGGTCATTCATGCCATGTGAAATAAAAAAAAAGAAGAACTGCATCCATTAATCAGAAAAGTCGTAGCACCTTCCCAACGAGAGCGACAACTCCTGCTCAACGAGAAGATAAGACACATGAGGATCCCATGAAAGATGAATATGAAATGATTGATCTTCACAACTGACATCTCCATGATTCACAGATGGCGCAGAGAAACAGATCACCAACTTACACATCACACTGTATACCCGCGGATGCAGATTTGTAAATCACCCATGTGCGACGACGACGGCAGAGCTTTAGCATGAGTGAGTCGAAGAACAAATCGAGAGTTGGTATGAGGAAGAGGTCTCATTAAAGCTGTGAGGGAGCGAGTTTCGTATGCAGTAAGTCAGCGCAGGCTCAGCTCAGTATGGCTCATTAGGTCGGGTTGATATGACAAACAGTCCTGGTTCTCACGGAGAAGGCTTCACTGAGCTTAGTGCAGACTTCGATAGGATTATTCATTGTCTGATGTGACATTATACAGCAATTCTGGTCCCAAGTGGCTCCCTTTGACATTAAAAAACTCAATCTGTTGCTTCCTCTTTTGCATTAGTTACTAATAGACAATACTTTTAACTGTCAGCATCTCTGTTATTGCACTTTACGGAGACCTTTCTTTTTTTTTTAAGCAAAAAAAATAAATTTGTTCATTATAAAAGCAGTTTCACAAATAGTTGAACATACAAAGTCAGAAAAAAACCCACCTATAATAAACGACACTCATCACTGGAACAGTTCCCATTTATGAACAATGACATTTCAATTTGTTTCTGCAGTGGAAGAAAAGAAAATTAATAATTGAATAATCAGTCAACAAAATGAACACAGATTGAAGGAAACACATGCGCGGATGTTTTATTAATGTGATGCAGTCGGTTTGCTCTTTGTATTAGTTTCTGGTTTCTTTTTTTTTTTTTCTTTTTGGTCTAATTCAAAGTCTTTTAAGTCTCCTCTGAATGCATTAATGAACTCTCCTTTCATCTTCTGATCCTCTTCCTCCAGGTCAGCACATGCTAATTTTTCCTTTAAAAATAATTTGTCCCGTGAAGCAGAGAAAGACAAAACAGGTGAAGAGAGGAGGGTTTGACATGAAGTGAAGGTCACGGCGGAGGTTCAGACGTACATGGATGTGGTACTGATGAGCTCTTCCTTCTCCCTCCAGGTCGGTACGTACGCTCGAGGGATCATCCAGGTGCGCTACCCGGTCTGGCCTCGCTACGGCAGCTTCCTGGAGCACGTCTCCGATGATCGTCACCTCACCGTGGCGACGCTGGAGGAGCATCCCTTCGTCATGGTGGAGAACGTGGACCCGGGCACCGGCACATGTGTCCGCAACACGGTGCCCTGCAGGCGCCAGTCGAATCAGACAGAGAGGTACTGACATTAACACACCTCGTGCATGTAAACGTTTAGAATTACATTATACATTTCAGAGGAAATTATCATTTTGCTATCTGCACAGAAAGTCAGGTATTGTGTTGGCAGCAGTGTCAAAACATTTAAATAATACCCAGTGCTACACACAGACATCTGCACCCTCCCTCTCTGCTTCTCTGCCCTAGTTTAGTTCTGAGTAGACACTGCAAACCTCCTCACTTCATTAAACACAGAGTAATTGTGGGTGCTGAGTGTCTAAGCACTTTAAAAACACACCTCCGGTGTCAAACTCGGATCGCAGCATGGCAGAAAACAGTCATTAAACAGCTATTACCTCTGACTGCCTACAACTGGTGTTCGCCAGGAATACACAATGTCTTCATTTTGTTCAAACAAACAGACAATAGAAACACTAGTCTGTCGTAACTATAATGGCAGAACTGACAAAGTATCAACCGCTGTCAGCTTAGCTCTACGGCTCCCGCTCCAACAAACCACATAAAAATATTTCACATCCACCACTGGGGAACATGATCCTCATTTTAAATCCTTAACAATCCCTGTCTCTCCCTGTAGTTGATCGGTACGTTTACACACAACAACATAATTTACATGTCACCTGCACCGCACCTGCTTGCTCGACTGTTTCTGTGAGTTGTTGTGACATCCTGCTAAAATCGATCTTTATGTCTTTTTGAGATGAATAACATGTTCTCAAACCAGGACTAAAACTCTTTCTTCTCTTAAAGGGATAGTTCAACATTTTGGCAAATTGGCCCATTGCCAGAATCTCTATAGTCATAGCAGTAGGTTCGTTACCTTTAATGGTCGGTGCAAGCTATTTTTAGAACAGCGGAGCAGAGCCGCAAGCTGCTCAGAGCTACGCTACGGAGGCATGAATTTACCTCAAAAACAACTCCATCTCGTAACGTTCTGTTATTATCTCATAGCGTGGTGAATGTGCAGGTCACAACTACTTCACGAGAGCGTGTTGGAGTTGTTAGATTGTGTATTTTATGAGTTTGATGAGGGAAACCAAGAAATCCCATTAGCCTCCGTAGCGTAGCTCTGGGCAGCTCGCGGCTCTGCTCCGTCGTTCTAAAAATAGCTTGCACCGACAATCAAAGGTACGGACCTACTGCTAAAACTATAGGGATTATGGCAATGGGCCAATTTGCCAAAATGTTGAACTATCCCTTTAAGTTCGTCTGTGAGGCAGAAAACCTGCTGTGATGTTGAGAAGGGCTCACAGGTTTCTGATCACACACATTAGTGTCTTTTCTTGATTACAAAGCTTTTTTGTGCTTTTCTGTGCTTATTCTTTAAAGTTCAAGAAACATCAATTGCAACTCTCATTTCCTGTGGACCATGACTCACCATGACTCAGAAAACTGACATTTGATTCACGGACATCTATTCAATAGCCGGAGAGAAATATATTCAGTATATTACCAGTGTCTATTAGGTATCTCTTTTGTTTGTCATCATGTGATGCTGTTGTCATGGTCACACCTCCATCCTTGGGGTCTCAACAAGGTTATTCTGTTCTTTAATGGATGTATCTTATTAAGCAGTGATGTATTCTCTTTGTTAATTAGAGTCCATATAATCGTCACATCCACGGGTGCTGTAGTGGAAACTGAAGGCTTATAGCTCTATTCTTTGCTCCTCATCAATCAAGAAGACTTTTTATCTGCAGAATCTTTATCTTCATCTGATACATTACGTTGAGTATTTGGAGTTGTGCATGTTGCCAATGCCTACTATACATTCAATAGATGCAATAAGTTCTCCAACGATTTTCTGGCGTGTGAACGTGCAGCGCTCCTCTCAATGATCTATTAATCAGGCTTAATTGTGAGCAGAGGACACACATCATGCTCTGCATACCAAAAACTGCAGGAGTCACCGTGAGAACACATGTAACTTGAATTCATTTGAACTAACTTTGGTGTAACCAGCCACAAGTTTCTGTGCACTCGTTTGGTTTGGTAATTTATTTAAAGGTCTTCATGCACATTCTTTTGTTCTGTTAGCTGATGTTTTATTAGGGCCGCGGGCAATCGCACCGGGCACTGGTCCCAACAGCTATGAAATAGCTGCAGGGACCAGTGCCCGGGCGAAGCCCGGGCACTACTGTTATTGTGTGGATTTTTTCCTAGTTATTAGTGTGACTGCTGAAGCAGTCACACTATTGTTCTTCTGTTTGGCCATTTTCTTCCGCCTTTTTACGGTCTTCTTCTAGTCCTTCATACTTTGTGCTATTTCAACAATTCATATATCAAAACGTGCAGCT
The DNA here is from genome assembly GCF_045865225.1 of Trachurus japonicus. Classification (NCBI taxonomy): domain Eukaryota; kingdom Metazoa; phylum Chordata; class Actinopteri; order Carangiformes; family Carangidae; genus Trachurus; species Trachurus japonicus. The sequence goes on from NC_140925.1 coordinate 10,626,072, forward strand.
TTTTTTGAACTTTATCGGCATTACTTTTCTCTTTTTAACTATTTATACTTTTTCAAATATTTAACTTTTTCACAAAAAATCTCACATTCATCAAAGTCTCAACCTCTCTTCTTCACAACTCCACTGTAGTGTAGGGGTTAGGGTGGATGTTTGCCAACCCTAAGGTCACTGGTTCGAATCCAAGGGAAGAACTCTTGTTATGTTATGTTGAATTCTGCTCTCCTCCCCCGCCTTCAATTGGTTACAGGTGTTTGTTATCTCCTTGATTACTCGTACCAGTTTGCAGCACATCATCACATTACAATGAATGACAACAGGTTTGAAAGCAGTGTGCTCTCTGTAGCCGAGTGGCAGAGTAAAGGTTTAGTGATCATATGGTCATGGGTTCGATTCCTGCCTCAGTCTTTTCACTTCATTGCTTGACTTTTGATTCCAATTATTCAGCTGTCATTGGACAGTCTTTGATTCCTCATAGTATAAAGCTCATTGTAACTCAGGTTCTCTGTGGCCATATGGTTAGTGCTCAGCCTGAAATTCACAGACATTTTCATTCTAAGTCATTCAAGCTTGACTCTCAAGCTTTCTTGATGTTGACAGTGTGCAGATCATTAACAGACAACAGTCCCTGCAACTGTGTGTGCACTGTGGCCTAGAGGCAGAGTGGAAGTCTAATAACCATGAGGATGTGGGTTCGATTCTGACCTTGGTCAAACATTTGTATGGTGATCACAGCTTGCACTATTTGCTAATTCTGCAACAGCGTTCAGTTGCTATCAGCAGTCACACCATTTCCATTCTTGGAAATGCTTTTTCTAGTTAGTGTGACTGCTGAAGCAGTCACACTATTGTTCTTCTGTTTGGCCATTTTCTTCCGCCTTTTTACGGTCTTCTTCTAGTCCTTCATACTTTGTGCTATTTCAACAATTCATATATCAAAACGTGCAGCTTTTTTTGAACTTTATCGGCATTACTTTTCTCTTTTTAACTATTTATACTTTTTCAAATATTTAACTTTTTCACAAAAAATCTCACATTCATCAAAGTCTCAACCTCTCTTCTTCACAACTCCACTGTAGTGTAGGGGTTAGGGTGGATGTTTGCCAACCCTAAGGTCACTGGTTCGAATCCAAGGGAAGAACTCTTGTTATGTTATGTTGAATTCTGCTCTCCTCCCCCGCCTTCAATTGGTTACAGGTGTTTGTTATCTCCTTGATTACTCGTACCAGTTTGCAGCACATCATCACATTACAATGAATGACAACAGGTTTGAAAGCAGTGTGCTCTCTGTAGCCGAGTGGCAGAGTAAAGGTTTAGTGATCATATGGTCATGGGTTCGATTCCTGCCTCAGTCTTTTCACTTCATTGCTTGACTTTTGATTCCAATTATTCAGCTGTCATTGGACAGTCTTTGATTCCTCATAGTATAAAGCTCATTGTAACTCAGGTTCTCTGTGGCCATATGGTTAGTGCTCAGCCTGAAATTCACAGACATTTTCATTCTAAGTCATTCAAGCTTGACTCTCAAGCTTTCTTGATGTTGACAGTGTGCAGATCATTAACAGACAACAGTCTCTGCAACTGTGTGTGCACTGTGGCCTAGAGGCAGAGTGGAAGTCTAATGACCATGAGGATGTGGGTTCGATTCTGACCTTGGTCAAACATTTGTATGGTGATCACAGCTTGCACTATTTGCTAATTCTGCAACAGCGTTCAGTTGCTGTCAGCAGTCACACCATTTCCATTCTTGGAAATGCTTTTTCTAGTTAGTGTGACTGCTGAAGCAGTCACACTATTGTTCTTCTGTTTGGCCATTTTCTTCCGCCTTTTTACGGTCTTCTTCTAGTCCTTCATACTTTGTGCTATTTCAACAATTCATATATCAAAACGTGCAGCTTCTTTTGAACTTTATCGGCATTACTTTTCTCTTTTTAACTATTTATACTTTTTCAAATATTTAACTTTTTCTGATTTTTTTCAGCTTTATAATGTGTGTGTATTGCGTCTAACGAGCAGAGCCAGAGTGGTGTCAGAGTGGAGAGAGGCAAAAAAACATTCTAGAGTTTTTCTGGCTAAACTGTCAGCACGGCCACAAATTAAACTCTAGACAAATTATTTTCTCCAGTTTTGTAGCCACACTTGTCTTCTGGCTAAAATTCTGGTCAAAAATGCAAAGAGACTTAGATAATAATTTTAAATATTTTTTAAATGCAGCCAGGGAGCTCTCTGCTCTCATTAAGCTCAATGCATTTTTTTCACATCAGCAGGAGAAGGAGCTCAACTTTGTAACTTGCTGTTAAGTGCTTTTTAATTCATTTGAATTCACCAAAAAATAGTCACAGGTCACAAAAAAGTCCTCTTCTCACTTGGTGTGGCTAATTTATATTAATTTATTTTTGTTTTAAGCATCATTGAAAAATCTCACATTCATCAAAGTCTCAACCTCTCTTCTTGATAACTCCTCTGTAGTGTAGGGTTTAGGGTAACTGCCTGCCAACCCTAAGGTCACTGGTTCGAATCCAAGGGAAGAATTCTTGTTATGTTATGTTGAATTCTGCTCTCCTCCCCCGCCTTCAATTGGTTACAGGTGTTTGTTATCTCCTTGATTACTCGTACCAGTTTGCAGCACATCATCACATTACAATGAATGACAACAGTCTTGAAAGCAGTGTGCTCTCTGTAGCCGAGTGGCAGAGTAAAGGTTTAGTGATCATATGGTCACGGGTTCGATTCCTGCCTCAGTCATTGCACATCATTGCTTGACTTTTGATTCCAATTATTCAGCTGTCATTGGACAGTCTTTGATTCCTCATAGTATAAAGCTCATTGTAACTCAGGTTCTCTGTGGCCATATGGTTAGTGTGTTAGGTGTTGTGCTATTTCAACAATTCATATATCAAAACGTGCAGCTTTTTTTGAACTTTATCGGCGTTACTTTTCTCTTTTTAACTATTTATACTTTTTAAAATATTTAACTTTTTCTGCAAATTAAACTCTAGACAAATTATTTTCTCCAGTTTTGTAGCCACACTTGTCTTCTGGCTAAAATTCTGGTCAAAAATGCAAAGAGACTTAGATAATAATTTTAAATATTTTTTAAATGTAGCCAGGGAGCTCTCTGCTCTCATTCAGCCCAATGCTGAGAATTCTCCACAACTCTGTCTGAAACATGCTTATGTCTGTGCTCTCTGTGGCGAAGTGGCAGAGTAAAGGTTTATTGATCATGAGGTCATGGGTTCGATTCCTTACTTTTTTTTTTAAGCAGAAGCCAGTGATCCTCTTATCAAAGGTTTTCTTTACCCCTCACATACTGTCTCTGTCTGTAGCCTAGTGGTTAGCTTGCTGGTCTGGAGACCTGAAGGTTGCTGGTTCAATTCTTGCCTCAACAACAATTATAGTGAATTATTTTCCCAGTTGTCCTCTGTTGACTTCTGATAACTTGCTTCATGTTGAAACTGCTGCTCTCAGCCTGAAATTCACAGAAATTTTCATTCTAAGTCATTCAAGCTTGACTCTCAAGCTTTCTTGATGTTGACAGTGTGCAGATCATTAACAGACAACAGTCTCTGCAACTGTGTGTGCACCGTGGCCTAGAGGCAGAGTGGAAGTCTAATGACCATGAGGTTGTGGGTTCAATTCCGACCTTGGTCAAACATTTGTATGGTGATCACTGCTTGCACTATTTGCTAATTCTGCAACAGCGTTCAGTTGCTATCAGCAGTCACACCATTTCCATTCTTGGAAATGCTTTTTCTAGTTATTTTTCCACTTCCGGCCAGATTTCGATTCGCTACTAGTCCTGCAACTCGAAGAGTTGCAGGACATATTATATATCAAAACGTGCGTCTTGATCGGGATCGCTGTGCTATTACTTCTCTCAACAGTTTACGAATTTTTCGCGACGTAGTCGCGAAAAACTGCGCAAAAATTTTGCATGTAAGTCAATGGGACGGGCGGAAAAAAAAGAGCGAAAAAGACCAATCATTGGAGTTTAACAAAAGTCTACTGCTCAGGCATACTTTCACCTAGAGACTCCATTTAAACTTTAAACAGTAGACACAAGTCTTGTGTATTGTCGTATTACTCCACGTTTTGATAGGTCATATAGTTTTTGATCAATCCCTGATCAATGACCATGATCATTTTTGGAGAAATTATGAGTTTATAATGGGTGTGTATTGCATGGAATGTTCGTGTCAGAGTGCGTGACATCATCGGTTAGAGTGGGAGAGAGTGAAGAAACATTCTGTATTTTTTCTGGATAAATTGCCACCACGGCCACAATTTACACTCTACAGACATAATTTTTTCAGAATTTGTAAGACAAACTTGTTATCTCTCATGTCATGTGCTCAAAATATCAGAGAGACTTACAGAACTTACAGAATCAGCCTCTGAGTGCGGCCACGTCTGTCCCTGCTCCTCATTGAGTCCAATACAAATATTTTCTGAGAGGAGCAGAACGGCCTGATGTTTTAAAACTGCCAGCGTCGCCAAAATATTTACTGTAGAAACACCAAATCGTACCGAAATTTTCAGTAAGTCCTTAGAGCAACGTTGATCTGTGTTTTGTTCTGATAGGAGTTACCGTTTTGTCATGCTAAGCCTAATTGTGAGGCCGGTTTAGAGGCAGAAAATGGCTCTTTTTCTCCACGTTTCTGTCTGCCTCAGCCTGCGGGGGCCCCTATCGCCGTGGTAACCTCTTTGATCCTCAGGCCAGAGCTCGTTAACTTCATAAACAATCCACCTGGCGCTCGTTTAAATGTTTATAAACACAGACACAGCTAAATCAGACTGACACAGGATGCAGCTACTAACTAACTATGTGTCAAGTCAGTCACACACACACACACACAGACTCTAGAGCCAGCTTCATGTGATTACAGTCACACACACACACACACACACAGTGTGACACAGGATGCAGCTACTAACTAACTATGTGTCAAGTCAGTCACACACACACACACACACAGACTCTAGAGCCAGCTTCATGTGATTACAGTCACACACACACACACACACACACACACACACACCTACACACACACACACCTTCATGTGATTAAAACACAGTTAACGTGCAACAGAATTTAAACTTAAACCATGATTTAATCTGGTTTTAAAGTTAAACCTTGTTGGTGTCACACACACACACACACAAACACACACACACACACACACACAGTTAACCTAATGTGGTTACAGCTCCTCCATATCAGTGCTTATAGAAAGATGATCATGTGTCTGTCTGATCAGCTCTGTCTTGCGCTTAAGATCGTGGGTTTGATTCCCATGTTGACAGAGATGGCAAAATCGGCAGTAGCCCCGCGGCCCATTCAAAATTTCCCGAGAGGAAATTTTCTAGTTGCTGTTGCTGTTGCTCTTGGCAGAAGCCTTCCTCACTCCACTCTTCACCCACTGTCACACTTTGTCTTCACTCTGGAGGGTTTTTTTTTATTTCTGACTTTATTCTAACTGGAGGATTTTTCTCCCTGCCTGTTATCGATCATGTTACTGTGTATTCATGCTGCTCTGTTGTTTACCTGCAGCAAGGTGGGACCATCCCGAACATACAGACAAACTAACTTTTACAGATATGTTTGTGTTGCATTTCCATTACATATTTTGAGAATGGTATATTTTAAACCATTGTTCCAATCTTGCTTCATACTGACCAGGCGCGGCGCCAGGATTTCAATTTTGGATGGGCCAGAGTAATTTTGGATGGGCCACTTCTCAGGAAAAAATAACACTAACATACATATAGTTGGAAATTATTCCTCAATGACTCGTTCGTGTCTATATTGCCTTGAAAGCATACACCATTTCTACTGAGACCTATGGCTGAGACGAGCTTTGACAGCGCGGTGCGCCGCTCTCTCTCCCGTTAAAAGTTAATCTAGCTCACCCAGCGGACCCCTCTCTCTCTCTCTCTCTCTCTCTCTCTCTCTCTCTCTCTCTCTCTCTCTCTCTCTCTCTCTCTCTCTCTCTCTCTCTCTCTCTCTCTCTCTCTCTCTCTCTCTCGTTACCGGTAATATGTTTAACCAAATGCACGAAAAGCCAAATCAAATCAGAAATGCGTAGCCCACTTCTTTTAAACTCAGAGACATTTATTTTCATAAAGTAATAAAATATCTGGACATTTTAAAATAAACAAGTTCTTACAATAGCCTGTCATTAAACAAGTAAGCCTAACATCAGTGTTTCGTCTTCTCCTTTTTTTTTCTTTTTTTCTTTTAACTCACAGACATATTTATTTCAATAAAGCAGGCTGATAAAATATCACTAACATAGCCTATAACATTAAGACAAAGGCTGCAAGGAATTGAAGAAAACAAACAAAACAAGTCCTTACAATATTTCATTATAGCCTACTGTTGTAAAACAAGTAAAACTAACATCAGTGTTTCTCATCTCACATCCGTCTCTGTTCCTCCGTAGGAGCAGTCTTTTTTTTCTTCTTTTTCTTAACTCACAGACATATTTATTTTAATAAAGTAGGCTGATAAAATATCACTAACATATAACATTAAGACAAAGGCTGCAAGGAATTGAAGAAAACAAACAAAACAAGTCCTTACAATATTTCATTATACTGTTGTAAAACAAGTAAAACTAACATCAGTGTTTCTCATCTCACATCCGTCTCTGTTCCTCCGTAGGAACAGTCTTTTTTTTTCTTCTTTTTCTTAACTCACAGACATATTTATTTTAATAAAGTAGGCTGATAAAATATCACTAACATATAACATTAAGACAAAGGCTGCAAGGAATTGAAGAAAACAAACATAACAAGTCCTTACAATATTTCATTATACTCCCTATAGGAGCAGTCTACGGGGTTTGCTTTTGAATATGTTGATTATTTCATCATAGTCTAAGGTTACCGTTATATCTCTTTCAAATGTTAACAGGCAGAGTGAGTTCAGGCGAGTGGTGAGCATCGAGCTCCTAATGGCAGTTTTTATTCTCTTAACGCTAGAGAAGACACGCTCAACTGTACATGATGTCATAGGTAGGGTGATCAGTGCTTTTAAGAAGCCATGGACACGAGGGAAGACTTCCTCACTACATATGTCCATCACATCTAAAAGAGTTTTAAAAGTTTCTCCTCTTTCTCTCTTTCTTGCGACGTGCTGGAGAAACACTGAAAGCTCTGACTCTGTCACGCTGATATGGAAAATCTTCCCTGCATCATTGAGATTTTTTGTCATGTCTGACACGCTGCCCTCACAAGAAGCTGCCAGTAGAGTTCCTGCTGTTTTCATGAGTCCGTATGAGTCGTTATGGAACCTGGCGCTGAGTTCATTCAGCTGGCAGTCTATTATTTGGTTTAGTATGGCTCGCAAGTCATTGTCACTCCTCACTCTTGTAGATTTCCCCAGTGACACAGTAACTGTACTTTCCCGAAATCGACTTGGGAGCTTTCGTGAACGGGAGGGCAAAGATATATCCCAACTGTCAATATTATTGTCTCCCATGATTTTATTCGTCATTGCCAGCATATTCAAGAATCCACTGTCACAGTGGTCGCTGGTGCGGATGTCTGTCAGTGACTGTTTAAGGTTTTCAATCAGATCCACCGTGTCTGTCACTGATACACTGATGGACTGGAGGCCTTTGGTTGCAAAGTCTGATTTGCTGAATAGTTCTTTAAAGAGTACAAGGAGAAATATGAATTTCTTTGTTCGCATCTGTTGCAATAGTGACTGCGCATCAATTTGACTCTGCCCTCCCTCTTCTGCATATCCCGACAGTACTTCAACTATTACGTCATAAAGAGCGAACACTTTACTCACGGCTGTTGATCTGGAACTCCACCTTGTGTCACATCCTCGCTCCAATTCCAGTGATCTCCGATCTGGGTGCATTTCTTTTTGTGCGTCAAGGAAGCGCGCATGCCGTTGACTGCCACACATGAAGGTGTGCAGAGAGTTCAGGGTATCAAAAAAAGTTGATGCATCAGCTGATGTGCGTGCCACAGATGCCAGGACTAGATTCAGTCTATGAGAGTGACAATGCACGTAGATTGCATTTTGAAAGGTGCTCTTGAGGATGGCTTGAACACCCCCCTTATGTCCAGCCATAACAGACGCGCCATCAAATCCGAATCCCACACAGAGGTTTGGGTCCAGCTCAAAAGGTGACACAACTTCCATTATTTTTTTGGCAATGGCTTCAGCTGTCATTTCTTCTGTATCCACAAGGCCGATTGCTCGTTCCCTCACAGATCCCATGTACACATATCTTAAACAGACAGCCACCAACTCTTTTTTAGATATGTCCTTACATTCATCGGCTAGTATTGCATAGAAAGTTCCTTCTGATCCACGTAGCTCCTTTTTTATGTGTCGCAACAGCAGCGTGGATGCAGCATTTAGCAAGTCGTTTTGAATGTCATGGCTGAGCATTTTTGCATTATTCGGAATAGCATCCAGTCGCCTTTGTACATCTGGATTGTGTTTGCAAATGAGTTTAAACAACTCAAGGAAGTTACCAGCATTTTTGACCTCATCTTCATGTTCACGGAATCCGCGTAGAGGTATCTCCTGCTTTGCACATGTAAGCACAATGTCAAGAATTACTTTTATGTGCTCCCGATTTCTTTCAATTGTCTCACTTTGTCGGCCCTCTGTGTTGATGAGCTGATGGATGATTGTGCCACGATCCGATTTGTTACATTCTCTGTAATTATTATATTTTTCCACAGCCATCTGATGAGCTCTGCTGCTTTCATGTTTAAAACAAGCAGTGTTCATGTGCTTCCAATCTTTATATCCACTTTGTCTGAATTTTTCTTCCCCGCCTCTCTCTCCAAAATGCCGACACATTTTACAAAACACCGCGTCCTTGACAACACTGTATTCTAAAAATACGTACTTCTCGTACCAGTGTGAGGAGAAGCTCCTGGCCTTGTGCCCAAAAACTGTGATGGGGTACTGCTTTAGTTTCGTCTGTGTAGCCGGTTCATCTATTGCAGACAGGTCCGCTGGAGCCGATGAGCCACCGGAGCTTGACTGGCTGGCTGCTGCTCCTTCTGGCCCGCCGACGGGACCCTCTTCCCGCGCTGAGCCCGCGCTAGCTTGCGGAGAGGGTGCAGGTGCTGACGCAGCCGCATCTGGTGGTGACTCGTCGGTTCTAAGCCTTTTGACAAAGTTGAAAAGCGATGTCTGTCGAGCCATGTGTAGGCTAACATCAAGCGTTTCGCCGTCTTCTGCATGGATGTATTAGCTATAGCTAGGTCTTCTGCCTGAAGGCTAAATAGGCTCTACCTACAGTAAAATGCCAAACGTCAACTGTACACAGCGGACGTAAAATGGCCTGTTGTGATTGGTTCAGACATCACACATGTTAGTAACCAAATAAATATTATATTTCCTTTTTATATATATAAAGGGCGACGTTTTTAGTATTTATTCTGAATTTAGATGTTAATTTTAATAATTAAAAATAAAAGTTAAGAAAAATGTTCACCCTGTCATTTTGGATGGGCCAGTTGTACAAGTGGGTGGGCCCAGGCCCGTTAGGCCCACCCATAACGCCGCGCCTGATACTGACATAAATAGTGCCTCCATTTTTATTACTATGTATATAAAAGAAAAGACAATCTAGCTTTTAGAAAACATTTGGCTGCTGCCTCACATTATTAAACAAAACACAACAAGCTAATCCTGTGCATACATGCAATCACGTTCATTCGTTTATCACAAATCCTTCTGGAATGATGTGAATGTAAATCATCAGCAGCCGAACAGGCTGATGAAGTGAGTTTTGTAATAGAAAAGTAGTAGAAACACGCAGAGTATGTTCTTATGTATTTATTTCTTTGCTTATGTAACAGTTTATTTACAGATGAACATTGTGATTTACAGATAATCAACACAACAGATGTCATGTTTAAAAGGTGCAAGTTATTTCTTGTCACCTTGAAATAACAAAAAAAAAAAAAAAGAGTTATCAAAATGTAATATAAATGTGAAACAGCATTAGAGTTTCCTTTTCGAAGTTGTCAGTGCTGAACATGAAACTCTGGCTTCTGTCTGTCCATCAAACCAGAGACCTCCACAGCCGCGAGTGGAGCTGTCTGTCGTGAACAGTGACGGGCATCAGTGCATACGTCTACGTGTACGCTCCCCGCACTGCAGATCTTTTCTGAAGTCAGTAATTGAAGTGACATGTGTGATGTAACTTTATACAGCGAGCGGAAGGTGTCCTCTTTACGCAGTAAAAACAAACTGGTTTCAAGAAAATCGTCCTCACAAAACATGATATCCTGTTTGTGTGTGTATGGGTTTGTTTTACTACAGTATATCCACGGGGACTGTGCTTACGGAGGCCAAAACCAAGACTGCAGGTGTTTAAGTGGCTGTTTGAGGGTTCAGACTTCACTAGAGCGATGCATTCAGTGGTGATGGTAAAGGTTAAGGTAACACAAAGTCCCCAGAAACATAGCGTCATGGAGTTATGTGTGCATGTGTATGTGTGGGTGGGTATGTATCGTTTATGCAGATTGCGGAGCTGACCATGGCTGGCACATTAATTACAGAGAGAAATATGTAACGGTGGTTGTTGGGCGCGATGGCACATTGATTGCCAGTAAAGAAGATTTATCTGTCCAACGTGGGGACATCTGTCATAGCATGGGACAATGTTATCCCATCCTACCCTCTTTCTGTTTTCTCTTTCACCATTGCTCTCCGGCTGGCATGTCCCATTTGGACGGTGACCAACAAAAAGAGAGAAGGAAAGAGAGGGAGAGAGAGAGAGAGAAGACTGCTGCCATATAAACCAGTTAATCTTGCTGTTGTGTCTGAACAGCTTCCTTGCAGAGCAGATGTTTAGCATGATTAAAACTTTTTGTGTAGCTCATTAAAAACCCTTTCTATGGCCAGATGATGGCTTCTTTTGCCAGAGAACTGAGCTGATTAAGAGCAAGAGGAACTCCACCCTAAAATCCAACTTTACAAATCTTGGCCACTTTATATAATTACATGCAGCGGTGCAGATAAATGATGTAATAATGTTATAAGAGTTGCTACTTTCTTCACTGGCACTTAATATGATTATTGCATGTATTTTATCCAACATGAATGATATTTATCTACAGATTAAATATCAAACAGAGACTGGAGTCTGCCCTCCTTTGGTCGTGCCCTCGTTTCCCTCCAGACCGAAGTCTTCCTCTGTCAGGGCCTCGTCTGGCTGTTTACTGTGTACTTCCTGTCAACCGTTCACCTGAGATTCCTCCTCTCTCTCGCTCTCTCTGGTCCAACTCCCTCATGGTGCTTCCCTCCACGCTGCACTAGTTTCTGGGCATTTTGTGGAGAAACACACGGCAACAACACAACTGCTGCTTAAACCCTCAGAGGATCCTGCACTGGTACGCGTGCATGTGTTTGTGTGCGAGACGGAGAGAGACGCGGCCCAGTTTAACTGCGTTCATGTGTGTGTCTGTGTGTGTTTGTGCATTGTTAGCGGAGTGTGTATAATGACGACAGGTGGCCAGATCCTGCAGCAATTAATTAACGCTGCGTTTATCAGAGGTATTGACTCCTGTGAAAGAAGGCAGCCTTTCAAAAACACTTAAAAACGAGTCCACAATGAACACTCACACATTTGAAAACAATCAACCTGAATGTTAATTAACAGCTTGACTGTTTTTTATTCACCCTCATTTGCTCAATCACATGCTCTCCCTGCCGTCTTCTGCTCTTTTGCTGACTCATTGACAAGAGGTTATCTCCATCACACACACATACACACTGTGACTCAGCCCTTGTAGATTTAAACCTCCTCTCTGGCAGATGGATAAATGAAGAAGCAAAAAAAAAAAGAGGAAGATAGTTTTTTTTTTTCCTAAGGAAGTGTGTCGACTTCATTTTCGGTCTGTCTGCTCATAACTTTTATTGTCCACTGTCGCTTGAAGCTGCTCTCCATTGTTTTTTCGTTCTGTTATTTTTCACCATTTCCTGTCCTTCCACTCTCTTCTTCTACACCCCATTAAGTAACAAGGCCACAGAGAGGAAGTGACTGCATCCCTCAAAAATGCTGCACACCTTAATGGCCTTTGATTAGAGGCCACAGTCGCTCAACCATTCACTGTGGGCCCTGTCACACTGCCTGTATGTGTGTGTGTGTGTGTGTGTGTGCGCCAATTTTCAGTCGTCTCCTCAGTCTCTCTGAAAGACACCTTGTTAACAGGCATTGATTTTAGCTAATGAACCAGCCATCGCCTGCCCTTCACTTCGCTGTCGTGGACGATGGTCAGTGTCAGCGTCGGAGCCGGCGACTATTTAGCACTCGCTCCCCGAAACAAAGTGAAACACAGGAGAAGAATCACAGGAGCTAAAGATAGCAACATTCCCAGTTGCCACGGAGGCTTTTTGATCACAAGATGTTGAAACAAATCTGCATTTTTTTTCCTTCTGTCTGTCTCTCACAGCATCATTGGCCACGCAGAGTCCTACACCAAACTGTGCTGTAAAGGCTTCTGCATAGACATCCTGAAGAAACTGTCCCGCACCATCAAGTTCTCCTACGACCTCTACCTGGTCACCAACGGAAAACACGGGAAGCTGGTCCGTGGGACGTGGAACGGGATGATTGGGGAGGTGAGAATGAGGGATGAGAAGTTATTTAAAGAAGGATAAAATCCCTGAACGGAGCAGCTGGTGCAGCTGTGTTTGATTAAAGAAAGATGTTCACCCACAAACCTGTCTTAAATAAATGGAGCTTTAGGCTACGGCGTGCCCTGATTTGGTAAGTGCTTTGTGTTTAGGATGTTAGGCAGAGCTGCACCGTCAGGAGAAGCAAAACCAGGCAAATACTTGGGGCCCCCCCCAAAGAGAAGAGGAGCCCCTAATCCCATCATATTGGCACATTTTATCATGACAATTTAATGAAAATTAAAACTTCCTTAAAGGACTAGTTCACCAAAAAATTGAATTCAGTCATTATTGACTCACCCTCATGCTGATGAATACTCTGGAGTAGTTTTTTATTCCTCAAAGTGCATCTGGAGACCCGGGAGGGCGGTTCGTAGTCCAACGATATATGAGAGTATTCCTCCATCCTGCTCGTCCGCTGCAATCCAAGTGTCCTGAAGGGATATAGTCCAGAGTTTACTCGACATTACATCATTTAGGACAGGCAAATTCAATACAATTTAGTTTTATGGGCCTTTTTGTGTCAGGCGCTATTGACTCTCATATAAGGAATTTCATTTTTTGGTAAACTATTCCTTTAAACTTCCCTTGAAGACAATGTACATTGCACTTGTTTTGCCCAACCCCTCCTTGTCTGTATGTGGTTGGTGCTGGGAAAGCTGCATACGATGGATTTACCAGAGCTTTTTTTCTGTAAATATCTGTCAGCTGCAGCTGGAAACAAGACTCATTAGAGAAACATAAGAGTAAAGCTGTGGATTTAAAATCAAAACAATGAACTGACAGTCACTAAAACACTTCATGGAGCTGAGAAGGCATGTGGTGATGGGTGATCACTCTCTCAGGGTTTGTGACTTTCATTTTGACTCATTTTTAAAGAAATTATTCTAACTATTAAAAAAAAAACTGAAATAAAACTGAATGAATAACAGCAAAAACAGCTGCCACTTTATCCCCTTAGTGTCTTAAATTCATTGCACTTGGTATCAAATCTTAAAAATTACCTTCAAGGCTCATGTCCCATCAAGTGGGTGCAGAATGAAGTGTGACAATCAGTTTGTGAATCTCGGAGCGTTTAGACCAGAGGAACAGATTACATTCTCCTCCACCAGCTGAGAACAATCCATTCAACCCTGTAGCTAACGGCACCGAGTCACAAAAGCTAAAAAACAAAAAAGACAGATGTTTGTCTTGACTGAAAAGATACAAGCCTCGACTTTTAATTATGAAAATACTTAATACAGCTGTGACACAGATGCAGCGATGGAAGCAGCAGCCGTACGGTTCGGTGGATGACAGCCACGAGACACAGTGTCTCTGTGACAGTGTTTCTTTGATTCGCGGATGGGTTTTATGTAGGTCAGTGGTGTGAGGCCGCGGAGCTGAGTCACACTTTTCAACCACACACACACATAGACAGCAACAGAAACACAGGTGCATCCGAAAGTGAGACGCCCTGAACAGGTGTTTCTCAGGAGACACTTCTTGCTTGTGTTTCTGTGCCTGAAGCACTCTGCTCTGAGTCTGTACCTGTGTGTGTCTGAGTGTGTGTGCGCTACATTCATGAGGAAAAGATTTCTCTCTGCAGAAAAGCTCGAGTCTGAGCTGCAGCCTCGTCTCTTTTCCTCGATGCTCAGATGATGTGACAAATACGTTTCCATTAATCTCTGCAGGCAGCCATTATTACAGTCAACACCTTACTGTAAAGCACAAAGTGTTTGTTCCTTTGTGGGTTCAAATGTTCAAATGCTGTTTAGGAAATTCAGAATTTGCTCTCTTTTCAGCAAAGATGAGTTTCTAGGGATTAGGGGGGAAAATGTTTCTGACACAGCTGCCCATCAAAGTGTCACTCTGCTTCACTTTGTGCGCTGCGTTTGTCTTTATTTCCTCAGGTTGTGTACAGACGAGCTGACATGGCCATCGGCTCCCTCACCATCAACGAGGAGCGTTCAGAAATCATCGACTTCTCGGTGCCGTTTGTTGAGACGGGCATCAGCGTCATGGTCGCCCGCAGCAACGGGACCGTTTCTCCATCAGCTTTCCTGGGTGAGAATAAACCACTGCTTCTTCAAAATTAGGGATGTCACATTATAAATTTTCTTGGTACGATTTTTGTCAGAGAAATAATCATGGTGTTACAATTATCACGATTATTATGCATTAATTAATTTCACAACACTGTGAACGTGTAAAATCAAATATAGTCAAATTATAATTACATGACTCATTGTTTGCGCAAAATATTTCAAGTATCTATTCAATTATGACCAATTAATAACCCCTCAGGGGAATGGTTTGAAATATTCAGGTCATAAATTGTCATCTATACCAAATGTTTACATTTATTTTAATCGTTTTTTTGTTGTTGTTGTTTTTAAATAAATGACATAAACATTTAAACTTCTACCAATTCAATACGTTAGTTAGTTAAATGGACCAGTATCTGAGCATTTACCTTTAATTTTGGCACACATCTGTCGATATGGTTCCGACATAATCTTTTTTGGGAAGTGAATCTTTACGATTAATTAATTGTGGCGTTTAATACCACGATTAATTGTGAAAACAAGTAATCGTGACATAGTTAAAATCAAACTGGTCATAACCTACGTTATCCTGGTGTGTGATGTACAGTACGCGTTAGCCACGTTGCTGCCAACCTCTTCCTCACCGGCTTCTCCCAGGATGGCCTACTTAAACGAGTTCTGTCTCTGCAGACGCTTCAGGAAACTTCCCATTAAGCTTTTATCCCGGTGATAACTGTAGCCTACAACTAAATCCCCTTACGTGCCGCTCACACACCTAAATCCCCTTTTCCAAACCCCAAACAACAAAATTCAGCACAAAATGAATGGCGCACGGCTCTCCTTCTCGTTTTCACATCAGTCGGCTCTCCGTCCTCCCTCCTGCTATCCTCCTGCCACACATGGTGACCTCCATCACAGGCTGCAGTGGAGAGGCAGGAAGCACAAAAGAGACTTCCTCTAATCCTTTATGTCTGTGCCTTCACTCCTCCTCCAGAGCCCTACAGCCCGGCAGTGTGGGTCATGATGTTTGTGATGTGCCTGACCGTCGTGGCGGTGACAGTATTTGTGTTTGAATACTTCAGTCCCGTCGGCTACAATCGAAGTTTGGTGAGCGCCAAAGGTGAGTTTCACGTCTCTTTTGCTTCACTTTCACTTCCTCTTCCTACAGTGAATGATTTAAAAGTGAGTGATCCTTACAGCATAATCACAACAGAGGTAAACAGAGATTCCTGTATAAATCATATTTTGTTAACCTCACATGTTTCTGCAGTGTCTGCTGTTTTCTCAGTGTAATCTCAAAATATATTAGGTTATTTGTGTCTGCTTCATCTAAAAATATCCAAAGCTGCAAAATAAAAAAATAAAAAAAATCCATAAAAATGTTCTTAATTTGCATCTTACAAAGCATTTTCACAGTAAGCCTGTGTGCCAGCCACTAAATCCAGCCCCATCTGCACATCCCGCGACGTTAAGAGTTCCTCAACAGGATTTTGGGGAGAGGGCTAATCAATCCCAGAATACAGCGCTGACAGAGCGTGCCTTGTCTGCGGGTCCGAAAGGTCATTTTCCTGTTTTAATTAGCATTCGTAGCTGCGCTAATCGAACTGTGATTGATGGCGGTGGCACCCTTCGTTGCTGCACATGAGCGGCGGTGGCAGAGAGCGATGGAAAACGGGGCCGAGGCTGTGAAATTGTTCCGTTGTTTGGGAGTTCGCAGAAGGGCGCGAGATAGCTGGTGAATACTTATACGGAGAACAGTAGACATATTTAGTTTGATGAGAGAATGTGTAAACAAAAATGTGGCTTTAAAACATCAGTGGGACACCTATGACACATTTTGCCTCAGGTGCATGAAGAAGAGAAGTCTGAATAATAACTTTATTTTCACACCCTGATGAAAACAACAAGCTGAAACACGTTGATCTGACAGTAAAATTGCTCTTCATACTTAAAGTGTTGCTGTTGTTTCTTACCTATGTTTCTCAGGCGCTATTGATCCATGCAGTATAGTAGTTTTGGTTTTACTTCAAGTTTCCAAATATCTCTATCTGAGATTGCTGCCTCTTTTGTCCTACTTCAGCAGATGCCCAATAATGACCTGTGTTTTTGTTCAAATGACAAAACCTCTCCAGCAGCTGCATGAATTATGAGAAAAGCAGGAAACAGTGCAGCAGTTTCTCTGCAGAAAACAGAGGTCTTAGTATTCACCTCGTATCTCCCACAGAAAGTCGACGTTGGTTAACCAAGTGTTGGTTTTACCTCAAAAATCTAAATGATAATCATGACAGAATAATAGTTTTTGTCCCTGAATGTAAGCAAACATGATCTATTATTTGAAACAGACTGTCATGTGTGGTGGTGCTTTGCCCTTGGTAGCGCTGCATGTGTGTATTTTGGTCTGGAGTGCTGTAGCTGACCTTTACCTATTTTAGTCAGTTAAGGGCCCTTCACTTCAGCAAAGCAAAGGTCGTCCTGTTTGTATTTCTACCTTCATGTAAACAGGTCCTTTAAAGATAAAGAGCCCTTTTCTCCCTCTGGGTTGTTTTGTTTTCCATATTCAATGCAGGACCTTGTTAGCAGGATCTCTACAGACTCTCTCCTCTGTCTGTTCCCTCAGCTCCTGGCGGCCCCACGTTCACCATCGGGAAGTCAGTGTGGCTCCTCTGGGGCATCGTCTTTAACAACTCAGTCCCCATTGAAAACCCCAAAGGAACAACAAGTAAGATCATGGTCCTGGTCTGGGCCTTCTTTGCCGTCATCTTCCTGGCTTCTTACACCGCCAACCTGGCTGCCTTCATGATCCAGGAGCAGTACATCGACACAGTGTCGGGCCTCTCCGACAAGAAGGTAAGAGACTGAACAGACAAGAGTTTTACTGGGTGTGTATAACAACCTCAGAGTGATTATGAGGCAGGACGTCTATTTAAAGTCCACTCAGACGCTCAAAGAGCAGACTGTTTTTGTGGAGCACTGAGATATGGAAGAAACCACGTCTTTGTGTTTGAATCCAGCTCATGCCACATCATGTCCTCTTTTCTCTATTCATCTGCATTGACTCACAAACTCTGGGCAGACGAGAGACAAAAGACTTGAAGAGAGCCTTCAAGATGAATTCAAGTAAAAGGACTTTGTTGTGAACGCCTCTGTCCTTTCCATATCAGTGGGGATCCTGGTGGCATGAATGACTAATCAATTACTGCCTTCTGTCAATACAGATGGTGTCTGAGTCTCGACTTGTCCTGTCAGTGTTTCGGTCTGTCCATCAATATTCCCCCTGCGTCGTCTCCAGCTCTCGTCTCGCTCACGCTGCTAAAACAAGATCGCAAAATGTCAAAGATTTAAAAAAAAAACACAACAAGAAAAAGAAGTCACAGAGGAAAACAACGCCCACAAATTCCTCTACCACTTAAGTGTGTGTATGTGCACAAAGACACACACACACACACTCAACCTGGAAACAGGGCCTCAGAGGAGCTTTACAAGAAAGCAGTTCATTCTTCACAGATAGCGAAAACAACTCCCAGGCAGGGATCAGCAGAGCCACCTCATTGATCTATGGTTGTATTAACTGACTATATTAACTTTATGCAGATGCATTATGTCCCACAGCATAAAAGATTGATATAAATTACCACACAGCACAACCTCAGCTCGGCTGGCCCTAAATTCTGCGATCCTACAACACAGAGGATTAGAAAGGGGGGATGGGGGTGGGGGTGGGGGCTTTAGGGTCGTAGGCTGGCTGGGTTCACATCTCACAGGTTTAAAGGATAAGGTTGATGGTATTCTGTCTTTTTCTTATCGTCAATAAATGCCATGAAGAAGACCATGACCTACAATGTGTTTCTCCCGATGCTTCTTCTGCTGCTCCTTGTTGCATTGTGGGAAAATCTGACCGAACCTGGTGATGAATTCATATTTGGACCTGATTAAACATGTGAAACCAAAACCAGCCAGTCATGGTGGTTTACCTATCAGGACTAGCTCATGATGACATTAGAGAGTTTCATAATGCAACAGTTGACTTTAAGCTGCAGGAGAAAGACAAACTTGACACTGTCACACAGTTTTTATTCAGTCATACAATTAATAGTTTTATGGACTGTGAGTACATTTGTTTAAAAAAAAAAGTTAATTTGAGTGTAACACAGGCTATTGTTCACCTCCATCCTCCCTCTCCATCCACAACCTCACTCTCTCTGTGCTGTGATGATAAAACCATGACGCTGTCCATGGTGCTGAAGAACAGACAGATTCATTCAGTACCAACTCTTCATGTGATATTCAATTGTCTCTATAATAGGTAGTTGTTGTCAGGTTAAATTGAAACTAAACAATGCACTGGAATATAGCACGATTTTACTTGTTTTAAGGCTAAATATAGGAGAAATGAAATGAAATAATGTTGTTGTGAGCTGCTGATCCTATTTTTTCCAAGGAAGTCTGAAAGATAAGATAAGTCATATGGTGCTAGACAGGTGTCGTTGACAGACGGTCACGCTGACTCCCTAATTCACTCCTGGTTTCTATTTTGACAGGACTAGAGGTCATTGATTCTGTTAAATGTCACTAATTACTGTGTATTCCCCACATAATGCCAGCTCCAGCAATTAAAAGGCATTCATTAACTGGTACAATTACAAATTGACAACTCTCTTTCTCCTACAATTGGTACAAAAATGACAATTATACACAGGAAAATTACTGTGAAATGAGTCTGAACTGTGAAATAAAGTGTAATAACCTCACAGCTCCCATTCTCCAACTCGCCTTAATTATCATGCGTCACGTAATTGGAGCTGATAGTTGATCCCTCTAGTTATTAGATACACTGACACACTGAAGACCCACTGCAATACAACGGAATAATAAAGCTCATTAGAAGGAATATGATTTGACCCTGCTCAGGTCGACTGCAGCATGAAGGCATAACTAAAACAATAATCAATAATCTGTGACACAGAAAGCAGCAATACAATTGAGCTATTGGATCAATATATTTTGGCCTTTAAATGGGGATTTTTGTTCTTGAAACATTATTGACATACCCTTACACACACACATCAAGAGTTATTGCTTGCTATGTTGGATCTCTGTGTAGTCAGTGATGGGGGAAGTTCACTTATATGAAGTACACACAGAAAGGACCCAGATGCCGGACTCAGACAAGATGAGGATTGATGAGGAAAAAGGTTTATTGGATATCGATTGGCTGGTGTAGAGGTGGCCAGGAATGGGAGGTGAGGACAAAGAGGGGGTGGGGGGGGGGGGCAAACCTGGCCGGTAGTAGGGGGGGGGCAATCAGGCAAAGAAACAGGCCGAGGAAACTGGCAGGTGAGAAGTGATGCTTGAGCACAAAGAAAAACAGGTTGTCCAACAAGTATTGGCCTGAGACGTTCGTCTACCACTGCAGTCACGGTAAACGATCTGGCGAGGAACGGTTGGACAGCCGGGGTAGATATAGTGCAGCTGATGAGCAGATTAGTGGAGTGGGGGGCTTCAGGTGTGCTGCTGAGGGGAGAGGGGAGCCGTGCCCACACTGGTGCACACACACAAACACACATAGGAAACACAGGAAACACAGGAAAAGGGGAAAAACACACGGGAAAGAAGTCGAGGTGCAGCCACAGCTGTAACAACTTGAAGCTAATTTGAGGCTTCAACAGTCTCCGATAAATGAAACGATTGTGTATTACTATTTTCTCACTGAGCCATCGCCGTTAAAAAGCAGGAGTTGGTTAATGAAAGACTAACTTTGAGACAAACGGTTAAAATCTCTGACGTACAACGAAGTAACTCTGCAGCTAGAATGTATAGGAGGAGCATTTACATCCACTAATCATTCTTCCACTGCTTGAAAAGTGTGAACTGATCCTTTAATTTATAATAATCTCCCTCTCTCGCTCTGTGACGCGGCTTTTGTTCAAACAGCTGACAAAAAAAAAAAAAAAAAGACTGAAAAGCACTGCTGCAGCTGAAGAGCGATTATATTAACACACACACACACTCACACGCTCACATTTTGATTGGCCCATTCATGTGCGCTCGGCTCAAAAGGTCAATGCCGTAACCAAGATGAATAGGTCTTTCCTGTTTACAGTCTAATTGAGCTCTAACGGACGTATTTCTGCCTCGTAACCGCGATATGCGACGGCTCGACGTGAAATGTGAACTTCGATCGAACATCACACAGATTGAAGCAGATTAGGATCAGATCATTCAGTCAGTGAGTGAGTGAGTGAGTGAGTGAGTGAGTGAGTGAGTGAGTGAGTGAGTGAGTGAGTGAGTGAGTGGCATCCAGTGTGTTCGTGTTTACAGTGTCGAGTTCAGCTGCTCATTAGATCAGAGTTGGAAAAGAAAAAAAAGAAAAAGTGGAGTGAGTCTAAAATGGATTTCATTTAACTGAGGAGTCCCTCGTCCTCTTTACTCCCTTCTACCCCATTTTCTCCTCCTCACAACTTCTGCGTTTCTGCCTCTTTTTTATTTTACGTTCCTTCCTCTCTGCTTTTTCTCCCTTTTCTTTTTGTCTCCTTGTTCCTTTCCTCTTTTCTATTTTTTCCCCTTTTCTTTTATTTCCTTTCACCCTCCTCCTCTCCTTTCCTCTCCTCTTCTCTCCTTTCCTCTCCTCTCCCCTCTTATCTTCTCCTCTCCTCTCCCCTCTTATCTTCTCCTCTCCTCTCCTCCCCCCTCTTATCCTCTCCTTTCCTCTCCCCTCTTATCTTCTCCTTTCCTCTCCCCTCTCATCCTCTCCTTTCCTCTCCCCTCTTATCCTCTCCTTTCCTCTCCCCACTTATCCTCTCCTCTCCTCTCCTCTCCTATCCTCTCCTCGCCTCTCCTCTCCTCTCCTCCTCTCCTTCCGTTGCTTGTCTCTCATTCCTTCCCCATTTCTTTCTTGTCAAACTCTCTTGTCACTCCTCCATTTCCTCACACTACTTTCTTTTTTTCCCGCTTTTACTCTCTCTTCTGCTACTCTACTTTTTCAAATCTGTCCCATCTCTCTCTTGCCTCTCCCTCCTGTCTCATCCCTCTCCCTCGTCTGCCCTCCTCCCTTCATCACCTCCCATTTTTTCTTCATCTTCTTTTTTCTTCCTTGCCGTTTTGTTTCTGTTGTTTCCTGCCGTCTCTCATCTCCCCTATTCTGCTCCCACTCCCTTCAGTCTCCCTCCTCTCCACTTCTTTCTCTCTTCTCCCTACTAAACCTCCTGTTCTTTTACCTCCCTCTACTCTGTTGTCTCCCTCTTCTCATCTCTCATCTTCTCCCCCCCCCACCCCCGCCCCGTCCCCGTCCCTTTTCCTCTCACCCTCCTTTATCTCCCCACAGTTCCAGAAACCACACGAGCATTACCCTCCTTTCCGCTTCGGGACCGTCCCAAACGGGAGCACAGAGAGGAACATCCGCAGCAACTACCCCGACATGCACACACACATGACGAAATACAACCAGAAGGGGGTGGAGGAAGCCCTAGAGAGCCTCAAAACCGGGTACAGTTTTCCTTAAATTTTAACTACATAACACGCCTAGACAATGGGTAATATGTAACTGATCCTCTCTGAGATGGCACAGTAATGATGATGATGATAATTTGGGCGATACAGCAGAGATTTGATGCTCTTTGTGTTGTTTGAGAATTAGGCCAACGTTAGGGTGTATTTTTAGATGAAAAAATCTTGTGTATCAGCTTAATTTTTAGAGAAAAGTGCTGTCAGACGTCCCATCTTCACAGAGAACAAGTTGAAAACGTTTGAAGAACTACACCAGGGATTTGGCATATTTTAAACCCAATACCTACAAACTGTGTGAAACTATTTTTTTGGGCTGTGTGTCAGCAGATTGATAGTCATAAAGGTCGGTGATGACATTTTTGGTCACGAGAAAATGAACACTACTGACTTGAGAGATGCCCTGACTCTCTTACTAGTGCCACCATGTGGTTGAAAGTTTTCAAAATGTCTCAACACTTGGACAGATTTCCATTACATCTTCATCAGTTTAAAGGGATAATTAAACATTTTGGCAAATTGGCCCATTGCCATAATCCCTATAGTTTTAGCAGTAGCTTCGTCACCTTTAATTGTCGGTGCAAGCTATTTTTAGAACGGCGGAGGCGCGGAGCAGAGCCGCGAGCTGCTCAGAGCTACGCTATGGAGGCTAATGGGATTTCTTGGTTTTGCACGGACAATTAAAGGTAACGAACCTACTGCTAGACTATAGGGATTACTGTATGGCAATGGGCCAATTTGCCAAAATGTTGAACTATGACTTTAAAAACATCTGTGCTGCAAATACTCACAATACAACCAAACATGCAATGTACGTGTACATTTAGTTGTGTTGTGAGTAAGTTGCATTGTGTTGATCTCTCAGGGCCACGATGCTGAGGTGACAAGTCTCTGCATCCAGATTTTTTAAGTTAATTGAAAGCAAACGGCAGCCTGGAAGCGTCTAGAGGCCAATGTTATGTTTTCAGGGTTTACTGTTCATACAAACCTACTGTTACTGCAAGAGAGAGACATTCAAATGAGAATACAGTGCACGTATTTAAGATAAAACTACGGAGGAGCCAAGCTGTCTCTTAGACGCAGGTGTCTACTTTACTTGCAGGAAACTGGACGCCTTCATCTACGACGCTGCTGTTTTGAACTACATGGCTGGGAAAGATGAGGGCTGCAAGCTGGTGACCATTGGCAGCGGGAAAGTGTTCGCTACCACAGGGTACGGCATCGCTCTGCAGAAGGACTCCCGCTGGAAGAGGCTTATTGACCTGGCGCTGCTGCAGTTCCTCGGAGACGGTGGGCGGCGATCCAAAACCCTTACATGATACGATGCACAACCGACGCCCGCACATGCGCTCTGACACTGTGCTCGGTTTTTATCTTGTTTGTATTAGTTTGCGTCTCACCGGCACTCTGTATGTGCGCCGCGGAGCTGGCATCAATCCAGTTCAGTGTGTGCTGCATCAGCAGGGAAGTGGGCTTACAGGGAAGAGTTAATATCCTGGTGAACAGCAGGGAGCGTTAGGGATATGATTATCTCCATGACACACACACACACTCACACATCTTACCTACACTTACCCACAAACACACTCGCCATGACGGCCACCAGTGTGGAGTTAATATCCTCCCTCCTCTGAGAGCTTAAGACCACCCCACACACACTCACACTGGCTCCCACTCGGAGCTTTTTCCGTGATGATATAATAAATAGCGAGGTTATGGTCGACATACGGTAACTGAGTGATAAAATGGGCCGCGCTCCTCTGAGGCCGCTGGGGAGAGCGCTGCACAAGAGGTGGCCACCTGCTCTGGAGGCCTGGAGGAGGAGCTCATGTAGTAATGACAGCTAACGGAGACAGGCACAGTAAATTCTTCTTATTTAAATGCTGCTTCGTCAGCATTGTACCAAACAATAAGGCAATTTTGTTGTATACATTCACGCTGCAGCTGCAAAGTGAAAAAAGTCTGTGTTTTTTGTTTGAAAACTTACAGTAAATAACAAAGACTTTGTGTTGTCTGATGTTGCAGCATTTGACCATAGAAACTCCATTTTATATAGACAGATGCCTAAATGTCAACTTGATATATTGGGTATACAGTATTTGCAACATTGGGATCACTTGAATCGATCAGTGAGCACTGACTTCCAGCTGAGGAAGATGTGCAAATTTAAAATGCGCATTGAAAAACTCCAATATCACAAAGCGTAACTGAGGCAGGGAAGTTGATGAATGGACAAAAGCACAATGTGAAAAACTTTGCAGACAAATCATGACGTGCATGAAGTCCAGTATGTGCTTTAAATATCCAGTGAAGCACCATGTCCATTAAATTAGATTCTAGCTGTCAAATATCATGGAAGTATCCGTTTTACTTTGATTTTCCTATCTTTAACCTTTACCTATATTCTCTAGTGCCAGGTCAGTGTGCTGAGAAGGTAAAAGTAAAGTGGATATCAACCCTCAAATGGAGAAAGCCCCCTGAAAGAGGCAGTAGGTGATGGTGGCTGCAGTCGTGGCCTGGTAGAGGATTACCCCTGAAAATACCAAGTGTCTGCTGATGTGTGTGGATCACACACTTCAGTAAAGTCCTGATATTTGGTGCCAAAGTGTTTGCAGTGGCTGAAGTTCATTGTCAGCACTTTAACCTGGAGTTTGATTTCTGTTGTGTTGGCGAGCAGAGAAAAAAACAACAACAACAATGTGCCATCCATCTGAGACTTAGCGACTGCATTGTACAGCACTTCCAAAACAACAGAGCAGGTTTCTGCAGGAGTGATTACCTCCAGGATATTGTAGCCTGTCACACCTCGGTTTCTTATTTTCCTCCGTCAAGTCACCTCACGCTCTCCATCTCTCTTTTCTCCCCACCTGAACCTCCGACCTCTGCAGGAGACACCCAGCGCCTGGAGACCGTGTGGTTGTCGGGCATCTGCCAGAACGAGAAGAACGAGGTGATGAGCAGCAAGCTGGACATCGACAACATGGCGGGCGTCTTCTACATGCTGCTGGTGGCCATGGGCCTCAGCCTGCTGGTCTTTGCCTGGGAACACCTGCTCTACTGGAAGCTACGACACTCGCTGCACAAGTCCCGCAAACTGGACTTCATGCTGGCCATCAGCAGGGTGAGATTAGAAGAATTAGTCCATTGATTGGTTTTTTGGGGGGAGAGGGAGGGGGTTATTTAGCATTTATGAATCCTTCCTTGGTTGGTTTGCTGATTGCTGAGTTCATGGAAGTGGTGTTGAGAATTGGCTTCACTGATTTTTACATTGACGGTTTGGTGAAGTGACTTATTGGCTTCCTGTAATTGGATTAGCTGAGTGACAACTCGGATGAGTGACTGAGGGATTGGCTGATTGTCTTCACTTTGAGTGGCTGGTTGGCTGCTTTGTTTTCCATTTAATGTGCTGTTTTACATGAAGAGGCTTTTTATGCGATGATAAATTAGTGCTAATTAATGTGTATTTGCATATAATTACATGGTGTCCTTGTCACTGAATTAGCTAAAGTATCACTGTGTTCTTCTTACAGGCAGAGAAGAGATTAAAAGAAAGAAAAACAACACTGCTTTTAGTTTACTCAGCATTTAACTTTGATTGCTTAGCGCTCATTAGCCGTTAGCTTAAATCAGCACCCCGTTTGTCGATGCTGTGTTGTTGTTGTTGTTGTTGTTGTTGTTGTTTTTGGGTAATGTGGCTGCTGAGGCAAAAAAAAAATAAAGAAGAAAAACTCCAGCTGAAGTTTCAGCCAGGGGAATGTCTATGGACACCAGTCTCTATGCTCCTCCACTGTGTAATTACACCATTGTGCCTGGATCTGGGTTTTATCAGATTACCGGCTAAACGGCAATCTGATCATTAATCCGTATGGGGCGGCCCCAAGGGCTAAATTAAATTTGGCTCTTTCAGGATCTCTCTCCGCCAACTGTAAGCGGAACTCAGTCGTGGGATTTGGTCGTGTTTGTCCATGCAGTTAGAAACGGTTTGTTCTTCTGCAGGAAACCTCAGGCGTGTGTGTGTGTGTGTGTGTGTGTGTGTGTGTCCGTGTGCATTTATTGGGGCAATCCTCTCATCTTAAACTGTTTTTCTTTGAGTCCCGGGAGAATGCATAATGAATTTGTGACTAAGTCTTGCCTCAGTGACAAAATGAGATATTAATGAAATCTTTTTTTTTTTCTTTAAATTTACTGCCACTGGGGTTTTTAATAGTTAGGAGGTGGATCGTCACTTTCAGATGCACAAATAGGTTGAAAAAATCTCATCCCCTCAGGACGACTAGGTTGATTCAAGGTTAAACAGTTTGTGGCCAACTATTGATTTAATTACAAATAATTACCTCTCTTCCCCCGTTGTCGCTCTACCTCCTCTCACTTTCTCTCATTCCTCCTCTGTGCTTCTCTTTAGGGTATTTACAGTTGTTTCAAAGGCATGGAGGATCCCGGGCATTCTTCCCGTCTCGCCAAACCTGACCTGACCTCCAACTACGCCCAAGCGAACATGCTGAAGATGCTTCGCACTGCCAAGGACCTGGTGTCCACTGCCAACGTCGAGTGCTCCCTGGACAACGCCACCAAAACCATAGAGCAGCTGAGCCGTCATGGCGGCACGCTGCCCGTCCGCGTTCCGCAAGTGGCGTCGGAGGCGGCGCCCGGAGGATTCGCGTACGTGACGGAGAATCACCTCTCCCTCCCCCAGCGCTCCCTGACGCCACCTCTGGCTGCCGTCACCTCTCTGAAACATCAGCGGGGCGTGGCGAGGCCCACGCCGCTGCGCTACACGCTGCCGACCCGCTCTACTTCGTGTCTGTACGACCGTCCGCTTCCCGTGTCGAGCCTCAGCAGCCCGCACCTGGCCGTGGGCGAGCCGCTGCCTCATCAGCACCCGCACCACTACCAGACCACGGGGAGACTCTACGTCGACGCTCACCCTCACTCGCCCTTCGTCCCCTACGCCGACCTCCAGCTGCCCGACATCTACGCCTCCCACCCGATCCCCTCGCCGCAGAACCACCAGGTCTTTTATTTATTTATTTATTTGATTAGGACATTGCATATTAATCAACATGTCAGCCAGAGCATCAATGTAAATATGCCGGAGTTAGCATAGTTGCTAATTCACATCCGTTGTCCTAAGGCAAGTCATAACATACAAACAATATACCAGTATACAAATAGATAAAACACAGTTTTACACAAAAAAAGTTACGTATGAGAGCAGGTCTGGCTTGCTACTAACCACTGTTTGAGGGTCTTTTTGAAGGTGGTGTAAGTGGCACAGTC
Organism: Trachurus japonicus; assembly: GCF_045865225.1. NCBI lineage: Eukaryota > Metazoa > Chordata > Actinopteri > Carangiformes > Carangidae > Trachurus > Trachurus japonicus. Next base: position 10,653,541 of record NC_140925.1, read on the forward strand.
TCTAACGTAAGCTGGTAATATATTCCAGGACTGTGTTCCTCTGATGGACGCCACCATTTGACCAAATTTGGTCTTGTGCCGTTGTATGTCACAGTCACCTCTAGTTAGTGCTCTGGCGTTTATTTTAGAGGATTTTTTTCTTTATGAAGTTCTGTAATGGTGGAGGGGCTAGACTGTTTAAAAACCTTAAAGATTAGACAAACATCCAAAAACAGCTGAAAACTATCAAGGTCCATGATTTTGTACTTATTCACAATTTTACAATAATGGTAGTATATAGGTTTTTTGTCTAGTGTTTTAAGTGTTCTCTTGAATAGAGACTTGATTGGTTTTAAAGTACTCTCGGATGTATGTGACCATGTTGTGTAGCAGTATGAGATGTGAGTAAATATCATTGCAGGTGCAGGCCGGTTTCTCCCGCCGGAAAAGGAGGTCCAAGAGTTTCCAGTGCGAGGACGGGGAAGCGGAGCGGAGGAAACACAGGGACCTGGAAAAGTGCGAGAAAAGTCCCGTGTGTCTGAGCGAGCTGAAAGCCAACCACCTCCAAGAGAACCACATCTCCGCCGCCAGCGTCAACAGCGTTTACTCAGGGGAGGCCGTGGGTCCTCGGGTCGAGAACTACAGCTCCTGGCCGCCGGAGGACCTGGTGCTGAGGGGGAGACGCCGCCACCGCCGCCCCTCTTTCCTCAAAGCGACTTGGGGCATCGAGCAGACGCGGCAGCTCGACGAGTCCCAGTCGTCGCTGTCCAGCCAGTCGCCTTCCACCTTGCCAGATCTGTTCCCATGCATCATCGCGGCGACCACGCCCGCCAAGGCCCTCAACAACCCCGCCCACCTTCGAAACAACCTGTGCCTCCCGCGGAACCAGACCTACCTCCACATACGGGAGGACCAGAGGAGGCCCAGCGGGCGCAAGGGCCAGAAGCTGCGCTACTCCCACTCCGCCCACCTCCCCACGTACGGAGAAGCGGTGCGACACGGTGCCGGGTTTGGGCGGGGGATGGTGCGGAGAGCCACCAGCTTGCTCAGCAGACAGTACACCAACTACCTGAACTCGTACCCGGGGCTCCCGCTGTACCACGGCCCGCTGGACCTGCAGCACCACAGCCAGACGCCCGGCGGCCACCCGAGCCCCGTGTGCCAGCTGCTGGCCTGCGGCGGCGGGCGCTGCGGGGGCCAGCGGGCGCTGCTGTACCAGGACAGTGTGTACGGCGCCTACGGGATCTATCAGGGGTCTGGATCAGAGGCCCAGACGTGTCAGGGAGCCGGCGGTCCGCCCGCTGGGAGCCCGTGTATCCTTCGGCCGTGGCGACGGGTGTCCAGTCTGGAGTCTGAGGTCTGATGGGAGACGTTACAGGACGTTACAGGACGGACACTGGGGGGAGGACAAGACCACTGTGGAGAGGGCGTAGCGGTTAGTTTAATGAAATGGGTAGAAGTTATGACTTGAAGTAAGTGTTAATTCTTTTAACGTGACTTTTTGTGGTGACAAGTAGAAGTTTGGGTCTGCAGGTTTAGGACCGGCGATGGGTGTTCACATTCACACAGTGAGACGATGAAAACTGCACAGTTATGATGAATCTGTCCTCGAGGTTACTGTACAGTAGGTCGGCAGGTTTTTACTTGCTGCTTTCCTACAGTACGACAACGCTTGTGTATTTTTCTGTGCTTTAATGTGCACTAAGATTTACAGCAGTCCCACGGTGTCGGCGCACGGTTAAACTATAACCAGAGTTTTCATGCTGTGTGTGTGTGTCGTGTATATTTTATCGTGGGTTGGTTGGTTGGTTGGGAGGGATTCAGTCTGGGGTGTTGTCGAATTAGATGAACTGTTTACAGAGGTAGAGGAAATAAGTGGAGGAAATAAGGGATCGTCTCTTTAAATAAACAGCCACCAAAAACAAAGCAGCCACTGTAGCAAGACTGGTGAAGACAGCTGTCACGTACATCGCTGTACACGTGAGGAGTTTAATTCCAAAATGAAACATTCAGTATAAATAAAACATTTTGACTCCGGACACAGAAGAGAAACAGTTTTTCTAGTGAGTGAAATAATCGTTTTGAGACGTCTGTAAAAAATGAATTTCAGGTAAATCCATGAGGTATTTTTAAACGTTTTGGAGCTAAACCCTTCACGTCTTGTTTTAGCGAGGAGTCAGGAGGAAGCAGAGACTTTGTGAACGCAGTCCATATGAACACAATCTGCAAAAATCGATGAAAGCTTCGGGACAGCATTGACCAGCACTAGGTGTCTTAAACCTTGGACTCTTGTTGACCTCACTGGGTCTCAGCTCGAGGCTTCAGTTCAGCACAACATCACACAGGGCCTCACGATAAATAAATTCTGTATTCTAAGTACTATATCGATATAGAGAAAACGTGTTATTTGAGGCTGGTTAGTGTCATATTCATGTATTCTACATATGATAGAAATTTATAGTCACTTAAAAATTTTCTAATTACACTTCTGGCACATTCTGAGTTTTTTTTTTCTTTTTTCTTTTTTCTTTTTTGTAAAGCTGTCGCTGGTTTACTGGAATATTTGTTATTACTGTATTAACTATCAGTTGGCCTATATTAAGATTTTCATCACTCTTTCTTTTCCACTCTTTTATATTCCCTCCTCACCCCTCTTTTATTTCCCATCCCCTCTAACTGTTTAATGATCAAATTTAAATGAGGTAATTGAAAGCTATTCTAGTATCTATATTACCCGGCTCCCTCACCCTGTAATTAATCACTTAGACCAATTAAAGAGCCTTTTTGGATGAAACATGCATGTGTGTGTCTTCTTTACAGAGCCGCGGCGCGCTGTGTGCACGTGGAGCAGGTAACGCAGCCAGTTAGTTTAGCTTAGCATAAAGAAAGGAAAAGGAAAAGACCAAAGGGAAGAATATCCTCTTACCATTACCGGCTCTGAAGCTCTTTGATTGACAGGTTACATGTTAAACTCTACATGTGCCTCTTGACAAGGAAGCAAATAAGCACATTTTCCCCCAGAACGATTAAGTTCAAGAAACACAGAGGGAAAAGAAAGAGAGGAGGGAGGAGCGGAAGAGGAGGAAGACGATCTGGTCGTTGATCAAAGCCTCCTTCTCTGATCTTGTCATATGGAGGTCAGTCATCTGCCGCAGCATCCTGGAGGAATATCCTTCTGGTGTTTGGGTCACATGTCAGCTGGTGACTGACACAAATACGCTGCAGATAAGAGACTGCGCCAAGCGGCAGCCATCTTCTTCTTCTTCTTCTTCGACTGTTTCTTCAAATCCGCCATCAAACTTTTGAACCTCCTCCGACGACTCCGACTGCAGCGCTGAAAATGTTTTTTTTAATCCAACGTTCGTTCACCTGGAGCAAGTTTGTTCAACGATAAAGCCACTATAGCCCAAGGTGACCTGTTGCCATGGCAATTATTCTCTCTGTCTCTATGCTGTTGTCATGACGAGATAAGACTCCATTCAGCTGGGCCAGATGAGTAATGTTGCAGAGTCCAAACATCGAGTGCTTTGATTTTTCCATTACTCTCTGCTTTGTTACTGGGGCATTGCCTTAAATTGGACCATAATATTGATTTAATCCCTCTGCTCAGCTACTGATCCCATATTTTTAGAGTTCAAGGTAATTGGACTTCTTTTCATCCCCGAGGCGCAGCAAGGGGGCTCAGCTCGACATGATGATTATGTAATTAAGACGTGCTTGTTGGGCCAACATAAAGCCTGGATTTACAGAGGTACAGCTGGATTTGATCTATTTCTGTGCCAGGATCTGATTGTATGGATGGAAGACAAGAAAGTTTCAAGCTCGCTCCATCATTACAAAGCTTTTTTTTTCTTCTTCTTTTTTTTTTAATATCAAGTTTAAAATGGGTCATCGTTATTGACATTTTCAGGTTTTAGAGCCACTAAAGAAATCGACTGAACAGAGAACAAACTTCAGAGTGCTATTTATAGAGGTGCAACTAAATATGACAAACTCAAGGTGAGGAAAGTAAACGAAAATGACATTAAAGGAGCTGTTTGAAAGCGCTGCTATCGCTACGACGCATTTGTTGGCGACACCAACAGCTGTTTACTGAGCAGTCTGGAAAAGAATATAGCAAGTTTTGCTTCAAATAAAAAGAGGAATGATATTTCTATTTGTTAGTTAACCCTGTTTCTATCACTTCTTTACTTCAGCTGAAGTTAGCATGCTAACCAGCTAGCCATACCCTGGCTGCTAATGCTATGTGCTAGATAAAGAGTAAAACTTACAAAGAGCTCCTTTAAACCATAGACTGTATACGCTTTAAACTTAACTTTTAGGGTTTTAAGGACAAATTATTTTAAAATAAAGGTCAGATGTCATTTTATACTTAATGTGCAGTCTGTTAAAGAATTGATCTGAAGGCAAATATATAAATAGGCCAGGCTAAGTGTTTTTTTTTGTTTTTTTTAAGAAACAGTTTGATCACCTGTTGAATTTGAAGACAGTTTTGATCATTTTAATTAACTAACTAATTTGAGCACTGAAGCATGTTGTTTTTTGTTTTTTGATTGATTTTTTTTTTTTTTACACTTTCCAGACTTCAATTTTCTTTTTTGTGCCACAGTAGGAGATCCCACAAGACAAGGAACAAGAACTTCTGCATCCACGGTTAAACGTAGCTCATTCGTTTTTTTGTTGTTGTTTTTTTTACACTGATGGAGGTTTCTATCTAGACAACACATGGAGGAGGAGGTTCATTCATGGACTGTGCAATTCAACCCCTCCATTACACACTAATCATCCAGAAGGGAAGGTGAGGAAGTCATCGGACTGTAAACAACGTCCACACCTCGAGGACAGCTGAGGCTCCATTCAGCTGCTTCACATCCAATCACTTCACTTCCTGTTTTTTTATTCATGAGGCCTTTCCATGTAAGTCAAAATTTTAATTTCCCCACTTTGAGAAGATATATTCAAAACTGAGCCTTCATTGTTAAACTATTAACACTAACTTTTCACAATGTGTATTTAAAAAAAAAACCTGTGCCACTGCTACCATCAGCATGTTAGCAGCATGTAATTTGGATTTCATAGCCTATAACAGTTCACATTTTTTGCTGTAATAACAAACACAATGATGAGAATTCACTGTAGTCGGTCCAATCACGAAATGCCTGAATGCTCGGACAGATCACAAAATGTGTGTGTGTGTGTCTGTGTGTGTGTTTGTGTGTGTAGTGGTTGCATCAGGATTGATGAAGGGCCTGTCTTGCCAAATGATGAAAGATGTGAGTCGTGCATACAAAAACATCAATGGAGCACCTGGGACAGGCCGCAGACATCACACACACACATACACACAGACAGACAGACAGACAGAGTGACACATTAGCAGCAGAACTCACACTAATGGACTCATATAAACATGCACATACTCCAATAATCTCTCTCTCTCTCTCTCTGAAAGACTCGCACTGGTTTGAAATACGGCATCTTGCTCAGACAAATCTGAGGGAGGAGGGGAGCAAATGCGGAGATGACGAACAATTAGGCGCCTTCACCAGCATTGGGGATTTAATATTCATGTCAGGAGGACGCAGGAGTCTATAAGGACCACCCCTGAAGCTCGAACATTATTCATTTATTCACCCATGCACACACGCAGACGCACGTCATTTCATAATTTTCCACTGGGGAACGTTCGGCTCTTTTATCCATCTGCTTGTTTTTGAACCCTCGCTGAATAAGATTGATGTGCAAAAGCTGCAAACTCAAACCGGTGTCCCCAACTGATTGGTAAAAGGGAACCCACAGACGCTGTTTGTTTGTTTGTATGTATGTATATACAAGCAACAAGCAGCACACAGCAACCTTGACAGGGTCGTTGGCCACAACGTCTGGAGTCACCAGAGGGCCCGAGTCGGGTCTTCTCACACCTCCCGCCTGTGAATAAATTGCTTCACGTATCACGGCAACAGCTCCAGATGCTCTGAGTCACCTTGAGACAAAAGGTTGCATGGCCTCCCCCCTTATAGGTGACGGGGAGGGGGAAAAAAAGAGATAAGAAGACAAAACATGTGGGATGAAATAAATAAAAAAAAGCAGAGAAATATTTAGGACAAAGGTCGAAGGAGAGATAGAACGAGCTACAAGAGAGGAGATGGAGAGAATAAGGGAAGGGAGGAGGAGGGAAAGGGGAGATAGGGAAGTGAAATGGAGGAGGAAGGGAGGAGGGGGGCACATTAGGACAGCTGATATGAGAACAGGTGGGAAGTGAGCAGGAGAGCGGAGAGAGGGACGGGCCGATTTATTTCTGTGTCTGACAGAGGAAGGATTATAATCTGAATTGCAGGATGGGGAATGAGGAGAAGATTGGGGAGTGTGTGTGTGTATGCGTGTGTGTGTGTGTGTTGGGGGTGTAATGTTGCAATGATAGCCTTATTAAAGGGGGAGACACACAAGCACCAAGAAACAACATCATTATTATTTCACTGACACACACACATGCAGGAACGTGACGTAGTTGACAGTTGCTCTGGTTGTTTTGACTCTGACTATCACATTAACTAAATCATCAAAGCAGCAGAGTGTGACAGCTGTCTGTGCACATGAGGACACATTTCATTGTGCTGCAGCTCAACTTTGAGTTTCAGAATCTGTATATATGTGTGTGTGTGTGCGTGCGTATGTGTGTGTGTTTGTCGTATCTGAGACGAGACGATTGGATCTGCCAGCCAGCAGGAACGTTAATTACTTCAGCAATCTTCAGGCTCACTTCCCACAATCACTCCCAATCTCTGGGAGGGCGGAACGAGCTCGGACCATTCAGGAAGCGACGATCCCGGCCGAGCCTCCGATTCAAATCTGTTTTCAGGAAGAAGGAAATGAAATAAGCAGAACAATAGAGATGGAGATTTTTTTTCCCTTTCTCCTTTAAATTTCCCATTTAACTCCCCTCAGAAACAGCCGAGACAGTAATGGATAATGATCGAGTGGCTGTAAATCATCACTTCTGGGTGTTAAGTTGTTGGTTCTGGTTGTCGGGGAAATTTAAACAGAAGCTGAGTGACTTAATGAGACAGATCGTATCTTAATTAACAAATCAATGATTTTTTTTTTTAGGACAAATTGCAGGAATCATTTTACTGTGTTTTATGTCACTTTCAAATCTTTTTAGCATTTTCCTGCAAACTAAGTCAATCAATGAAGATGCGACTCTGCCTCCTACTTATTTATAGCTAATTTGTTTCAGTAAATATTGTTTTTTAACATTTAGATCTTTACAGAATTTAATGATGTTGTGTCTCTGATTTTTTAATCTACTATTTTTGTGTCTCTTTCTCAAAATCGTTACAAATTGCTGTTAGAAAGTGGAACATATCAACATTATAGCATTTAGTCTGAGTCTTGTTTCTGGTCACCCGGTGAATGTGCATTCAAAATGAACCCTCTTTTATCTCTGTTTCTGTCCCTTTAGCTGCTGAATGATCCACAATTTGCAACAGATGGTCATTTAGCAGGTAGCCTTAAGAGACAGATACATCTCACTAGAAACCAAAATAACAAGCTAAAAGTTAATGTTAGGGTTCAGATAAGCTTTAATTGTGGATTCAGATTCACCGCGAGGCCACATAGACACGAGGGTGGGTTTGATTGTAATGTAAATGTAATTGTTAACTTAGTATGAAACCCAGGAACAAAGGAATAGCCTACTACTGTGTGACTGTTCAGAGGTCGTACACTCCAGCTTAGCTAACCTAAATTTAGCAAGTTGCTCTCCCTCGCCTCATTTTTGGGTCTTTCCAAAAAACATTTTGAACCATTTCTGTGACCAAAAGTCTTCAAAATCTCAAGACTTGGAGAATGAACCTCAAGATAATTTGATACCTGACGATGATGAAGCTTACCTCAGCTTAGTGAAGCTTTGCAATATGTGCCAATCAAGTACCAACATCCAAAGTCAAAACAAACCCAGAACCCAAAAAGTGCACTTATACAAATGATTCCTTTAGTCTGGCTCCAAAAGTGAGTCAGTCCCCACTCCCCAAGACTTCAAATGCAAACCTCTAACCCTGAGCCCTTATCTAACCCTAACCCTAAGATAACCTTAACCCTAGAGGACAAGTGGTATTACTTCTCAATCTATAAGTGTATAAGATAATTAACCAAAGAGTAAAGAGTTCCTGTAGTGAAGTCATTTTGTGGACACTCATGACCAACATCTCGCCCGTTCGTCCACCCCAACGTCCTGCCAACACTTCCTGTTTGTTTCTTTAACCCCAGGCAGTGATTATACTTCTTTGTTGAGACAAATTAGCAGTATACAAATGTAATTTCTCGGGGACAGGGTTGGTGAATGATGATGTTGTTCTACATCCTGCACCTCGTGTGGCGTTTTCCTCGGCTCCTTATTGATCAGCCTGATTTTTCATCCCTTCCAAACTGTCACCGATCTCTATTAGACCGGAGGCTCCAATCCTGAGGCGCACCAGTTTCTCAATGAGTTTTTCGGGGAGCAATTTCGGTGTGGCACATCCAGGGGTCTGGCCTGTGTGTTCACAGCCTATATATCATCGGTGTGAGCGTTGCAGCTGGGCGCAGCCAGAAACACAACAAGAGGAACAACAAGTCCTCCTCGCTCAGCTCCTCCTCGTCTGGAAAAAATAAATCAGCTCTTTGGAAGATCTTGATTTCTGCGTGAACAGAAACTGTAGGGCATCAGATGAAAGCCGCAGCTGTGATTAGCCGGTGTCACGCCGCTGACGTCCTGCGAACAACACTATAAAAGCGCACACCACCGTCTCTCCTTGTGTCCTTCCAAGGTGACAGCTCCCGGGGCGTTTCTGGCAACGATTACTTCAGCAAATTAACAAAACCCTGCGATGAGCCGCCGACGGCACCGCCGAGGAACCGGGCCGTGCACACTCACTCTCTCACACACTCACTCACTCACTCACTCACTCTCATGCCATATCATCACAGAGTGTGAACAGACGTCTTCCAGTCTGCCAACAAGAAACATACACACACTCTCCCTCACACGCTGCAGGCTACAGAAGCCAAAACCATAGCCCTCTAATTAACCAGTCCCACCCTTCTGACCCAGTAGCCAAGAGCGGGGCTTATTATCAGCCAGATCTTTACCCCTCTCCGAGTCCTTTCCCGCTCCGCTGAAATGAGGTTCAGCCCCGTGCTATCCTGGAGGAGTACCGCCAAATGAGAAGAGACGGGAGAGCGATATTAGTTAGGATGTTATTCATGGAGACTCGTGGTTTTTCAGAGTTGATGACCCGTTTTTTTTTCTCGGGGTTGTAGATGGGACAGAGTTTTTGTAGACGGTCTCTTCTATACTCGCTTGAAAAACCCGTCTTTGTGCAGTGTCGCACTTTTACTTAATCTCTCTTCCTGCTGTCTCGCTTAATCTTTGTTCACTCTCTGTTTTATTTTTAAGACCTTGAAGGGATAGTTGAGGTGTTTTTTGATGTGAGGCGTTGTGAAGTATTTGCATACAGACTTTGCAGGAGGAAAAAGTGTAAAAACATCCACTAAGAGAATCTAATATCCGTTAAAATATATGCGTTGTGTAGCACCAGATGAGTCGTCTTGCATGACCTCGCTTAAGAAATCTCCAAGTCTTTCATTCAACCTTATTTAACCTTGAGAAACCTCTCTAAGTCTCTCCTTTAAAAGTTGAAAAGCAAATCAAGAGTACAACAACAATCAATTCAGATGACACAAATAGACACACAACGCAGAGCACAGTTAATATCATTTACACCCAGGAGCAGAATGATTTATAAACCTGCTTTTAAGTTAACCTGTAGTGACGAGGGCGTTAAAGAGGAACTATGCAAGATTTTTTACCTTAATTAAACAGCTTCAGAGTAATTGTGATGGTTAAATGACTTGTTACGGGGAGAGTGGAGGCTCTCCACCCCTCGGTTGGATGGAAACCAACCATGCAAGATTAGCAAAACAGCGAAAAAGGTACTGGACTTGAATAGTGTTACCAACAAAAATAAGTGTTAGCCAAAGATGCAAAGTTGCTGCTGTTTCTGTGTAAATATCACATTTTCTATTGTAATTTATACTGAATTTTAAAGGTTTTTTTTGTTGTTGATCTGATTCATTTATTTTCTGTTGAGTCTGGTCGTCAGTGAGTTTCACTTCACCTTGTCTGGCTGCAGTAAAAAGCGGATTGTTGTCAGCTGGTCTCCTTCTGACACCTCCTTCCACATTGTTTGGTTTTGTTTCTCCTTAAAAATTAACTTTAGTTATAGCATGTGTGTCCTCCTCCTTCCTACGTCCAACCTTGGACTGGGATGTAGCAAGTGTAAGACGTCCGTTTGCGCACTGAATTGGTGAAATTGCTGCAAATCATTGGAAACTGTGAAATAAGAAAATGAACAACTTGATATATATGTTTCTCAATTAGAAATGTCTATTTTCTTTAGTTAAAGTCGAGCTGCTGCAAATCTGCGATCACATTTAACTGGAATAATATTGACAGAGGAGAAACCCAACTTTATTCAATGCAATAGACCATTCACTTTTATATTTTGTTAATTTCTCTGAAAAAAACTGTTTTGCACAAAATTGCAATGGAAAATGTAGCAAATGTCAGTGACACCTTGTGAGTCTCACCCACCATCTCATTAAACTGCAGCTTTCTGAATCAGACACATGGGTTGCTGTGGAGGGAAAGCAGCCTCTTTTCACTGTTCTCAGCTTAAAGAAATCAGTGTGATAGAAACTATAAAAATGGTTCAGTTAACACCTTGTTAGAAGTGAGGACAAGTGCATGATGAAGTGTTTGCAGACCAGAGTCATAATTATATGGTGCAAGCGGCTCGAAGAGAAGAAAGAGCACCGACAGACCAGAAAGAGAAAAGAAGACAAAGAAAAGAAAAAGGAGGAGGAGGAATAAAAGACATATGATGTATCCTGAGCTGAGCAAAATCCATTTCACTTGGCCCCCCGGAGGAAATCAGTGAGGAAGCTGCAACTATTAGAAATTTGGAACAATGACTCCGACCCAGTGGGCACATGGGACACGGCAACCTTCAGCACCACCACCACAAACATCGTCCATGAGCACCGACACACACTCCATCGCTCTATCTCCTGCTCATCTGTGTCTGTAATAGAGATGATTTTTTTTTTGTTGTGTGTGTGTATGTGTCAGGCATCAGCCAATAAGTGGCAGGGGAAATTCATGTGATTGTTTTGCGGGTGAATTGAAAGCAGCTTCTCTAAGAGCACTGCCAGGACACACAGGAGCTCCACGTCAACCTGGATGTTTGAAAAGCAGCTTCTCTCCTCTGGGTTTTTTTTTTTTACACTGATACACAAATGACATATTTCTTCAGACGGACACTTTTAAAAATATTTTTTTCGTAAATCAAGTTTGACCTGAACTTCCTCTGATAATTCGAGTGTGGATGTTTACCTGTCTGCAGTGCAAAGTGAGGTAAATTCAGACAACATGAGGACTGAGGAGAAATTCCCTCATGTGCAGGCCAGAAACATTTTATCTATAAAAAAGTTTCCATATGGAAGTTGTGTGCAAATGCTTGCAGTGATTAACAACTTTGTGGTGCGATAACTGTGCGTATGATGTTAGCGAAGATGCTAGCAAGCACTACCACATGATGTTTATTCAACTTTACAGGCAGTTTTAGATGCTTCGTCGCTGATTTTCATCTTCTCAAACAGGAAAATGATCATAGTGTGATTAGTGGGCGTGGCCTGACTCAAGGTTTATCCAAGGGGGCAGCTGTCGGTCTGAGAAGTGAAGCTCACTTCCAAGTTAAAAAAACTGCAATTCTCTCGGCTGCCACTGGGGGCTGGTGTCAGAAAGCAGCATTCTCCATAGACCCCCATGTTAAAATTGCCGACTTTACATCCTCAATAAACATGATCAAAGCTTGGTGTCAGCACGTTTTTTGGTCTCAACCGATAGTTTCTACCCCCGCACACACTCTGAGGGGGGTGATTTTTTTTTAACTCTACCGTTTTACTGTTATTAGGTTTAAAATTCTCGCCAATTAGGGCACGGAAATGTTGAGTGACAGGTCCGGAGACCGCTGCTTCGAGGCTAGTGGGCGGGTTCTCGGCCGGCCAATCCAACATGGCGCTGTTCAGGCCGCAATATTTGAGTCACAAAAACGACTCCCCAAAACCAAAGGGTGATGTCACGGATGCTACGTCCATATTTTTTTATGGGTTTATCGCAAATTGTTTTACTGCTCCCAATGTGGAATCACACTTATCAAACATGTTATGATCGATCAAGTATAGGAACTCCTCATGTCTGTGGTTGCTCTCTCTCTCTGTAGTGTGTAGCCAGTCTGTATCTGTATCTGTGGCCTGTCAGTTCTGAATCACTAGTGATTGATTTGTAACTTCATTGTAGTTTCAGTGTTTGGTTGATCGGTGCCTATTGATCATTACAAAGTCAATCTGTACTAACTGATATGTGATGTTACATGACATCAGGGTGAGAGCTATCAACGCACAAGAGGTGATAAGTAAAGCTCGAGGAAGGTCACGTCTTAGACAAGAGTGTGTGTGTGTGTGTGTGTGTGTGTGTGTATGAGAGAGAGAGAGAGAAATCAGAGCAGAGCAGGTGAATGAGGCACTTCAGGGAGATAATAAGATGGGAGTACCTTATCTGAGTCAGCACAAACCACCTCTGACAACACTGATAATACCCGAGTGAGCGTGTGTGTGTGTGTGTGTGCGTGCATGTGTATCCTCGCTTTTAGAGACAAGACCAATTTATCCAGAGTGAGTGATACAGGCTCCCTGCACCTCTCTATCTCTCTCCCTCCTCCTCCTGCTAAACCAGGTCAGTTTGATTGAGACTAATCCTGTTAAATCTGAAAACACTTCCTTCTTGGGAAGGAAACAATGTGAGTCCAGATTCTGGAGCTCATAAATAAAACAGAAGAAGAAACTGAACCTGTTTCAACCAAGTAGGCTACAACCTGTGCGATCATTTCCTCTAAATCAATTTGTCACGTTTCACTGATCAAAACAAACCCTCGCGAGACACCTTAGGATTTGCAAATATGATCTGTGACTCAGTTTGTGATCAGTGCTCAGAGACAGTATAACTGATTTTATGATGCACTGAGATGACATTTTCATTTCATCTGAATCTAAAGTAAAGAGAACAAAAGTATACTGACATTTAAAAGAAGCACATACAGTGTGGGTGGCACGATGGTGCAGTGGGTTTGGTTCATTTGACCAGTTGAAGTCACTTTAATAGAAAGATCTTGACATATTATATTATATTATATTATATTATATATGTTGCAATTTGGCACATTTTGTGTCTCCTGGAACATTTTCATAGTGCTACACTCATTCACATGTTTTGGCTGCTTTCTCAGATCTGCACAGTTTTTCTGCTTACGACCTGGAGTGAATGTTAGTGTCAGAAAGTGAGGCGACAGAAATGGTCGAACGCACACACCATCGTTATCTGATGTCTGATAAGTGGAGAGGGTCAGTTTGGACAAAGTATAAAGCACTTTACTGCCTCTTCAGACTGAAAACTGCGCAATGAAAGGAACATTTTGCCAAACTGAGAGATAGATCGAAGGCTAATCGGGCGCTGAACACAAAATTATTACAATTATTTTATCTTTATGTGCATTGATTTGCAGGGTAAATACTAGAAACAGACATTTAATCGACTGAACAGTAAATATTGACTCTGTTTTTATTTATTTATTTATTTTTAAATCTTGTGTGAATTGACCCTGACTCTGTTTCCCTGCAGCCTCTGTGTGTGTCAGTGCCACAGGAGGCCCATAGAAACAAAGGGGGGAGCTATTTTTCATGCAGTGCTACTACTGTTGGTTTATAATCTCCAAATATGTCTAATTGCATGAAATGATTATAAAATCAATGTATTTAAATCAGCTGAGATGATCAAAAACCAGTAGACACAAGTTTAAGTGAACGTCAATTATCTCTGATTCACTGAAAGAGACATCGAGCAAAGTAATTTTGTCTCTTTGTCTCTACTGGTTAGACTTTAATCCCTCTCTCTCCCCAACACACACACACATACGTACACACACACAACATGCATGAAACCGTGCACTCTTATTCACTTTCCTCTCACACACCCATGTCCACCTGCTGCACTCTCTCCGAGCAGCTGAGCCCGTTCATTTTTGCGGAGGAGAGAACATTGCACTTTCTGATCACTCACCCTGAGTCATCAGGCGCCGAGCAGACGATCTGAAGCCCATTGTACCTGTCAGCGCTCAGGGAGAGAGAGACAGAGAGAGACAGAGAGAGACAGAGAGAGAGATGACTATCAGGCTGAGATCAAACCAGATGTAAAAGAAAAGGAGAGGAAGAGGAGGAGGAGGAGGAGGAGGAGGAGGAGGAGATGAAAGGAGAAGAAAACCAAAACTGGAACGAGAAGGAAGAGGGGAAGGGAAAAGGTTGAGACAGATGAGATGAACACACTCGGTCAGTTTTCCCTGAAGCGCAGACAGGTGAACATGCACACGACCAAATGGAGAGCTGCACACTTGCCAGCCTTTTTATATCTCTAATGTGTGTACCTGTATCACTGCTGTGTGTGTGTGTGTCTGTGTGTGTGCAGGGACTCTTTCTGCACTGTCCAATCAGCTACGCTTCATTACTTTCTTTGTGCTTTTGAATCTGTTTACTGATCCGTGTGCAAAACGCCAGCTCAGCCCCGGGTGGAGTCTCCGAGGAGCCTGGACTCTGTTCGTTTCTACCTGTCCTGCCGTCCATTGACCGCTCACCTGATACAACAGCACAGTGATAAGAGGGATGGAGAGGACAACAACGAGGCAGGGAGTGAGAATAAAGAGGAGGCCGTCTGATGGGTCAAATGAGACAAAGTGAGAAAATAAGAAAAGGGAGAGAGAGAAAGGGAAGAAGAGGAGACAGACAGTGGATGAATGAAGCTGGGGAGCGATTGTGAGCGAACAATACGACCAGGCAGATGAACAAAGCTCATTGTAGCAGGATTCATCTGAAACCTCTAATTGTCTGCTGCTGTTCTGCTCTTGTTAAACAACACAGAGACAAAGATGGAAACCGCTGCTATCGATTGATATCCACTGAGCGGGGCCCGGCTGCTCCTGTTTACTTATTTATTCATGCTGATTTCCTTTCTGATGAGGGAACCATTTGGCTCCCTGCGTTTAAATAAAGCCTGATGTATTCATCTAACACTCACACACAGTGAGGGAGTAATTGCAGAGCAGCATTTAATACTCTTAAATCCGCCATAATTACATTATCAACTGCTGGTATGTCTGTGTTTGTCTCCCTATTTCACTTTCTTTTAATTCTTTGCAATAACCTGATAACAGAGTAAAGAAGATGGTTTATTTAAGGTTGAAGCCTCTATTGAGCAGTATCAAACATCTGTAGTTGCTGATTATATATATATATAAAAAAGCCAGTTTACAACTTATATTTGTTTTTCTTTGGTTTATTTCTTGAAGTCTGAGAGCTTAAAGGGACAACGAGGAGTTTTGGAAAAGCGAAGCATTTTCACACTACATTTATGAGCCTCCACGCGCACTGTAAAATTCTTTGACCGGCACAAGACGGACTCATGTTTTCATTCATCAATAATTAAAGTCAGAGGTTCAAAGAGGTTCACATACCGTCGTAGTTCCGACCATAAACGACGATTTGGCTGCGTTATTCTGATGACTCGCCACAAAGGAAACGCTGGTCGGCTCAACCAGCATTTCCGCCACCACTAATAATAACAAAATAACGATAGAGACAGAACGATATATTTATCGAAAATGGGCCCATTAACAAGTGTGGGTAGCGGAGATTCATCCACATTAACGTGAGACTTTTTTATAACCAAATAGAAACTCCTCGTTGTCCCTTTAAGTATGTCTATAGTTCATCTGCTTTATGCAAATGTAACTTTATTATACAAAAACAGTAACAAATTTTGTCCAGAAACCTTCAAAGTTGTCATTGTATTATGCATTAAAAATAGTAATAACTTTATGGCTCCATCTGAGTGGAAACTGTTAGCATATGTGGTTTAAGCTTGCAGCCTGTGTGCTGCAGTGACTCGGTATCGGAAAATGGTGAGGTGGCCCAGCTGAACCAGAACTAGCTTGTTAGCATGCTTACTTTAGCAGAAGAAAGGAAGCAATTAGAAATAGAGACTAAACAAGAGAGCTGTTTTCCACTGCAGGAGGCAGCTCTTGGTGAGTAAAGGAAGTTAGATGATGAATTCACAACGTTTCCTCTAGACTTGGAAGTAAACAGGTCCTTTAGAGCATCTGTTGTGAGCATGATGAATAAAAAGGTAAAAAGGCCAAAACAGAGAAAAGATAAATCTACTGGATGATCATCCCTCACCGGGACAAAAAAGTTGTAAAGGTCACTGAAAACCTCTCCTCCTAATGACTGTGGCCAGCTGTAGTTAATTTCTGCTGAAACAGTGGATCATAAAACGTGCTCAATTGTTTTAAATCATCACAAAGGAAACTGGATTTGCTACTGAAGCATCTGCAGGTAAAGCAGAGACAGAGTGTTTCTTTGAGAGCGTAAATGGGAGTGGAGAGGTAATATCTCTGTGAGGTTTGTCGATTGTCAGTGTGACTCCCAAACCTACTTAAATGACTTCACGCTCTACATCCTTCCCCATCTCTTGTGCCCTGCAACCTCACGTACAAAAAAAAAGGGGTCTATGCAATAGCTAGAAAATGAAAGTCAAACTAAATCTGCCCGTGGGAGGTTCCCGTTGATATACCTGAACATTTCTGTTGTTCTCTGTGGTTTCCTCAGGTTCTGGGGTAATTTTGACCAGCTGACTGGGGACATGTCTAATTGGGGACAAAGTCAGTGTCCCCATTCGATATCTACTGCAGTTGCATTCAGCATATAACGTACAGTGGGTTGTTGCATAATGGTGAAGGTTAAGGTTAGTAATTGGGGTTAAGGTTAATCCTCCGGGGAAGGAATGCCAATGCTTTAAATGTAGCTAAATCAAATATGGTTTAATATGTAGCATATTGTGTGTGTGTGTGTGTGTGCATGTGCGCTTGCATACGTATCCAACAGTGGACCTTGGCTTGTTATCAACAGTGGCACAGTGGGGACATTTTGGAGGTCAACATTTGCTCATGTTTTAAATTATGCTCTAATTATCTATACTTTAATCATCAGGTGCTAGTGGTGCCATATGATTCAAATTCATCATACATTTGTTTATTTAAGCATCAGCTGAAAAATTAGGTCAACATGGAAGGGGCAAAAATAAAAGTTCCCCAAATGACCACTAGGGGCTGAGTCAAGAGTGAGTCGATCCCCAATGGACTCCCATGTTAAAATGTCCAACTTTATAGCAGATATGTAAATATTTAGTTAGGTTAGGCGTGGTCTCATTAGCTAATTTCCACCTGCACAACAACAATTTTTATATAACTTCAAATTTTAAAAGGCGTAAAGTTCAGTATAAAGTGGGGGGTGTGGCCACTTTGAGTGACAGCTGGGTGAGTGTATGCTTGGAAGGGTTAGCTGGGAGTTAGGGGCGTAGTAATGCACTGCCAAGATGGCGGCAATGGAGCAGCTCACTCTGAGGTTTGAAACCACTCTTCAGAAACTTTTGTGAGCCAATTGCAATAAAACATTTGAGAAGAAGCGACTGTTACGTTGTGAAAGTAAGATACAAGACCATCATACACTAAAAACTAGATCTCACAAGTAATTCAGCGTGACAAAGATAAAGGTTGATAACCAGTATGTCTATCACAAGATCACTATACCATATGTTTTTATATTGTATCTACAGTAACTTTATTTGATTATAGATAAATAACACACTTTGGACTATTACTGTTGATCACCGTGAGGTTTCTTTTTAAGTCGGAGTGTTGTTTTTTTTTAAATTTGTGCTTTGACAAGGCCACAACAGTCGATGAATTAACAGCACCACTTACTATAAATGGAGATAAACACATCTGTGTAATTGCATCTAAAAATAATCAACCGTTTGAAGCTTTTTGACCGCAACAACCTCTCTTTCAAGGCCCTGTCTCCTCTGCTGACTGATTGACATAAAACACCTTCCCTATTCTTTTGCACACACTCAGCCAACTCTCAGGTGTACACAGGCCCTGAAGAGCCACGTGCACGAGCAATCAGAGGGTTTGACAGTATCTCTCGAATCGTCCTCCTTCAAGTAGCCTTTCATCCGTCCTCCAGTCGCGTCTTGTCTCTGAATGTAAAATCAGAGATGTGAGGGGGAAAAAAAGGCAATTAATTTTCCACCTGCAGGAGATTCAGATCACACCAATGCTAACAGATTCATAAAATAAAGCGAATGCTTGAATACATGTACTGTCCATGAATTGTAATGTTCCTCCTGCTTGCTAATGTCCCTTTCCTCTGGGCAGACTCAGACTAATAGTACTCAGACTCCTCTCATCTGTCCAGAAATGAACAGCAGTCTATTACAGCTCTCTCTCTCTCTCTCTCTCTCCCTCTCTTTTTTTTCTTCCTCCAGGGCTCAAATGAACAGAGCATTAATGGGAATATGACTCGTCCATCTCTCTGTCTTTCTCCTCCTCTCTCACTTTGTTCTCTCACGTTGTTGGGAGGGAGAGCAAAAACTAAGAGGTTAACAAGGAGAAAGAGGAAGTGCACACTTTGATCACATGCACACGTGCAAAATGGATTTTTTTAGTATGAGAATAGCAAAAACAGAATTGGAAATGGGGGGGAAAAGAGATTTAAGTTAAGACGCTACTAATATATAAAGTCTTCTAAAATGAAGTAGGCTATGTGGCTAAATTTTACAATCCTGATTGTAAAATTTCAAATTAAATATGGTGGATATTATCTTGAACTTTATTGTCATTTGTCCAGAGTGGTTATCAGACTGGAAATTGCACCTGCTGTCGCGCTGTGACAGATGTAGAACTAGTTGCAGCCAAGGATTACCAGCTTTTGGCTGATGGGATGTTGATTTTTCCACCCTGGTTGTGAACAGTCACACTTTTTCGAGGTGAAAGTGAAAGTTTTGTTTTGTTGGCTGCTAATGATTGTGAGACACGAAGCTGCCAGCAGCAAGTTGTTTCTTCCGAGGAGTCTGACAGGGAGTTTGATTAATTGTTGACCTTAATTTGAATTGAACAAACGTGCGATTGATATAGATTTCACAAGTTTACGCTTGAGGTGCTGATGATGGAACCTGTCTGTTAGGCTGCCTTGACAATTTGTGCACTGTGCAGGTATTCACAATTTTACTTCACAAGAAGCACAAAGAGGTAGAGACCATCTTATGTTGGACTTTTTATTTACTGTTCTGTTTATTTTAACATTTCTTTTGTTAGTCTGTTGTTAAATTTATCCATTTTTAAATCTTAGTTGGTGTTTCTGTTGAATTAAATTCCTTCAGTTATATCCATGTGTTAACAAATGAAAACATAATTGAACCAAGTAGGATACATAACTGGTTTAACTAATAGTTCTGTCCTAATTAGAAATAAACAGTGCAATTTAACAGAAAAAAATAACAAACAAGAAATATATTGTTAAAATTGTTGTTAGAAATTATTGTTTAGTCAATTCACAAGATTTAGGTAGCTTTAGTAGATTTACGGTAGTAGTTAACTTTAATTACTTTGGTATTTTTTCTTCAGTGCCACCATAAGCTGCATCTTTGATGTAACCCTTGGATGGTTTGCTGTCACATTTAGACATTTGCTTCATTTGCACAAATACTGCAAGAAATCAAACAAGAGGAAGAGGGCTAGAGGAAAGACGTAGAGGGAAGACGAAGGAAGTAGAGTGAGAGAGCGAATGCAGCAAAAGGACAGTTAGACCTTGCAACCAATGCTGGATGGTCATTATACAGTTATGTTGTCTGTGGAGAATGTGAGAGGTTAGGAGGCACGAGTTTACGTGCATGTGTGTGTGTATGTTACTATGTGTGCAGAGAGAATATGACAGATCAGTGCAGTGCTGTGCAGAGAGGGGAGAATCGACCTTGGCTGTTATATTGAATTACAGTTTTCATTACAGCGAGTCGAGGTAGAGAAGAGAAGAGAGTCCTGAACGTTTTCATGAACTTAACGTGGGACTAACAAATGGAACTTGATACACTCACAGCGATGCTGCCACAAAGAGCTGCATCAACTGTAGTCGTGTTTGAACAGCCTGTTGTAATAATAGTAGTGGTTGTTGTTTATTCAAGCCAAAGAAACCACAGAAATCTTTGTGAATGTAGAAGATTTAAAGAGATTGGTACAATACAAACCTCCTGTGTGATTTAATGTGCAATATACAGATGCAGTCTTCTATCTGTAACTTGAGTTATTGATTTAGTAAACCAGAAAAGCAAAGTTTCATTGCATGGTCTAAACCATTGTGTTTTATTGTGCATCAACTTTTTGCAATCTTCTTGAATCTTCAATTCAATTCTAACCCTAACAATCATAATCTAAAATGTATTTTTTAAAGATTGCAGATGGATATCAAAAATGAAATACAAGTTGATTCATCCAGTAACATGTCATGTGTTTTACCTTTAAATTAAGTATTCTTTTCAAATGAAACCATAGCAGATGATTTAAGAGGAGCCAACTATAAATAGAAACAATGAAGAACCTTATAGCCCATATTTATAAAATAAATGACCAGCCAGGACCAAACCGAGGCTAAAGCTTTTGTGCCGAGAAGAAAGAGAGAGGATTACAAAACAGGGTGTTGTTTAAGGCTCCACAGAGGGTCAAACACATTTGTAATGTGTGGATGAGCTGCCACAGAGCAGCACTACAGGGACAGTGGCTGTGTTTGCAGGAACAGGAGTTAGGCGAGATCATGAGGCGATCGCAGACTGGCAGAGCGAAGAGGAGCAGAGGAGGAGATAAAAAGGAGCTGAAGGGTGGG
The DNA here is from genome assembly GCF_045865225.1 of Trachurus japonicus. Classification (NCBI taxonomy): domain Eukaryota; kingdom Metazoa; phylum Chordata; class Actinopteri; order Carangiformes; family Carangidae; genus Trachurus; species Trachurus japonicus. The sequence continues at coordinate 10,674,439 of NC_140925.1, forward strand.
AGGTTGGAAATTGAGAGAGATTAGTAGTAAGACTTTACAATTACTACATTGTAAAAAATAATACATACACGGAAATATATCCAAAATTAACTCTTTGATTTTACCCACCACGACACTGTTCTGCTCAACAGAGACTTACTCAAACAAACTGTATGGACCATTGTGTTTAGAGCAAACACTTTCCTGGAAACCGAACCACCACTAAAAAATGTAGGTTTTGTTTGAATGTGGATGTTCTCTCAGCCTCTCCTACCTAATAAACCAAGTTTACAACAGGAATCTGGAAACTTTAAAAACTTGGAGGAGACAGCGGCACAACAAGATGTGGCTGAAAAAGAAATGTCTGTGTCCTTGGACACACTGGATTTAATGATGATATTAAAGTTCAGAAACCCCATTTTGAAGTGGGTATCCTGAGTGAAGAATCTCTCCAAGGATTTTTCTTCGGAGATGGTTGAGACCAAAACAGAGGTAAAAGGAGTCTGTAATTTACTGGCCATAAACACAACACCAAATAAATGACAGTGCTACTTGATAATCACTGGTATTTATGCTTAACTGATCAGTCTTGAATACATGAGTGGCCCTACACAAGATCCCTGTGGAACTCCAAAGCCAAAAGTTAGTGGTGCCTCACTTTGTTTTCTCCAAGATCAAATAACTTCTTGGCTTGACGGCTGTTGACTGATGATGCAATATAATATATACAAATGTTTACATACATGATATTAGCTTTCAGTGTTTTGTATGGACTGCCAAAGTTAGTGTCATAACACGTCAACGATGGGAATTCCTTTCCACTATTTTTTTTCCCCACATGCAATTATTATGTGTTAGATATAACCTCTGAAGTAATCAGCTTGAGCATATTTGCCCATTATCAAAAACACTTGCAAAAACTCCCTTTAAGGTAAATTTTTAACAGATAAAAATCACAATCTAAATTTTTTTGTCATTTGACAGCCTTAATATATACACACATGGGTACAAATGCCCCCTAAACTAGCAGAGAAACTGAGATGTGGCAGTGTAATACCAGCTGCCTGGCTCTTGACTTTGGCAGCTCTACTTTCTTCAGGTTGCACACAGCCAAAGTATTTCATATGCTGCCAAATAGTATAACTCTGAGTCTGCTCACACAACAGAACCCCCCCCCCTCCCACACACACACACACACACAGACACACACAGAGACACAATGTGCACACACGAACACGTGAACATGTGTCACTGTAGCCTGGAGGTGAGAGAAGTGGGCTTATCACCAGCTGTAATGCCCACACAGCTGGGATCTCTCCAGTCACAGTCAACCCTGAGATGCCTGCTGGCTGCCGGGTAACAGTCGACGACGTGCGGGGCAGCTCCAAGGTGAGGCTGAACACCACTGTGAAGAAAAGGCAGAACCGGAGAGCAGCGAGCACGTCGACCTCCTCTGCATTGTTAAAAAGAAGGTTAAACACGTCCAGAGGTCTGAAGTAAAGATTCAGCCCTTTGGAGTTGCCTTCACCTGTAATGGGCCTCAAAATAAGCTGAGAGTGGGAGGATTTAAAGGATTTAGCTTTATGATATATATCTTGAGTGCAAGCATTTTGACACTTTGGCCTGAAGTGGTGCAGGAGGAAAACACGTGTCCAAAATTTAAACAAGGAAGCTCACTCTATGCTATGGTTGTTCTCATGGTGAAATTCACAAGGGTTTTTATTTTAATCACAAACAACATATAAACATCCCCAATTTCATATTTAAAGCTTGTTTTAAAGACCCAGAATCATGAAATCAGATGTTCATTTACTTGTTTGGTAAAAATAGTAGTTCTGTAACATACCCAGCTGACCTCTAATGTAGTGTAGCAGTTGTTACATTCCTGCTCTAACATTTATCTGTGTTACTCTAAAACACAAACTGACTGAGTCCAAAGTGACCCACACACCTCAGTCCCGAGGCAGAACACACACGCACACAAACACACACACAGACACTTTGCGGTCATTCCCCGCGGTGGCCTCATGCGGGGCGATGGAGTGTCAGCCCTGTTTGTTTGCTGTGAACAGAGAACAGGTGCAGCGGCCGATGGATGAGAAGAGGACGTCTCTCCTGCCTCCTGCTTTCTGAATAAAACTTTCTCCAACCTGGACCAGATCTCCTCTGCTGCTGCCAACTGTTGTCATGCTAAAGCTGGAGCAGCACTGAGCTCCATACACTAGGCAGCATTTTGTTTGAGCATTGGTATTTTATCAGTTTTTGGCTGTCATAAATGTTAACATTAAAAAATCTAATTTACAATACATAAATACATACATAAATTTACAAGAAAAAACAACAAATTGCACAGATTTGCAAGAAGAAGAAAAACTTGTAAATTTGCAAGAAACCTCACAAGTTGTGTGGAAAAAAGAGTGGCAAATTCACAGAAAAAGTCATAAAGTTACAAAAAAACAAATAATATTCATCCAGCCGTTTTTTTCCTGCAAATGTGTAACATTAAACTTGAAAATATTGCATTTTAAACTCAGATGTTAGCTGCTCCACACCATCTCTGCTATGGCTCCTGCTGCTGCTTAAAGCAGAAGCAAGCGATCCAGTTGTTTTGGCTAACTTCTTGTCAGCCGATGGAGTCACCACATTCACGCGCATCCCTTGGCTGCACACACAGAGAGGACCGCCCCTTTATGCCGTTCTCTCTCCTCATTGGATAAAGGTTGTAGGATACAAGGAAGGTTTTCTCCTCGGCTTACAGCAGAGCAGAGTGACTGACAGACCCGTGTTTCAGACCAAACACTCTATGTAAGTGATTGCTGTCGGAAGATATCAAATCAACTTTATTTATATGGCATTTTTCATACGTTGCATTAACACAAAGTGCCTCACAGAGGATAAAAACAAAACAAAACAAAACTATTATATATAGATAGATATAACTATTTAAGACTTATATTAACACAAACATTCCGCTTACTTCTGCTTTAAGGAAGTCGGAGTCAAGCTTGTTTAATGGCTGCTGGTGCTGAATTGAACTTTTCATAGTTTATCCTACACAGACGTTTGTGTTGCTTGCTGCTGTTGAGGACAGGAGCGGTGCAGTCTGCTGTGAGCAGCAATGCAGAGGAGAGCTGTAGTCTCAGGGAGCTGCAGCACTGACCTGGAGATGGAGGCTTGTTGCTCCTGAGAGAGACAGTGGAGAAAGAGAGATTTCTTCCTGGGTCAGAGGAGAGGGCGGATAAGGAGCAACACCTTGGTCTTGACACCTTGGGGGGGTCACATGTCACACCTCCCTCTGGGTTCACTCTCTTAAGACTTCCTGTGGGCATCTTGCACCAGATACTGAGTGTGACCCAGAAGCGATGAGGTCAAAGCGGACACAGTGCGTCTATCACACGGCGACCCCGCTGTCCCACCAGAGGACGGCCGCACAGACAGACGCAGACAGGGATGAAGTAAATCTCCCCTTCTCTCCTCTTTGTCCTTTCATACATGACACATACTGTACACCGTTAAGTTGTAAATGTCAACCTCAAGATCAGACACAATATCCAACATTCCCCCAGTGACAGTGAAAAACATGCACACACACAACACACACAAACACAAACAAGAGTAATGTAAAAATGATTAGATTATTTCAGGACAACAGTTCAGGATATTTCAGAACAAGGCTGCTCGTCCCAGAGGACAAAATGACATCAATAAAACCATAAAATATTTCTTCATTGACCTGTTTTTTGACTCAGAGACTGCTGCACACTCCTGTATTCAACTACACACTGCCACGTGTTAATAAGTCAGAATCTAAATGGTACAATAACTTCTTTAAAACACTTTCTAAAACAAGAAAAGAAGAGAAAAACAACTGAATGAACTGGAGTTCTTTGAAAGTTTTTGTTATCATTGAAAAACATTGATTATGCCCTTGTAATTTATTATATACTGCTACTATTTATACAATCATTTGAACAGAAGGGTGTCACTTTCCTGCTGAGTTTCTGTATTTATACCAACACGTGTAAGTATCCGTAACCACCCAACATGGGTGATCTTCATCCCTGTTGCTCCCTGATCTGCATTCTGCACACACAGTCTGTCAGACAGATGGAAACCCGAAGGGAGAGGGGTGAGGAGGGGTGAGGTGAGGGGGTGCGGTGGGGTCTTCCAGAAACAGCACCTGCAGTGGCCCCTCCTCCCGTCCTGGTACGTGACCTCTGACCTTCAGCCTCACCACCGGGCTGACGACCAACTGTGCGACAGACCTCAGGGAGTTTAAAACCTTTTTTTGCATACTTTAGGTGAACAATTAAAAATTAACCTTAAACCTATGAAAGTCGTGTTTCAGATGCCCTTCACTCTAGTTGTATTCATGGAGGATGTGGCATTACATATTTAAAGCTGTGTTATGAGATATTTGGCCATTAGGGACCAGAAATACATCAAAACAATGCAACAATGCAGAATTATAGGCTTTATATACAAAAAAAACAACAACAAAAAAACAAAAAACCACCAGATCCAGAAGTTAGGCTACTTTTGGGATTTGAAATTATGACGAGAAGTTTTCCAGAATCCAACACAACCTTCAATGTACCAGGATTTTAAAGACATGAACTACACACTATAAAATGCTTGGGAGTAATATACTGTATGAGAATGTAGTTGTACTTTAAGGAGAATAAATAGCAAATAGGAGCAAAGAGGGAGGGTGTAGGAAAATGTACAGAGGGGGTTTGATGAGAATAATTACAGGGTGTTGGATGAATGAAGAAGACAGTCTGAGAGACGCATTAAGGCTTTCCATCATGGGACTTGTTGTCATATGGAGCATCCAGAAGAAGGATGGCCGACAGCAACAATACATAAAGGCACAGAAGGTCAAGGAAAAAGTTTCTGTAAGGCAAGTTTAGATGGAAAATTTTTACTTTATTGCTTTTGTTTGCTTAATTCTCTCCCTGTAAAATAGGCATTTGACAATAAAACTGGAAATATTGAGTCTGTGAGTAAGCATGTCTGTATTTTTATAGTGTATTCACACATTTACTCACACTGATGAGCTCTGGCTGTCAATTCATAACAAAGGTGAGGAGGGAATACATCTCTGGCCCGTTAGCTACAACACCTCTGCTGCCTCCATTACACAGCACTCCATTCATACCGGTGTCTCCCAATCATCCATCAGACAAACAGCCTCATTGGACACTCGCTGAAGGTCAGAATTTGACAGCGTAAGATGAGGTGTTGATCAAAGTGACAGAGCTAAGTAGACTGAGGTAATAGGGTAGTAGGTCATGAGCAAAGAGCCATCAGAGGTGGTTTACACACCGTGACTTCCCACAAACAAACCTCGGGCTGATGCTTTTATTTGCTTTGCTGCAGATTCACTATTTTTAAACCGATAGTTTGACCATTAAAGGAGCTGTTCATAACTTTTGCAGCATTAGCATTAAGAGCTATTTACAGCAGTCTTGCACAGCAGTCTTGTCCAGAACTTCAGCCATCATTGTTTTCACCAGGGACAAAGTTGGATTACCTACATCCTACAGCCTGGATGCTAAAGTGACCGGCCAACTGGGCATGGGCTAGCTGTTTAGCATGCTAGCTCTGGTAGAAAAAAGTTTTTTAGTGGCCACAAAGAATGAATCAGCATCAAGTTCCATTTACCTCATGAAGTATGAATTCGGAGCTGGAAATGACATCACATCCGAGTGATTTGAATACCTAATACCAGCAGGTAACCACACGCTCTTATTTATCATCTCGTCCCTCCAAATTTCAATTTGGAAATTCAGACTTCAGGGGTTATTTATGGTGAATAAGATCTGACTTAATGGGATGTTCTCCAAAAACGTTGATGATGCAAAAGCCATCTCATTCTCGTTTATTTGCATCTTTGCATTGACTTGTAATCTTGTTGCAGGAAAAATTTCCCTCATGGCCTGGTATCAACGCATCGTAATGGATTTAGCCATTACATCCTCTAAGAGCCACCTCTATATCCTCTCAAAGCTGGTTAGTGATGCTGATTGGCTATATATTTTTTAAAATGGCTCATTCAAAGCTGACAAGAGACTGAATTATAACGAATAATAAGAATAAATCTTTATGCTAAAAAAGATAATATAAGATGCTGCATAATCATGAGTTTTGTATTCAAAGTCACAAAGTTTTTATTCCATTTTAGTGCCACATTTTCTGTTGATTTACACTGCTGCAGTTTTAAAATTGCAGTTCTTCATTTGACACTTGTTATTACTGTTTGTTGTGGAGTTAAAGACAGATGTGAGGTGATACTATGTATATCTTGTGTTTGCAGTCTTTTTCTCTGTTCTTTGCAGTTCACTGAAAACTGCTTCATACCTGTACTGTATGATATGTATATTTAAAGCCGTGTTTACGTCTTAGTGTAGTGGGACAACTTTCAAACTCCCCTACAGTTTAAATTTTGCAGAGTTTTTTTTTTTGTGGAGCACTTAAAAAAACTCACAGACATCAAACAATTGGATCAGAACTGCTGCTGTAAACTGGACCTTAGCCGAACGGTTGATGCTCACAAGCTGCCGCTGTGTCGATGTTACATACCCACCAGTATTCTGCATATGGCTATTGCACCACCTAAGGGTGCAATAGCTGTTTGTACATGAATATTATACATCCAACATATGCTGAGACAGGAATACGGTCTCACTTTGCCATTAATAATGAGCTGTTTTTGGAGATTCGCATCTGTCTCAGATGAGCTCTGTTCTTTTGTTCAGCATCCTTAAAAACAACTTATCTTTGTTCTGCTCATTTTGTCATTATTAATATCATCCAGCAAATTTACACCAGAGGAAACCTCACAAAAGTTAGTCTCAACTTCTGTTTTTATTTAATCATTTGTTAATACCGTGATTTGTATTAGAGCAGGAAACAATGAACTATCTGTCAGCTTTGAAACTTGGTTTTCTGGTTGCGACTCTTTAATATGCTGCATAAAAAACTTGAGCATTAACACCTGACAAATATGTTGTTATACCGTTTTTGACACAAAGAACATGATGCACCTCAGACAGAAGATAATATTCAGAGTATTAATGTGCATTATCACACCGCTCTGACTTGTGGTAATCATTGCAATATTTTATTCCCCACTACAGACATTGACTTTATGATATTGAAGAAAAAACAACTAAAAGACTGTACTAAATCAAAATCCCAACTTTGAGTGAGGGGATAAATGTTTGAGCCAGTGCAATGCGTCTGTGTTGATATAATGAGCAAGCAGTGGATATGAATCATTTCCGTCATTGCAGGTATTACAGTTCTGTGCCTTAGGCCGAGGACGGTGATTGATAACTCAGATGATTACACTTTGCCAGTGGGAGTGGGAGGAAGAGCAGGATAGGTGTGGGGAGGAAGAGAGGAAAGGAAGGGACATAATGACACTAATGATAATTACAGAATTGCTAATACCTGATTCTTCAATGAATTAGCTGTGCCCTTAGTCCTAGACACCACAAGACATCCTTTAATCCCCTATATCATCAAATATATATAACGTATACGTTCAATCTAGAGGTAATGGGGTGGCTGTGGATCTCATTCAGGCTTTTTACTGATGCATTAACATTACAATATATAGCAGGCGCATTAACATAAGTTATTCATATATGAATAACTGTTAGCTAAGACACGACATGATCCATTTCCTATAAACTCTTCAATTTTGAGTCTAATTTTGTGGATTTTGGAGCTTTTAATGTGCACATTTCACATTGAGCTTCATTAAAAGGACACTCCAGCCTCATACATTCAATATGAAACACATGATCATTAATTTAAATGTCAATTTAATGAAGACAGCCCTTTTGTCACCTGAGGTAACATGACCAAGAAGGATGTGACATAACATCAAATCTTCCTTTTTTTTTTTTTTAATATATGAATATATAATAATAATAATAATAATAATAATAATAATTTTGTATCTGGTTGTGTAACATCCAGGTAAAATAGGATTGAAAATTTGAAATTGAAATGAAAAATTGAGTAGTGGAGGTAAAAGTGTAAAAAAGACTAAAAAATACACAAAAGTAAATACAGAGTATACTTAAAGTACTTACATGATGACCTCTTACAGAATGAGAATAATATTACTGCAATACTGCAATATGCATGCTTTAATTTTGCAGCTTGTATTTTGATTGCTTTACACAGCTGCTGTGTGGCCTATGACTCTCCCTGCAGATCAATACTGTCTAATCTTATCTTAATCTATAATAATAATGATACATCATAATGCATTTCTTGATTACATTTCGTATTATTAATCTTATTCTCTGAAGTGACCTGTAATAATTACAGTTATGAAATGTATTGAAGGGAGTTAAGTATACAATAAAGCGCATATAGGAACACTACTGGTTCTGGTAATGCACTTTGTTAATTTCCACAATCGCTGCTTTATAAATAAGCTGCTTATTTATTTAGTTGCTTACTTTTAATGCAACATTGTTAAAAGAATCATCAACTCCGCACTTTAAAAATGACTTTTCCCTGAATTTTGCTTCGTCACTTTCTCAGCCCCCTTTAGCAGCTTGCTAATGACCGGACGGGGGCTTCGCTCTCCCAAAACCAGACCCACCAAACATTGGACGTCTGATGGACGTGCAGATCATGTCTATATTGCGTCCGTCGGTCCAAGACCAATTCTGGACGCCTAAACGACGTCCAAACTAGGTCCACTATTTGGACGTCTAATCATGACCCCACTTGGACGTCAATATGCAGTTAAACATTTGGACGTCAGGCTTGGTCACTTTTTTTGGACGTCTAAGACAGGTGCAGGAAATTGACATGATTAATGATTGTAGTAGTTTTAGTAATAGTAGTAGTGGACAAATAACAATATTGTTATCAACATGATTAATAAATACGAATATATATTGTTTGTGATTAAACATTATAAGAGACGTCCAAACAACGTCTTGTCTACGTCATTTTTATATGTCTAATTTTGGTCCCCTGAAGGTGCAGACTGTTACTCCAGATGACGTCCAAATGTGGGCATTGTAGACATCTCTTCTATGTTCAATTTAAACTCATTTAAAACATTGTTGTTCTTGAGTACATGTGATATTTTGTTATTTTACATCTTTGTTTTTCCTACTGTTTTTTTTTTCAATTTCATTTCATTTTATTTCAATTAATTAATTAATTAATATTTTAATTTATATATTTTGAAATGAAATTTGTGGGAGATTATGGCTTCAGAAAATAATTTCACCCGATCATGGTTCATAAGAGTAGGGAGAAGTAAATATAATTTTGAACAGTCTTTGATAAGAGGCTTTATTATTTAAACTAGTCAAAGGCACTCTGATTGGCTGAGGCAGCATGTGATCATACTCTGATTGGCTGAGGCACCAGCAAACGCCACTCTGGTTGGCTGAGGAAATACACCAAGCAACTGGCGCGTTTCTTCTCCTGCAGAAGCAGGCTGTGGTCAACATAACGCCTTGGTTACAACAACATCGTTTTCCACTAAGTGGAAGGTAAGTTTGCTTGGTTTAGTTGATTTTATGTTTACTGTATGCATTTATAGTGTCAGTTTCTTTCCGGCGCCCATTTTAACCGATGTGTCATTCACACAAGACGCGCTGCGGCGTGCACCTTCACGGCCCCGGTGTCTGCTCTATTTGCTGTAATGAGTAGCTGAGGACTGTTGTGGTAAACTGGGATGTGAGTGGTAGTCACGGATGCTAGCCGCCACCGCTAGTTAGCATCGGGCTAGCGGAAGTTAGCATCGTGCTAGCGGAAATTAGCATCGGGCTAGCGGATAGCATCCACTGCTTGCACTCACTAGCATCCAGGACAGCTAACAGTGCTAACAGCCCTCCTATACTCTGCTGTACGGAGCTCCTCCTGGGCTCTGTCATACACACAAGCTTCCACTAGCTACTCTTCCTGGGTGCTGTTTCACAGTGAGGATGGTGTGTTGTGCAGTTTCCACCAGAGTTTTGCATGTATTTAAAAAAAAAAAATCTGTAACACCACACGTATTTTTCATCCACTTAACAATTATGCACTACTTTGTGTTGGTCTATCACATAAAATCCCAATAAAATACATTAAAGCTGTTGTTACATGACAAAATGTGTAAAGTAAAAGTTCAAGGTGTATGAATACTTTTGCAAAGCACTGTATCATTCACATTTATTTATAAATGTTTTTTTTCCCCTATAGGCTCTTCACTAATGCCCAGATGGTGACATCTAATATGAAGGGAGAAGACAAAGGTTTATAGAGCAATACAAGGTAAGCCCATATGTCATATCTTAACATTTGCTGAGATGGTTTTGTATGAATCCAGTATTGGTAGTGGAGACACAGGCTGCAGGTTGTCTTTGCATATTTCTAATTATTTGTCTTCTTCTTCTTCTTGTGCAGATGGAGCCATACATTTTGATGACACAGCCAGAGAGGACTTCATAAAGACACATGCTGGAGGAGAGGGATACACAGCAGTCACCCAGGACTGATCCATTGTGGAGAATCTTCACACAGTTTTGTATCACTTTTGTACATGTATTTTCTGTGTTAAGTATGCAGTAGTTGGTTCTGATTTGTAATTCTTCTCAAAACACATTGAGTTTATCACTTTAATTTTTATTGTGTTATATTTGTTGTTGTGCCACAGACCGAAGCAAGGTGGGCTGTGTAACTTTATGTATTTATTAGTATTTTACCAGCAGTATTAATTTCAACAGATAGCAATAACTTTATTAGAATGACATGTTTGTGCCAGTGATTAAGAAAATAAAGATGGAAATAAATGAATGGGGATTGAATTGTGATTTATTGGTAAACCTGTGTATAACTGTAGTCCCATATGTTTACAGGAGGTGGAGGATCTGTTTCCTGTTAACTTTCCTGTAGCTTCATCTGGCTCAGCAGCAGGTTTGAACTGGAAATGCATTACACCTTTGCATGCGTTTCCAGGTAATCTGCTGCTGAGAAAACCAAATGAAGCTATAGGAAAGTGAACTGGAACAGTCTGACACCTTCTGAAATGGGACTACAGTTATGCACAGAGCCTAGAAGCAGTATAAAAACAATGTCTAAAATTAGTTTAAATATGATGCAAAAAAGACGTCGAAACGACCACATTTGGACGTCAAATAGCCCTCATGCGGCGGTCCTGTGGACGTTCAGTGGATGTCGGTTTAAATTTTGACGCAGAAAAGACGTCTATAATGACCACATTTGGACAACAAATAGCCCTTATACGGCGGTCCTGTGGACGTCAATACTGGACGTTCAGTAGACGTCGGAAAAAGACGTCGTCTGGAGTAACAGTCTGCACCTTCAGGGGACCAATATTAGACGTGCAAAAATGACTTAGAAAAGACGTCGTTTGGACGTCTCTTTGCTCAGTGGGGAAGTGACGGCGTTTCGGCGGGACACGCCACATTTGCGTCGTCATGGCAGCTAAATGGAGAAAGTGCAGTCAGTGAAAACTCCCTGCGGTGTTTCTGAATGGACCGTCCTCCTGAAGGCAACACGGTTTGTCCATCATTTGTGTGTGTGTGTGTGTGTGTGTGTGTGTGTGTGTATGTGTGTGTGTTGGCCTCTGTGATCTGTAAACATGGAACCTGCTCTCCCTCAATAAGGTAAGCTCATGGAAAAACATATACTGTCTGCATGGCTGAACATGGACACAGCAGGTCAGAGTGTAACAGAATAATATGTGTGTGTCCGTGTGTGTATGTGTGCTTTCACTGTTTAACTATGAATCAGCTGTAGTAGCATTAATGAGTGTGTTGTTGTTGTGTGTGTGTGTGTGTGTGTGTGTGTGAGTCCACGCTGCCTGATGAGAAAGTCTGTCAGTCACACTCCAACAGCGACGGCCTGAGAATCACCTCCCAATTAGCTGGTCTGTGAGCCGGAGAAGCCAACACACACACACACACACACACACACACACACACACACATTTCATGGACTCTCTTTTTTGAGAGATTATTCCTAACTCTGGGGTCACGCACCTGTTCAACCTTTGACCCCTTAGTCGCTTCTTAATTTGCACTCCAGGGGTCAAACAAACACACAGGATACAACAAAGGCAGCATTCCTGGCCTGCAGGTTTATAACACTAATGGGTTTTTGCGAAAACGCCCACTGCAGCTCACGTTTCCACCGAGATAAATCAATAGGAATATTGCGTTAATCCACCTACCTGTTTCAGATAGGGAGAAGGAGGGATACAGGCAGTATATAAGGAGGGATTTAATGCAAAATATAACATACAACCTGGATCATTTTATGAGTCAAAATAGATTTCAGTTAAGAGTGGGGGAGTGGAAAAGGCTCATCTGTTTGCAACGAGACGAGACAAGGCTTCAGGAGAGAGAGAGTAAGAGAGAGAGAGAGAGCCCCGGATAACTCAGTGCTCTCAAGATAAGGTGGATGGAAATGAGAACCGGGGTGCGAAGATGGACGGCGGAGGGTGGGATAAGGGCAGCGACGGAAGGTAATAACTGGATGGATGCAGAGGCGGATGACGGAGGGAAAGAAAAGGCTTATTAAAGTGAGGTGCAGAGTGGAGGTGAGCGGTGTTTGTTGCCGGTCTGTGCCAGACTTTCTCCGACCAGTCCCTCTGTTTTGGCTGGCAGATGGGTCCTGTCGCGGCGCCGCCTGAAGGATGGCGTGCCATGCCGACGCCCTCACTAGGACACACACACACACAACACACACACATATCCATACACGTACATACACACACACTGCTCTTTTGCAATTTCACTTCCTTTCTTGCCAGCATGGCCACAGCGCTGACAGATTGAGAGCAAACAGGTAGGCAGGCAATCAGCTCAGACACCTGAGAGCGCCCTAAGGACCCCCGCTCTCGCTGGCAGGCGGAAGGGACTGCTGGCTTCTTTGCGAAACATCAATTAGGTGCTCAAGAAAAAAAAAAAAAAAAACTCCATTAGAAGACCAATTAAAGAGCCATTACAGAATAATGAGATGAGTGGTACCTGTGCAAACGGAGAGGAACGTGGTTTTATTGGACGGCCACATGGTCAGATGTCACGCTCGGCCGTGGTGACGACGGTGGTGCTGACGTGACAAGAGGGTTTCGCTCTGTCATGTGGTCGAACCAGAACGTCACACTCAGGTGACGATGACACACTACTGTCAGAAGATAAACGTTTAAAGGCGGGTTTTTTTTTCCAAACGAGCAGTTCGGACGGGATGAACGAAGAGGGAGTGTTTCCTGCGGGGCACTGATGAAGCGAGCTGCCGCCGAAAATTCCCATTTCTGTCGTTAAAACACGACGGACTTCACAAGGGCACGACGAAGAATGGTTCGTGGATCAAAAGTGTCGTCTAATCACTTCACTATGTGATTACTTTCTATTTCTATCCGCCTGATGTGGCCTCCATAGACATGTGTCTGAATCTGTGTGTGCGTGAGTGTGTGAGTGTGTGTTCACTTACGTACGTGTGTGTGTGTTTGATAGCACAAGAGCAAAAGACAGACAGAGACAAGTGTCCTTCAGCTTGAGATCTCAGCCTCCATCAGGACCAATCAATACGATCCCTCAGAATTACTGTCACAACAGGATGAATTATCCTGCTGCACGCACACACACAAACACACACACACACTTTCAAGCTTTGTATGCTTCCAATTTCTCTTGTGCACACAAAGACATCTGTAAAGTTTATTTAAGCAAACATAATGCATGTATTTTCCAGAGCTGTGTTCATTGATTGATACAACAAACGGTTTTCATGACACAAAGCTCATTAGAGGACGAGTCTGAGTCTTCAACACAAACCGGGTCTGAGTTTTGTAGTTTGTCTATCGTCTCTATCCAGTATAATAACACTGTGCTAATCACAGATTTGAAAACTAAGTATTTAATGACATAAATACTAGATAGATAAACTCTTAATTAATGAATGTAATATTACTTATACTAGATCTCAAATAATAGTGTAAAAAAAAAAAGTTGTAATACAATCCTTTAAAGAGAGAAGACTAGTTAATTAGGCTGTGTCTCAATTTGATTCATTCCATACTTACACTAATAAGATTTATTAATTAAATCATTAAACATGTCATCAGTTTATGATCATTTGATTGAGTGAATGGAAAATACTACGTAATATCTTGTTTTGTTAAAACACAAACCACCTCACTCACTCTCTCTTTCTTTCCTCTCCCCCCTTTTTCTCTCTTTCTCTCCGTCCGAGAGAGGATCCGTCCTTGTTACACTGTGGCAGATTGACTTTGGCTGGAAAATAGATATCATGTTTCCTTGGGGTCACATTTGTCTTCATAGAAACCATGTTGAGACAGAGAGAGAGAGAGAGTGAAAGAAACAGAGAGTGACACAGAGATGGTCAATAAGTAATAAATGGAGAGGACAAGAAGATGGAGAGAGAGAGGGCGAAGGACATGGGAGAAACGAAAGAGAAATAGGACAGAGAGGGAGGAGAGACAATGGAAGCAAAGTAAAAAAATAAAAGAATAAAAATAAAAAGTTGAGATTTTGGCTGCACTGGGTGTCTGGGACGGGAGGATGAGATGGAGGAGAGGTGTGAGGTGATTAAAGGATTGTGTTGCCCCTGTGAGGACAGACGGTCTTTTCTCCTCCAGTTTTCTTCAACCAGGAAATGCCTGGTTGTCCCTCCTTCTCCCCCTCCTCCTCCTCCTCCTCCTCCTCCTCCTCCTCCTCTGGTCTTAATCACATGAGACCACATGGAAACATCTGGCCTCAATGTCAGAACAGGGCCGCTGGTCTGGCATCTGTGGAGGGATACAGCAAAAGAGACAGATGCTGAGAGCAAATGGCTGTCGTCATGGACACAAGTCTATGATGTGATGCGTGTGCAGCAGCAAACTACAATATGGCCTCTATAGATGGGTAATATCTTCACAAGAAAATATTGATTTCATTGGTTTTGTCGTATTTGAACCTCAGATTTGAATTTCTTTGTTCGGTAACACTTTATTTTAAGGGGTCCTTGTTCCTGTGTATCTACCTAATTAATTACAGTGTAATTACCTATGTAACCGTATGTAATAACATGTACTTACATTGTAAATACATATTGTATTTTGGTGTACTTACAGGTCCTTGTTACACTTGTAATAAGAAATGCTTGTGCAAAGAGAGAGGCCACTTTGGCATTTCTTATTACAAGTGTAACAAGGACCTGTAAGTACACCAAAATACACTATGTATTTACAATGTAAGTACATGTTATTACATACGCTTACATAGGTAATTACACTGTAATTAATTAGGTAGATACACAGGAACAAGGACCCCTTAAAATAAAGTGTTACCCTTTGTTCAGAGTGCGTGAAAGGTATTAATTACGATGCAGGATATAGGAATTGTGCAATACGCAATTTATAGAAATAAAATGTTTCTATTTGTGCATATAATACTATAAGCTCTTTATCTCACAGTAACGGAATTGCATATCGTATTGTCAACCCCCCCTTCAGGATACAAATGGCTCTGGTCACTGGCATGAACACATCTCAGTCAGGTGGAGTGAAATTATTATTCACTACTACATTGTTGGTTGTTTGCTTTAACCCGTCAAATCTAGCCTCATAAACCAGCCTCTCCCGGAAATGCATTTCATTTCTGAGGGAGAGTCTGGCCTCATTCCCCCTGTAAGCATTTGGGGTGGGCGGGAGTAGTAGCGTTGACAGACAACCCCATTCAGCCAATCAGCAAGTTGGTATATCAAACTTTTGCCAAATCCAGTTGGAAGAACAGCAAAAACGTCTTTTCCTTCAGGAAACTCAACAAGCGCCGACTCTTGCTCTTGTTTAATTGCTGTAATGGATGTAGTAAGAACTTCCCTTGTTGCTGTTTTTAGGCTGCTACTGCTAGATAGCTCCACCGTCGCAGTGTAGTGACGGTGCACCAGAAATCTGAGCGGCGGCGCTGATTGGCTCGGCCTTCTGAGGGTTTCAGGCCAAATGCTTACAGGGGGAATGAGGCCAGACTCTCCCTCAGAAATGAAATGAAATGCATTTCCGGGAGAGGCTGGTTTACGAGGCTACCTCAAATCAGTCATAACCAAGAATAACACAGATGATTCCCAATGATTCAGCAGGTGATAAAGGTGTTTTCAAGTAACGTTAATTACCAATCTTGCCGAAAACTATGTCCAAAAATATAAGTCTGTTGAGTGTATGGATCACACTTATGCAGTGGAAGATAAATTAAGAGTTTCTTTTAGAGCTCATGCAGTTTCAGAAACTCGGTGCAGCTGGAGCTGGACTCAACAGTCGAGGGGCTTAAGTTTTCCGGAGCCATCTGTCAAGTCTACAGGTGAGCCTCCGAACAGGTTTTGTCAATAATGATGCGAGCGCAGCCTAATTTGGCACAATCAAAGGAACATGTGTGTGAAGCAGCTCAATTCTCCTCACATTAGACAGACACCAGTCAGAATATGTTTACAGACGAAGCCAAATCACCGAGGGGCACCTGCTCATCTCGTTGCGATATAAGGAAGCAGCGGCCTTATGGGTATGGAGCAGCTTTTATGTTGTTTTCTTTTCATTTTTTCCACCATCTGTGTGGCTCATCATTGTTTCATATGTGCTGCATCATGTCTGGGTTTAATGAACTCTTATATTTCCAGCTTTAGTCCGGAAACACACACTCTGCACATGCCATGGTACACACAAACACACAAACATTATCATCCGTGGATACACAGACAGAGCAAGGTCACCGGGCATCTGTGTGAGCAGCGGTGTTGAATGTTTGCACTGGAAACTGCACTTGATGCCACTTCAAACAACGCACCCAACCAAACAACTGTCATCTGTATTTAGTGGGTTTGTAGTTATTTTTTGCTCACTCGGTCACTTGTTGTTGTTTGAAAAGAGATTCTTTTATTGGCGGCCGACAAACAGGAGCAGCGACCGGCAGCTTATTCGTCTTTGTTTACTCGGAGGTACGTGAGATGTGATGAGACAATGTGATTTAAGGGACGTGAGGCTGTTTGGTGATGAAGATGAGAGGAAGAGCAGGGATAAAGAAAATGTGTAAAATCAGCAAAACATATTCACCATCACTCTTGTTTTCCGCTGCATGTTATCAGCTCAACTCAGCTCGACAATAAGTTACGTAACTGTAATGTCCATTTATTTCTTTTTTGGTTTATTTCATTGCATTTATTGTTCTACTCACCTGCACATTATCTCTCTTTGCTGACCAACTAGTATCAGCCCGGTCTCGTTGTGTTACCGTAGTGACTATAGCCTTCAGTCCTTCCTTAAAGGGATAGTTCAACATTTTGGCAAATTGGCCCATTGCCATAATCCCTATAGTTTTAGGCATAGGTTCGTTACCTTTAATAGTCGGTGCAAGGTATTTTTAGAACGGCGGAGCAGAGCCGCGAGCTGCTCAGAGCTACGCTATGGAGGCTAATGGGATTTCTTGGTTTCCCTCATCAAACTCATCAAATACACAATCCAACAACTCCAAAACGCTCTGGTGGACAAGTTGTGACCTGCACATTCACCACGCTATGAGATAATAATGAAACGAGTTGTTTTCAAGGTAAATTAATGCAAAACCGCTGATGCGTGTTCCCGTTGGGGGCAGTTTTTCGGCAAGCAGTCTCTGCATTTACCTTGAAAACCACTCTGTCTTGTAACGTTCTGTTATTGCCTCATAGCGTGGTGATTGTGCAGGTTACAACTTGTCCACCAGAGCGTTTTGGAGTTGTTGGATTGTGTATTTGATGAGTTTGATGAGGGAAACCAAGAAATCCCATTAGCCTCCGTAGCATAGCTCTGAGCAGCTCGTGGCTCTGCTCCGCCGTTCTAAAAATAGCTTGCACCGACAATTAAAGCTAACGAACCTACTACTGCAATGGGCCAATTTGCCAAAATGTTGAACTATCCCTTTAAGATTGTACTGCATTGTGATCAGTGTTTTGTGCGCACCAGTTCCCTTTCATGATTTCATTTCACGTCCACATGCCAGTTGTATGTTGGCAGAGGCATGACAGCATACAGTGTATACTGTAAACATATAAATCTGGGGGCGGGGTGGACGGGAGGCATGATGGGAGACAAGGGAGCGGGGAAATGAGGAAAAGGGCAAAATAGAAAATGGGGGTAAACACAGCCATATGGTATGTAGATACACACACACACACACACATTCACTAACATGAACACACGCACACACACACACATGAACAAGCCTATCACGTCCCTTTAGCTGACCATCAATCATCCCTGACACATTATTAACCATGATAGCTCTGGTGGGTATATCTATATTGAGAACATGTCTGTGTTTATTTACACTCACAAACAGAGACCCTCACATGCACATCTCCCTTTTACTGTGTGTGTGTGTGTGTGTGTGTGTGTGTGTGTTTGAGTGTTGTGCAGCTATCTGTCATGCTTTGAGGGGAAATACATTTATAACTTCACATCTCCATCTGACTGCTGCAGACTAAATGGAAGTCACCTCCAAGGGGACACACACTGCTGGTGAAACCCAAGATGTTATTTGGCAAACTTCACCTATAGCCTGTAATCCTGAGGCGCAAATCTGTGTTTCATATCCTGCAGACTAAAAGTTACAGGAAAACCAGTCTAATGCAAATGCAGCACAGCACAGCTGGTCTTGGTTCATCAGAAATAGAAATAAAGGTTTTTTCTGCCATATTTGGAGTTTTTCTTTCTATTCATTGTTATTTCATAGTATTGTTTTGGTTTTACAGTAATAAATTGCAGAAATATTAAAAGCTGTGTAATTGTTAATTATTTTTTACTTTAATTTAATTCACCCTTTAGATTTTTGTCAAATAAATTCAGTGTTGGCCATTCAGCCATCTCTGTCAACAGCTCCTGTCCTGAGATTTACATTCATTAGACCTAATCAACCTGATTCTGTTGTTTTTCCACGTTACCAGAGTCAGTGCCTCCATAAAGTTCAAAAATGACTTATACACTTACATTGATTTTTACACAAATTTTTCTTTCTTCCTAAACAAACAAACAAATGAAACAAAATAAAACCTGACAAACAAATGACCTCAGGTAATTTTAGAGAAAAAAAATAAAAAAAATATTACATTTTTAATTCAGGGCACTTTTTGAAAAACACTTGAAAAATTATCCTAGAAAAACAAAACAAACCACTCGCCCTCAGGGCTTTGGTAGTTGTTTCACATTTGCTTGACATTGTTAGTTTTACGTAACCTGTAGAGATTTCAACCATATGAACCAGCTGTTTTAACAAGTGGATACATCAACAAAGACAAAGAAGTGATTATGAAAAATTTAAATATGATTTAAAAAATATCTAATTTCTCCTTCCACTAATGTTCACTGCAGATCTACGGGGAGGGAGTAAAGATTACGTTTTTAATAAAACAATGCATTTTACACCCCATCAAAAATGAACTGGTTTACACCTGATAATACTGGATTGAAGTCAAGAGTTTATGTCTCAGTTGTTTTCGCTCTCATCTGCCCAGGATGCCTAAGAGACTTCTTCCTGCCTTTACAACTCAAAGGTAATCTGTTGGGTTTTCTAAACTATTATCACAAAGCGTGACCTTTTCTGTCACTTCTGCACCAACCTTTCATTTTGAATTCTGTCAGAAAAAGTCAGTGCTGAGGGGAAATTTCATTTTTCACAAAGCAGCAGGCATTTCCTGTCTGTGTGTGCCTGTGTGTTACCGCCCCTATGGGTCAGACAGACGCTTCACTTTTTAAGGTTCACCACCAATTTTTTTTTTTTTTTTTTTTTAGCTCATTCATTCATGTTGTCTTGGGTTGTATTTATGAATTTATGATAGTCCTGTGTGAGAAGTGACTTATATCTTTTATCTTTCCAATTAAGCAAAGAAAATCCACATTTGGCTTACATGATGTGTTTTATATTAAAAAATGTTTACTTCAAATATCACACACTATGAGTGTATGTAGGTAAAAGGGCAGGGCCTGTTTACACCTTATTAAAGCAGAGATTCACTCTGGGGCTCCAAGGTCAAACCTCATCCCGACAATTAAAATTCACTTTACAACCACTGATAGCAATGCTAATGACCACATAGGAGAGGACGGATCCTTAATCAGTATGAATATTCTTCTCATGCTTCCCCCGTTTCAGGAGACAAGGGGCCTCTCTTCATTTGCAGTGTGACGGCTGTGTCGCAGGGGGTGTCCCTTCCGGCTGGAGATGACGGCTGCAGAGAGGCAGTGGAGTGACTGACGACTCCGAGATAGTCCGTCTGTCAGACAGAGTGATGGCTGGGAGACACTCGCTGACAGATCAGGCGAGACGAGAAGAAATAAAAAAAGGAGAGGAGGAGGTGGAGGACGAGGAGGAGGGAAGCCTGGCAGCTTTGTCTTTCAATCTGGGGGAGATATGGGAGGTTGGGACAGCGGGAGAAAAAATAATTCGGAGGAGCTGAAGTGGCGGCTGCTGTTGCTTGTGGATAATCAGGCATCTATACTTGTTGATGGTGTTTTCAAGGAGGAGGAGGAAGGGGGGATCAAAGCTGGAAAATGTGCTCCATTAAGCTCCATTAAGCTTGTATCCATCCGGTGTGGTTCAATGATATCAAAGATCGTCTGCAGCCGGTGTGAAAGCTCTCACCCTGGGCAGACATAATGAACAGCCTAATCAGACAAGTCTGTATCTTAATTAGACTTGGGAGGGTTGTTGAGGAGCAGCACTCCGCCTGGCCTCAATCACTGCGCATTTTGACTGGGAGGGAAAAGATGTATTGATAATACCTGGAATGTAGATGAGTTCCTGTTGTAATATTTTGACCAGTGAGTCATTGGTTGCTATGGCTTCTTCTTCTTCGTTTTCTTTATTTTGGTCATAAAAGAGTCTCATATTGATGGGGATGAATCTACATTACCCACTGAATGGGTCCATTTTCGTGTTATCGTTTTGCCTTTATAGTTATTTTGATATTATTATTTAGTGGTGGACTCACCCAGCACTTCCTAGTTTCCTGGCTTCCTTGATGCTATCAGTGGTTGTAAAGTGAATTTTAATTGTCGGGATGAGGTTTGACCTTGGAGCTCTAGAGTGAATCTCTGCTTTAAAGCTGTACAGAAATGGCCGTTTGTCCTGTTTGTCGCGCCGAGTTGTCACGAGCTGCAACACGAGTTTACACGAGTAAGGAAAACGAATTTGATTGGTCGTTATCGAGCGGGCGGGATATTCAAAGCCGAGGCCGAGCTCCGTGTGTGTGTGCGTGTCTCAGACGTTTGAATGACGGATGACGGATCCAATATCAGTGGCTGGTGAATCGTGTACAGGCTGACGTATAATCCGTGCGCCTGCATTATCCAATGCGGGAAAAAAAAAACACACTTTCATCCCGGATTTACTCAAAAATAGAATTTTGCACAAAGTTTGGCCTACATCGTCTGAAAGATGAGTTATCACATTCATTTTATGATCCAGAGTGGGCTCAAATTCAGTTTTCTTTTCTGTACACCTTTAATAAGGTGTAAACAGGCCGTGCCCTTTTACCTAGGCTACATACACTCATCCAGTGCGTGACATTTGAAGTAAGCATTTTTTAACACATCATGTTAGCGGGTCATGGGAATAACGCTGCCGGATCACTAGTTGGCATCGTTTATGGTCGGAACTAGAACCTCTGACCTAAGAAAGAATGCTCGCTTTAGCAAAATGCTTTAGCATTTAGCCACCAACACAGTGGTGACTTGCCCGTTAGCATATTAGCTTATTTTGATGATTGATAACAGTATGATTCTCTGTAAATGAACCAAAATGTGGAACAAAAAGAAGTGTGTAGCCTACATGTGTGAGCACCTGAGGCCAGATTTTTAAAAATCAGATTTTCAGTATATTCAGTTTAATTTCTCTTTTATGTTTTACAAGACATCTTCGCTGACTTGGCAACAAACTCACAGCACAAGATGTGTCTCATGGTGCGCTAAGATAACATTAGCACGCACAATAATATCTGAACCATAATGACGTTAAAATAAACCAAACAGCCAGGGTTTGTCACTTTCAGTTTCATACTTGACTGAAGTTGAACATTGACCTGCAGAAAAGTTAAATAAACTTGCGTGTTCTTGTCGGAGTGGGGGTCACACATGAGTTTCACGCTCAGGTTTTCCTCCTCCGGGCCGAATATATCCGGGACGATGAGCTGCCCTGAAACACATCACACAAACCTTTTCCCTCTCACTGCTTCTCTCACTCTCTGCGTCTGCCCTTCACACTCTCTCTGACGAGCGAATGTGTGAAGGGCAAACTAATTGGCCTTTTTCAGAACCAAGCTTTTACAGCGTTTATCTTTCCTCTTTGGGCTCAAGGCTGTGCAATCATGAGTTTTAGGAGCATTTGTAATCGGCATCACTTTACGTGACAGATACTTCAGCTTGAATAAAACCCAGAGACTTTGTTTAGTGCGTCGAGTCGACTCTCCTAAAAGAGACGTGTCTCATCTCAGGTGTGTGCATCCTGCCATCAGCAAGTTGTTCCGTTTGATGTTGCATGTGGATGTGTTTGTTGTACTGTATCCACACAAGTTATGTTTGAATGACACCTCTGATCAAAGCCTGCACTACAGTCCCAAGCAGAACGAGCTTCTGTCAGAGGAGGTGAAGTCATTTGGAAACAAAGTGATAGCCGCCATGCTCACTCGCAGTGTCGTCATTATTCAGCGGGATGACAGCCGCTCACACTGTACTGTACACCTGCAGGCGGAGGGAACAGGGAGCTCAGACTTTTAGGGAAACAGGCAGAGGAATGAAACGAAACGCTCGCGCTCAAAAGAAAGTTCGAGGACCGTTTTGATGTTTTTGTCAAAGTCGGCTCGCTATTTTCATTTCTGTCGGGCTGCTGTCGCTGTTATCTTTTCTTCTTGTCTGTTTGCTTTGTGTGTGACTCATCTTACGTTCGGCCTCTATCTTTGTCTTTCAGTCTTTAACCGTCTCTTTTCTTAGTACTCGCTCGCCAGCCTCCCCCTCTGTCTCTACCACACAAACACACACACACATATAGATAGCAGATGCTCTTTCCTGTCATGTTATCATTGATTAAAGCAACGTCCCAGAGGTCTCAACCATAATCAGCTCTTAAAACAGTTAATTAAATATGCAGCTTGGAGCAGCCAGGAAGTTGTTTATGGACATGCATAAACCATGAATGTGCATCTTTACACATACACACATGCACATGCACACACGCATGCATTTCCATTGACCCATGACTCTGTTTGTTCCTAGAGAGGGAGTTTGTATTTTGGCCAATAATCATTCATAAGATTTGCACTCTGAAAGTCTGAAGTACATGATCAGATATGAAGGATTTTGATTGGTCTTCCAACCGTCTGCACATCACTGTCCCCTCCCCTAATTGGCTTCCTGGTGTTTCCTCCCACGGTGATAATCTCCAATCAACCATCTGCCATGTCATCTCTGTGTGCCGTCGCTCTGCCCTTCCCTCCGTCCCTCCGTCCCTCCATCCCTCCATCCCTCCATCCCTTTCGCCTTGTTCGCACTTTCCCCCTCCCGCTGATAATGTCAAGATTTTAAATTCCCTCAAAACAGCAATAAAACAAAACGCTGTGTGTGAAAACAAAAGCCCACCATTAGCCACGCACCGTCCCGTCTGACACCATCTATGGGCAACATCATCTATGAGGTCATGTGTGCGTCTGTGTGGGCAAAGGCCCTCCTGTGATGGACGTAATAGGCCAGGACAGATGGCCCTCCCACCGCCACACACAAACACTCACACACACTTACATTCACACACACACACACGAGCCTGAAGCACAGCCTCAGCTTTTGGTCGTGGTTGTTGTTGCCTGTTCCAGTACCAGCCTTATTCTGTCGCTCAGAGCAGCAGGAGAGAGCTACATCTGTGCCGCATGTGCTTGTGATGTCGGTTACAGAAATAGATGCAAAGGAGTCGGCGTTTGAACCGACCATTCAGCTCTCTGACATCGCCGGGTAAAAATAAGCTGTCTGGGACGCAGTGGGCTCTTTGGTGTTTGGTGTTGAGTTTAACATCTGCTTGTCACAACCTGGTACAGTTTGATACCGTGACGGGGCAACCACAAGTGTGTTGGCGCTCAGCAGAGACCGGATTAGATTTTTCAGTTTGCTTTCTTAAGTGTTGTCTTTACAAGAGGTCCAGTTCAATTTTTCGCTGCTTCCGGTGTAACTGCATTAGTCAGTAACATTAGGCAGGTACAACAGCAGAGATACTGGAAACCTAAACCCCAAACCTAACCCTGACCTTATGATACTATGATTCTTCATTCACCTTTACAAACATTTGGTGGGATACACTTCTCTCTGGTGGCTCAACTGGTAGAGCATGGATTAAAATGTTTTAATCTCAACCACAGTGGCCTGGGTTGATAAAGGTAGAAAATTAACTAAAAAAAAACACAGTTTAAGCTTCTAAAAGTCTTGATTAAAGTAATTGTTTTGTCATGTGTTTGAATGCAAAGAAACACAGTAACATGGTTTACTACTGTATGGCATGAAATGTCACTCTATCAGTCCATTATAGTCACAAATGCCATTTGCACCAGTAACAGTTTAATAAGGAGAAATTGGGAGCATATAATAATTTTGATTGAGGTTAATGACTCTGACTATTATGCTCCATGGATGTAGTAGCAGTTTCATTAAGTGCCGGCCCATATGAAGATAAGTGATAAGACAGGATCCCCTGGAGTAAAGAAGACAGTGATAGTGGGGTGAAGCCAGCAGGTGGTTGATGGAAACTTTCAGTTTCCCCAGACATCGTGAAGGTAAGGGTGGTGGTGCTGAGGAGGAGGTGGGCTGTGCAACTGCAGCTCAGATATAATTGCAATGATTTTTTTAAAGAACACCGCCCAGGGACCAGCTGGCCCCAGGAACATGGGCTGAAAGGTCACTGGGCCACAAATGGTGTCTTTGTAATTATGAGTATATAGGAACTCTGACGGCAGAGGAGAGCAGGAGCGAAGGCAGAACGTGAAAGGCAACTTTCACCAAAACTTAATCGAAATGACCAAAGTGCAATGCAGCTGGAATTATGTAATTTTCATTGTTGTTTGCTTCACTCATATAATAAATTCATATTATTTATGCCGATCATCTTATGAATGCCCAAAAGTAGGAAATCAATAAGCAATCAGCATATTTGGTTTTTGGGAAAGTTGGATTAAATGATGATGTTTCTTTACAAAATAACCAAGACTTTGTTTGAAAAGCATAGATATAAAGAAAACTTTCCTTAATTAGCTCCTTTCCATCATAAGGTTTTGTTTACAGTCGTTTGATGATTAAAGAGAAAAAAAAATCATAACGCTGTCACATCACAGTAGATGTCAGGATAACATATTTCTTGCATATTATTATCATTACATTTTACAGTGTACAAGCAGGAAGAGGAAAAAACCTGTGCCTCGTCTTTGATTTGATTGATTTAATGTCTTGAGTCAGTTCATTAGTACCACATAAATCTGTGGTTCTTGACAGTTTAACTGAATGAAATAACGTGTCTGTATCAGCCTTTATACCTACTGTATCATCGCCGGTAAGAAGTTCCACGACTAATGGACCCATGAGATTGATGCAGCATCTCCCTGGATTTATGTTTGTACTCTTCTCAAGATCTTCTCCATGAGGTTGAGGCCACCACCATCCCTGAGAAGAATGACGCACAAGACAGTTGAGCAGATCTGTCTAAAAACTCACTTACACTTGACAGAAGAATCGATGACCAATGCTAATCCAGGACGTCTACTGATGACAGTTGTCATCGATCTGTCACAGAGGTCCATAAGTGAGGGTTTGGTCGGCTGCAGAGGGGCAGCAGGTCGTCAGAGAGGCAGAGATCTCAGGGGTTTGTTATCTTATCGGCTTGACAATCAAACTGGATATATTCAAAAACAAAAAAACAAACCCTGAGGAAGGTTGTACAGTATCTGGAGACATTCTGTTTGTTTACAAAGACTACTGTGTGTGCAATTATGGCAATATCTCCATATTTGCATTGATAATTTGTGGTTTGTTTGTGTCAAATGACCAAGGTGCACGATGTCTACCGCTGAAGGATGCTACAGGCTGAGAATAACAGACCACAATAAAGAAATGACGAAAGCAGTAATTAGAATCTCAGCAGCATGAAATCCTAATGCAATTACATGGAGTTGTTTCTGTAGAAAACAACAAGAGGATTAAAGTTTAAATGACTCATTTGCAAAGACAAGCAATAAAACAGTCTTCAGCCATGTTATCTGGGTTTGAGGGCATATAATGCCGAGTTCATCATGCATTATTAATAAGTCTTATATTAAAAGTAATATATGCACTCTCCCTATTACAGAGTGGAATGAGAGCTTCTGATTAAACACTTCATGTGACTGGTGCATCACGTGTTTGTGCAAAAGACGGAGACAACAACAACAGTAGGCCTATCACTTTTTATCTTGTGCCATTTTGAACCCAAACGTGTTCAATTTGAAAAAGATCTGAGATTATGCAAAACATACAGTAGATATAAGAACCATTAAACTGATTTAAGACATCATTAAAAGTCAGTCTTATTGCCTCATTATTACCTATAATTATCTACCCAGCTGGGCCAGGTTGGGCATCTGTAGTAACCTGCTAGCTGCTGCTGCTGCTGTTAGCAGCCTCTTCCAAATCAAGCTCACAACAACCCAAAAAAATATGAGCTACGGTCATTTATAAAACCTTTTTATAATACAAGTGCAATGCTACTGTACACTCACAGGATTGGAGGCTTCATTGAGTAGCTAATGGAAAGTATCAGGGCCAGTGTGCAAATTAAGAAGAAATGTGGTAGAAACAAGAATTTATTCCTTTGCAAATAAAGGAATTAAATTTGATCAATTCAGATCATTTCCTCTAGACTGCCTTTAGAAAACAGCAGCTAATGCTAACACTAGCTGGCTTGTAGGAAAACATTAAACAAACACTTTAAACTCTTGTTCATGGTCCTTAAATTGAGTAAAGATACATTATGTCATTTCTAGACATCAACTTTGATTTTATTTGAAGAAATAGGTGGATATTGGGGTTAACAGGTTCATTTTTTTCCCCTCTGGGTTTTTTTCTGATACCACTGGGTCTAAGACATTTTTTTTTTTAGAACTAACACAAGGGGTACAAATACATATATCTGTGTTCTTAGAGTTAAATTATAATATATAATTTGTTGTCACAGGTACAGCATAGTTTTATAAACCTGCAACCTATCAGACTAACTCTGCCGTGCACAGTTCTGCCTGTAAGAACAGAAGCCTACGCACTGTGCAACAGAGAAAACTGCTGACAGCAGGAAGGATCTTGTCTGCAATGTTGTTTTCTCATGCAAATATATGTTTTTCTTTCAGTTTAACAGGACCACAGTGAACCAGATTTCTACCAGAGGCCAATCAAGACAGTGAAGAGTTGTGCACCTCTTGTATACCTGTAAATAATTCCAAAGCTTCATCTCTATCACATCAAATATTTAAGTGACTCCCAGAGTAATAAAGTTGGGATTGATTAGAGGACGTGCCCCTGCGTTTGGACGCCTGGAGCGGGATGGAACCAATAAAAGAGGTAATTAGAGGAAGAGAAATGGGAGGAAGATTGAAAGAGGGATACACTTGTGTGTCTATCTTTGTGTTGGCTTTCATATTTAACAGTTTCACAGTCAAAAGGCAAGCGTTCAATTTAACTTAGACACCACCACAAAATGCTTCAGTATCAGCGAGGGAAAGTAAACCAATTAAATCTATGTAAATATCGGAGAATATCCACTGAGACGTGCAGTCAGGCAGCGTGTTGTTATTAGATTCAGTCTGCGTGTGTGTGGGCACGTGTTCACAGTCAAAAATTGTTTTCCCATTGCTTTTAAGTTTACAGTGCAAATAATAGAGGTTTCTAGAAAGCACGAGCATGCCATCTAGTGGTCACGTCCGGTATCGCTGATCACATGAAGTGCATGTTTGTGAGCTGAACTGAAGATCATGGCTGTTACTCACCCTTGAGTTATAGGACGGTCTCTCAAATGACTATGACGTCCTGTAAAAGTGAGAATGGTCAAATTTTGTCAGCTAAATATGAGACTCGGCTGTTATCCTGTGTCTCTGCTGTCTCTGTCCCTGCAGCTTCCATAGTCATGTTTTCTTGCAGCTTTAAAACCCATTAGAATTAAATGAAATGAAAGTAAAGTTCAGGGACCATGAAGCCAAACTTTCAGTGGACCGGGGAGTTTCCAGGAGCCATTGTTTGTTTGTTTTGTTTGTGTGGGCTCTCGGCTTGTTGTCATTCGGGGCTTGTGTCAACACGGTGTCTGTGGGATTTAAAAGCAGTTGTTTGGGTTAAGAGTAAGTGAACCATGGAGTTCCTGAGTGCATGATAGTGAAAGCTGTGTACCTTCAGAGTTGAATCAGATGGTATGTTTTCAAAAAATAAATAAAAAGTCTGAATTAGCTCAATATAAACAGTCATTTTTGTGTGCTCATCTTTTGTTGTTGTTGAATAAACTGCCCAAAAAATGCAAAAAACCTTGTTTGTGTGTTTTATTTATTTTTAATTGGGTTTTAATTTCAGCCTACTGGATGTCAAAGACATTCAAAAAATGTTGGCTAAAATTTGAAGAGCCATTATAAAAAATGGCACAGAAAAGATCTTCAGTATATCAATATTGCTGCCTTGGACAGAAATTCATGATGATTTCTAGCACTTGTGAGCAAATTACCAGCAAGGATGTCATTTATGAGGTTTTCATGTTTGGATAAATAACTTTTTAAATACATTTAAGCATTTACTTTTATCTCTGAATCAATTATTGCACAAAAAAAGCAAACAGTAATGTGTGCCAGTAAAGTGAACAGCCACTAACTTGAAAGTGGTTGACAAGTCAGTTTTCAGAACAAAACTATCCTCTTCTAATTTATAAAGCCATTGAATACCAACAAGAAGCAGATTATCTATAAGATAAATGTCAACAGGAGCAGATATGAAGAGAGTGCATGTCCAGGTTTATTGCGTGTAAACTTTCCGTCATGCTCTGCAGCACATCAACAGTCAGTGATATTATTATTATTATTAGAGAGTTTTGTATGCCAGTCAGGTTAGGCCACTGTGTTTGCTTGATGATTTCAGCTGTCAGAGAAAAGTGTGGAACACGCGAGTCCTCAGACTTTTTGTCCGAGGCACGTTCCTGGTAGAGAACTTGATCAGCTTGTACAGGTTCGACCCACTCCACAGGCCGGAGAGCGGGAACCAACGAGCAGTCCGCTTGTTCCCGTGAAGGTTCCAGAAGGACGAGGAGCAGCGCTGGAACACCTCGATGTTGACGGCGTACTGACCCGGCGCCCACTGGGACACACGCACGAGAGTCACAGAGGAGGCAAAACCGCAGGTGTGAGGAGAAATGCCATGAAACACCGACTCCCCCGGCCTCACGGACGCGCCCCTCTCCCAGACCATCCCGGCCTGCTCCGCCACTCCCATCCCACTGAGGTTGCAGAGGGCGTGCAGGCACACCTCCTCCAGCGCCTCCTTCTCAGGGAAACGAATGAGGATGCCAACAAGACGGGGCACGGCGCCTCGACGGAGCAACAGTTCCTGATGATTGGCTGAAAGAGACACAGAGATAAGGAGGAACACTTAGTACAGTCCAGTTTATTAGAAAGAGCATTTCTCAAATGATGAAAATGCCTATAAACTCCTGTGTAGCTTGTGAGTTTTAGAGTTTGTCACTGAGAAACCATGTTTCTTGCTTACTCTGTGCAGTAAAGCAATATTTGTATTTGCCTTACAGTACAGAGAGAAAAAATTGACCTTGTGAGCCCACAATGTAAAAATGCAAACAGGAATTTGACATTTACGTCATAATTAACGGCAAGAGCTTCAACATTGGAAGCCAAAACTTGTAGGGAAATATTTGTAAGTGGTTTCCATCACTTACAGCTGTCATAACACATCCGGGAGATGGCCAGTGCAGCGTGACGGAGCAGTTCCTGGTCTGGACTGGTCAGCACGGACAGAAGAGCCGTGACCAAGCCTGCGTCACCAAAACCTTTACGAACCATAGCTGAAAGGAAAACGACAACAAAAACAGGAAATTACCACAGGGAACCAAAAGCTTGAAGGTCCAGCACACGACCGATCTCCTATATTTCATTAACTCAAGTAAAAAAAGAAAAAGAAGGATATATAACTCACATTCCTTGGCGAGTTCGGCCACCAGTCTTGCAGTCAGCAGGGTGAGGGGCCCCCTGCTCCTCAGGGACAGGGCCAGGATCGGCAGGATCCCACTGATCACGACCTGCTCGGCAGCGCCTTTCTCTGGACACAGGGGAAATCACACATGAAAACACAACACAGACGCAAGCAAACAAGAAAGATAATATTACAACAAGCAACAGGCAAAGAAGAATTTGGCTTGAGGGATGAATCCAGATGTTTATGGTATTAATGACCTGTAGTTTTTGAACAATTTGTCCCTTTAAACTTTGTGCTGAGTTTTATCTTTTACGGATTTTCCATCTTTACTCTCTGCTTGATCTCTGTGACCTGTCTTTGCCTCCTCTGCCTCTCTATCCCCCTGTTGCTCTCCCGCTAGGAGACACAAATACAGCTTAACGTCTAACAGGGACTTACAACTGTCATACAATTGATCCCTTCACAGCCTCTCAACCCCCAGATCCGCATTCCTCACAGGTGAAGTTTTGCTGCAGGTTTTATCATTCAGAGTGGGGGAGCTCTTATTATTGCCTCTAGAGGTGGGAGGCATGCTGTCTTAAGGTATACTAGTATAGAAACACATAAATATGTAAATTGCATGTGGTTGCAGAGCTGTCTTCATTTTGCAATTCAAATCTCATCCAATGAAAGACAGACTATTTGACACAAAAAAATAACCCTGAATCCCCTCATTATACCGGGAAGCCTGTGACAGGTTGTGATGCATTCGATGTCGCCTAGCAGGTGGTGTTATAGCGGAGGCTTGGGGGATTTTACTGCCTCTAATAAATTCCAATTAGAAATGAGACACACGCAGTGAAAAAGAGAGTGCAAATGAACTCACTCCTCTCCTTAATGTTGGTCAGCACTGTGTTCAGATGTGGTTTAAGTTCATCCTCAATCAGCTCCAAACCGAGGACTCTGATGGCGCCTAATGCGTTGTTCAGGTTGTCTGTGGGGAGACATACGAGTGCTCATAAAATCAGATGCAAGTAAAAGGGAATGGATGCTGTATGGGTGCATGAGAAATATGAAAGTCATTACAGTGGAGTGAGAGAGAAACACAGTGGCTCATAAAAAAAACACATGAAAACACATCAATGAGAAAATACTGCAAATATAAACAGTACAGTACAACTGGGATTCTCCATTAGGACTGCATCTTAAACAGGAGTAAACATCACTGAGAATAATTGGACTGCAAACATGCACTTCATCCCTCCTTGCAGAACATCCAGATGTTATCCTGTCTGGTTTGGAACAAGCAGCATAACCTCCAAGGATGGAAAATGAAGCCAACACAGAAGCACCAAAGGCTGCACTTCTTCAAATGGCCACTTGGGGTGGAATCAAAAGTGAGTCAATCCACGTTGACCCCCAGGTTAAAAAGTCCAATTTTATATAGAAGTATCTATCTATGTCAATGACTAATATCCTCATTGTGATGCCTGTATGGGACGTACATTTGTATATAACTCAGTCATTTAGATTTTATTAAGACTTTAAGTTCTGGATAATAGAGGGTATGGTTGCCACAAATGGATTTACCCATTTTGAGTTAGCCAGGAGTTTGATGAGCTTCAGAACCGCTCAGTGGGTTTGAGCTAAATGCTAACATCAGCATGATTAATTTTAATGCTACCATGTTGATGTTTAGGAGGTGTCTCTATCTTGTTTTAAAGTTAGCATGCTAACACTTCCTAACCAGCACTGTACTCGAACAACCTGAACAAATCATCGGTGATTGCAGGAACTGAGGCACTCATGATTGAAAAATCATGGCCATTAAGCCATAAAGGCTTTTCATAATTTTTCAACTCTGAGTTGAGTGCCTCAGTTCCTGCAATCACCAATGATTTGGATCCTCACACTGAAGAGCAGCAGAAGAGACTAACTAACAAGCAATTAATACCCATGCTCCAGGCATCATTGGAAGAAAAGTTGATGTTGATCCAATAGTTTTTGAGGTACACACTCAAAACCATGAATCTCAACCTTGGTGCTAGAGGAAAAGTCAGAGGATCATCAGTGTCAGTCACCTGAGCTTTGATGGTGCTTTGTCTGCAACAAGTTTCACTGCAAATCCTCCATTGGTTGTTAGGAAATACTAGTTTGGACCAAAGTCTTGGAGCTCACCAGCACTCTAATAAATCTAAGCATCTTAATATTCACCTATGATTGAACCAGAGATCGATATCTGGTCCACTAACTCTCAAATGCACAAGCCCAGTATAACTCTTCTATATTGTACTCCATTGCCTCTAAACCCCAGTGGAAATCAATCAAACCAACAGAGAGCTTCTCTGAGCCTCAGTCCATTTCCTCCTGCAGATGTGACCTGCTTCAAATTCTCTATTCAAGGACTCTTCAACAGTAAAAACCACTTTCCTGCTCAGCTTTTCCACGACTGGCTTGTGCAAACATGAAACCGTCCGGTGACCGAGCCACATTTCTCTGGTGAGTGGTTCTTCAGTTGACATATAGGCTACAGAGACCAGTGACACATTAGTAATTAGTGATGTGGACACTGAAGTCCCAGCTTTCACCTCAGCAAACACCGGACCAGTAACCGAAGACATGAACATGTGAAGGGAATATTAGGAGTCTCAGAGGTTTAAGCCCATTTACCACAAATCATATAGACTTTATGTCACATTTTGAAAACTGCACTAATGGTTTCACTGGTTTCCATAATGTCACAAATCAGCCACTGGACTCTTGAAACTCTCATGATTTCCAGTCCAGTCAAAGATTATGCAAGTTTCGAGAGTCTGTTAATTGATTTTCATATCACAAAGAAATTAATACGAAACATACAGTAAGCTTCCAGGAAAGATGTGAAAATACATCTAAAACTTCAATATAGCAGGCATTAAAGACATAAACACGGTTGTGGCTCAGATTCATACAGATTAATAGAAAACTATAAAAATGTGTGTGAATGAATAAGACTTAACCTTCATCCAAACTACTACTGAGGTGCTTTTCAACACAGGTTAACCTCTAACTTAACTAATTAATCTGCTCGCTGGCTGACAGTGTATAAATGTCTGTCTAAGTGTGTCAATGTGGAGCATGGAACAAAAGTGTGTCAGTTGTTTAAATGGAGACGTTAGATCAACCTTCATGTCAAAGCCTGTTCCCCCCGATCCTACAGCTTCTGATGAGGAACTTTTCCCACCGTTGAACTCACCGTTTGGTGTGTACGGCTGCAGTCGACTGGATCTGCGTTTATCCCTGTGGGAACGTGTGTAGCTGTAGGTGAGTGGCACATTAGGGTGTCCCATCCCGCTCCGCTCTGTGGCCTTTGGACAGCAGCCGGTCGGACTCTCTCAGGTCGACATCTTCATGCAGAACACACTGCTCCTCTCCACAGCCATTCTTCTCCTTTTCCTGATTTCTTTCTTTTGGTGCCAGGCTGCAGAGAAGACCTCAGGAAAAGCCTACCTCAGCCAGCTCTTTACTTTTCACTTCCCTCACACCGATACGCCCCACCTACACATCCTAACCTCTGGTTTTGTGTGAAATCAAACAGTTTGTTTACCTGAGGCGTCTGTCATCCATGTTCTCCAGTTGGCCCTCTGTCCCCTCTCAGGGTTAATACAGAGAAAATCCTCACTAAAGCCGTCCTCTCTCCCCCTCCCTGTGTGTGTGTACAGTTCAGGTATTAGCACTTGGCTGACTCTACTGTGTGTATTCCTACAGCCCTGGAAATCTCCCACAATGCCTTTCGGCTTCTAGAAATTTCAAGCCAACAACAACAACACAGACAGGTAGACATCTGGCGTCTGTTTCTGTACACAAGGATATTATTAGATGGCATCTTTCCCAGAATGGAAACAGGGTTGAACTGCAATTTTGGCATCTTATTAACCTTATTAACCTTATTTTAACCACAAATCCAATGTGTAAAACATCTCTTCCTTTCCATAAATGAAACATACGAGGCCACTTTGCTTTTTCTTTTTACAGCTGCATGTGCTCCATTCACAACCAGGGTTGCCACCTTTAATCTGAAGAAATATGGGACTAAGAGAAGAGAATTCAAAACAGAAAAACAAACCTTTTCATTCGGTTAAACTCAAACTTACAAAAATATCAAGGGTTAGAATTAATGCAGCCTCATGCTGATTTACAATCAGTATTAGGAAGGTCAGAGAAAGGGGAAGACATGTGTCCAAACACCATGGGGGGTCGGAGGACATGAACCTGGGCCTCCGAGGTGTAGGATTTAGTCTTAATGACATGTGCTCCTACAGGTGACATCACATTATTCACAGCCCTTTGAAGACACGACAAAAATAGGTGAGGAATTTCTGCGACATCTACCACCAGACAAAAAAAAGAAGAAGATTCAAAACGCTTATGAAAATTAAATCTTTATATTTCACTCAGCTCTTGAGGGTCAAGTAAAAACAGACATCTTTATGTTTCCTCACTCTACTCCAGAATAACAGGCCAGGAAGTCTAGACAATACATACAAACAGGAACAGAAGACATTGTACCACCTTCTGTTCCTTTGTCCTGTGCATGGACGTGTTTACTCAGTGTTTCCATTTCACTCACAGCTGTTTGTCCGTTCACTAAAAACCTAGGATGAAAAAATAATATATGATAAGATTCAGTTTATATATTGAATTACATATCAAAACGTGGAGGATTCACTTCAAAGAAATAATTCGACATTCAGCGAAATGTGCTTCACCAGTTTCTCTAACAGCTCTTCCTACAGTATCTGTACACGCTACCGTAGCTTAGCTTAGCATAAAGGCTAGAAACAACAAGCCTGGCTCTGTCTACAGCTAATGAACAGCACAAAGTTAACACACACAAACAAAAAAAACATAAAAACAAGAAATAATTCATTACAAAAAAACACTACTTATCATTTCTGTGCTTTGGATTTTTCAGTTTGTCACATGTAAACAGAGCCAGGTTTGCTGATCCAGTTCCAGCCCTCGTGCTAAATGAAGCTAACCACCTGCAGGCGCCAAACTGAACACGTTTCACTTTGATGCCGATGCTCCGTCACAGCCTGTGATCGACCTCGAGGAGCGCCACCCGGCTCCACTCGTGCAGAGCCTCTGTACCGTTGCTGAACGTCCCTTCGAATGGGACCGTGACTGGTTCTTTAGACCTGTCGTCCTGTGAGCAGCAGGTGTCAAACTGATCCATCTGCATTCAAACCACTGGAAACAGTCTCATATCCCACAGACACCAGAGTCAGGACGTTACCCTCCACATCGTCTGCTTTGCACTGCTCAGCTTGGGTTTCTACAGGACTCACAGCTCCTGTTTCCTGTCTGGCTTTCTTCCTGGCTTTGCCCCGCCCCTTGCCTTTGGAGATGACCTTCCCTTGCTCTTTGATCCCCTCCGACGCCTTGTGAGGCCTCTCCATGTCGGCCGGGCGAGTTTTGCGGTGGCGCCTGCGGATGCGCCGTGACTGCAGGCCGGAGTCGGACGGGTCGGACGCCGCCGCCCCGGACAAGATGCGAATCTGCTGCTCGATCACCATGACGATCATGTCCAGAGCAACGTCCAGCATCCCCAGACCGAGGCCGTGGGTGACGTTGTCAAACGCGCCACTGTTGACGGGGTCGTTGAAGCATTTTCTCATATCCTCGAGGTGGTTCCTGAGGGGAAAAACACACAAGTGTTATCACTCACTTTACCCACAATTCCTTGAAAAAAACAGCGATGTTACAGCAAAGACACACAGTACATACTTAGTTTCAATAATTTTGGACCAGTGCTGAACTGTGTTTGTCTCTGGGATGAGCTGTTTGGCCATGTTGCCGTAGTCGATGTAGTCGTGGGCGAAATCTTTCATATCGTCGCACAAAGCCCTGGTGTCACCTGGAAACATATACAAATTAAAAGGGGGCATATTATGGAAATATCACTTTTTGAAGGCTCTTTAACATATATTTGGGTGTTTGTCTTGCCTTCTGGCCCCCAAAATGCAAGAATTGACAAAAAAATCTGTAATGTGCAGAATCCCTAGGTTGAAATCCATGTGGTTTTACAAGCTGTTCCCTCAGTTGTCTTCCAGTGAGGTAACTAGTTTTCGAATTTGCATAATACCACCCCTCCTAGGTACCTGTAGAAGGGGCGGGGCAAGCAGTGGTTCATTTGCATTTAAAGGGACAGGCACTGAAACCAGCCGTTCTGAACAGGGCTGTTTTGAATGTATGAAAAGAGCTGTGATGTTTGATCCTTGGGGTATTTTGACCAAAGCATGTCACAGATATGTCTTTAAGACACCTGGGAACTATTTTAATTTGTGGAAAAGGGGCATAATATGTCTCCTTTAAAACAGCTCACTCAAATTAAACATGCCATCCCATACACACATATAGACACACTCAGATCTGTCACCTTCTGTGAGTTTGGAGAACGAGGAGGATACGGAGGTAGTCGTGCTTGGCGTGAGGCCGAGTACATTCAGCGACTCCAGCAGCGTCTTCTTGCTGGCTGGGCCCCGGCTGACCCGAGTGTACGCCGCCAAAGAGCGCAGCGACATCTTCTCCGGGGCCTGAAGGCGCCGTTTGATTTCATCGTACGAGATCAGATACTTCCCTGAAATTAGAGCAACATGCCACGGGAAGAGGTGAATGCATCGGCAGCAGGAGTAGGAGTTGGGATTTGGAGTAACATTTAATCAAATCTGAATGCAAAATTGGATTTGCTCATCAAATCTGAATCCCTTGTCATATTTATTTATTAAGGCTTAGATTTGAAAAGTTTGAAATGACAAAGACTTTTAATAACTAAACTACATAAGTAAAACCCAAGAGCTCTGCTTAAACATTCAGATAATAATGAGTTTGCCTGAATGTTTTGTACATTTGTGAGAGAAACTATAAAAGATTCAACAGGTGTAATCTTCAAACAACTGGCCACTTACGAGCTTTAGATCCTTTCATGTTGGGATCCAGCAGTGACGACACTTCTGCAAACGGCATGTGAGTACTGGGCTCTGAGTTTGTGCTCGAGTCTGGAGGCGGCTCCTGACTCTGGGACAGGCCTTCGGTATGGACCGGACCAGAAACCTGCATCTGGGGCTGGACATGAGACTGGATGTTGTGCATCTCCACCTGGTTCTGATCTAAAGGGGCCTGGTTTTGCACTTGAGGGAGGACCAGTGTGTTTTCAGATAAACCCTGCAGACTCATCCCTCCTTGTGCTACGCCTGCGGCTTGCTCCGACGAAACCTGAAAGATGCCCATGACCGGCTTTACCACAGTGAAGACCATGTTCCCCTGGGCGTCCAGACCCACCATCCGAGTAGATGGGTCCATGTCTTTGTTCAAATTTTGAGGTTGTAATCAGAAATGTTATCAGGCTCAGCACAGGACACTTTAGAGGCCCATGTAGCGATAGAGTACAGGAAGAGGTTATTGTTGAAGCTAACGTCTGTGTAGTCAGTGTTACTTTCGCTGTTCAGTTTCATAAAGGTTATGATCACTCATGGCAGCACCACAGCACAAGTTTTATCCTGTAAAAGACAGAAAAAGAACAGAATATCAGTCAGTCACAGAATTAAGTTGTAATTAACCATTAAAACATTTGAAATAATTTGAAAATGCATTAAAAAAAAAAAAAGTCTTACATTTTACAACGTACAATGAGAATATGAACGAATGTTTTGATGACATGTAGGCCTATGACATACACTGACTGTGTGTTTGGCTGACTGGTTTTAGTTTTGGATAATTAAGGAAATGAAACTTTATAGAACTGAAACTGTATCATTGGAGTGTGAAGTGAAATTACTGTTTATATGGTGTGTCTTCACTTTGTGTAAAGGACTCAGCCACCTCAGTGAACTGGCCGACACCTTCACTTCTGCTAATCTCTCCAGAGTCATGACCTTTGTTACACAAATATATCCAGCAAAGCAAAAGACTGAATGTTAGTCAAAAATTCACTTCATACATTTATCTAGATTATATAACATATGCTATTTATTTCCTATGGCTAATTACTGCTAACTACAGTTCATCTGAGATTAGAGCAAAAACAAATTAAGACAAATGCAAAAACCATGAATGATTCACATAAATAAATAGTGGATTCAACGCTTTTCTCTTTATTATTTTCTCTGACTTTACAGTTTTTCAATTAAACATTAAAGCAGCCTAGATTGATATGTAGGCTATAGGTCAAACACTACAGGTGCAGATGCTTTTATAGTGTCTTGGCCCACATCCAAATCCTCAAAACATTCACTTCCTCAACTTTGCATGGGTGTCTTACTTTTACATTTATTCCTGTGATGCATGAAAAGACACTTAGGTAACATGGTGACCAAGTGATATACATGATATAATAATAACAATATACAAGATAATGCAAATGCAGTAAGTGATGAGGAGTTTATGGGTCAGTTTGTGCATGTGATGGGACATGATAAGGAAGAGGACACAGTTTCTGATCCAAGTGTCCACAATATATTTTAACTTCCATATTAACTTTTGACCAAAATTAATGAATGAGCGGTGCAAACTAACAACTTTAGAAAAATAACAGCAAATACAAAAAAAAAATTTATCGTCTATTCGTGTTGTTTTATCAGCGTTTAAAATCTACAATGAAAAAACTAAAGTTGAATGTATAAAAAAAATTAGAAAAAAAAAGTAAGTAAGTAACTAACAAACTAAATAACGACACAAATATTTCCAACAAAACATCTCATGATAACTAAACATTCATCATGGCTGCCATGTCATGAGCGACCGTGGCTGTTTTTTTCCACAGCCGGCCGTAAACGTTACACAAAAACCGGGCAAAACTGCTCCGAAACAACGGCGGTTCTGGACGGGACAGACCGAAATCAAGGCGCTAACCTTGGATGCAACTGGTGACGGCTGCCGCTGCACTCACCGAGCTGAACTGCCGTGTGATTTCTCCTAAAAGGACACTGATCCTAGAACGGTCCTCGACGAAGGCAGCGACATTTTTTCTCCCTCTCTGCTGTTGCTTCGGCGGGTTGCAAATCAGCCGTATGTGCACTACCGCCAGAGAGCCGTAATCCCGACGCTCATTGGTCCAGCGGCTTGTCAATCGGGCAGCAGCTGGCTCCTCATTGGACAGAGGCGTTGTCCGGTAGCGAAGAGGAGGCGGGACTTCCGGCTCGGGCTTCTCTGATGAATACAATGGAATAAAGTCGTTTGAAATTTGTTTATGTGACTTTTTATCACGGTCTTTAAACGTTATACACAAATTTAACAGAGTAAACGTTTTCACATTTACATACTGACTAAAGGGACTCAAACTGCTATTGTTAAAGTACTTATATAACGTCCAGTAAATAAAAAATCCACTTTTTAAGCGAATAAAAGGGATTTAACTAGTTCTAAATAAAGCTAAATTTGCCACCAATAAAATATCTGTAGTAGGTGTAAAAACTTCTGAAGTCAGTAAAGTGATGGTCCATCATATGGCTTAATACTCCTCATCCCAACTGTGGCCACTGTGCAACATCTAGTGGACATTTTAGGATATTACACAAGATCAATGAGTCCTGAGCTATGGTCCCATGGGGCATTTTGCACTAAATTATCATTTTGGATTAAAATATATTCTGAAAACGATATCAGAATAGACACATCTTCATATGTTGATTTATATCCTGTTATATCACATTTAATCTTTTAGTTTTTAAGCCAGCATGCACTCCTTTTCAACACCTATTCTTAATATCTTTTTTCTCTTGTGAGGACAAACTGTTATTCTACTGTTTTAGGTGAAGTGTGTATGCCTGTGACTGTGTAACGTGGATGTTACATCTATACAACATTTTTTCTTGTATTTTACATACAATGACAATACAGGCATTATATATCAATTCTATCTTGTACCCAATTGCGTCTAAAATGACTGTCTAAACTAACATTTTCCTTTTCTCTCAGGCCTGAAAACACACATTTTACTGGAAAATAAGCAACATTGTCTCATATTTCATTTGAATTTATTTGGGTACAAATAAAAAAATGTACAAAATAAAGCATAGAAAGTAGTAAATATGAAAACAACGACAACAACAACATAAAAGAAAAGGCAACAGTTAAATAATTCATTAAAAATACAGCCAACTAACCTGTGGTACTGGTATATCTACACAAACGGAGCATTTAGACATTTAACAGTCAGGTTTGGGTAAGAAAAGGCATAGACCTGGGGTGTGTGAATACAAGGTTGAGTTTAAATCCAGAAGTGCACAACAATCAAGATGATCAAGTATTTCTTTTTCTTTTACTCAAAAAACCTCACTACAAGAAACATTGATACCAAAACATTTTGACAATAGGCCTCTGCTCATTATACAGTTTTTACACTGTCATAGTTTAATATCCTTTTTCCCTCAGCACTCATTTACATCACGACTGTGAAGTTTATCCCCATAATTATCCCTCATTAGCTTAATGCGTCTGTTTCCGGCCTTCATAACAAGCACCGAACATTACCAGACTGTAGGTATATACTCATAATGCACAAACATTAGTACACAGTGTTGCATTCGTTATGAGCTTGACACCATCCTGACTCAACGATAACACATTAACTCAGCACGACAACAAGCTTCAAAAGTGGAAACACGTGACGAAACAGAACGCGCAACTGTACTGTACGTCTGACGATCTTTGGCATCTGTAACAGGCTTTGCGTGTTTCAGAGCCTGTCAGCGCCGTCGCTCCAGCGAAGCACAGAGGAGACCTGTGTGGAGGTGAGGAGACCAGCTCCTGTCTGGTTCTCTCTCCATCAAACTGCCTCGTCATCCTGCCTACTGTCAGTCACAGAGGGGGCTAGTGTTCACTGTTATCTGGGCGGGGGGGTGGGTGTGGGTGTGGGTGTGGGTGCTCTCCATTTCAGGCTCAGCTGGTTCTGGTGTTAGTGCTGGTGTGGAGGCTGGACTCTGGAGGCTCTCAGCGGCTCAGTGTCTGCGTGTGCGTTGGCCCCCGGTGCCAGTAGTGGTGATGTAGAGGAGGGGCTGAGGGTGCCGCAGCTGGGGCCCCCGCTTCAGGTTACTCATATGGGCTGTGGACGACTCTGCGTTCAAGCCTGTGGATGAAGGATGAAGACTGAGCTCAGTAAAAAAGATCGTTACGAGAGGTCAACTTTGTCACTTTGTCGTCTCTGGTGTGGCGTGGTGGTTTACCTGTTTGCTGGCCGTTGTGGGGCGCCCGGACTTTGGCGAGAGGGGGGACACCTCTGTACTGGGGACGCAGCATGGGGGCCTGGGGCTGGCCGTTAATGTGCAGGTGGGGGTCTGATGTGCTGTCCAGAGGGCGAAACCTCTGAGTTGTGGTTGTCTTGGTCTGAGGGAGCTTAGAGAGAGAGATGATAAACAAATAATCAGTGATCGATTGATTGCTTTCATGTCTCAGACGGTGTTGTAATGTAATAAAGTACAAATACTTAATTGTTGTACATATCTGTATTGTACTTTATCATTTATATTTCTGGAAACTTTCACTTGTACTCCACTACATTTTCTAAATAAAAATGTGTTATTTTGCTGTGATATGTTTCCCCAAAGTATTTTTGTTACTCTTACTGTAGATACAAAATAAAGTTTGTGGTGGTGATCAGGATAAGATGTAAATAAGTAAGAATAAAGATAAGATACTGTAAATATGCTGTGTTTGAACCCTGAATGCTGTGCTATACTGTGAGGAATACAATAAAGCTGATAATCAATATTTTACCTGATCGCTACTTTTATTACTTTTAATACTGGAGTATAGTAAATATCAAACTTTTAGCTAAGTAATATTCTAAAAAACGACTTTAACTTCTACCAGAGTCATTCTCTGGTAAGATACTTGCACTTTATATTATTAAAGGGATAGTAGCCTTTTTGGTAACACTTTATTTTAAGGGGTCCTTGTTCCTGTGTATCTACCTAATTAATTACAGTGTAATTACCTATGTAACCGTATGTAATAACATGTACTTGAATTGTAAATAAATAGTGTATTTTGGTGTACTTACAGGTCCTTGTTACACTTGTAATAAGAAATGCTTGTGCAAAGAGAGAGGCCACTTTGGCATTTCTTATTACAAATAAAAACTGCGTTTTTCCTTCACTTTGAGGGGCTGGAAAAAATTGTATTATAGTGAACAATGGAACTGTGTATTTTTTTTCAGGTAAAACCTCTTTTAGGCCACGAAAATAGGCCATTTCTTTGGGTCCATTCACAACTATGTATGTTGTAAATCTCTGGGCAGGGCTATGGGCTGGCGTTGCTAACGGGAGGAGTGTAGAGAGTCTGCTACTGCAATTAAAGTACTTAATGGCTATTTGTAGATCATACAACCCCACTTTAAAAAAATGCTACTATCCCTTTAAGTATTACTTTGTAGTACTAATACTGATATAAATACACAATCACAAACTGTAGTCTATGGCTGATACTCACAGCTTGACCAGTGACCTCGAAGGAGCGTGAGCGTCTCTTCTTGCGCCGAGCCTCAAAGTCCACTTCCCTGGGCGTCTGGTTCTGGGTGGCGACCTGTCGGTTACGTGGGCGGGTCCAGGTCACCTGCAGGCCGGGTCCGTCCCCGGTGCTGCTGGACAGGTTGTCGTCCGAGGTGGCGTGTCTGAGCTCCGGGCTGGGCTGCCTGCCGCGGTGCATCGGCAAACCTCTAGGGGGCGCCTCGCTCAGAGAGAGGCTGCTTTTCTGCTTCTTGGGGTCCAGGGGGGAGGCGGGAGGGGGCAACCGCAGGGCGTCAAGCTCCAGGGCTTTGGAGCGTCGACGGGCGGCTTTCACCACGATGCTCTGGACTCCCTTTAGGATCTGCTGGCGCTCTGTGGGGACACAAGGAGAGGTTTGTTATATAATTTAATTCATCACCT
Organism: Trachurus japonicus; assembly: GCF_045865225.1. Lineage (NCBI taxonomy): Eukaryota > Metazoa > Chordata > Actinopteri > Carangiformes > Carangidae > Trachurus > Trachurus japonicus. The sequence goes on from NC_140925.1 coordinate 10,717,549, forward strand.
TTTCTGACTTGTTTTTGAGGGCTGTGGATCTGGACGAGAGCTAAAATGCAGGTTCACTCACTTCATCAAAGGGCGACTTCAGACAGTGAATCAGCTATTGTGTTGTTAAGCGTTAATTATTAATGAAGGTGCAATGCTTCAGTCTTATTTCTAAGAGAAAAATATCAAAGATTTTCTGATTCAAGCCTTTAAAATTTATTTTTGCCATCTTTTATTTAGCTGGTTGATGAAGCCTGGATTCTAAAATGTGTCAGTTTGTTGGTTTTTATGGTCTCACATGACCATGCTGTTACACTGAAGGCTTTTAAAAGTTTTAAAGTAGAGTTCCTTATTGTTGTTTTTGTGATTTTTTTTGTGAAGTTCATATATGTCGTCATCCAAAGAGATGATAATAAGATAATAATATTAAACATGCTATAATTCTGTTCCTTGTGCAATAAGTCTTGTCTAACATGTGCAGTTACTACTGTGATAAATCTTCACATTTGTAGCCAATATCTCTTCAGTACATTTGTATTTTTTCTGTTTTTATACTTCATTTATGTCACTCCTGTGTATTAATTTTGAGTGAGGATAAATTGTTTCATGTCTATTTCACCTTTTTTTTCTCTTGCAGAAGCAATTGTGTATACGTTAAAGGGATAGTTCACCCTAGAATGATATTTCGCTCATTATCTACTCACCCTCATGTTGACTAAGGGCTGGAAGAAGTTTCAGATTCCTCCGTGGCTTCTCTGAGTTACAGGGGGTCTCGGCATAGCAGTGCATGTCCATATAACGGTTGCAAAGGGACACCGGAGCTCTTCGTAAAAAAACACACACAAAAAAACATCCAAATACCTCCATGATGCTCGTATGTAATGTCCGTCTTGTGCTGAAGCCCCAAATTGCGTAATTGTCCCGAAAAAAATTAAATAAGTCTATATTTTAAGCTTGTTTGTAGCGGAAGCTTCTCGAAGCTCCTCTTCCTGGTCCGTCCAAATCTCGCGTGATTTGCGCCGGCGTCAGCATGCGTCAGTGCGGTTACTGCGAATCACGCGAGATTTGGCTTCCGCTACAAACAAGCTTAAAATATAGACTTATTTAATTTTTTTCGGGACAATTACGCAATTTGGGGCTTCAGCACAAGACGGACATTACATACGAGCATCATGGAGGTATTTGGATGTTTTTTTGTGTGTGTTTTTTTACGAAGAGCTCCGGTGTCCCTTTGCAACCGTTATATGGACATGCACTGCTATGCCGAGACCCCCTGTAACTCAGAGAAGCCACGGAGGAATCTGAAACTTCTTCCAGCCCTTAGTCAACATGAGGGTGAGTAGATAATGAGCGAAATATCATTCTAGGGTGAACTATCCCTTTAATGCCTCAAGGAGTTGCCACAAATTTCGCTGTATTTAACATACAATGATAATAAAGACAATCTCATAATAAAATCCCAAGACATTACTCAACAAATGAGTAACAATAATGTTTCTGTTAAATCATCATGAAGGTCAAGGTTATGAAGTGAATTGAAAACAGGTCTGGATGCAGCATCTTTTATAGCGGCCTATAAAAAGCCTCCAGCTGTGTGTGCTTTATGTACAGTATCCCCTGTAAATCATTTCAGGAAAGTAATTTAAATATTCTCAATGTTACGCTCTGTCCGTCCTCTCACTAAAACACCAGTTTGAGCATCTTACCGCTTCGTGACAGCGGGACATCGGCGCCGGCCTCGCTGCTCTCGGGCGAGGAGTCCAGGTGGCTGCTGACACTGTGGCTCAGGTGACTGTAGCTCAGGGAGCTCTCAGGAGCCAACGGCTGCAGCTGCACACATGACGACACGTGATTATCACACATTCACTGGGATGCTTGCTTTGCTTTCAGTCCAGGTCAGGTGGAGTGCCATCTAAATCAGTTTTTTTTTTTTACTCTGAATGGGGCATTTGGACTCTGACTCTCATTACCTCATCCGTCTGTGAGTCACACTTCTTCAAAATTTGCATAGAGAGAAAATCAGCCTGAAGTACTATTATTTAGAGGTGCAACTCTGCTGGTTTGGAAATTTCAACCTAAGTAAAAAACCTTGAGTGTACGAGCTGAGAGTGAATACTCATGACAGGACTATAATGCAGATTCTTTTATGGAGGCGTGTGGGTGGAAATGAAAAGCTTCTGGCTGAGTGAAATGTCTGTGTGAATTTAATTCAAACAGGAAATCGTGAGGTGAAAAATAAGAAATAAGAATTGACTGCGTCTTAATGCACAGCATGAAACACATCTCAGGGACGAGTCGGTGAAGTGGAATAGACAAGGGTACGTTCAGACTATTAGCAGTGTCCTCACCTCTCTGTTGCCTTTCCCATTAATGTGGATGGGAGGCGGCGTCATTACAGCCGAGTTCTTCATCTGCCTGGCGTGAGGGCTGCTCTTAAAGACTCTGTTATTATCCCTGGCACAGAGAAAGAAGAGAAGCTCACATGAACCTGCTGAGATCTCTGTTAATGCTGTAAATTGGTTGAATGAACTCTGAATAAAAGACGTCCTCTTACAGCTCAGGCTCAGGCAGGATGGGCGGTAAGGTGTGTCTGCGGATTTTGGCTTGGCCCCGTCTGTTATCGGGACACCCGTTGCGGACGCTCTCCTGGTCTGAGTCCATGTCCTGCATGTTGTCGCGACCCTGATTGGGCAGGCTGATCTTGGGTAGAGAGCCCTCCTGGAAACGAGTGCAAAGTATTTATGAGAACATCATTTTATTTATATTACAGTATTCTAATATATAAAAAAAAAAAATTAAAGGTTCTTCTTTTGAGTGGTTTCACCGGTGTTACCTTGATGGTGTGTCTGGTGGTCACCTTATCCAGCGCCATGGCTCTGTCCAGCTTCCTCTCATCCAGTTCCCTCATGTAGATGTCGTACAGCTCCTGGAGGTGGGGGGGCACCAGCAGGCTGTGGTCTGCAACACAGGAATATTTATACTTCAGTAAACTGAAAATGCACCTAAAGTTACATTTTTGTTGATTATTGTTGCATGATTTAAAAAGAAAGAAAGAAATATACTGCATTAAAGCTACATTTGCAATTTGTACATTAAAACGACAAAAAAACTGAAAATAACCCTGAACCGTCCTCGACACGATCAGAAGACCCTTCACTTATTGATCAGTAATTATAAATCACCAATCATCACTGTGTTCAAATACAGGTTGTCCAGATACAGTATCATAGATGTTGAGTCCACCAGCTTTGAACACATAGTAAATATTATGATAACAGTGATGATTACAGTGGGGAGAATACGTATTTGATCCCCTGCTAATTTTGTATGTCAAAGAAGTGGTCAGTCTCTAGTTTTTATGCTAAGTTTATTTTAACAGAAAGAGACAAAATATCAATAAAACATCCAGAAATAATATCATCATATAGACGTTATGAATTAATTTACATTTAATCAAGTGAGATAAGGGCAAAAATCAACAGGGGGTCAAATACTTATTTTTTCCACTGTATATGTAGGGCATGAATTGTCAATCAAATATTTGTATCACTGCTTCTCTAAAGGAGAAAGAAATGGGCTCCAAGCTTCATTAAAGAGATCTTCTCCTCTCTGCTGTGTATGTGGTACCCATTCCTTTAAAACTGGGGGTACAGGTGCACGAGTAAACACCGACAGACTCACCGTCGATAAACTGTCTCTGCTGCTGGATGATCTCGTCACACAGGTGTCTGTGCTGCTCGAAGCGCTGCACCACAAAGTTCTTCTGTCGGATGACGTTGTCCTTGAGCAGCGCGTGGGACTGCATCTCCGCGTTCTCGATCTCCAGCTCGTGGACTTTGCAGAGGAGGCCCAGGACCTCGCGCTGCTCCTCAGAGCTCACGCGCCGAGGCAGCAGCTCCTCCAAGCGGCGGGCGCGATCCCGGAGCTCCAGAAACCTGCGCTCCAGCGACGCCTTCAGGGGAAAAACAGCAAGAGCTCAGGTTGGATTATACGTACGTATATAACTATACATGTTCCCTATTTATCTGAGAAGCAGAAGGACACTTTACCTTCTGTTTGTGAATCCTTTTCTGTTCGGCCATGAGCGTGACCAGATTTTCTCGTGCGATCGCCACCTCCTGTGTCTCGGTGCTGTCAGGCGGAGACTCTGGGGAGTCAGAGTCCTTCTCACTTTCATCCTTATTGACACTTTCCTTTCTCCTCTCTGCACGCCACTTTCTCCTGCGCCTGCTCCGCTCCTGCTCCCAGCTAGGAGAGAGAAAAAAACAGACAAACATTTTAATTATAAGTCGTCTGATTTATAATTTACAGAGAAGCCATAATGATCAGTTCTCTGCAGCTGCCCAAGTCATCATGTGCAAATTTTCCACTAACTGGATGCTACATATGGTTCCATCAGATTGCTGGGGTTTAATAGTGATTAATTAGTTACTAAACACTGACTCTGCGATGGTTAGCAGGTGTTTGGAGGTGTCGATCTGGATCTCCATGTTGTTGTTTTCCAGCTCCATCAGGCTCTTCCTGATCTCCATCTGCTGGCGGAAAGCATCCAGGAGCTGCTCCCTCAACTGGTCCATCTCTGCCCGACTCTGGTGGCTGGAGTGGGCCTGGACCTCAGCTAGGAGTGGGCGAGAGGAGAGCAGAGGGGGAATAAAGAGGAAATGGTCACAAAGAGGCATTAGAGAGTAAAAAAATAGCTGCATTTGACAGATATTCTTCATGTTTCCATGTGACAGGAGTTTACCCTGGACGTGGCGGATGTCGGCCCGGTCCGAGCCGGCCTGCCGACTCGCCTGGTCTGCGATCTTTTTCTTGAGCCGCTGGATCTCGCTGCGCAGGTCTGAGATGATGTTGGTGTATTGAGCAATGTGGTATGACACATTTATCAGGTTCTTCTTCACCTGAGTCACACAGTGATGAGAAATACTTTAATTTCACACTGTTAATTTCCTTTTTCTAACATCAGGCAGGTTATTATTACTTTTAAAACATAATGACTGGGTCTGAATCTGCTTTAGTGGCAGTTAAATGTCCCACAATCAGCAGTAATCAGCTATAAAATCTGCTCTTGACTCCTTATAAAGCTGCATATGCCTGGTAAGCATATTTCCAAGACATGTAATGAGATATTTAATTGGAGCATTAAGATTATTGATCTCTATCAAATCAGTAAACGCAGATAAGATTTGAAAACATTAATATACTGTGAGCTCTTAACTCACCCGTGTTCGAATACTTTTGGCACGGTCAGCGTACGTCAAGGTGTTACGAGACTCCTCAAAAGCCACGGAGGCGGGGCTGATGTGGGCGATCATGACAGTTCGGCTGTTCCCGCCCAGTGAGTCCTGTCAATCAAAGATGGAAAACATGAATACAAAAGATCAAAAAATGAATGAAAGCTGAATCAATTAACACCATGATTCAGGATCCTTACGAATCCTTTAACGGCCGTACCTTCAGGAGCCGAGTTAACTTGCTGTCTCGGTAGTTGACATATTTGGTGCCATTTTTGTCGCTCAGGGCGTTGATGCAGTTTCCCAAAGCCAGGAGGGAGCGGTTGATGTGAGCTCCCTCTTTCAACCGCTGGCCCCTGTTCTGAGTCTAAAAGAAAGAGAGACAGAAAAACAGACAGAAAGATGTGAAGTTTCTTGTTCACATTTTGCGCCTTTAAAGAGTAGTCACCTCCACATTTACTCCAATGGCATATTTAAAGGAAAAATGACCAGTGGGAGACCTTTTCTATAGATAACAGATTGGTGTCATTAATAATTTGGTATATTTTTCCCCCAAATTCTTACAAATGAGACATCATATTAATTACAGTTCAAACTTATTGAACACCCCGAGACTTTTGCTAAATGCTTTTTCTAAAATGCTTTTTCAACATCCAGAGCAGGGAGGTGGGAGAAGGACTTATCAGTTACTACAGGAAAACAATCCAGTTTAAACTAATAGAAAGGTTATCTGTCCTAATTGCAGGCTTTCTTTTGATCTATCATTTCTCCTATGTGAATCAATGCTCAAAACTAAAATAAATTATAGAAATATTAGTTTGACATATTTGGTAAAGGTTTAGAAAAAAGATCCAATGAGTTTGATATTAGGCCTCCAGGCCGACATATACTTGTGATTCTACTAATTATCTTAATGGATTAGGGATAAGAGCTTTTCTTTTATATCTTGCCTGCAGTGTGGACTGTGGCCTCCAGTATATTTCTATTGATTGTGTGTCACTGTGTCCCTGTCATGTTCCTGCTCTCCTCCAGGAGATGGCATTACCTCCTCCCTTTCAGCCGTTGATACTGAGCTCAACTAAATCGTCTTCACCTCACCACCACCTCACCACCAGCACGATCTGCTCCTCTGAAGAGCCAGAGACAATGTTCCCCTGTGCCCTCAAGTGACAAACAACCCTCTGCTCTGCTTCACTCCTAATGGAGGCCATATGTGCTCCTCATCAATAGTCTCCATGGCAAACAAGTGCTCTCAGCCGCTGACTTTCTGCATGTTGCTGAACTGATGCGTCTTAACATGGGCGACAGTGACAGAGCGGGAAAAGAAGACGAGACTGGAAAAACTGCTACGACAAACTGAACAAACACTTTTCAACACTCTCACTTTATTCTTCACTTCCCGAAAAGAGGTCAAAGTGACGATAAACCCCAGAACCAGAATCGGCTCACAGATAATCTCCTCTCTGTGTGATTACACAGACACACCAAGTATCCACTGCTGTGACACCACAGACAACAAGTTTATCAGCATGAGGCATTTGGCAGCCCTGAAACAGCTCATCATCTTTCACTATGTCTCATTTTTCCTCTGTTTTTATTTGAATGTCCTTGCCTGTCTCTTGTAAAATGGTAAAAACACTATCAAATGATTCCAGATACGACTGTGGAGAAAGAGTGAGATAGAAAAGAAAAGGGACAACATGATGATCACAGTCACCTCTGCTAAAGGATTATATCAGCAGTTTGGAAAATTAACTAATCTATTGTTCTATTGTTAATTGTTTTGTTTGACTATTTGTCTGCTTGGTGAATAAAGGTTGTCTCGAGCTAATTGTCTGATATTATCAACTGGGTTGTCTGTTTGTTTTTGTATTGTTTTCACTGGGCTTTTTCTGTTGAACTATGTTAATTGCATCGTCCCTTTTAAATAAACAAGTTAATAAATAATAATAATAAAAAAAGAAAGATCCATCTGGGATCACAACATTCTTTTCAGTAACTGAAATTTAATCAAAAAATTGATGACTTGTCATGTGGCAAAGAAGACGCATCTTTTACTTTAGTTAATTTTGCAATCCTACCTTGCAAAAAATATTCCATTACGACTAAAGGTTCTGCATAGAAATGTTACTAAAGTTAAACTAAAAGCATAATCAGCAAGTACAACATTATTACATCATTAGTATTGAGGCAAGTGACATGAAATAATTTGACCTTTTTCGTAAGCAGTTGGGTAGTAACAATGTGTTATATTTACTATGCTGATTTTCTGTCAAATGCCTGATATAGAAATGGTCAAATAAAGTACAACTACTTTCCTAACTGCCACTGAAGACTTTATCTTTGCTTTTATGAAGGTGTAATGTGTCGCGTTGCACTGTAACGTGATCCCACTTGCCAAAAAGGTTGGTGTGTTACTTTAATAAACCTCACACTGGACCACAATGACGGATATAAAGAGGCTTTTGTTAAAGTCTTTTAAAGAGGTTTATAGGAGCCTTACTCCTCTGATGTTGTACAGAGTCACTGCCAACATCTCCAGTTCTATGGAGGTGTCAGTATCAGACACATTAGTCTTTAAACTTCAACTTTAAATTGATGGAAAAGTCATTGACACCTTTCCACCTTTGTGACTCCTGATTAAACACATCTGCGGCCATTTACACACACACATGCACATGCAGATACACACCTGTGATGCACGCTCAGAGCCGGCGAGGTCGATCATGAAGAGTCGTGCGAAGCGGACCTCCTGCAGGACGTCGCGGCTGCGGCTCTGCTGCTTGACCGCCACCTGCAGCACAGCGTGGGAGCGAGACGACGTCTGATTGGCCGCCGTGGGCTCCTGTGTGCGCTGTTTGTTCCCCCTCATCAGCAACTCCATGATCTGACGACACACAGGCAGAGTTCTTGGTGGTGCGTGCCGTTGCCATGGATGAAATCCAAATGTTTTCAGCACAATAATGGAGTCATGTGGTGCAGCGTTATGTGGCTCGTCATCTCACCTCTTGGGCGTTGATGGTGGACACCTCGGTGATGCCGGCAACCTGAATCACTCCCTTTGAGTCTTCTCTCAAGTCCAAGAAGCCCGAGGACGGGTTCAGCAGGTCACGGATCATCTCGTTGTAGATCTACAAAGACAGACAGAAATGTAAAGTCGTCAGATGAATAAAGATTTCTTAAAGTTCATCTATTCATTTAAGCTCCATATGTTGTGCTTGTTAAACTACAGGCGTGAATCATCTGGAAAGATCTTCGGGTCCACAGAAAAGGCTCCATTCAGACTCCTACACACTCACAAACCAGGTACAAAAACATCAGCGCTATATTTTCAGCAGCCCGTCATTTAGAAACCACAGCTCTCTGGGTGGCACGCTGTCATCCAGCCGCTGTCTTGAGCTGTTGTTGAAGCTGCAGCTAAAGCCCCTCGACCCACATTAAAGCCCTGGGGGTAGGAAGTGACACCTTGGAAAGAGACCGCTGCCGTTGACGACAAAACCACTGAGCAGTTTTTTTTATTTTTATTTGTCGAGCAGACTCCGGCCACAAACTGTGAAAATGAAGGATGCTTTTAGCGACACAGACAGTTGGGTGTTTGTTCTGTTTTTTTTCCATGTCCACTCTCTCATTGCTTGTGAAGTCTGAACATGACTAAAGAGTCTACAGTCGTGCCAGCTTCTCTCTGAGGCTTAAGTGTTGCTGCAAATTGGCTACAAACCAAAATACTGAAAATAATTTACAATTTTTAATCAGATTTTAGAGTTGGATAGTAAGGGGATCAACCAAGTTATTACTATTATTATAAGTAGGAGTTATGCTGGGTACTGAACCTGCAGCAGATTTGTTTCAATTTACAGAAGCAGCACAGAAAAAACTAAAGTTAAAAAAAATTCACCAATAAAAGCTTTAATCCAGAAGCTTTAATCCAAAGTGTGCGCTTTACTTTGGATATATTCACTTTCACATAACTGTATTGCTTTGTCTCCCTGACTCCCCTTTCTCACTAACACTCACTGTCAAAAAATGCTAAAAAATAACTTTTAAAAAGTGTGTTTTGTTTCTGAAGATCACTCCCATCCACAGCAGCAGCACATGGTTAAACTCGTGGCAGCCTCTCTGGAAATACACTCCCTTTACTGTGGATAAATATCTCACACAACCACGCATCAATTATCACTTTCTACTACAGTACCATCCAACAGTTGCCAGGACATTACATTTAAATCACAAATATGAACGTCATGTTGGTGCTGGAATAAACGTCACCCGGGTTTCATGCCAATCTACAATCCAGCAGAGTATTTGTTGAATAAATCAAGTGGCAGACAGACTGACTGCAGAGCTGCCAGTGAAGCAACATGTGAGAAAAGGCAATAAAACCAGAATAAACATACAAGAAAAACAGAGGCAACGCGTAGTAAAGACAAACTGAAGGTGCTTTTTTTTTTTATCTTGACAGTGAATATTTATCGGTTTTGTCTTGTGTGTGTCTGTGCATGTGTTTCAGAGATTGCACGTGTAAAAGAGAGCGTGGTTTGAACAAGGAAAGGAAGAGGTGTGTGTGTGTGTGTGTGTGTGTGTGTGTGTGCGCCCTGCAGCTGTAAAATGGCATTTAACCTCTTTGTGGTGACACTGGCAACAGATTGCTCCGTGGAAACAGCAAACACATACGTCACGCACACATGAACACACACACACACACACACACACACACACACACACACACATAGAGCCTCGTGTCAGGATCCATCCCAGCAGGTCAAAGAGCAGCTACACTCCATAACTGGTGTTTTAATGTGAAAATGTTCACTTCCAGCATCCGTGTGCTGCTAAAAGAGCAAAGCTTCAATAACATTGTCAATCACTGAACATAATCACAGTGTTTGGTATTGAAAACACAAAACGGCAATTTCACCATGTCTGGTGCAAGCCTCCCCTCAACAACCAGTATTTATATTGCACCATTTTTCATCTTCCGTTGACTGAAGGCTGATTGCTCTTTTCATGTTTGTTCTTTTATACAAGGTACAAATCATCTCTTATCTTGTTCTCACTGTCTTCAGCCTTTTCTTTAGTTTCTTTCCAGCCTTTTTCTCTTTCTGTTTTTCCCTGCACTGTCATTTCTTCCTTCTGAACTGCCTGAATCTATTGAAATAAACATGACTCACTCTCCTTTATGTCCGTGCTGGCATCTTTTCCAAAACAGAAACAACGATTGACAAATTGCTGGCTTGAAATTAGAAAAAAAAAACAATCCTGAATGGGCCGGTTCATTTTGTGTATCTTAAAAATTACCAAGTAACTGCTATGTGCAAAGTGGAAAGTACAATTTATGGATTATTTGAAAAGACATGATAAAAACACACTGTGAACTCACTGTACCACAACTCTAACTTCAGGTTCAGTCCCAAAAAAAAGACATAAAACTGAGGTCGCTCATGTGAAGCTAAGACGTGTCTCCATTGTAGCCGGTGTTATTAATGGCCTCGTCATTAAACACACAGTATGAGCTTCTCGGTATAATGAGGTGTGGAACCACAGCTGGCAGGCACACACAGAGAAACTACCACCATCAGTCTGCTGTCTTATCTGTGGTCCATCGTCCTCTGACAAAGGGCAGAGAGGGAGACTCAGATAGCAAGACCACACATTACTCCACACATAAATACACCGTGGCAAAGGTGCAGCAAGTTAAGATGTTTATCAATTATGTTCAGTTACTTACAATAGTGTACGTTTTGTCCAGTCTAGCAGCGTTGAGGTAACAGATAATGAGGCAAAATAATGAAAACCATCCTCTGAATGGAGCGTTGGTAAAGATGGTCTACTTGTTATGTCCCCTATTTACTCTACTAAATTCAAGACACACTGCAACACCTAAAAAATACACTGCATTGTCTCTAAGAATCACTAAAATGCCACTATGTCCACATGCAGCCGCCAATATGTATATATAATCTATATTTTTGTATATTTTCATTTTTGCTGTCTGTATTTTTGCTGGGAGTCACATGTGTTGCAGGTGATAAATATGATATAGATCCTCAGGGCCTCACACAGTGTTTATCAGCACATCACACTGTCTCCCCTCACCTCCTCTCTCCTCCTCCTCTCTCCGCCTCACGTTTTCTGTTAAAATTTGCTCTTTGTAAACACCACAGCCGACAGCCGGCTAATCAATTGCATGCTGCACGTACATTCTGTGTGGGCAGGTGGGAAAACAATTAGTCAATATCTTGTATTTGTACTCCCCTGAATGTCACAAAGACACAAACTCAATAAAAAAAGGAGGCAATAACATTTTTGGAAGCAGATTTCTGAGTAAAAAAACAAAAAGCTTTGGCTTTGCTTGGCTATGAGGATCAAAACAGAAAAAAAAGGATTTAGTGAAAAATGGAAGTAATTACTGCTTCGCTTTGATGCACAGCACATTTCAGACACCGCTCCTGTTAGCAACTGCATCCTATAAGGCACCAAAGGCGATCAGAAGGCTCAGTTAGAGACGAGCAACAAAACAGGCCAACAGAACAACAAGTTCAGAAATGGACCAGTGGAGCGCATCACCGTGTATTTCACTGCACTGTTTTGAAAAAGGTTTTCATAGATCTCACAGATTCAATAAGGAAGGGGAGGGAAGGTTAGTGCATTTGTGCAGCAACAGTTCAAAAGGCGATTCAGAGCTTTACAGACGGCATCAAGACGAGCTATAAAAGAAACACGAGGCAGGTAAAAAACAAACAAACACATAACTGGAATATAACTCTCCTAAATCTGTGCAGTTGTGTGTGAAGTGATCCACAGTAACCACCTGCAAGTGGTGCAAGCTCACAACCATAGAAGTCGACATTGTCTGCAGCAAAAAAGACCAATTACAACACGTGTCATCGCTGACACTGTGGGTTTGGACACAGATGCGGTTCTGACCTCCAGATAGGACATGGAGACGCTGTACAGCATGTCGTCACTGGTCTCCTCGATGGCACGGAACAGGTCGTTTAGAGTTCGAACGTAGATGCCGGGCTCCTTGTCCGTCCCCAACATGGTGTACGTCTTTCCACAACCTGGAAACAGACACGTTAAGTTAGCGTGGCTCAAGGGGAGATACATGCAGAGGATGTAGCTCACAGGATTACTAAATAACTGGGATTGATTGTTGTGTTTACAAGATACAAAGTTAAGATATGGCAGTGTTTCAGCTTCAGGGTGGATTAGAGGCTACGCTAATTTGCTAACACAAAAAGCAGACCAACTAGAGAGTAGAGAGTAGAGAATACTTTATTCATCCCGAGGAGGGAAATTCATATTAGTGTAGTAGCTCACACGACAATGACACAAAAAAGAAAGAAAGATGGAGCAGGGTCGCCGGATGGAGCAGGGCCGTCGGATGGAGCAGGGCCGCCGGATGGAGCAGGGCCGCCGGATGGAGCAGGAACCGCCGGATGGAGCAGGAACCGCCGGGTGGAGCAGGGCCGCCGGGTGGAGCAGGAACCGCCGGGTGGAGCAGGGCCGCCGGGTGGAGCAGGACCGATGGTGAAGAGGCAGCTGGGTGGATCAGGATCATTGGTGGAGGGGCCAAATCATTTTGCTTATCTGCCCCACTACTATATTCCTCCATCTTGCAGCAAGGAGAGAGGAGCCGTCCACCCCCGCTGCTTTCCTGGTCAGTCAAGGTGCCATGAAGTGGATGATCCAGGCCGTCCAGAATTGCCTCCTCCTTCTTCAGTGCTCTAGTGCCTCAGGATGTTTAGTCTGTATCCTAGCAACAACTTCATGGAGAACTTCAGATGGAACTTAAGCAGTTGCCATTAGGTGGGATGTACACAAGTGTTGTTATGATTCGAAAAAATAAAATAAATGTCTACTTTCTGAGTCTTCACCAATATCTCCAGCTCTTCATCACTCTTGTTGATATTTCCAATGATGACTGACCTCAGAAAGGACTGATAGGACATCTCCACCTCCAAGCCTTTAACTTTGCACCAGCAGCAGCACAACAACCACCACAAAAGCACCTCTTCAGATCATCTGAGGACAGGATGGTGGTGTCCTCCAGATCTGTCCATTTTCAATGAAAGAAGCTCATCTCTGAAGAATCTCTTCTCCCCAGAGAAGCATCCATCAGTAGATAACAAAAAACACAACAAAAATAAAGCAAATGTTGAGTAAAAACTCAAAAACTCAGAGCTACCAGACTTTGCTGCTCCCAGTTGAAGCGCATGTTCCGGAAAACTAGCATGCAGGGTTAGCATGCAGGGTTAGCATGCTAACTTCAGAAGAAAGAAAAAACAATCCATGTGTTGCTTTCCACCTCTGTAAACAGCTGTTCGTGAGGAAAGGAATAAAACATTTGATGGTAAACCTTCATTGTTTCTGTCAAGACTATGTAGCAATATCAAAACATAGAAATAGCTCCTTTAAAGTGTTGCCCTGTGACTTTTGTATAAAACCTGGATAATTATTGTAGTTGTATTGTTTCTGTTTGTACACATTAAGAATATAGACTTATTGATTTGATAGAAATCATCATTCACGCAGACAGCTTCTTCCAGCCCATTGCTTTACTCTCATCAGTGCAGCAGACTTAATTTCAGCAACATAACTCTATAAAAAAAACTCACTTCATGCTACCTGACCAGCACTAAACCAGAGTGACTGAGCATTTAGCAGCTAATGAACCAGATAGTCCTCCAGCGTTTTTGGAGACCAGACTGGAGTTAGAAGAAGAAGAAGAAGGAGGCCAATTAGTCACAACTTGCTGCAACAGTTTTATGACGTGATCATTTGTCAATCTCATGTCCATAGCTAAATTTAAAAACTAAGACTGTGACTGTTAGTTCAAGATGTGTCGTCTGAACTCAACCTAACCCTGTTCTAAAACAAACTAAAATCCCTGGGTGTTTTTCCTTCTCCACAAGAGGAGACAAAGAGCTTTGCATCTCTGAGACAGATGGACAGACAGAAGGAAGAAGTCACAAGGACAGGGGACAGATGGGTGACTTAAATAGTGCTGAACTCTTCTCTGATAGTCTGAACCTGCCCACTGGAAAGGTGGGAGGCAAAGTGTGACTCATCCTCTAATCACACCTGTGCTGGAATAAAAAAAGAAAAAAAAGAAACCAAAACAGATATGATTGAGACGTGTCATCCTCTTCCCGTGAGCGCTGTGAGTCAGAGTCAGACCGAGGCTGACCAGAGATTAAGGGCCAGAGAGGTAACACATGTAATCAACCTGGATCATGTGTAACACACACACGCACTCACACAAAAACACACACACAAACCTGTGGGTCCGTAGGCAAACACAGTGGCATTATAGCCTGATATGAGGCCCTCGATCAGCCCTTTGGTTGTGGCTCTGTACACCTCCTCCTGCACATGGAGCAGAAAATAAAAGATTTCAGTGCATGTATTTATTCCGTAAACACATCCGTATACATTTCATTTCATTTTTGATTTATATGAGCTCTTGCTTTTCTTCCACCGACCTGACTGGCTGAGTAGTCGAACGCCACGTCGAACATGTAAGTCTTCTCCCTGGAGCGGTTGGCACGCAGGATGTCGTCCGGGTCCTCCATGGGGTCCATCAGAACCACCATCTACCGGTGACAGAGACAGGACAACGGCGGTGAGACGCTAAGCCAACACAGATGTGTGAGCAGACCATTAACCTGACGATATGTCTCTTGTTAATCACTTTGGAAAGTTTAGCTAATTAACAAACGTGCTGTGGATTGTCAATTTGAAAATGAAAAAGCAGGACAGCTGGTAGGCTACTTCAGATGAAATTGTCACAAATTAAGTCCAGATTTAGACTAAAACTATAACTTGCCCGTTATAATCTACTGCCTTGTTTCATTTAGATTGTAATGTATGTTAGATGTATAGATAGAAAGGGAATTTTAAACTGCATTGCACAGCTGTAGTGTCAGCTGTTGGGGTTGGACAGCACAAAATGCAGATGGCTCTCTGTCTGTTGCAGATGGGCACAGACGTCTGTTTCCGCACGTCTGAGGGTGTAGGTAACGTAAGGATTACTGAGAGGCCTCAGAATCCCCCCAAAATGCTCCACATGTTTATTTTGAACACTATTATTTGTTATTTTCATCCATGACACAGTGACCATGGGTCTCTGCTTTCTTTTTCCAGATGTTCACAAGTAAGTTTGCATCCAAACTACCACCTGTGACAATAAATGCACTCAATATCAGTGTCACACCCATTTGTAATCCAATTTTCGAGTTTATTTCTCTCCTAGATTCAATTAAATGCATCAAATCATTGTTATACAGTATTACAGTACATAAATTATCATTTCCATTGTCTACAGACAGGTTTAGGCACCCTGCTATTTTCCATGTTTTTAAGGCAACTGTAGAAGCAACAAGTTGCATTTGGTGTAACTGCAAATGAGTCTAGTGCACATATAACTTTGGATAAGAAGTGGAAAAATATTAAAGGCAGCAAGAGCAGAGAAAAGTAAAATCACATATAAAAGCAAGGGCAGGGAGAAAGAAGTGGGTTTTTTGTTGCACATTTTCTCAATGATAAAAAAAAAAAAAAAAAAAAAAATTGTAATAAATTTAATAAAAAAATAAAGTAATGTCAAGGCAAGCTGTCTTCTTGGGTACTTCATAGGTTGCGTGTGTGAAAATGGGAATCCACTCAAGCCATCTGCCTTATTCTGAATCCGGCTTATGGAACATAACGATCCGACGATGAGCACACGTGTGGAGGACGTACTGTACGTGGCATCTGGAGGACAGGGACCGGCTCAAAGGGGTTCACAGTGAACACAGAGCCAGGGCTGGGTCAAATTATGTGTTTGTGCATGCGACAATCTGAGCAGCAGAATCCAGCTGCACGTGAACACACGGAGATCGAGATGCGTCATTGTGCCAATTGTGTTGTTTGACAAAGCCTAAGCGGCTATAATCAGTAAATCACCGGCTCTCCAGAAGAAAAAAGAAAGACTTCAGGGACAAATGCTGGCGAACAGAGACTGCACAGCACGATGAGAAAAAAAATGCAACGCTGGTGACAAACGACTGAATGGAGCATGGTATTTCAATGTTGATCTACTTCAACACCTCAGTCTCAAGGCTTTGCAAGTTCACACTTTACAGGAAAAAATGTGATAAACTTGTCAAGTCAGTTGATACAATATGGATCATTTTGACGGAGCTGAAGGACCCAAGAGCAAAAGGAAATCCCGAATGTGTTTGGGTATAAGTTTCCTTTGTTTACCGAGAAGTTCACCTGAGCAGTTTATTCCACAATGGATTAAGTAAAGCAGGATGCCACCCTACTGTCTCACCATGCCATTTAAACGCCGAAGGCCTAAAGTGGATAATCAATCAAAACACAAAACAAGGGATCAACTGGGACTTTGCCAGGTTTTTCAGCTGATGCGCTCGGTTCGGCGTTGGGCCTGGAGAGTCCTCAGACTGCCGCTGACGCTGAAGCACCCGGCCTGTTTGATGACCACCTCAACCAGCGAGCCGCTCACTTTGAAGCCTCTCAATTGAAATTCAACACAAGAGATTTCACTTTTAATAAAATGACAACAACAACGGGCTAAGGCGGGCAAAACGGCGGGCTTGCACAAGCTGCAATCAGTGAAGGGGGAGAGGTGGGGGGGGGGGATGAAGTACTGAGGAGGGAGAGCGAGGAACTGAGGCGAGGGGGGGAAAGATGAAGCCACACCGCTACTTGTTCATCCCTCGAGTTTACTCCTTCACTGGGGTCAAGATGCAGCATGTCCTTTCATGTTGGGAGAGATCAGCATGTCAACACCACTCTCTCCACCCCCTCCTCTTCCTCTTCACCCCCTTAACTTCCTGCTTCTCCTCTAACTTTTCTCTGCACTCTGTCCAGCTACAGTGACGTACGAGTTCTGATCGCATTTCACTGGAAAGATATAGTGAACGAGCGACTGCTTCTCTTAGTGTCCAAGGTCAGAGGAGCCACATTAGGAGGAGGGCTGTCTGCTGCTGTCTGTCCAGATCTCAAACAGGACACATCTGATAATACTGATAGCATACATACTGTAGGAGTTTGGTTTGCAATGAACAAAAATCTGTGTGGGTGCTCCGGCTTCTGAACATGTGAATCTAAAGGAACCATGAAAGTGAAGGAGCTACACAATTACTCATAACCAAGTGCAATTATCTTAATAAAAAGGTCAAATGTGTCACAACATTGTTTTGTATTGTGAGCCTCAGTCATGTGTTGTGTTGCTAGAGAGACACCCTGGACAAGATGTAAAGGGACATATTGGTTTGGTAGAAGACAGAACAAACAACACCGTATCTGCTTTTATAATTACAAAATAGTTTGATGGGTAGGTACGCTGCCTGGTGGCACTATTGATGAGACAGAGGCAACAGGAAACTCTCTTCTTGCTGTTTTACATCCAGATTACATCTCAGAGGATTAAGGGATACTTCACCCAAAATCAATAATTCACCAATTGTCTACTCACTGTCATGCCAAGGAAGGGTTTGGAGAACTTTCAGAGTTATCAAAATGCTTTTGGAGTTCCAGGGGGGGTCCGGCTGGCAACGGATTTTCATATAATGGCAGCGGATAGAGTTCACTTTTGAATCGTCCAAAAGACACACTATGAAACATCCAGATACCTCCATACTGACCCAAGTGTCCTTGATCTCTGTTTTAAGCCTTGTTGTAGTAGTAGCTCCCAGTGGCTCAGTTGATGTTGAAGATTTACTGCGAGATGTTCTTCCGTGTTTACATCATACATCCAATGGTTTACAACGATGAATGAACATCTGGCAGCAAATCTCGCGTCATGTTTTGGATGACGCACGTGTTTTGGACGATTCAAAAGTGAGCACTAGCTGCCACCATTATATGGAACAGGAACTCCAAAAGAGTTTTCATGACTCTGAAAGTCCTCCAAACCCTTCCTTGGCATGACGGTGAGTAGATGATTGGTGAATTATCGATTTTGGGTGAAGTATCCCTTTAAGTAGTTTCTAGTAGTAGAAAGTAGTTTTGTGTGAAGGAAAGTCAGGAACATCTTATTCATAGTCAGCCACCTTAGTGTTGACCTGTTACTACATGCATAGTGTGTGTGTTAGAGTTCTCAACGGGCCATATATATATAGGCCTATACTGTATATATTTTTTTTTCATAAAAAACAAATTCTTGCTGGTTTTGGCACTGAATCGATGCTGTTAATTTTGGTGATGATTACAGAAGAGTACTGTTTCAAAAAGAATGGCTTCTAGATGGTTCTCATACCTGCCTGTATGTCCGGTCAGAGAGGTATTTCATTCAAGTTTCATCACGTCATTATGGTTGGTACTAGAGCAGAGTTTGTTTGTTTTTTTGGCCGCATTATTGCTGGTGAGTTGGGCTGCCTTGGGACGGGTCGGGTTGTAATTTTCAGGCCTATTGAGAACTCTAATGTGTGTGTGTGTGTTCCATGAGGAAGCTGATGAGCATGCAACAATGCTCTTACATAATTGCACGCATGGCAGGTATCAAATAGTGTGTGCACCCATGCACAGTGTTATCCCCACTTGGGAAAATCATTAAGGGCCGAGGGTGTTGATAACACCTCTGGTCCCATCTGTCATCTGTGTTTCTTGAGTTACAGTACCTGCCGCGGCTCCACCCACCCAACATCCACAAACAACAGCTGCTGCTCAGGCCGACTCCATACCACTAATTTTCTTAAGTCTTCTGATAAGACTATAAGGTGCTGGCTCTGGTGACAGGACACTGTGTAGCAACATAAGACCAGATGTCTGGGCATGCACCTCGGGGGCTCGGTGCCAATAAATGTCCTCTGTGTTCAATTAAGCGGCTTCTGAGAAACAAAGGGTGCCGGGTGAAGTACAGGTTAGTCCTGGCTCTGACGTCCACTGCACAGAACAGGTTGAGGAGCATTTGGAAACATGACAGTCTCATGGAAACCAGTAAATCTCCCGCACATGCTCCCTCTCCCTCTCTTTCTCACAGTTGCATGGAAACATGTACTCATACTTCACACATAGCAACTAAGACAGAAGCACTTCATGTCCACTGCAACTAGCAAGTCTGTGCAAGCACGGGCGGCAGCGCTGACCACGACGGCGGACGCCAGCGCGCGCCCACGCACTGCACTGCACTGTATGTGTGTGTGTTTAAGATGAGAGGAGGCGTTGTTACACTAAAAGGTATCGAGCAGCAGCTTCTCTCTTCATCTGTGTGGGAGCGCTGAAGATAACAGGAGCTTAAAGAGAAGCTGAGGGGATTATAAAAAATGCTGAATGGGACTGTATTTAAATCTTAAAAATTAGCAGCAATAAGTTGATTAATGGATTTACAAAACAAGAATCAGCATCCGCTGATAATCACTTAATCATGTTTCAAACAGACATAGCAAATGTTCACCAGCTTCTTGAATGTGAATATCTCCTGGTTTTCTTACCCTTTTATGAAATGTTACGTTGATCAGATGAAACAAGACTTCAAGAAAATATCACTGGGAATTTATGCCAAACGATTGATTAGATAGAAAGAGAAAATAATCTGCATGGTAATCAATAATGGAAACAACTCTCTTCCAAAGTCCTCCTTCACAGGTTACAGGTAACAAAAGGTGACAGCAATCAAACGTTATGAGTAATTTCTCCAGGGATTACGGTAAAACTGGTGATTCATTTCCACAGTGACACGGCAGCCAGAGATCACACTCTTCCTCTGTGGGTTCATGTTCATCATGAAGCCAACAGGTTTAAAACCGCAGAGCTGTTAACTGACACAATACAGCAAATGCACATGCAGTGACTCCTAATTCTTCAGTACAACTTGTTTCGATGATTTAAGTGTTTGATTTGCACATGTTGTTGCCAGAGTGACTTCTGGTCTGTTACTAATGCTGCACATCAACAGGCTAAAAGCTGAAGAAAACACTATCCCTGCCCTGCAGACATCAGGGAGGCACACAGATCAAGACTGAAGCGAGAGAGAGGAAGAGAGCTGGGTTCAGACAAAAACGAGAGACCGATGGAGAAGTTCACTGTCATTTTGCGTCTATCCTCTTCGGCACTTTTATCAGGGAGAAAGAAACTGAATCACATTGTTAACCAAGACCTTCCCAATATCAGAAACCTCCTAATTGGACCAGTTTGACATCGCAGTGTGATGTCAAGGTCAGATTGTTCACTAAACTCCTGGTTGTTCTTACTACTAGCCTACTAGGACTAATCCCCTACTTTTTCTGTCGGCTCCTGATTAATTCATGGTGTCTCCTGAACAAGACGTCAATTTTGACATGAGCGTGCCAGAAGCCAGAAGGGCCAAAGAACCATGTGAAGTGAAAAGGAAAGCAATTTCCTGGTCCACAGCTTCTGTAAATGCGGTGTCATTTTTAGCGGTTTTAATCATGCTGTCGCCCGTCACAATGGGCATGACACGCTGGATCCACTTTTCATTTCAATTCGGGGCGTGACTCAATATAACTTGACCCCGGTCGCTGACAAAACAAATGGCCAGAGCGTGAATTTACACACGGTGGCTATGAAAAAAAGGAGGCTCCTAAAATATTAATTTGCTTACAACGATCGGCCAACAGTCAAAACAACAGCTTGCTTATGCAGCGACATGAAACCAATTAGCGTGATGGAGTTATCTAAATGCCATAAAAAGCAGTGGGGTGTGATGGAGCACCCTCGCCCGGCGCCTTTCCTGGCTGATGATGGCTTTTCTAATCACGAGGCCCTGCTGTTCTGCTCGTTAAAGCAGCAGGGTTGACTCGGTTGGCCATCTTGCTGATTATAGCACCGCTAACTCCCACCGCGGATCCATAATTCAAAGCGTGGATGTGGTGCGGTTTTCACGAGCCAGCCTCTGGGCCTGTGCGCGCGCCAAGTGGCCGACGCTGCCAAGACGGGCAACAGAAGTCAGCGTTCGTGTAGAGACATCCACCCCGCTTTTTATAGGCACTGGTTTCATTACACCTAAACGACGGCTCGGGTCGCTAATAAAATGACAATGAAGAGAGCAATTGGAAAAACGCAAACTTATACAGTAATTGGTTGCTTTCATTGCTTTGAAAACTTGATTACACAGAGTTTAATTGGGGAAAATATCAAATGTCCTGATTCTGGCTTTGTATCCTCAATATTGAGGCTTCAGAGAGAGCAGTTATGTAATAAAAGGATAAGTTATGAGAGAGGAGAAACCAAAATGTAAATGAACAAATAAGAACACCAGAAGGAAGCAGGTTAAGAGGGAAGTGTTCACTCTAAAAAACATGCAGTCGGGGTCTGATTCAGAGCGATAGCACCCAAATGCTTCATTGTTTACATTCATGTCCTGCCTTTATTGCTCTGGGGTCAAAGGTCATGAGATTACATCCTCTTTTCTGTTGACCATGCATGTGTTGGAGAGATTAAAAGACGTGCTTTTGTCCAACATGTGTCCAGATTTCTCCCCAGAGACGGCACCTCATGCTGAAGATACTATAAAGTCCAGAAAAAAGTTCATTATTCAATCCATGGATGTTCAACAGCTAGGCTCTCTCTGCATGCATTTCACCATATCCCATTCCCTTATCTTTAGGTTGCACGGTGACATAACGGCTGAGTCCTTCAATAGTGACATCTGTGCCCTGCGTCAAGAGCGCTGGCAAAGAACAAAGGGTCAAGATCACAAAAAGAAAGCAATCAGGTCTAAGCAGTGACCTTTACGGGGCCACCTTTCAAGCTGCTCTTTCAGAAATGCAACCAAAGCTTTGGAAAGTCCGCCGGGCACAATTGCGGCCGGTTATCTGATAGAAAATCTCGGAGCTGCCCTCTCTGCACCCCAACAATGCTAGCGTATATCCCATTTCAGGGGCTCTCGCCGATCGGAGGTGTGCGTTGGCTCACGGTGTATCTGATACAGGGAGCTTGATAGCAAGGGCTGCTCTTCATTTGAGTTACATAAGACGTCTGGTTGGGGCTCGAATCCTGGATCAGTACAGTCAAACGAGGGTCGCTGTAATTTAAACTCAAGACAAATGTCCACTCACACACACACACACTGGTGCAACAGGATTCCCATGGCCTTACACAACAAGACGTCCTGAAAGATCACGAGAAATCGCTTTTCTCTCTTTTTGCGCACCTGTCCGTTTTTCCTTCCCTGCTCATTATTAACCCTGTCATTTCTGCTTCAAGGCCGTGTAGCGCAGATGTATTACTGGATGGTGCAGGCACAGATGGTTACAAAGGATAAGAGGAACAATACAGCAATTTGTCAGCGGGGAAAACGATTCATTGAACCCCTGAATCTCAATTATGTGTGAAAATGTGGAGGGTGCAGGCCGGCCTGGGGTCACGCTCCACATAAAATAATAAAAGATATTAAACCAAGTACCAGATGTCCTTCTTTTCAAGGAAGACCGAAGATATAGCAAAAGGTCCTGGAATCAAACCACAACTTAATCTCCCCATTTTATTATCTACTCTTAGTTCTTTTCAAAAGCCTGAAAAACAACCCCCAAAAAACAAAAACAGAGAACACATCCTCCTTGGTGAAGGTAATTAGGCCGATTACCAGCAAAGCCATTACTTCTCCACTTGGTGCCACAACAAACAGACAACACATCCAAGAGCCGACCAACTGGCAGCCGGGACAGCTCTGTCTGCAGCTTTGTGCCAGAGACTGGTCCAGGCCGCCGTCTGTGGAAGGTCAGAGGTAGCTTCGAGGCCGGAGGCCGGAGGTCGGCCAAGACAACAACACACAGATGGACACGCACTATTTCAGAACCAAAGGAACAAGGAGGAAAAGAGAAAATAAAAATGCCGTTTTGTCATCTGCAGCACACTAACAACTACTTTTCAAAAGGTTGCGGCAACAACAGTCGATAAAAAACCTGCAGAACAGGTGTTTGAGTTTGCCGACAGATGTGGAGGAAGAAACATCTTAAAACCAAGACAACTGCAGGAAACATGGAAGTATATTGTACTATGATCACTGTAACTCATTTTTCTCAATGTCCGGGCGGTTGCTAGGCGACTACCATTACTTTTTAGTAGCCTATGTATAAATCTCTTGTGTTGATGTTTTTTTTCACTGCAACGATTTTACATTATTATCATTTTAACATCACTATATGGCTCTCCTCTATCAGGCTGAACAGAATAAAAGGCAGAAAAAAAACACGTGTTGAACCTTTGCTAAGTAACGGCCCTTTTTGAAGGATCTTTTCAGAAGTAGCTCGCTGCGCAAGGATCCAATTAGCAAAGTGTCAGGGTAACTTCACGCCCATGTTCACGTGTAATGACATCAGTAATAGCACAACGGCCCTCAGCAGCACGCTATTTTCAGGGCATTTTTAGTCCATTTGGCTTCTGTAGAAAGGATAGAGTGGGAGATGTCATTTGTGTGATGGACAAAAGCAGCCATTACTGTTTCCAAGTGGCCTCAGTTCTTCTGCAGCTCTAGCACACAATGAACTTCCCGCAGGGTTTTAAAAAAACATACTGGAGCGGCCTGTTTTTTGTTTATTTATTTATTTTTTGAGGATAAAAGACAGATCTCTTAGGCAATAATAAAAGTAAGCAAAATAGACTGAAGAATAGCCAAGGGTGCGAGCAGCGTGAAGAGGCAGTGCAGCTCATTACGCAGAAAGCAAAGTTGATTAATGGATGAAAATAGATGCACTGGAAAGGTTTTGAGTATTTACTGTCACAATTAAAACAAACTTTATTACATTAGAGTCTAATTACCAGTTTAATTCCAAGGACACGGTTTGATTGACATCTGTTGGTGTCATGCATGTTTCAGGAAATGATGAAGGACGCTGGTTTATTGTAGCTAAGTGCACAACATTATGGGGAGATTTATTGTGCGTCATTATTGTTTTTATCATGGAGGGACAGTGAGTATGTTTTTTTGTGCTTCAAACTACTCACTCTTGTGCGTGTTGAGTTTTCAAGGAAACACATTTCCTGGATTATTTCATTAGGTATTATGATTTTAACTGCTGAACCCTTTTACATTTCTGGTTGCGCTCTTCATAAATCAACTACATAATCAGACATGAGTCATTTCTCCTCTCCACTAATGACTCAGCTTTTTCTGATCTGCCAACCTGGTGGCTGAGGTGATGTTGGGTCGCACTACTTCCTCTGCTTAGGTAACATACTGTATGTAAATGTTCTTCAACCGGCGCTGTCATTGGCTGAGTCTTACCAGACAAACAACATGGTGTTTTGACTGGGGTATTAACACTGAAACCCCCCCCCCCTCGGCGACTTACTCCCTCTGGTTCCTTAATTCCCACGACATACGTGAGGTGTAAACAATCGCTCGCAGCAAATCTGTCCCTCCTCAGTCGGTGCCGTCTCTTC
Organism: Trachurus japonicus; assembly: GCF_045865225.1. Lineage (NCBI taxonomy): Eukaryota > Metazoa > Chordata > Actinopteri > Carangiformes > Carangidae > Trachurus > Trachurus japonicus. The sequence continues at coordinate 10,742,112 of NC_140925.1, forward strand.
TCTCTCTGTCCTGAACTCCCCTCAGCCTCCCGTCTCATTCACTTTGGTTTTCCAGCATCTTCAAGGGGTTTACGATAAAAGGATTATTGGCTGTTGATGTTGACTTTGTTGTGAGAATCAACTTGTGACCCATTAGCTACGTTACAACGGTGCGATCTCTAGCCCGTCTTTCTGGCCAAGTAGCCCAATAAATAAAGACAACAACATCTCTGAGCCCCTGTGGCTGACCTGCACTTCCTGCTTGTGTAAGAGGTATTAGTGCTCCTGATGGTGTTACGAACAGATGAGCACACACATCATGGGTTTTCCCCCCTTAAAGGGGAATTACAGTTTTTTACAATCTGGACCTTATTTCTAGCATAAAATACGATCATTTACTTACCCAGATAACTTTGGTGTCATTACAATTAGCTCCAGCCGAGAGCCGCGTATATCCGTATAATGCGAGTCTGCAGGGCAGCGCAATGCAACCTCTAAATAACACATTATCTGCCGCGACACTCGTTCATTTCACCAATATTTTGTTATGATAGGCTAGTGCTATGGCTGTTATCAACATCCGGGGTCTGTAGGTTGACCTTCTAACCTCTGACCTGGATGATGTCATCTCTGACCGTTGCCCGGCTCTTTCTGATAATAATCATTCTGCTTTGGCATTCGCCATTCGGGTCCATTTTTAGCGCAACTAGCCGGAGCTTTAGTGAGTCCAGGTTGCGGAGAGGAAGCCTGTGGAAACTGAACTTCATCCAGCTGCTCATTTTGTTCCGACAATTCGGAAACACGCAGAAACGAACCATAGCATTAGCGGTCGCAACTTCCAGGTAAACAAGCCGGCTCTCGGCTGGATCTAATTTCGTCGGAAGGACTCGTAATGACACCAAAGTTATCTGGGCGAGTAAATGATCATATTTTATGCTAGAAATAAGGTCCAGATTGTAAAAAACTGAATTCCCCTTTAATACAGAGAAGATGTTATGCTTGTGTAATGTATTACATAATTAGTTTATGCGGTTACAGTAAAAGCCCTTTGGGTTGTTTCCTTCACGGACCGAGGAATGACTCAGAATACACCTGAGGATGAAGCCAGGTGCAAACTACTCACACCTGTCACAGGAAGCTTTGTGTTATACAACAGCTGTAGTGTATGACACAAGCTCATTTTGACTCCTAGGGAGCTGGTCGGGGGGAATAAGTATGTTTACTTGAGAGCTGAGAGCTGTTCAGGAGAGTCTAGTCTCCTTCAGCTGCTGCTTGTGCTGAGCCGTCACGCCCTGCCCTCTCATGGAGATCAGGAGTGGGAGAGCACACACACACACACACACACACACACACACACACACACACACACACACACACACACACACTCACACATAAACATGCACTGACCCTCCCACGATGGCCCTTGTTGTAACGGCGACTCGCGGAAGAAGCAGGGATCAGGGCGAGTGAGAGCTAAGGCCGATGCAGGAGAAGTGGAGTCGGAGAAATGAGGAAAGCAAAGATTATCCACTTCCCCCAGGGTCAGACGGTCTATTAGTGGTGACATATTAACCTAGCTTTTGCGATGAAGTAGGTCTAACCTTCTAGGTGCCACCCAAAATAAACCCCTCCTGTGCTTCTCTGGCTGCGCCGCTGCTGTTTTAGGTTCAGGTCTCATTCTTGGCTCCGTCTGTGTGTGTGTGTGTGTGTGTTGAGGTTAAATCTTCGCAGCTAAAAAGGACACAGCTATTTGTAGTTCCTTTCCCTCTCCTACACAAACAAGAAGCTATTCAAACACTGTCTCGTAAAAAAAAAAGACTGTGGATGGACAGAGTTGCCTTTTTTCCCCCACATATTCCCCTGATTTTTAACTAGACCATTATGGTGATTGACTGAGAGAGAACATTTCTATCAGCGGAGGGTAGGGGAGCATTAAGACAGTAAGGGCGCTGGGTCATTTTTATGCTAATTTGGAGCATTTCTCATGCATGTTACTCGCTCTCCTTCTCTCTCTCAGTCCAGCGGGAAGCTTTCTTCTGAATGAAAATTAAATTAGCCGTGTTTGCGCAAGGAACTCGGTGCATTTTGATGAAAAGAAAAACATTATTCCCACCGAGAAGGATCAGAAATACACTCCCGCTGCATTTCCTGTGCGACCTCCTCACGCTGGCTTTGCAATTCTGTATTTTTAACCTTTGCAAAACATCCCCAGATTGGATGTTGTCTGACGCACAATGCCTCTCTCAGTGGCAGTGGGTTTGTTTTCCAGGGGGAGCTGCTTTTCGCTGAATCGGGCTAACGACGGCGCGGCCTCGACGGCAGGAGCAATTTCAATCTCCTTTCACTGACGGGAGGCCCTGTGTAGACGACGTTGGCGGAAACTCTACACTGAGCACTTGAGGCGAGGCTCTTTGTGCTCTACAAAAGGCAGAAAATTTGCCGATTCATGACTGTACAGCGATCAAGTAGACTTGTACTTGGAACAGGCTGAATGCTGCTCATTGTTTTTAAAGGACTTGATCTTCGCAAAGGAACCGGGAGGCAAAATGGTGCGTTTCTGGTTGACACTCACTCTCTCAGGAATCACAATGAACCACCTGTCACTTTTTTTTTAATTCAGGTAAAACATATGAATGAATAACGGTGGGAAAGTCTCCACCCACCTCTTGTTTTTATGAAGAGGCGTCCTTTAACAAAATACAACCTAACTGAATCAATACTTTGAGTGATACTTACTGCTACTGCATTTACAGATTGCATTCACAAAGCTGCCAACAACCGAGCTGAGCCAATGATCCATCGAGGAATGGATTAATTACAGCTACTTCATCTGCTCACAAACAACAACAAGGACAACAAATCCCAGAGTTGTAGTGTTACCACTTCCCTTGCTGTTGTGTGTTTTTTTTAATTCTCCTATATGGAGGTCTGTACCACAAAAAAAACAAAACACAAAAACAAACAATGGCCCTGACCTTGTCTAGGTGTCTCCATGGAGACGAGGCCTCACTATAAAGCATTCCCCACTGTGTGCTGCTGACAGGCCGGCCCTGCTGAAGACATGCTCAACAAGTTCGAGAGCTGAGAGACACAACCTGCAGATTGTTAAACGCTCACTTCTACCATCAGGATATTTACATGAATGCATTTATAAACATGCTTGATTACTGTACTGACTGATTTGTGTTTTGTATTTAAGCTAAAACATGTTGAAGAGTGTATAGCTACAGTCAGTGATCCTGTCTGGTGTCGTCTGCTCTAAAGCTCCACTCGTATTCTTAGCCTTTAACGCCACAACAGGCTTTTGTGAGCAGAGTGAAAGCAGTAGTGAGATAAAGAAGTCCTCTCAGGTGCTCCATTCAGAGGCTGTGCGACCATCTTTATCCCTCGGGGGCTAAACATAGCTTTCCCGTTAGCCTCTTAAGTAAGGATGTTATCTCCTCTCTGGGTCTTTTACAGGAATACTGTCCACACAAGGCTACGTTCAAAGAAGACACAAATACAAACATCTACTGTGTATTCTCATTTTTATCTGAGAGATACTCTACTCACTCCCTGAGCTTTCAGATGTTTTGATTTTGTAATAAATTATGTTGTGAGTTGAGTTCGGTCTGTTTCAATTGGTCTTGTCACACAGAGAGAGGAGTAAGTGGCACTCGGTTTTAACTTGGTTATGCATGAAGACTTTAAAATCATTTTTTCCACTACCAGTCAGTTGGTAAATTAAACTGTTGCAATTGGACAACCAACTACAACAACAATGTTGTAATGCCTGTTTCTGATCTTTAGACTTCTTCTTTACACCTTAAAATGAGACACAATCAAACTGTGACCTCTCTGGTGAAAAACACACAGTCTTCCTGGCTGTCTTTACTATTCATGCTGTCCCACACAACACTAGTTGGGCTGGTTGGGCTTAATTCCCCCAAAACTAAAAAAAGTGTGAGTTCTCCATAAAGATGAAATAATTACATGAAACTACCGATTTCAAAATAAAAGCTGTTGCTGTTGCTGAAACAGTGTATAAAAACCTTCCTCTGTCTTGATTTTGGAGTGGGCCTGAATCTCAAACTGATCCATTACTATCTCATTCACAAATCCATCTCAGTGCACCTGTGACCTACTCACTCGCTCAAGGACAAGGAAAGCCCAATGAGCACTACGGGCAACAGGTGGTCCATGAAAGCCAGAGGCTGAGTCCCCTGAGGCAAGAGAGAGAGAGAGAGAGAGAGAGAGAGAGAGAGAGAGAGAGAGAGAGAGAGAGAAAGAAAGAAAGAGAGCAGGTGGCAAAAGGCTTAACCTGAGCTAAAATCCATCCAATGAGCTCATCTCCGCAGGCTTAGGCAGCTTCTAGTTGTCTGCTTTCTGCCAGGAAGGCTAGATCTGGGTACTCCAGTCCCACCCAGTCGGCCAAGTGAGCCATCAGCATCCTGTTAATCTGTCTGAGCACTGCACTGCCTATACAGTAGGCTAAGGCCATATGGTCACAGTAAGTTGAAGTGCCTGCAAAAGGACAAATTTAACTATATCTGAAATCTCAGCTCATATCGCAATCCCAATATCAGCTTTAATAACTGCAATGTGAGGTTTTTTTTTTTTTTTACATTATTGTATAGTCATTGTTTAAAGGTGGGCTGTCGAAATTAACGCAAACACCACCAACGCATGTTCTGTTATTTTGGCCTATATTTTGATTAGAGTTTGAATCATTTGCTGGTGTTACAGTGAAGAAACAGGAATAAGAGACGAGGACATTAAAGAGACCCCGAGGAGTTTGCTTTTGGTTATAAAAGAGTCTCATATTAATGTGGATGAATCTACGTTACCCACACTTGTTAATGGGTCCATTTTCGATAAATATATCGTTTTGTCTTTATAGTTATTTTGTTATTATATTTAGTGGTCGGGTCACCCAGCATTTCCTACTTTTGGTTTCGCGGGAATAACGCCACCGAATCGCCGTTTATGGTCGGAACTACGACGGTATCTGATCGTCTTCCAACCTCCGACTTTCATTCTTGATTAATGAAAAAACATTCTTGGCAATGCTTTCGCTTTCGTCCGTCTTGCGCCGGTCCAAGAATTTCATCGTGTGCGCGGAGGATCATGGGGAATGTAGTGTGAAAACACTTCGCTTTCCGAAACTCCTCGTAGTCCCTTTAATGGTGTAAACCTTTCCAAGTCAGGTCTACGACATGTTGGTGGAGCATGAAAACCGTCAGTCGTCTGGGGCTAACGATGGAGAGAACCTGTCGTGTTATTATTTGAGCAACTTGTTTTATGCCTTTGTGGGTTTTCTGGACAATGTTTGTCATTGTTTTTGGTTAATGTATAATAGCTGCACATCTCTCCTTCGTTAAAAATCCCTTTCAGCTACATTTTGAGGAATTTAATTGACTGATGGGCCCTAATGTGATTTGGGTGAGAGTGACAGCCACAGGTTAACAGATTCAGCTCTCCCCTGCTCTGTAATCCCGTCGCAGCGTTGTTGTGGCGGACCTCACTACATCCCCTCCATTCATGTGAGGGTAAACCAGGTTAAACAGCAGTGTGCATAATTAGTGTGTATTGTAAGCTCCGCTAATCCTTCACTACAAATGTGCATCACTGAACCTGATGTACAGTAACCCCACAGAGACAATACAGCATATCTGTCCATTTATAATTCTCTGCACAGACGTAATACAGTATGAGAAAAATCAACAAACTGCAGGTGAGTGGAGACAATAACAAAGCCTTATTGTGGAGGCCGTGTGGTGTCCTGCTGCTATGCTCTAATCCCGTGAGCCCAAGCCTGTTTTAATGATGTCATGGCAGACAGAAGTGCTGATGTTGTCCTTAAGACTTGGTGTAATTGAATTACTTCTGAGAGGACAGACAAACAAGTCAGACCTCAGCGTCCCCGTGGATTATCCATTTCTAGAAACGTCGGGTAGTAAAATCCCTCGGCAGCATCAGCAAAATCCACCGATGCAGGTCCGTTGTGTGAAAATGATTTTTCACTGTAACATTCGTCACTGTTGCTCTGAGTCACCGGTGTCAGCAGCTGCTGTGCTGTTGCATTTTCTGGCTTCGTCTTGGTTCATTAGGAGAAGCTGCCCACCGACAAGTCTACCCCGCTATGCTACACAATCTGCCTACGCACAGCGAGGACGACACCTCAGCAGGTTTCCAAGTCACAATGCTCATTATCATTTGCGATGCCTCTATCATCATCATCACACACTCACCGGCGGTACCGCTAAATGGTCTCCAAGAGGGACCAGTTCAAAAGCGAGCACTGCCGGTAAGTATGGTCTCCATGGGGCTCCATGTACATACTGTACTGTATGTCCTTCTCTTATGGGAGGTCACATGGTAGCAGTGTGATTATATAGGGGGCAGGGGGTCGAGCTCTAAGGACAAGATCCTCTCAGGAATAAACTCCTCTCCCTGCAGAGCCACAACAATCTTAGTTAGTTTGAATATTTCTGTGCAGCTCTGACGCAGGTCTGATTTATCATTTGCTGTCCACTGTTCATTCAAAAAACATTCCTGTCACGGTTTGCTCTGATGGAAAAAAACACTTAGCATAATGGCTCCATTCAAAGCAGTTTACTTGCCAAATAAATTACAAAGCCATTTAAAACTGGTAAAAAAAACAACAAAAAAGCAGACACAAGTGGGACCAGAGTGAGCAGAGCCAGGAATAAAGCTGTCAACATAATAAATAATTGAAATACACAATATTATCATCTTCATTGTAGATTAAAACACTTGTTTTTTTCATAATTAATTAGTTAGGTTAGCTAGTTCGTTAGAAGGCAAAGGCCTAAAAGGAAAATATTGAAAAGTTGCAATTTTTTAAAACACGATTAAACAGTAATTCTGTTGTAGGAACATAAAATGAACTTTTGTAAGAGTTCATTTTCCAAACCAATAGTTTATTTACAGATACTATCTGTTGATTAGACACAAGGTAACTAATAAAGTAAACTAATGAGAAAGTGACAGAAGTAAGAAGTGAGTGAGTAAAGGCTGGTTGTGAGTTTTAGCAAAGGCCAGTGAAATCAACTACGTGACAGATGTTAGCAGCTGTCACTATTATCTAATTTGTGTTCACTTTATATCCCTTAAATGAGCCTTTTACTAAAAACATATGAGTTTCTATGTGCAGCACTTAGAGAGCAGGCGTGTAATTTTAGACAAATCCATCTTTCTTTTCAGGTACAGTAATGATGCATCTATGTAACTGTATTGTGTGTTGCTAAAGGAGTCAAGACCTGGTGTTTTTTCTTGTCTGTGGGGTTACTTGAGGTTAATATAAAAGGATACCACTGACATCAGCCTCTCTACATCACCAATACTGAAATATGTTTCTTTTCAAATCTTTCTGACTTCTCTCTCCTGTGAACTTTTGTCTCCTGTATTCTTCAACCCATTAGTCTTTTGTGTTACTTATTTCAGAAGCGCTGAGCTGTTTTACAAGCATTTTCCTCCAAATTGCACATGTGAAAGAAGTTGTTTAAAGCCTTTTGTGGTTCCGCGGGAAGCAAAAAAGAAACTGATTAACTGCCTACATCCTGATGTAACCTGAAGACTATAAATCTGAAGATGAATAAAAACACAGCAGCATTGAGATAGAAAGATGAAGTGAGCTAACTAGACCTCTAATCACGGCCTTGAGGCTAGTGGCTCCAGGCTACCATTAGCCAAACTGTCACCTGTCAAGTTGCATTGTGGGTAATGGGTGCAAGATCTTGACCAGGGAGAAGAATATGTGGACTCTCCATCATTTCAAGTGCAGGGCTACACTGGTGGAGTGGTTTCTGACTAATTAGCCGACTGAAAATGACACAACTCTTAGATGAATCCATAACAGCGGTAATTATCAGCAGCTCCTCTAATTTTCAGTCTGTTATCGTTCACGTCAGACAGAGACGCTGGGAGGATGAATTGCCTTCAGCACAAATGTTTCATGGAGCTGTTACACCACTCCACAGTTGTTGATATCCAATTAAACCGCGGGCAATCACTATAGCGAAGCCGCCGGCCGTCCGCTTGTGAAAGAATTTGTATTCGTCAGAAAGGTCAAAGCCTCCTGCGTCAGGTCTGAGTCATCCAGCGTTCGTTTACAAACGAAATGTGACATTTAAGGCTTCACACTCAAACGAGACGGTTTTTTAAAATATGAGACCGGACCGGAGGCTTTACCGAGGTCCCTGCAGATACTTTATCTGTGCAGGGAACTGAAACAGAGACAAACAACACACGCTGACCCCCATCACTCACTGCCATACACAGAGGGGAACAGGATATTGACACACACACACACAGAGCGGTAGAATAAAGGATGACCATCTCACCTGGTCATCCACTCTGTGGGCCACGATCGTCGCCGCCTCCTCCTGCTCGGCATCGCTGAGCGGTCGGATCCTCAAGGCAACCTGCAGCACACAGAGAGAGTTCAGTCGTCCTTGAGTTTAATCCACACAAACACACAAATGCAGGTATTTAATTCATTGAAATTACAGGCTGGAAACTGATGGGGAGAAATGACACTAAGAGTACACAAGAGTACTCTACTTATACACTAAGTGAGCTCTTGTTTACAAAGGAGTCTGTGTTGATGCAGCTCTAATAACGGATGCATGGAAGTGTGGTTAAGAGATGAAGTCTGGTTCAATGAAACTCAACTCACAACAGCATCAGTTCACGTGCTGCAAATAAATGAAGAAGCTTCAACAAGTCTGAGTCACGACTGAGCTGCATTATATGTTGACAGGGTCTAAACACCTAGTTATCTTCATCTCAGCATCATAGATTTTGATTTAAGGACCCACCTGATTAATCATCTGATCTGAGCCGTTGTATCAGCATATGTGCTGGCCAATAAAAACCAATACAAATTCTTTTTCAGACATTTTTTACACCTTAATATCAGCTCCTAAAAAAATTCCACATGGGTTGTACCTTAGTTTTCATATTTAAAAAAATAAAAATAAAAAGGAAATCTGTCCAAATGTATGCAGGAATATGAAATACAAATACTACATGAGTAATTCTTTAAAATGTCAAGATTTTTCCATGCACCAAGAAATAAAGAGCAGTCATATTCATGTTTAAACCAAACTGCTTTTTTCCTTATTATCCTTGTTTTGACATGTTTTTTTTTTTTAACTTCTCGTTGGTTTCCAGCCCCACAAAGCAAACACATGCAGGTTGGGTCAAGTGGAAACTCGGTTTTTCATTATATATATATATATATATATATAAATATGAAAAGTGTTTGACTGCCAGTGTGCATTAGCTCTGCTCTGTGGCAGACCTGTGCCCTGCCCTCTGCCCAGTGCATGCTGGGATAACTCACACACCAGCAGCTCTATAGAAAAGAAAACAAATGGATGAATGGGTCGATTAACTCGTGTCGTTCCACTGTCCACTTTTAATCACTCATGTTGATACTCATGGGGAGTTTCATACAGCACACATCTGAAACTGTGCCACAGACACCTGTAGCGTTTGCAGGTAAATTAACCTTCAGTTTCCTGCACTGCATTGTTTTGGCACAAACACTAAATGATTGAATTATTACATCCATACACTCATCAGAGTCCCCCTGCAGCTCTAATTTCCCCTCCCCGCTGGATTTATTTCCATTAAGTAGTAAAAAAAAGCTTCTAATGGGAATAAAATGGGGTGAAAACATACAATAACAATCACAGCAGTGGAGGCTGTTGCTGTTTCTAAGCAGTAAGAAACACTGAGTTGTGCAGTACTGTTGAACACACTGCATCATACCTGGGCTTTTATGGGTAGTTTTATTAATCTACCTTGGTCCCACAAGAGCAACAATGGTGGGATAATAAGGTCGCTCCTCTGTCAGCACCCTGTAGAAAGTGTATTACATGCTGGACAAGAGAGAGGCCAGGCAACTGAAACAGCCACTTCAATAATTCAGATATAGGCTGCAGAACACAGCGCAGGCAGTGAGGGGCTGGAGAAACTAACCTATAACATCAATAGGGCTGCAGGCAGTTATCTGTATAACTCTGAAAGGCACTTAAAGGTAATTTATCATTTGTGTGCAAATGCTTGGTTGATAAGACGTCAGAAACCAGTGATAAACTCCCTTTATAATGCCCTAAAGCAACAGGTGACATTTTTAAAATGTCCAAAACCAAACAAATATAGTATCTTTTATGAAATAAGACAAAGAAAATTAGCACATTCTCACTTCTGATAAACTAAACCCATCAAAAGTACACTCAACAGACACTTTATTAGGCACACCTGTACAGTAAGTCCACTTTTATGCAGCCTATAGTCATAGGTGTTGAATAAATTATATGTTTGTGAGGTCACAGTGGGTGGTGATGCTGCACTGTTCTGAATTTTTGAATATAAATCCCAACTATTTATAAAATGCACAGAACCAGAGCATATGGCACAACAGAAGAAAACTTCATGGCAGACTAGTGTGCCTAATAAAGTCAAAGCAATGAATAAGAAATTCAAGAATCTAAATAAATGATCTAATTAGGAATAAAAGAGGATGTTAGAGTGAACTCACGGTGAGCTGGTGGTCCTTGGACTCCCCCGTGTCCTTCATGGTCACTTTCAGGTTAATGGGCGTCAAAAGCAGACGGGACACTGGACCATCCTGTTGCTCTCTACCTGCCGCCGCCTCCTCGGGGACAAAACCACCTGCAGCCCACACTGTTGGAGCAGCTACTGGTTCGTCTCTGCGGAGGAACCGCCGGAGTCTGGACCGACTCACCGAGAGCCGAGTGAGTCCCACCTCAGTTGTGCCTCCGTGCTTCAAAGTGCGTCGACGCTCCGCTGTTTCTTTCTTCCCCGTGCGTTTCTTCTCGGGAAGACGAGCGCGAGAGAAGAGGAGGAGGAGGAAGAGGAGGGAGGGAGGGGGTCGATGAGAGAAGAGCCCGGAGAGGGGCAGGTAACACCGGCAAGAAGGAGGAGGAGGAGGAGGAGGAGGAGTAGGCAGGAGGAGCCCACCACCTGCGACGTTTACTTCCCTGTCCCCGTCTGTCTGTCGCTCCCCTCTCCGCTGCCCTGCTGCTCAGCGTGTGTGCGCGCGTGATCGTGTGCGCGTGCGTGTGTGTGTATGAGTGTGTTGTCCCTGGAGATCTGCAGAGCACCGGTGTTAAGCTGCCTACTGTAAACAACAGCACTTCCGCTTCACTAATAAAATCGTGGTCTGGTCTTTCTCTTTGCGTTGAGTAGGCTACATTAAAAAAAAAATACACGTAGGCTATGACCTAGATTTACTACTTTTTATGTCTGTCACCAAATTTAAACAACAAATGTAAACATTAACGGATTTTATAATAATTAATGATTTATATTTAGCTAACTCTTTTAAGTTTTCCAGACAAATTGTTATAACATATAATTTAACCTCAACAGCTTCTCATGCAAAACTTCAAGCACTGATAATATCAGTAGGTAATTCAGCTTCTACTGTAACACTACACTGACATCTGCTGGAAAAAGGAAATATTACCTGACTGTCAAAATGATCAGATAGAGTACAGTAGTTATTAATGTGGACATTTTCTACAAACAAAACAAAATGATAAAAAAAAACAAGGAATAGAATAAAATAAAAAAGCAAGGTAGTTTCAAACAAACAAATGGCCCGACCACCTATAGTCGCTCTAAAAAAAAAAAACATAAACAGAAAACCAGACCCCCAAAATGACTCAGTTTCTTCCTAGCCATAAAAAAAAATCCATTAATAACAAAAAAAAGTTAATGTTGATGAAACTTTATGAACTTTATACTGTTTGTCTTCTAGTTTTGATGCTCAAAAAGCAACAAATGACAAATGAAATTCAGTATGCAGACTCATTTTGAACAAAAACTGATTTAAATGAGGGTTCATTTTACATTCACACAAAATATACTTCTTTGTTTGGCATGTGTCTGTTTTTTTCTACAAAGAAATTCAACACATAGTTAGAAAACTGTAAAATTACACCCACACCTTTTCTCTCATCAACATATTGGTTGTCTTTGCACAAACAACCCACTCTCAGTGTGGTCTTATTAATAAAAACAAGAAGCTGCAGCAATAATGTGGGTTCACTGTTTATTCATCCAGTTTCAGACGACTGTGGAGATGTTTAAAAATTTTTTTTTTTTATTAATGTTGGATGTTTGTTTGCACAAATGTCAGGTAAGAAAATCTCCGACTGTGAAGAGTGGGAGGTGAATTTTTTACACTTGTGAGCTCTCATAAATACCCAGCTTTAAGACCGCCCCCGATAATATTTGACAACAAAACCAAGACACGGCAGGATATACCCAAAACTGGTTTATTCAACTCACAATTAGACCCCACAGTCTGAGGTCACACACATAAAATTAAGCACCACTCTCGAGTGCGTGTGGTTTAACATGCCGAAAGAAACAACACTTAATAAAAATCATTTAATGAATGACACTGCATGTATTAAACTCCTACAGAAAACCACTGTTAGTCAATCCAGATGTGTTTGGATGAAAATAGTTACCTGAAAATTGTCATTAATTCTAGTTAGAGCAACTCAGCTTCCCAAGTTACAGCAGAAATTACAACTTTATTAGTTGAATTAGATATGCAGATGATATGAATCAATGGCCCTTTAAGAAAAATACAAAAGAAGAGTGATCCTATGTGACATTGCCACAAAAAACTAGAAAAAATATATAAAAAAATGGCACATTGTTGAAACAAAAAAACCAAATCAGAATAAGACAACAGTCTGTTATTGTACAATTTATTTACAGAAGTCGTGCTCTCGTCTCCAGAGATTCAGAAACACAAGGCTTCACTCGCAGGTGTGTCTGTGTATGAATGTAAATAAATTATATATCTCAGCAGAACCTCCTGCTGCGTGCTGCCAGTGCTGGGCTCGTGCTTCACAAATATCAAGCGTGAAGCATCAGACGTAGAAAACATTACGGCATGTTCACATTTTTCTCTTCGGAGACCTGGGTGTAAGTCGTCAGAAGTGACGCACGTCTCCTTTTTCAAAGCTTTGAAGGGTTGAAGATCAATTCTTTTCAAATTGTCTTTTCTTCTTTTCTTTTTCATTGGAAACATGTTGCTTTGTTTTGACTGCAGTGAGGAATTAACCCTCAAAATTGCCCCTATAACCAGTGTTTAACCTGCACAACTCAGGTACCGGCAAATATGTGTTCCCCCTGGATGCGTGAGGCCGATTTAAACAGTTCTTGTTAAAAAAAAAATGCTTGAGTCAGGCAGCGAGGAACACGACGGATTAAGATTAAGTTCTTCAACAAAACGATTCATTCGGGGCAGAAAAGTGAGATTAATCATTTACGAGCGAACCACACACGGACAACAGTACAGATATGGTTCATTTGTCCCAAAGTCCTGGACAAACTAGATGTCACACTGTTCTTTGTGATGCTTGGAGGAGCCACACACTCGGCCTCTCTCTCGTTCGGTGTGTGGCAGGTTTGTGTGTGTCTGTATGAGATGCGGTTTCCCTCCTCGGGCAGATAAGGAAGTCTACGCTTGGAAGTCGTTCCCAAAGTGTCTAATCTGTTCCTCGGTCATGGACAGATAGGTGGCCCTCATACTGGGGGAGTACTGTGGATCAGAGACAAACACAAAGACACACACAGGGAGGAGATTACAGGTGGACTCAGGTGAGCCGATGGTCAGATTTCACACTTTTACACACTGAGCCTAACCTCCAGCTACAAGGAGAGAAAATGTCATGAGGGGTTTCAAAGAATAATGCACTGGAAATCCATCTTTTGAGCTTCAAATTCTCACTCTGTGAAGTTTATATCATCAGCTTGGGTTTACAGCAGTTACATTAGATTATAATGGAGATCCAGGATTTTTAGATTAAGTACCACTCCTGCTATAGAGACAACTTTAACATAAATATCGAGTGAACTGTGCTGCAGGAGCAGTAAGAAACATTGTGACATATTCTGGCATATTTTGCATAAAAGATGGTTCTACATTTTTAATGTTTTTACTTATTTATGAGTTTTGAACTCAATATTCAGCCAAATTTCTTCTGCAGCAGCAACGAATGACATTAGATTTTTAATCTTATTTACAAAAATGAAGATTTTGCCACTTTTGGATTATTTTTCTTAAGACCAAATTCATGCACAGCATCTTATTTGAGAAGTTTTACTTCTTTGGTTGCATAAAAAAGTGAGAAAACATGAATATTTCAGTAACATTTCATAATTATTCACTATTAAGCATTAGTTTTAAATGATTAATTCGTTAAAAGCATCCTCCTTACATTATTATGTGTTATAAATGTTTGATTCTGGATTAATGAAATAGCACAGGTCTAAATCATTGTATGTATAAGTGCAGCATAAATGTACAATTAAACAGTTTGTTCATCATTTACTGACACTTTATAAATCCTGAATCCATAATTTATTAAGTATGAAAATACAGGAAGTTGCAAATAGATGCCCTCATTAATACAGAGTTAAACATTCATAACTTTGTTTATAGACTTAAAACTAACTAGCATCAATGAAGGAAGAATACCTTATAAATGGCAGATTAAATATTTAATAATGATGCTCAATAGTGTGCGGTCATTAAGTTCAGTGTTACCCATTTAACATTTGAGATTTTTTTTTACTTCTTTGTAAAATAAAATAAAATAAAGTGGAAAAACTTTTATATTTCTTTCGTAATTGTTGCCATTGGTAATTAGAAGTAACATTAGCATCTTATAATGTCATATAATATCTATTATTTCATTATAACTGCTGTTAATACAAGCTAACAGAGGCCCCTTTATACCTGCAGTCCACAGCAGCAGAGCATTTGAAGCTAAAAAAAATCAGATTTTTTGTGTTTTTCTTTCACTCACCAAATGTACAATTTGCTTTGACATTAACAGTTCTGTCTAAATCCGGATGAAATAAATTCAAACAAACTGGTGCTAAACACCTTGTGGCACTAGGACTGAATGACTGGAGCAGGAATGCATGCACAGGGGCTAACTGTGAGTGTAACTACAGTGCCACCCTGTGACCACCAGGGGCAGACATCCCTCACTTATCCAGTAGTCTACCACTGTGTAGAATGAAGACAACAGGTTGTGATTGTAAAGCCATGCCAAACAGGAAAACTGCACAGGAACCAAACAGAGTGATGTGAGGTGATGTAGAGGTAAAAGACGGAGATGCAACAGAGGAAAAGTGTGTGTGTGAGGTGGGGGAGGAAGTGGAGGAGGAGGAGAGTTAAACCTGAGGAAGAGTTGAAAAGACTTACTCTGTTTCTATACTGCTGAGAGTATATCTCCAAAAGTTGATTAAAAGAAAGAGGAAATATAGAAATGAAAGATAAAAAAACAAACAAACATACACATGACAAACGGACAAACAAAAAATATATAAAAGAAGCTGTTAGCGGGAGACGACTGCATGGTGCTGTACAGTTGTAGTCATGAGGGAGACGTTAATTACACATTGCTGGTATTAATTAAGGAAGAAGTCATAAGGCAGAGTACAGTGCATCACATTTCCTGGTCCAGTTAGAAACAAAGGCTGAAGGTTAATGAGAATGACGACTGACACCAAAGCAAAAACTGATCTGAACTGTTCTCTTTCATCTACAAAAATAATCCACTGTGGGGGGATAGATCTAATCCATGCAAATTAAATATTATCAATATATTTCTTTATTTTTAGAAAAACTAAATAGACAGAACCTTATATATCCTTTGAAAATATATTATTATTAGATTCCTGCTGTTCTTAGTCATATAGTACATACACAGCAGGCTATATACTGTATGTGAGGCTGTGCCCAATGAAAATTTAATCCTAAATGTTTCTATTTTTATCTCCTTCTCCTTCATGTATGACAGGAGACAAGTGGCCCAGTGGGGGGCCAATGTACTCGATAAGAAAGAAGAGCTCCAGTGTCAACACTGGGTAAAGACCAGTGTCGCTTTCTCTCGGGATTTGGCCTGAGAGAGGCTAAATGATGTTCACTTCATGATTAAATATTAACTACATTACTTCTCCTCTCCTTGCTTTGGTGCTGTGAGTCTGTCCGATCTAAGTTACAGAGGGCAGAGAAAGGCACGGTGCACAGTGAAAGAGTATCTCGTTAAAAACCTTTGAGAAATCGTTTTAAATTTTTAAAAAAAAGGAAAGGGAGGGCTGTTAAATATGGCTTCACACTTCACAGTGATGTAAAGGTGAACTTTAAAGGAAGGAAGTGCGCTGAGTCACTGTGGGGAAAGTATAAATTAAATCTATGACCAGCACTTATTTATATAGACAACTTCCTGTGCTTTGCGGGTTAAATGTGTCTGTTATAGCTCAGTGTGAAGTGATGTCATAGAGAGGACTTGGCCTCCGGGACCCAACGCACCGAAGGGGGCGGAGATCCTCGTCCTATCAGAGGCACGTTCTCGTACCGTGGGTTTCCCCCGAACAGGGCAGTCTGGTTCCTGAGAAAGAAACCGGAGAGGTGATTCAGAGGTTGCAGCTATTCTAGAAATCGGATTTCACAGTTTTAAGCTTTAAGCGTTTTTTTTTTTTTTTCTTTTTCCCTTCACTTACATGTATTCAGACATAGGGGCGTTAGAAACGGCGGGGGCGGGCGGGTGCAGGCTGTTCTGGCTGCCCATGCTGCTGCTGTAGCTGCAGAAGCTGTGCATGTTGGTGTGGTTGGGGTTCTGAGATCCTATCCTCCTCGCCCGGGGGTTGAACGGGTCCTCCTCGTCGATGTCGTCGTAGTCTTGCTCCCTACGAGAAACAACGGAGAAGCTCAGTGATCGGTTTAGTTACAGATACTGCGTGAAGTGGACAAGGATGGATGGATGCCTGTCCTTGTTGTAAAACCAATGAGAAGTTACTTATTGTTTTTTGCTTGGCTGATTTGCCTCCTCATCAACACCACACATGGAGTCAATTGAGTCAATTATTAACTTCCTCATTAAGTCGTAACTCCTCTTTTCTTCACCTCTTAGAAAATCTCAACCTACACA
Organism: Trachurus japonicus; assembly: GCF_045865225.1. Lineage (NCBI taxonomy): Eukaryota > Metazoa > Chordata > Actinopteri > Carangiformes > Carangidae > Trachurus > Trachurus japonicus. Next base: position 10,759,094 of record NC_140925.1, read on the forward strand.
TAGATTCGGTTTGGCTTCACATCCTTATTACTGATGCTTAAAATGAATAAACATCCATAATATCTGCTTAGACATGACATACAAAGATGCTTCTTACTGTTTATGTTCAAATTTGTTGTTTTTAGGTTTCCTTTACGATCAAAGGAACCCAATTTACAGGTTGATCGCAAACTGCTACTAGTTAATTCAGCCAACCTTTAATGGAGCCAGTTTGATTTATTATAGCTAATTAAGGGATAAAAAAAGAGGGACGCATAGAGAGCGTACCAGGCAGGCATCGGTTCGGGTCTGACATGAGGTCCTATGCTGTTTATAATCTAACTTTCCTTTCAGTCTGTTACTGTTCTAACCGAATAGAGGAAAAAAAGCCCCAAAATATTTTTTAAAAGGCTTTACAAAAAGAAAAACAGTGGTTAAGCTGACAACTAATGCCTGTTTTCATCCGACAAAGCCTTACTGGAGCACGATGATCCGAAAAAGTGAGAAAAAACAGAATCCATTATTACTTTTTGGGCAGACTATCAATAATTTGTTGAAATACTAAGTTGTGTTACTTTTGTCTGAGTAGCAGCCACACAGTTATAGTCAGATTAAACTTGTGTAAATGTTTAAGTGTGTTCAAAAGTGTATATTATTTCCAATCGCAGTCAAAATCGAACCACTGGTGACATGTTTTGACATATCTGTGTAATCAGTGAAGTGTAACACAGCAGGAAGCAGACAATCTTTCATTGAGTGGTGTTTTCTAGGAAACACCAGCTCTCCAAGATCCTCTGAGATTTGCATCCACACACTCTGCAGTCAGGAAACCAAATCTCAGAGAAAGATCAGGTGGGTTTTGTTGTTTCCTGCATTAAAAAAAAAACATTGCTCCAGGTAGTTCACATCCCTACAGCCACTGCTCACACCTGCATTACTACATGATGATAATATAAATGACAAGGATGCAATGCTAATGCCACGGAAAAGACGGGAAATTAATCTAATGCTAGGCTGTGCTTTCAAAGTCGTAGCCTGTAGCATGCAAAATAAGCTGCGTGGTGCTTTAAATGGATGAACAGTCATGTTTCAAAGTGAGGATATGTTTACAAGGAGGAAGAACACAGTAAACACTGATTAATGCCAGAGATTTATCAGCTACTTTGAGAAGGTGTTTTGCCGTCCAACACCTGGCAGGCCGACAACAGAATTTGCATTTGTATCAAAACAACTGGGCTCTTGTACAATAATGTGAAAAAATATTCACACACATGCATGGGCTGGCTGATACAGTACAGAGTGTGATGCCGCATAGAGATGTGTGCACGATGAGGGAATGAGGGCGCTCAGGCAGGCAGGCAGACGAGCAGAGAACGAACTGACCTGGAGGCAATTTGTCTCCATGCCCTGGGAATGGCACACAGCATGACAGTGAAGGCACAGGCTGCAAGGATGGAGAAGAGGCAGAGGTAGAGCACACCCTCCACCCCGTCATAGCACACCCCCACCATCGCGTCCAGGTAGTCCTAAAGAGGTCAAACACAACATGAATGAGCACAAATGAAAATGGCGAATGCACGGTTTTGCTTTTCGTTTCGTTCGACTCCTAACCGCCGCGTCTGAATCCAAAAAGTGAGGTGGAGATGAATGAGAAAGCACTTGTGTGGTCTCCAGGACGGCACACACACACTTCATTCATTCCGTGCACATTATTCATGTAAACCGCACTGCAGTAACAAGCAATACGAGTATGTTCGAGTCAGACGGATGCAGGAAAACACAGAGAGAGAAGTTGATCTTGTTAAATTTCAAATATTCTGTCTGTTGTGCTTTTCTCTGCTCTGTTCCCGGCTCCGCTTTTAGTCTTACGCTGAAATCCTGCGTGGCCACTTACTCTCCTGTTGACCTAGTTGTGCTGCCGTGATGCCAATTAGGATGCAGCGTACAAACCTTATTGAGCCCCCTGCAGTCCAGCAGGGCGGTCAGCTGGTGCAGACCGGCCTCCGACGAGTTGAGCAGATGCTGGATGCCCAGAAGGTCTCTCTGTGGAGAAGTCACAACATCACTGAAAAACAGCCCCATGCCTATTCTTATAATAATTAGACTTCAGCTTTATTATGAAGCAGGAGTTGTCGTGTTTGTGTTGGAGGTACCTCCGCTGTGGGGAACAGGGGTACTGCAAACTGCAGGAGGCTCTGGATCTGGATCTGCATGGTGGTCAGGGACCTCTGGAAGATGGTCAGAGGCTGCAAACAAGACAGTGAAGAGCGTGCAAATGAAGAGCAGCATTGATCTTACATAAAATAATCCTTATGGGAAAGTCATAATGGAAAAGAGAGCACACGCAGGGAAAATAAAGGTTAAGACTGTCCCACTGCTAGATGATGTGATGTTTCTCAAAGAGTAGGAGCAGACTTCTTGTACTTTTATGAATTTATAACACATAGATAAAAGCATAGTATCCTACCCTGTAAATCCATTTGGTGGTGTATCGTGCGGTGGTATGGATCACTTTCGATAAAAGAAACAGCTGTATGGAGACGGATTAACATCTAAGCAGCTTTTGCTTCACTCAACACTTTGTTGCTGTTTTTTTAAAGCTGCAAATGTAAATATTTAACCTTTTGAGCATGTAAATAATAATAATTGTGTCGACATAAATATGTAGTGTATATGAACTGTAGGCTAACATAAGCTATGTAAATCAAAAATAGTGCACTCTTAAATGCTAATAACTAGAGTAAAATCAAAGGGCATTTGTCACAAAGGTTTATGAATAAAAGAACATATGATATATGGAAGACAAAAAAAGCAAATGTTAATCTGTGATGTAAATAAATGCTGCTAAGGCTAAACTAGGCTAATTAGCTTTCAACAGATGACTTCATCAGCTGTTGACATACTCAGTCTGTGGCAAATCAAACTCAATTACAAGTTTGTTAAAGCATCATTTTTGTTCCCATGAAACTGGTGGGAAAACATTAGGTAAAATGATAAAGTTATTTTAGCTAATGCTAGCCGGAGTAAGCAGTCGCAGAATTTTACCATTTTTTTTCTAAAATTGTCTAATATATATTATATTTTTGTAAAATTAGAATAAATTCTTGTATTAACTGCATTGTGGCCTTTTTCGAGCAGGAAAACATAACAGAGAGCGACTCGTGTAGCTGGGGTTGGTCATTGTAGCCTTGTAGGTTCATGTCCCCACCAACAGGGGGCACAATAACTCCTCCACATTCAGCTCAATAGAACTGGATAATCACATCCTGCCTGAGAGACAGCACCTTGTGCACCATGTCTTTTTTAGTTTGATTATCATTCAAGCATGTCCTTATATGAAATAATCGTTTACAACTTCGAGTAAAATTGTGTCTTCACAGTCACACAACCTAACAGGGAGCCTTGCCCTGTGGCACGGTGTTAAATTGAAACAGGATATGGTCAATTACTTCAACTATCCATAAATGTAATTGCTTTCCTCTGATCTGACTTTTTTTTTTCTGGATCTGGATGACTGTCCATGGTAAAGCTTTTCTCTGCTGCACTGTCTACTGGCGTGAGCAGATTTAGTGATTTTTTTTCTTCTTTTTTTCATTTTTACTTTTAGCTTTGGTTATAGCTTGTTCTGCGCCAAATCAAGTAAAAGTAGGACAGCGAAAGTGGAAGGAGGAGGACAGCAAGAAAAGGTAGACGTCGGCGTTAGTAAGAATAGAAAAATAGCTGCTGAAGGAAGAAGAGCTGAAGCAGGAGTGATGTGAAATACAAGGGCACAGAGGGCAGAGCTACAGGGCGCTGCTGCTGCTCGGGCTAAGAATACATGAGAGCGAGAGGGCGTCACGAGAGAGAAACTCAAAGAGGTTGTGTGTTTGCAGGTCAGCGTGAACTCCTGTAGCTGCCAGCGTGCTTGTGAACTTTGCACCTGTTGGGTATCTCTGTGGCAGGAGAAAAAAAAAAAGGGGAGTGCTGACTTTGTTTACCAGGCAGGGAGAGTGTTGTCTGCCCTCTGCTGCTGTGCTCTTGTTATCCTCGGGGCATGTCCACAAGATCCAGATAATAAGATCTGAGCTCTGCTGGGCCGGAGCTCACCGAAAATTGACTTTACCACTGACATCAGTCAGCGGTGAAGTCGGTGATGTGACCCAAAACCCTTTGCTTTTGTATCTCTGAAGAGGAACCTCAGAAGAGAGGGTGGAGGAAGAGTGAATTGGTTCATCTAATCTGCAATTTTATTGCCTGTGTCTTGGCGGCCTTGTGCAACTTTGGCGTGTTTTAGCTTGTTTGCCCGATATCTGCCAAAGAGTGAAGTAATACAGACGCAGAGGAGGAAACACAGAAATGACAAAACTGTAAATCCTGCTGGCGTGGTGTGAGGCGAGTCGGAGAGAAGGAGCTTGATAGAGATGAGGGTTGAGAGGAAGCGAAATGAACTCCCCATCGTTCAATAGATGTCTAGACGTTTCTCTTCCAACAAAGTTTATTTGAAAGACGTTAACTGTTGTCTAACCTGCTTATAAAGGCAACTTCACCTTTATTCTGCCATTGTGTTATAGAGAGAGTGAGAGAGAGCGGATGAACTGCAGCAAAGGGCCACGGATCAGACGGGAACTAAGCTTTTATAATACGTGCTCTACCAGGTGAACCACTGAGCGCCAAGTGCCTTTAAATGACTGTTCCAGTATGTTTTAAGGACCTGATTTAAATTCAAATATAGTCATTGTTGTGGCAGAAGGAGGTGGATTAAGAGAGGAATCAGTTGGTCGAGACACAGATGTCAGATGGGGAGTCTCTTTATTCACAGCAGCACACTAACAAGCTTAAATCATATCAAAACTGCTATTTTCTGTAACCCATACACAGCGCTGAAACAAGTTCAAAACCTGTTTATAGGCTATATTATTGAATCAGATATTTCCTGATTTGAATATGATCACTTTTTTCTTTAATTCCTTCTTAGGCAAAAGATTTTCAGCATTCAGATCAAAATGTGTTTTCCAAACCGAGTCAAATTCAGATATATTTAGTTGAACCATTGGGGAAGGCTGCAGACATATGTCATGATTGAGTGTCCTCAGCTACAGCTGCGCTCCGGCCTGGTGTCAATAAAATGCTAATTTTCAGCCACACTTGGCTTCGTTTTAGTCGCCTTGACATACAGCAGTTGGCAGTTTATTCTAAAGCTTCTTACCTGCTGGAAGGGGTTTGAGAGAGTCTGGTTGCAGTAAAGGTAGTAATGAACAATATCTGTGGAGAAAAGAGGAGAAGACACTGATTCATTTCCATTCATTCATTTTTCTCTTAACTGAAACACAATTACTGTCAAGGCTGCCGCTTTACAGCATCATTAATGTAACATTAGTCATGACTCGCGCTGAAGCTCACCAGCTCCGATGATGCTCTTCGTCTGGCTCATGAGGTACTTGTCAGGAGACACACAGAAATCACTTGTACCCTGAAATGAAACAGTAGACAACAAAGACAGAGCTGAGCAGAATGCAGTAAGAAGGATGAACACACAACTTCAGAGGGGAAATAAATTTGAGTGTCAACTACTAAGTACTCTACCTGACATTAATATTTCATTAACACCTCCAAAGTGCTTTTGACAAAGCTGAATAATAACATGGATGACTATCATCTTTATCACTTCTTGACGCAGGGAGGAAAATAAAGAGGTTGGCACTTATAATCCATTTAAACATGTCTAGACTGGAATACTTTTCAGTTCTGTCAGTCACAACCACTTTCACTCCACTGCACAGCGCTAACAAGAAACCTGTCTTAGCAGAAAAAAAGTAAAAAAAAAAAAAAAAAAAGAAAGGGGGGGGGGGGGACCGCGGCCTCCCTCGAACTGTGCCGGCTGAATGCTAAATGTCCCCCGGGCTCAGGACAAACACAGTGCGTGTAGCTTAACCTTCTCTGGGGGGTACGCTAATGAGCCCCACACACAGATGAGATAAAGTGAGCAGAGTTCCTCGGCGAACCCGAGCCAGTTTGTCAGAGACGGGGGAAGCGGATGCCAAGGAGCTCTGCATGCAATTCAGTAGCAACTTTGTTAAAATTCTTAAAGGGAAAACAGTGATTCTTTGAGAATGCGGAGCCCTGACTTCCCACTGTCAGTAATTAAGGGGTTCATAGTTACTGTGAAGAGCTGCATTCATTATGCATTCATTTACTGTGTACTAAGGCACTAATTTAACTGTAGCCTACATACACACCCGCACATGCAATTTGAAGATTTCCCATGCTGGAGCCACACACAAATAAACGCAGCCAGTCGAGCACAAAAAAACGTCTGACATGCACACCTGAAGCCACACACGGAGATCCTCGGCAAGACAAACAAATCCACCGTCTGTAAACACACACATGCCACAGTGTGGTGTCGTGGTTGTTGTTGTTCCCCCGGATGTGGTGGCTGTCTGACATCATTAGAGCACAGCAAACCGTACTCGTTCTCATTTAAAGTGGGACGCAGCGGCCCCGGCTGCAGTGGCAAATACATTTTCATGAGCTCGTGAGGTCGACAAGAGTGGGAGAAAGTGTTTCAGACATTTTCAGGTGGCAGCGGTGTGTCTGGGCTGGGCCACGGCCGAGCGGTAAAGCCCCCTACAGCTGCTCCGGTTCCCCTTCAGCAGTCCAAAACCATTAAAGCCAGCTGGTGTGGAGAGTTCCCCACAGGTGTGAATGACAATTTACTTTAGCCCCGCGATGACCGGATGACCTGTCGGCTGTTTGCTACGGTCTGTAGACTCTGAAAGCCCCCACCAAAATGACTCCATGAAAACTGGCTGCAGAGAAAAGGCCCAGTGGACGGTGGCAAGTCAAAGTCAACAACACAGGTTGTATAACAGGCTGAATGCTGTGATGGTGTGGGAACCGAGCCCTGGTTGTTTGTGCAGCAGGTTTTCGTGACCCATAATTATGTTTGTGGCCATAGTCATTATTCAGCAAAGGTAAAAAAGTGGTGAAACGTATAAAAGGCAAGGGGGGAGTTGTGGGTTTTACCAGTGAATACCACTAACACGTTCAGGATTTTTTTGTACCACAACCCTTTTAGTGTAGCCTAGAAATCTAGATGCACCCTAGCGGCAGCAAATACAGTATATTTGCTCAGCAGGTCTAGAAACGAGCCAGAGGAACTTTTTGAGTCTCGAACACCGTTTGTGTTCATCAATCAGCGCTCTATCTGTTTAGAGAGTCTTGGGCGGGCTTAACGCGATGACGACATACTTGCGACGGTGAAAAACATAACAAGATGGCTTTGGCAAAGGAATCGTTTGAATCGGCGTTGGCATCAACTTTGAAAGAATTAAACTTGTCATTTTCTTTAAAAGTTGAGAAAGAAACTGCACTGAAGTCATTCATTTCAAAGAAGTTTTGCCGACGGGATATCGGAAAAGTTTAAACTACCAGCTTGCTCCGGTAGCGAAAAAAATGCTCTTTGCTCTGATTAGTCGTAGCGCTACCCTATTGCGTGCAGAGGCAGTTTGAAAGACAGCCTTCATCCCGCCCCCTGGATTGAGCCGAGGTCTACCGGTCGTTGCCAGACTATACATTTTAATGATATAATCTGGCTTGTCAGGCTACTTTTGGTGTTATTTAGGCTTAAAATTCTTAAATAAATTGGGGTGTGGTTACACTGAGTGACACGTCCTTAGACAGCATCGGCTGGGCTAGGCTAGGCTAGGCTAGGCTAGGCTACACCCAGAGGCCCACGGCTACATCCAGCGGTTAACAGGCGCTGCGGTGTCCGTGTTTGTTTGCCTATTTTCAGATTCAAGTTTTTTCTGGCAATGGCTTGTTGTGCTGTTTACTGTAGCCTACTAACCGAGCGTCAAAGGAGTCTATGTGTTGCAGTTTTTTCGGTGAGTAAATATCTAGCACTATTTTACCCATAGACTGTATAAAATAGGTTTTTCCTGGATGTTTGCACTAATTGGCATGTACTGTATCAGCATATTTTGCCGCTGGCTTATAATGACCTTATTGCCGACTCATGGTCCCTGCTGATACAGACGGAGGACCGGATTAGCCTTGGGCTAGCTCGGTTCAGCTCGGTTGCTTCGAGTTCAGTGGGCGGGTTCTCCGCCGGCTGACCCGTAGAATTTACTGCCTCTCCTCCAAATATGGAAAGTATACACCCACTAAAATCCAAGATGCCGCAGTTCAAATGCCCATAGTAGGATCACAAAACAGACTCCCCCAAACCAATGGGTGACGTCACGGGTGATAAAGGTGACAAACTGGAGAAAGTTCGGTTGGATGGAGCAAAATGACACAGGAGAGGAGAGTGGTGTTCGATTCCCCTGTGAAACCAGCAGTTTATGTTATTTGTATTATCCACAAGAGTTGGACCATGTAAACCATCGCTAGATCATCTAATGTATTGGACGTAATTATTTTAACCCAAATCACAACCTTTTGTTTCATCACCTAACCCAACTATTATATAACCATGGTGACTGAGGTCCAGTGCTGCTGTAAGGGGTGGGGGTGGGGGGCCTATTTCAGGGGACGTATCAGAGGGTTGATAGATCTACAGGTTCAGGTTGAAGGACTTTCTGATTTCACAGTTCATACACTGAGAGAAAAATCTGAATGACTTTTGTGAAGCAGTTTCTATAGAGCAGTGTCATACGCCAGGTAGACCAGAGAAGCAAAAGTTGAGTTAAACTTGGTTTTGGATGGTTATTATCTCCAGATGATCATTTCACTTTTTTTCTTTTTTTTTTTTTGCGTCCTATAGGTCAAAATTTCCACATTTTCGCTTTGACATAGCATCAATGGCTGCAGAGACTCATGGTACCCAAAAGGATGGATTGTTGTATTTTTTCTGACCTTTCCCACACAGTTTCATACAAGCAACAAATCCCACTTGCACACACACATGCACAAAAATGAAGGTCAAATCCATAGATCACCATGAAACGTAAAGAAATTCTTGCAGAAATGAATGGCTGCATTGCTGTGATATTTATTTTGGATATTTATGTTCCCCAGAGAAGGAAGCCCTTTTGATTTTAGGGACTTGTCCACCTGCACACACCACATGTCAGAGGGTAGGAGGTTCATTGAACTGTGAATCATCTGTATGTCATTTGCTTGCAGGAGTTTGGACTGAATGTCCTGGTTTCCCCTGCGTGTCACAGCTTCAGCATCAAAGCGCTCGTAGATCACAGAGGCCAGAAACCTTGTAAAGGAGACAGATGTAAAAGGAGGATGACACTAGAGACTAATATGTTGTAACTGATCATTCCTCCTGCTGCTTTCTACCCCGGCGCTCATTATCTCCAACTTACATTCACACATGTTAACAATCCTCTGCAGCCCCCGAGTCTAAACACAACATCCGACAACAAACCTGAGAAATAATATCACGCAGGCCTGAGGCAGGTGAGTCAAACACCAAGTGCTCCTCCATCTCATGTTCATTCTTTGAAATGCCTCTTCCCCTTCAGGTTATTCGAATGTTTGCGGGCCATAATAGAGCAAATTATTCACCTATTCAGTGTGACGGGCTTTTAAAGCCACAGTTAGGGCTTCTGTGGTCACAATCCTCGACTTTGAGTTGAGTTATTCAGGCTTGAATCATGATGCTGACAAGGTGTGGGCTCGGGAGTTTTACTCTTTTGTCGGCCTATTTTTAGAGGTGCGCGGTTTGACAGCAGAGATCAAAAGCTCAAGAGGTGTCAGAAAGACAAACTAAGATCAGAAAGACTTGAAACTGGGCAGCGGAGTGGTGCTAACACCTTTTTTTTTTTAGATGACACTGCACTGGCTGCGCGGGCTCTTGGTAGCTCTCTCACATTTGGAAACACTCAGCAGACACTTAATTAGCAGCTATGCGATAATATTCAAAATGTGTTTGTCAGATTCAAATGCATCTAATTTTTACTGTAGTTATTAATAAAAGGTGCACATTTGTACGTGAGATTGCACATTATGTGGGGAAAATGATGCTCAGATACAGTCATGCACTTACACCCGGCAGATGTGTTTTACATGCAAGGATGTATATGCACATCAGCACATAAGGCACTGCATGCACGCAGCGTATAATCATCCCCCCCCCCCCCCCTCTCCCCCCAACCCCACACACAGGGAAAGACATTTTTCAAGTGCAGTGTGCGTGGAGGTAAAGCAATTCATCATCACTGTCAGCTATGATAAGAATTGATTGCAGACTGGGTAATGCTAGTATGTATCAGGTCAGACTGTTAGTCAGAGGAGAGGAGGGGGGGGGGGGCAGCAGCTCACCACAGCAGTGGCCAGGTCGGCTCCCAGTGACGTCCAGCTGAGGACCAGCGTCAGGACTCCAAACACCATCATCCTGCGGGGGGGAGGGCACAAAAGCAATGGCAAGGTCACAATGCAGCTCAGACAGTATTTACAAGCCGGGTAAAAGCTGCGAGTTTGTCCACACGAAGTCAAGCTTGGCACAAACAAACTATTCATGATTTACATCCCACATTCCACTTGGCAGTAAATTATTTCCAATAATTTGTATTGATTATGAGGGGAGACAATCCATTTCTCCAAACCACAACCATTAGCGAAACTGCACCGGCCGAAACAAGCTGTAAACACAACGCTGACATATCATCACCTTTTAAATTCCCAGTGTCGAACTTGCGAGTAAAACAGCTGCCTCTTTACAAATGCAGAGCAACATTAGCATTTAATTGAAGCCGTGTTTGTGTCCATGTAATGAATGTAAGTGCTCTCGCTCTTTTAGCTCTGTTCCAACAGATAAAATATCTCCTCGCTGCTAAATGCTTCACTATTTTTACCAGCTAGGTGTAAACTTTGTCTGCCTACTGCTTGGCGCTGGACAGGTAGTGTTTTTATTAAAGAGCTTTCTTTTTGCTATAATAAGCTGCCTGTTGCTATCTAAAAAATATTGTGATGAGAGGGAACCAAAGCCAAAAGTGGTTGGACCAGGGGAATCTTAATAATTTCTTAAAGGACACAATATAGTTCTGTAGAAATGTCAGCTACAGGTACTTTAATTTGATATTTTTATAGGACAGAAGGAAGAAATAACACGCTATCAGATAGGGGAGAAAATCCATAATATATGGAGATGAGAGAGACATGGACAATCCCAAAATGAAAGCAGAAAGAGTGGACTTTTGCAGTAAATATAGTTATCAGCGCCCTACAGAGGGAATACAATGACGCACATGGAATTATTTTCATAGTGGCCTCTGTTGTTGAAAGGAAACGGCGCGAGCCCCCCGAGGGGCGGGAGTGGTGATCTCACTGACTTGAAAAGTCAGAGGTCGTGTTTATTTCTATGGGAGTTATTCTGCAGCATCAACATACAGTGCAGCTGTAGCTCCGCGGCTTCATGAACCCAGGGACGAGCAGTCCGCTTCGCTGACTCCCACATTCAATTACAGCCCCCCCCACCCCCCCAAGTGACGGCTGCTCCCACACCCCTGAGGTTATAAAAAATGTGGTTTTATTTTCCCAACGGCTCCTTCCCTGATGATCTCATAGTATCAGAAAATGACATCAGATGTGACGATAAGTGGGAGGAGAGATGGGTGTACGTTTCTGCATGCAGGGCAGCAGTGATGTGTATGTATGTATGTATGGGTGCATTCAGTAAGATAGAAGATCAATCAATGCCCATTAAAAGATGAACGTTGGTCCTATCATAGATCAGCTCTCATTAGGGAGAATCATCTCCAGAAAATCCAATAAGCCCCTGTTGATTTGACCACGGAGGCACTTTCGATTTTCCTCGTACAGCATGCCACTAGTGTTTCAGTAGTATATCTTGTGTATGCATGACCGGGCTTCGTACCGTTACAACATGCCCCACCAGCTCTCTGGTTAACACAGTTCACAATGTGCCGGAGAGATACCGGGTGAGCTCCCAACACGCCCCACCAACACCGCCATCCTTCTTCCTCTATCTTTTATTTTGCCATTTCTCATTTTCTCTGTTTCCCTTGCCCCCTCTCTCTCTCTCCCACCCATATCTTTCCTCTGCCTTGCGCTTTATCAGTTTTTCACCCTCTCCCTGGTCTGTCTCCCTCCCTTCCCTCTGATACGGAGCCCTCACCGAGCCCTGACACTTAACGGGTAACGAGATAGGAAGGAGAGAAAGGCTGCACAGAGCGGGCATCATGCTTTAAAATCAGAAAAAGAAAAAGAAAAAGAAAAAAACAGAGGAGATGGAAGAACTGCTCTACTGTCTCACTGTTTCAGTGCTACTTACCACAGGAATGTCTTTCAGTGTGAACAACTACAAACTGTCCTGTGTTGCTTAATTCCTAGAATCCAGCTTATATCATTTCCTTAAAATATTTTTCTGGGTTGCATCTGCTGTTGACAGAGGGTAATATTGTGCTGCCCTCTGTTTTGATTCAACAAAAGCGTTTGATACTGTTGACTTCATGCTCCTGCAAACACTGTTTGTTAATGGTTTGATCATGGTAAATGATTGTTTTGTATTAACACTATTGTCATATAAGGTTCCACAAGGTCCAACTCTCTGTCCTGTGTTGTTCACACTTTATATTAAGAATACAACGAACTGCAAAGCCAATCTCTATGCAGATGACACACTTCTGTTTTGCTTTGCTAACCCATCAGCCATTGAAATCTTAAAACAAATTACAGGTTGCATTTTTTGCAACCATTTTTTTTCATTCAAATTTAGTCCTGAATACAAACCAAAGACAAAGTAAATGCTTTTTGCCAGAGTCAGAGGTATTGCCTGGACATTAATTTGAACAAATGGATTTGGTACCGAGAAGTCTAGGCGCATAAATATCTTGGATCTGGTTGGATTAAAAATTCAGTTTACGACTTGGCCCTCAGATTCATTTCATAATTGCATTTCGTATGAAAAGGTTGGGTGAGCATCTGTTGTAATAAGATGTGACTGGTCTCTATTAATTCATAAAAACCTAAATGGCAACATGCCATCATACAACATTTCCTTATCGAACCATAGTCATTACTCTACCCAAGAAATTGATATGAACTCTGAAATGTTAAACTAACAGTTGTAGCTGTCAGTCAAAGTTAAACCATGATCACAACTATGGCACACTGCAGTCTAACTGTTTTAACTGGGCTCTGCTGTTTTCTCATTAATTAGTTTCCTATCTATTTATTCTGTTTTAAGCGTAGCCTCTACATGTTTCTTGGAGAGGACATTGCTACACCAGTGCTATTTCTGCTCCTTGTTTTAACCCATTTCATGTGCCACGCGTTTCTTATTTAGCTTATTTATTCTTTCTGCACATAAATACATATATACATAAATCTGTGGCACTGGCTCCCAACCTAATCTATGATTTGGAGAGTCCAATGTAAATGTGAGGGATCACAAGATGATCAAAGGGACAGGAATAAAAGTCTGTTTAACAAAAATAATATTTGATCTCTCTAATTTATGCTTCTTCTTTTGAAATATTGAAAACTTTCATCTCCTCATGTTTCAAAAAATACTTCAAATAAAACTATTGAAAAGATTTGGTGGAGTTGGCCTCAACAGGAAAAGATTGAACTACTGTCCTGTGTGTCTGCCACGCAATGTTTATTTCACAGCTTGTGGATGTAGCATGTGTAGTGCCGGGCTGGCCGGGTGATGCCCTCTGATCGACCCCTCGGTGCCAGCAGCTCACGTTCAAACCGGGCGGGGGCTGCATTCGGTTTTGTGCTCTGGTGGGCGAAGGGGAGTCACTGAGCTCAGCTCCACAGAGCAGCAGCAAATCGGGCGTAAAACCTGACGCGAAGCACGTCAAGTGAAGAAGTCTCAGAGGCCAACGAGCAGGGCAGATCAACGCCAGCGAATGCACTCGCCGAGGAAGGGGTCAAGTCACTGTGAATTAAATCAGTGTGGGAAGGTGATTTTTTCTGTGCAACTGAGGAAAACAACTTGCAACTTGAGCCGCAAATTGCTGTTAGAATCACATCTTTGTCTCGGCTTCTAAATTTGGCTTCGGCCTTGTGATCGTTGTGTCAGAGATTATTTGTGACTCACATAGCGCGCACCTAATTATATTGTGTTTATGAGTCTTAAGTAAATCAGAAGTTCCAAGACAACTGTACACCGCAAACACGTGGCCTTTACTGAATTAATGAGCTTCCCTTTCACGAGCTGCCTCTTCTCGACAGGTAGCGATAAGTGAAGTGACCGTACATCATCTGTATGTGTCCTGGACGTTAAATGTATTGTTAAATCTATGGAGTTTTATATCATTGCATCAAAGTCTGTATTTCTTGGTTAGAAAGCTGCAGTTCTTAATAAATCATCAAACCACCTGTCTCTCATCTCAAGTTTTTTTTTTTCTTCAAATCAACAACCCGATGTGACCTGGATGTGAAGCAGCTCAACTGTGGCTGAACCACTGCTGCTAAGTAAATTAATATTAGATCACTGCATCATCTACATACATATAGAATATGTACTTAGTCCAATGAGCTGGAAGATATTGAATTCGTAACAAACTATACATTTCCAAGTACAGTATCAAGGACCAGAGTTTGCATCCACCAAGCTTTGATTTAACATTAAGGATATATATTATTTTAATAAATTATTATAATAAAACTAAAACTGTGTAACCACAGCCATTAAAAGATAACCATAAAGATGTTAACTATGCACTGTCATTTTGGAAGAGACAACATTTGTGTTATTTATGTTAATCACAATATGTTGTGATTAAATATATATTTAAAAAAACATAATTCTGGTGTCACCACATTTCCATAAAACATATTTTCTGCTGCGAGTCAGTCATATATCAGAGTCATCGCCGCCTTGAGGGGATTCTGTCTAGACTAGTACTTGACATTCATCTGGTTTCGAACTGAAAATACGCTCTTGCATACGTTGCACTACTTTTAGTCAGACTGCAGATATTTGATCAGTGAGCTCAATTACATGAGTAGAAAACTAGTTGCTACTCAACTGCCATTTCCTCAGGCTTATTTTTTTCAGTGAGTTTGGACATTCAAGGTTACTTGAAGAGCTCTGACTTTCCCCTGTTAAACTTTTTATTACTTTCCACACACAGCTTCTATTACCATTCGCTTCCTCCAGGCAGTAAAACATATATTTTCCTTTCTTTCCAAGTGAATGCTGCGCGATTTAATTACGTCGCAATTGAAGCAGAGCTCACTTGTTTACATTGTTTGTAGAAAGTAATCTGTCTGTAGGTCTAATGATTTGCGTCATCCGGGGAAATTATTTTCCTCTCTCCTTTTGCTTTCTTCTGCATGAGGGACACACAAGCATTGCAATCCGTAAATGAATGAGTGTATGCCGTGTTTACTTTAAGGTTCAGTTCATCCAATCGCTGCTCTGTTATGTGCTCAGGCTTTGAGACGTCAGTGAACGTGGATGCACTCAAAGCAAGAAAAATATAGCGACATCTATCTCCCCCTAGAAGCATAAATGGTTTCAAAGAAATGAAAACGACCATTAGTAAGGTGTGTGATATTGCTTTCTTGCTCATAGATCTAGCTAACTGGGGGGTGGGGGAGGAGGGGCAGCCAGCTACAGGCACCGGAAAGCGTCGGTATAGGACCTCAGAGCGTAATCTGCTCCAAACGCATCCACTCTACTGGAAGAGAGCATCCCTTGGGAGGGCAGACACTCTTGACAGACATTGTTGTGTGTGAGCCACAGGGTTGGAGGGTGAAGTGGTGGTGGTGGTGGTGGTGGTGGCGGGGGTGGGTTTGTGGCTCGTAAGGGGCAAGTTTAGTGCAGCTCACGACCCGCACCGACTGATTGAGAGAGACAGAGTGACGCTCGGCTGGATGAATGGAGGCTCGGGTGGATTTCATGCCCCATGGAAGCTCCTTTACAGCAGGGAGGGAGAAAAAAATCACATCCCATTAGAGATGGATGCACTTTAGCTGTAGATACTGTAAGAAGATTAAATGAAAGCAGAGGTGCTGCTATACTGCACATACAGTTCAGTACTTGTGTGTAATGTATCATCACTTATAGTATCATCTTTCAGCACAACATTTATTTCGATGTGCTATATCTATGTCATAGTTCAGTTCCGTATGTAATTTCTTACCATTTCCTTAGGTTACCCTGATGAGGGTCCTCTGACCAGAGCTTGGTGAATTAAAGTTACTTGCATTGATCCAAGTGTGCAGATCCTCTTTTTCACACAATTTTATTTCTTCCTTTTAAAAAAGGTCAAAAACCTGGAATGAATATATAATATATGCTCTCATAACAATTTTTCTTATATCATGTTTGGTTGCTTTAACTTACAGTGCATGTGTGTATTTATTACTTATTTATCCTGCCTCTTCGTCACTTATAAAAGGTCAAATCAGTAAAATATTAATTTGAAAAAAAAAAAAAAAAGCCCTAAAAATACAACACTAAATAATTAATCACAAACCACACAAGGGCTCTGGAGATTCAGTGAATTCGGTGTGATATAGAAGATAATTCATGTCTGGAGCAATTTGATGCAGGTCAAGTGTTAAAGATGGGAAAACAGTTTTCAAGAAGTTGTATTGATAAGATCAAATGGCTCAGCTCCCATCTCTCTGCAGCTCTCCCCTCCAGTTTGTTGAGCAAAGCTAATGAGACGGCACCACCCCGAGCAACTTCAACCTACCGCGGGCGATGCTGAAAGGCAAATGGGTGAAATGTAACAGGGCTAGTAGGCAGCGTTTGTAGCCGGACACGATCTGATTCTCTGCTGCCCTAATCTCTCCAATGGGAGGAGAAGCAACTCAGTCTCTATCAACACTAATTCAGTCCAGAAAGTCCAGTTTTTCAAACTATTTAGTCTACCATTAAGAATTTGTGCACATTCAGTTTGGTGTTGTAACACCTGGAAAAGCAGTGGATTCCAGCTGCTGCAGCTCTAATGTTGCAGAAACAAAGGAAATGTTCCAGTTTCTATATGAAGCTCCAGTTGTGTAGAAAGGAAGAAAAAAAAAACATAAAAAATGCAAGAGATTGTTTTTTTTATTGTTTAAAAAAAGAAAAAGAAATAACCCAGATTTCCAGGGCGTATTGCACTCACGTTGTTAGCAGCCAGCGAGACTGCTTGGCCAGGCCCAGACAGGCCAGCAGGCAGATGATCAGGTCCAGGATGAGGAGCAGCAGGTAGGTGAGCCACCTGCAGGGACAGACGGGGACAGAAAATTAACCTGCTGCTGATCAGTGTCTGTCCTGACACAAGCATGGAGAGTTTCATCCAAGAGAAACTCTGGTTGATGCAACTCAGGTTTTTATTTTGTATCATTGCTGCACTTAAACAGTGTCACCTGTGTGTATTAACATGTTTTTCTAACTCAGCCAGTGATAGAAACTGTATCAATAGAGTTTATGATAGATAGATTATGGTATGAAAAGCCCTGTTTGATGCTATAGTTTAGGCTAACGCTAGTGGTTCTGATCGGCTCTTTATTTGGTTGTCTAGTGTAACTTCAGCATTAATGCTAGAGCTATCAAATGATTAATTAAGACCCTTTCACATGGTTCTCATTTTAAAATGAGTCAGCTGGAAACATAAAATCGTCAGCTGGCGACAGAGTTCAGTGCCAAATGACAAATGCTAATCATGATTTTGATGTAAAATGACTGTTTCAATAAATATATTTAATGAGTTTTGACAGTTGTAAACTGCAGCGCACCAATCAGCCACAACACGAGTCAGGCCGTATTTTGAACAGAGAGGACCGAGAGGTTTAAAAAGACACAAGATACATGGTTGTAAACACAGAGAATTGTGACTTTTTGTGAAAACAAGTCAGAAAAAACCAAAAGGACGCGAGTGTCCCACTTATTTTCACCTCAGCGGGCACATGTAATAGCTGTCATCCTGAGTGTGTGCTCATGCTTGAGGGTATACACTCCTGTGCTGCAGTGTATCCATCTGTTATGTGAGCAGTGGTCAGTTTGTGACTGGACACAGAGGGCCTGTCCATATGGTTAATAATGAATGAACACAAATCCATATGGCTGAATGTTTTATGCTGTGAAAAAAGTGGAGGGGGCAGTAATATCACCTTTCACCCTGAACTAGTGATCTATCTATCCAATTAAAGCTGCACCTCATTTTTTTTATCCCTCTTCTCTCCTCTAATTATCATCTCCTACTCCATCAGTATTCATCTTCCTCTCTTTTCCCATCCTTCGTCTTGGACTCGTCCCTCCTACATCACGTGCATGGTCTTGTTATCGTTTTAATTATTACTTTTTCTTACTTCCCATCAATCTGTCTCCATCACTCTGCAGGATCCTTCCCACATGACCCCCATCTCTCATGCTCTCCTCTCTCTTTCTCTTTACTCTTCCCTCTCTCATCCACTCTCTTTAATCTTTCTGTCTGCTCTCTCTCTCTCTCTTTCCCTTTCAGCCTTCTCCTCCTCCTTTGCCCTTCTTTCCCGCAACATCACCATCATCACCACCTCCTCCTCTCTGTTTCTCTCTCATTTCATCTTTTCCCTTCTTGGAGCACCGTGGAGCTGGGAACGTCAGCGTGCCGTGCACACGGAGGCTCTGGGGTAACACTGCCACCGTGTTTGTCTGTGTTATCTTAATCTAATTAGAGTGAGTGGAGCACAGAGACACGTGGGGACTGGAGGTTACATGAATGTGTAATAGAAAAGCACTTTTCTTCAAGAAACTGTGTTGGATAGCTGAGAGCCCTTCTGAGTCTGCTGCCTTCAATTTAAGAGGTTGATAATGAGAACCTGACAAAAACCTCTTTCACAGACGGATCAGAGGTCATTGTCATCTACACATTAGTTCCATATTAATCTGTAAAGGCTTATTGAATATTCCTGTACACATCAGGTCGTTATATTGAACCTTGTGTTTCAGTATCACGTATTTCAGTCCACTCAGAGTAGAGCTTTAGCAGCAAGATATGACTTTTTTATGTTATACTCTCCCTGTCTTGGCAGCCCCTTAAAGGCCCCATGTTATAGCCTTTCCCTGTGTTTTATTTAGAGTTTTTGTATCTATAAAAGGATATGTTTGAGGTTTTAATACAGTTTCACATCTCCTCTCTCAGGCATATTCTCTTGAGATCTAGGTCATCAGATAGAGGCTCCGACAGTGAAGTTCATACGAGCCCTAAGAGGAACCAAATCCTGCTTTGTTGTGACATCACAAAGTCTGGATTGAAATCACATTTAACCTTCGTCTTGTCCAAGCTTTCTGCTACAAACTCTTGTGTTAGGGTCGGTTTTGACCCGTGTCTTCAATCAGCTGTAGAAACCACTAAACCACTAAAAACATTTTTTTTTTTCATCCAATTTGTTTTTAATCTCTTGGTTATGTTGTTAGGCTTCCTTGTCCATGAAAAGGTTGGTTTTGCACTTATGATTTCAGTTTTAACTCTAATTATTGTTTTTATAGTTATAACCCGGGTCAAAACCGACCAGAACACCACAAATGTCCTAATTTTAACCAGAGCATTTTAGAATTTTGTGATTTTTGGTTTGTTTTACTTTGTTTAAATATAATTTCCTGACAAAGTCAAAAAGCCTTGAAGCAATAAACACATTTATGTGGTACGTTTATGCATTAAAAACCTAAAAACGGGTCACTGCTGACCGTTACACAAGAGAAAGGTCAAGAGCATAACTATTCGCTGACTAAAGCAGAACATAAATAATTTTAGCACGTCACTCTCTGTTCATTTTATTCATTCCCTGATAAATGATCTGCTTGAACGGGATCACAGAAACAGAGCCCACAGGTGGATGCTGAGGATGTGGTGGGATTGAGAAACCTCATAGGCAGCCAGAGCAGCAGTTAGCTGCAGCAACGACAACACGAGCAATAGCAGCAGCAGTGATAGCAGTGGTGACAGCAGCTGCAGCAGCAGAGCAGGAATGATCCAGGTAGACAGAGGGTTTAAATAGCCCACCTTCCTCAGATGAGGGGAGCATGTGACTGATCAGCTGATCAGGATTGGCGCAGCTTGAACTGGCACCGCAGGCTTTGCATCATTTAGTTTTAAGTCTAAATTTCTGAATAAATACTGTGTGTATTTATCTATGGACTGAGCACATTGATATTCTCACAGTATCAAAACAGAACCTAGACCTGCTTTATAAAAAGAAGGATATCTCACTTTATACTATGTGGAACCTTTAATTGAGACCAAGGATCTTTTTGATCACATTTAATTGCTGTATAGCCTCTGGAAAATCAAAACCTACAAACTGTTTGCATCCAAATAATCCAACAACATCAAAAACGGAGAGAAAATAATTTAGTTTAGAGTCTGTTTCGCTTTGGGATGTTATTAAAATGGATGTGGAGCCATTCCTGGCATAGATGATGGGTATATCACTGCTCTGCAATTTGTATTTTATGACTCAGTAAAGTAACATGACAAACCCAGTGTGTGAGCTTGGAAAGTAAACAAAATATTTCTGGATGAGTACACTGAAGACAGACAGCCAGCGCTGAGACAACAACACTTAGACTTTGATAAGTTTAATCAAACACACGCAAACACACACACACACTCTGCCGAAACTCACACACACGCAAACAATTTGCTTGGTTGAGGCGGTGCTAATTAGTCCATTAACAGTTTACAACGTCTGGCTGTCTGCTCTCTCGGTCTGTCTGCTCTATTAGTGTGACGCATTGTGGGGTATTGAATTATCGGAGAAGCAGTGGAGTCACATTGCAGATCAATACAAACACACCGGCGTGTCTGTTCCTGCAGACTCCACAACAATAACCGCTGAGACAACACAAGGCCGGGGGGGTCTGTCTCTGCTCTGAGATGATAAGACTATGACTTTAATGGTTTTGTGACAAGGCCTTGGTTAATAGTTCATAACATCCCATAGTTGTTAAAACCACCGCACCGTATTATGAGGCTCTATGCGAGTTGATGCAATGACTGCTAATGATTTAATTGGATGCTGCGTCCCACACAGCCATGTCCGCAAAGGGTGTTTTTATTCACACAAGTGGATGATGCACACATGCAAGCGCATTATTTCATCCCATCGACTAAATATCATGTGATATATTCAGGTCATAACATGCAGAATGAAACAACCTACACATGAATTATCCATTCATCCGCGCGTTCGGCTGACAAATTGCTCGGTAATGGTAGGTATAAAAAGAGCTTAAGTATATCTTGCATCTCCAGGAATCATCTGTATTTTGTAATTATAACTGTAATGCTTATAAATATGTGCCGCTCCCGGCTTCTCCAGAAAAAAAACAGCACCATCGTGGCTACATATAAATAACTTATTCCAAAGATGTTAATTGCTATATTTCAGAAACTACTAATTAACATTTCAGAGATGTTTGTGTGCTGTTCTGCCTGCCACAGCATACTGGGTGCACTATACCCTTGAAAATATTCATGATTACAGTAAATAGCAGTTTAAACTTTGGAGGGAATCCACTTGGATGGCTGCCATTTTGGGGCGGCTTTCACTTCCTGTTGAAGTAGAAGCCTCATCACCACCTCAAGCCCACCGCCCCGCACTGTACAAGCACCGACACATGTATTTCCCGGTTTCCTCACCTGTAGTACTCGATGTTTGCCGTTTGATCAGCGATGGTTGCCAGGTTGACTTTGGCCTCCTCCCAGTCGGGCAGGCCCAGCAGCTGTTTGATCACGTTGTCGGCCATCTGCTGCATGAACTGCAGGGTCTGCACGTAGTCGCCCCGCGTGGCAAAGATCTCGTCCAGCCTGGCGAGGTGCTGGTGCAGACCGCTCTTCATGCTGCCCATAGTGCCGGTAACCTGCCAGAGACCAGAGGAGACGGAGAAGGAGGTGAGATGAAAGACAGAGCAAGAGATTTTAGAAGTTGTGGTTTTTTCATCCTTGAGGGTGGAAGGTTACAGACTGCAGGGAAAAAGTTCTTCCTCCTCCAAAACAAAAACACTCTCGAGCAAGAAACTCTAAATCGTGAGCCTCTCTCTGGATGCTACGTTTGTGCTCTTGCCATCAACTCCAACCTATACATTCATTTATATACTACTTTCCAGCTCTGTGCAGTTGTGAATTGTTTTATCACACAGAGGGAAGATGTCTAAATATAGATTTTCTTTTTTTTTTCTTTTTTGTTGCTCTAAGCGAATCACTCAACCAGTCAACTGCTGCTCTTGCAGAGCGGTTCAGTGGTTACACTGGGGGAGTCCTGGGGAAACAGCCGCATTATTGTGTGTGTGTGCATGTGTGTGTGTCCAAGCTGCTTCTCCAGGCTGCTGTTATGTGCTACAGTGTGCTCTTAAGGGGAGTTATTGCTGGTAAAATCAGCATCAAAGTCAAACTTCATCTTCATGTGTGTATTGTTGTACATTGTAAGAAGTTTTCTTCCTCTTCTTCTTCTCGTCACCCTTATACATTCAGGCTGGCAGAAAATAAACACACTATAATCCTATTTCCTGATTAGCTAAAATGGTGATCTTTTTTGATTTTTTATTGCTAATTATAGAAGCACTCTGGGAGAAAAAAATCAATTCACATAAGTATCGCAATATTTTTTTGAACGATTTTTAAATCGATTTTTTTTTCAAAAATAAATGTTTTATTTATTTATTTATTTTTTTATATTGTGCAATGTGCATTTGTTCACCTTTTTTACACACAGAGAGTCCAGGTTTTGAAAAGGGTTTAAGTTCTCTTTATAATGGAGTGTGTTAATTTATAGGCTCCTACAGTATTTGTGTGCAGATAAATGTTAAGCAGTTTACCTCAGTCTGTATCTCATTTTGTCAGAAAGGTTTCAGTAGCCTGTTTTTTTTATACTCTTTTATTTTTGCCTCTTTTATGCGGTCCAGGCTTTTGAAAAGAGAGTAAATATTGCTGCTGGGAAATATGGTTCCTGGAGTAGTCTGTAGACAATCATAATCATTCAACTGTTTCACTGGTGTTAAAAATGCAGACTAAAAATCGAGAAAATCGGCAATATCGTAGAATCGCAATTTAAATCGAATCAGCATCGAATTGAATCGGGAGAAAAGCATATCATCCCAGCCCTACTAACATGCTACACCATGATGGTGAACAGGCCAAATCCACTTCTCTGACTCACACAGCTGCTAGCATCACTTAATTATTCAAAAATAGTAACGTACACACTGACAAATAACAGGTAACACAATTCATCTGGTTCATAATTGAGTTAAATTCTAGTAGCTGTGAGGCGCAGGTTTTTTGTCAAGCTGCCAGCAGTGTAACACACCAGTGTGAGGAGATGACAGTGTTTTTATATTCTCCACCTTTCTGCAATAACAACATACTGACAGTGTTCTCGGTGCAAAGCACAGCTCTGGAATCTGCTCATGTTTAGGTGCCTTTGGTCAACATTTACTCTGAAAAAAGTTTCCCCAGTGACCAAAGGTGAGATTAGCCTTAAACATAATATAAGGGTGATCTGAGCTGCCAATCAGTGGCAGGCCAGAGAGGGAGAGGACAGAGTATGTGTGTGTGTGTGGGT
Source organism: Trachurus japonicus (assembly GCF_045865225.1). Taxonomy (NCBI): domain Eukaryota; kingdom Metazoa; phylum Chordata; class Actinopteri; order Carangiformes; family Carangidae; genus Trachurus; species Trachurus japonicus. Next base: position 10,782,521 of record NC_140925.1, read on the forward strand.
GAGCAGGCATAGTGAGAGTGGGTGTTTGTTGAAGAGGTCCATTTTAAGTAAACAGTTCAGCTTGGAAAACAGCCAGAACGAGAGCGCCCAGAGGTGAAGTAGTAGGTTTTTCTGCTGCAGAGTTTTGGAGGTTTTTTTTTTGTATTCCAAGCCTGCTGCTGTAGTTTGTCAGACTATTTTCCAAAGTGATGCCTCGCTAACAAGACTGATAATTTGTCAACCCATTAAAGCAGTGAAAGCATGTAGACAACCAGTTCCTCAAGGGGAAATGCACTTTTCTAAAAGGAACAAATACACAAACAAAAGACAATCTCACTCATTCATTTTGATACCTCACAAACTCGACCACACGATATGATAAGATATGATATATGATATGATATCATTTATGAGGAACAGGTGCTTCACATTTCCTTTGGACTAATGTCTCTGTACTTTGCTTAAAGGGAGAAAATTGTTTACAGGAAGAGACATCCTGCTATTTGATAATTAAAAAGGGTAATAAATGCTTTCATTCAGCTCTGGGTACTTGGCATTCAGGAGAGAGACAACTCATATTGTTGCTATGTTTGTCAGGGACGGGGGTTTGCTGGGAGCTCAGACATGAAGGGGTTGGGTGGAAGTAATTAGCTGGTTTTGCATTCAACGTGCGGCCCACACTATGCGGCCTATGGAACAACTGACAGACGGAGAAGCTAAAAAAATATATATAAAAGACAAAGAGAAGACGAAAGAAAAAGACAGACCCTACATGGCTGATGGGGTACTGTCTGCTACACCTACAAAAATATGTTTTCTCAGATCATTAATTGCCTCACTCGGTCACGCAGACAATTTTTCTTTCAACAAAGTGAAAGACATCAGAGATATTTTCACCTACAACACTCCCATTCCTAGTTTCTTGAAGTTAGTGTTACTTTTGCTGCTCAATTATCTTCCTCACTGTGAGCTGTGACTCTTTATCTTTTAAATTTAAATGTAAGATAAACTTGGATTAAATTATTTTTTTAAATGGGGTGTGATCCTTTTTTCATTGTCTCTGCAATTAATACTGTTTGAATGTGAAAATTGCGCAAAAAGCAATAACTACACAATACCACTAAACCGTGTTCAGAAATAAACAATTCATTTACTTTTATGATAAAATCATATTTCGTATTTCACTGTATAATTTGAAAATTCCCAGTCCCCACTACGTGTCTGTATAAAAATGCTGTGAAGTTATTATTGACTGTTCCAAAACTTACAAGATTTGAAACATGTATAATCACACAAATGTTGGCTTCAATATTTTAAAGGTCGTTTATTGCGAAAAGTAAGATTTCCATGTCTGTTTTGATTACAGATGAGGTCTAGGTTCTATATTAATAAAGTGAAAATGCCAAAGCTTCAGTCCACAGAGAAAAGCACACAGCTTGTATTCAGAAATTGAGCCATAAAACCAGCCGTCAGGATTTCTGCAACTTTGTGATGTCACAAGAAAGCAGTCACCAAGCCCCTCCCACCTGAACACATCATCTGACCTTGCAGGATTTGGTTTGTCTGAGAGTTTTGACCTGAAACCTGTGTTAATTGTATTGTATCACTCAGAAGACAAGCAGCTAATAAGCAGAGAGACTCAGAGCATCCTCTCTTCTGATTGGCTGACACTTACCTGCTGTTAGTGGAGCCTGAATATTAATAAACACAGGACACCGTGTAAAATTTGAGACCCTTAAATCACCAATGAAGCATGACATTGAGTCAGAGATTTAGAATAACATGCACATGCAGGATTTGTTATCTGATCACTCATCAATACCGTGTCCTCCTTACACTGAGGAGATGGAATCGCAGACGAGAAATGAAGGAATGTATCTGATCCTCGCCTCCATGTGCAAAACGCTCTGGGAGAGAGCCAATCCTGCTAATCTCTCCTTCGTCTTGGGTCTGATCCCCACTGTTAAAGTGATCTGCACCGATCAAGCAGATACGATTCCCTGCCTCAGTCTTCTCATTTCTTTATCTCGGTCTGATGTTTTGAGGGCACGGAGAAGCGCTCGCCCGCCTCGCATCTTTTTCTAAACAAACAGAAAGATGTGCAGCGGCGTCTTCCTGGCACGGAGCTACTTTACCGTGGGATATTCACTGCGGCGCGCCGGAGGGTGAACGACAAACAAAAATATCATATAAGGAAAAACCTTATAAATGACAAGTGGCCTCAGGCTGAAAAAACTGACAATGCCGTCAAATATCAAATGTAGATTGTAGCTAGAGGAACGGAAGGAAAATGTAGATCAATGCACATTTGGTAAAGGTTCTCGTTTACATGAGCGTGTGTTTATTTTTGAAGGCCCTAAGCACAACTAGGAGGGCTGGTATGGTCACACAGTCTTATTTCCTTTTCCCTGCTTAAAGGACTCTACTATGAAATCCTCCCTAGTTACACTGAAAACCTTGGTATTCATGATTTCCATCTTTGAGATAAACCGTTAGATTCGTGTGGAGAACAACTGCATTACTATTATTACTTAATAATGACTGTATCAAAGCATTTTTCCCATCTGAGAGTTCCTATCGCAGGATCAAGCGCGGATAAAGACTCTTTGTTTAAGTTTGTGTGTGTTGCCCCCGAGCTTCACCATGCTGCCTCTCAGACTCTACACAATATAAATCCCACTTCCTCCAGACTCGGATCTTTATCTCAAAGCTCTTTCGGGGCTGGTGCACGCCCCTCCGAGGACGTGATGCTTTCGAGATGAGTCTGAGAGAATTAAGCAGCAGCGAGCGAGGCTGCAAAACAACGGTTTTCATTTAAGGCGCAAAGTAAACCACCCGGAGAGTGTCCGTCTCTAAATGAAAGGGAAAATTGTTGTTTTCTTGTTTCTCTTAAAAGCTGCGAATCACCACTCTATACAGACCGGTGCCAGACTAAAAAAGTGATGAAGACAGATTTCATGAATGTTTGGCTTCTTGGAGTGTGAGCTGCTTTCAAAGTTTTTCTTTTGATAGCTGCGGGTCACTGAGAGGGCCTCACTCTGGATCTGGATCCCTGGACGCCTCCCACCCCCACCCCCACCCCCACCCCCAGCTGCCCTGTGAACTCATTTTTGCTGCTGAGCATCCAAGAATCATTTCACCACTATGTTCAACTACCTTTCTAATAATCACTTAATAAATGAAAGCCAATGAGCGAATTTGTCGGAGTTAAACAAAAGCTAAGATGCTTTTCTTCCTACTCTAACTCTCCGTCTCTGCATGATAGTGGAAGGACTTCCTTCAATTAAAATTGAATGTGGGAGCTGGAGCGTGAAATGGAACATGGGTCTGAAGTGCCTCTGCAGCTCAGTCACCACAAAGATAGAGACCATCTTCACCGCTGGGTAACGAAGCTCGGCAGAACATCTCTTTAAAAATATATTCTTCCCTCCCTCCCTTTCAGATACTTGATGACCACAGAGCTCTCAGAGAGTTTTCCTGCAGAGGGACTATGAGACGTTTATGGTGTTCGTGAAACATCGAACTGATTTTTAGAAAACCTGGTGGCCCCGCAGAGTGTTGTCCAAAAGTGGGATTGTGATGGCAGAGAAAAAACAAAACAACTTAACAACTCTGCAGTTCGGCTCCTCGGAGAGTATAAGAGTTCACGAGAGGAGGAGGGGGATTTTAACAGAGAGTGGTTTCGGCTACAGAGATGACTTCAGTGCTTTTCCTTCAGCTTTTACAAGGCTGCCCATCCAGCCTGGTTAGAGACACAGGAAGTCATCCATTAGTCATATCTCTATTGGACCACATGAGCCCGGACTAGGGGTGGGTATTGCCAAGGACCTCATGATACGATACGCATCACGATACTTGAGTCACGATACGATACGATATTGCGATATATTGCGATATTCTACATAGTTCACTGAAAAATGTAAAAGGCATTATGCATCTTAAAATCCGAGTTGTATGTACATCAGACGATAGTGATAATTCATGGGACAAACTGAGTCAAAACAATGTAATTCAAATTATCCATGCCATTTTATACAAGTGCAAGTTACAACAACATATTTGCATGTACAACACACTGTCTGAGGTAGCAGTACAGTGACACCTCGTGGAGCAGAGGTGCGGAAGTCGTACTGCATTTACGTCTGAAACATGATTTATTATTTGAAAAAAAAAAATTGAAATTTTTTTTTTTTTTTTGAAAAATAAAATAAAATCGATATTTAAATATTGAATATCGATATCGTATCGCGGTATAAAGTATCGCGATATATTGCCATATCGATATTTTTGCCCACCCCTAGCCCGGACACCTATTAAAAACGCATCTGGACCTCAATGAGAATTTTACACTCGCGCCCAGGGATAGCAGCTGTCGGACGAGTCCCGTAAAAGGTCAGATAGTGAGTGACGTTTGATGCGGAGTCGCAGAGGTCTTTTAACGTTAATGAGAAATATGACATTAGAAATAACAATGACAACAAACAGCGCGGCGCTGACAAGTTCAATTGACAGCAACAACAAAGAAATCAGGACAGAGACAAATAACAAGCTCAGAAGTTCTGAACACAGACGAGGAAACGAGCCAGTACAAGCAAGAAATAAAATGGAGCAGCTATTCATACCAGGAGCCCGTCTGAGTGGATAATAAAAACAAGGACGAGGGAGGAATGCTAAGGAGGAAGGAGGAAGACTGAATTCTGTGCAGCGATTTGGCGACGTCCTATAAGGAAACACGGAATACAGGAGTTCAACGTGGAGCAAAGGAACATCAACTGGTGCAATGGTTTAATGATGTAGGATATTGGCTCCGAGATGAGATATTTTAAAAGGTTGTTTGTCTTATATCTGAGGACAACAACCTCAGGGACTTCCTGTTTTATAGTCCCTTCCACCTGAGGGAAAGATTGTGCCTCCTCCTCCTTGAATGTTACACATTTCTCGCCTCACTGCCCCTAAAACACCACAAATTGTGCAGGCAGAGATGATGATGATGGTGGTGATGATGCTGATGCTGTGCCTGCTCTGAGTTGATGATGAGAGGACTCACATCCAAAACATCCATCAGTTTTCTGTCTCTTATCCTGGTCTGGTTCGAGGCAACAGGGAGGCTTTGGTGGGAGGCGGCACAAAATATGGTACTGGTCTTTTCTGGAGGTTTGTGTCGTCCCAAATGAGCTGCACCACTCTGTGAAGGGAACTCATTTCAGAGCCATTTCTACATATTCCTATATGCAATCTAGTTCTTTTGTTCACTTCCCGAAAGCTCATCAAGAACAGGTGAGGACCGGAGCTGTCGGGGCTTCGTCTTCAGCCTGGCCCTGCCGCATCAAGCTGCATTCATACATGTAGGTTTACACTTAGTGCAAACGTGCACCGACTCCTTAAACATGTAATGATGCATGAGCAGCAGCAGCAGCAGCAGCAGCAGCAGCAGAGGCACCACATACTGGGACTGTATGAACACAGCTGGTCATCGGAGGCTGCTTGAGTTTTAACTACACGGATAACACACACACACACACACACACCTTACAAAGCTGATTCCACTGCGAACAAAAATGTAAACACAGCTCCACGCTCGGTTCTGCCCTCTTTCATACAACAACAAGACCCGAAGGACCCGAACCACTTGAGCTCTTTGAGGAGGGCGACCGACGTCTTAGAGATATTTTTTCAAAAGGACAAAAAAAAAAAAAACAGGTCAATTTGAGAGTACGCACACGTCGGAGCAGTGTCTATAAATTCTGACTCACATCACAGGCATTTGAACCTCACCTGAGTAACTGGGACTGTTCATGTGGAGTCTATCCAGACACTAGCAGGATAAATATCTGGCGTGTACACAAAGAGTAATGGGAGGGTGCATCATTCTCCACTCCAATTATCTTTTGAATTCTTCTTCTCTTTTCTTTTTTTTTAATCCCTAGTTCCCTCACATTATGAATAGCTTATTAAAGCTTACAATGTGAATGAATGGAGAGATGTTCATGTTTGTAATTATGTAGCCAGCCAACATCCAAAATGCGCTTGAGCTCCGGCCAAATGCTCCGACGTCGACCCAGTCCACCTGATGACTGCAGGCTGCCAAAAAAACACCCATCTCCAAACAATAGAGTTATTATTAGTGCAGCTAAACACCTCCAGTGTCACATCGGTCCCATTACTGCATCGATAAAGTATGCAGGCCTGGCTGGAGTCCAGATTTTAACAGCCCTGTTGATGTTTCACTGTTTGAAAGTGAAAATGCACAAAGAGCTTTGTTAATTTACACTCTAGCTAATGAATGTGTGTGTGTGCGCGTTCATATACACATCATAAGCATATATTCTAGACCGTAACTAATCAAGGTCTTGAACAGAAGATGAGAAAAAAGCTTCTGCCAATAATGAGTCTAAATTCCTTCCTCTCCTCTCTTACACATTGAATCTTTAGAGACTAACACTTCTAAACTCCAATTGGAGCCGGGCTAAAAGGCATTTGTGTGGGCCAGAGGGCAGTGAAGCCGTCATTGTCAATGATTTCAATACCAATTTCAATCCTCACTCTGCCAATCAGACAGCCAGCATTGCTGCCTGTTCTTCCCCCATCAAAGGGCTTTGTCTCCTGGGCTCATGGTTGATTAGGTGGGGGGAGACTGGGAACCGTGTGTGGTACACTGGGCCCTTTGTCCGACTGAAGAAGTAGACTCCTTAACAGTCTTTAGCTGCTTGCAGTGAACTCACTCATGCACACACACACACATGCATGCACTCATACACTCACACACAAGCAAATACGCTCACACGCATAAGATGCTAGAATAAAAGCCACCATGTCCAATTATGTGTTCACACATCGCAGAGGAACACACCGACAAGCTCTCACATCAGCTACATGCTAATGATTTCTCTCCTCCAGCCAGTGGGACTTTGGTAAATGAACATGGCCAAGAGCTTTACAAGATTAATAGGGGGTAATCAGTGAACATCAATTCGTACATTGTAGTACGACAAAGATATATCTCCTCGGTGTTAAGTTGATACAAGTTTAATGTGAGAGACTGAGTACTGATGAAGTGGAGTAACTAAATAAAAAAAAGAAAGAAAGAAAAGAGATGTGTTTGCGCATTACGTGAGAACTAATCCCAAGTGACAGTCTACAGCAGCGCTACTGATCTTCCAACATCAGTAGTCATACGGTTCTGACATGATTCTGGCGTAAATCATTTATGAGGTGCAACAATCAGCTGCCAGACAGCTCAGATCTAGTTTCCATTAAATCCTTCATCAGTGGAAGAAGTCCGAAAAATGCCACAGAAGCGAGCCGTGCTGAATGCGCTGCGGGCTTCGTACCCTTTCAGCACAGTGTTTATTTCCGAGGCCATACTGAGTCACTGCACTGAGTGGCTCACATACCATCGCATTAATCTCCATTAACGCAAATGGAGACTTAATCCCGACTCTTCGACAGCAAGTCACCCAGGGTCTCCGCCTGCCCTGATGCCACCGTGGTCACACATGGCTGGATCGCTGTTGGTCACACACCAACGATGCAACAACACACAGTTCATTTTAACGCACATTACATTCATCAAACTATGATATGATGCATCATATACAGTGTTTCATCTTAGTGATCATAAATAACACCCCTCTGCAATTTAAAACAAAAAGATGAATATGGTTTTGATTCCTAAAATGTAGGACTGGTACCAAGTCTGTCAACACAAGTCTTAAAGGGATAGTTTAACATTTTGGCAAATTAGCTCATTGCCATAATCCCTATAGTCATCAAATACACAATCCAACAACTTCAAAACGCTCTCATGGAAGAGCTGTGACCTGCACATTCACCACGCTATGAGATAATAACAGAATGAAACAGAGTTGTTTTCAAAGCAATGCTTGCCGAAAAAATGCCTTCAATGGGAAAGTGCATGAATTTCGTTGAATTCTTTTTTTCAATGACAATAAAGGCAATCTAATCTAATCTAATCAGCAGTTTTGCATGAATTTACCTCAAGAACAACTCTGTCTCGTAACGTTCCATTATTATCTCATAGCGTGGTGAATGTGCAGGTCACAACTTGTCCACGAGAGCGTTTTGGAGTTGTTGGATTGTGTATTTGATGAGTTTGATGAGGGAAACCAAGAAATCCCATTAGCCTCCGTAGCGTAGCTCTGAGCAGCTTGCGGCTCTGCTCCGCCATTCTAAAAATAGCTTGCACCGACAATTGAAGGTAACAAACCTACTCCTAAAACTATAGGGATTATGGCAATGGGCCAATTTCCCAAAATGTTGAACTATCTCTTTAAATCAAGTCTCAAATCAGTCTATACAAGTAAACAATTCAAGTCTTCAGCCATTCTGGGTGAGTCCAAGTCTCGAATCAATCATGAGGCTCTGGTCAATCTAAACAAGTCTCAAGTCAGTCGGTGGACACAAGACTCATGTCTCAAGTCAAGTGTCAGGTCAAAAATTGCTGATCTCAACTCAGTCTGTACAAGTCCCAAGTAAAGTATTGAGTCATTCTATGCAACTTGGAACACAAGACTCAAGCTAGTCACAATAACTGTTACGTCATTGATCGTGAATGTTGAGTGAAGTCTCAAAGGAAAGCTCAAGGCCTCGAGGCCTGAGTCCAAAAAGTTGAGTCACAAATTATCACTATTGTGATGCAAGTTTGTCTCACGTCTCAAGTGTACAGCCCCGATGATTGTGCAGTACTGCAGACAGCCAAGCCAAGCTGCCAAGTACGTTCTCTAATAATGTTGACAGGTAATTAACTTTCATATCACCTCAAAAACTTTTACAAAAATGCCAGTGGGAGAAAGAAAAAAAAAATCCAACAGTTTTAACGTATCTGAGTTCGACTCTTGTCTAAATTAAGAAACATGGCTTGTCATTAGTGTGAAATGTGCAACAGAGAGCTCCATTTGGGCGTCTGTGTGATGAGCGTCTCTGAGATGGGAAGTGAGATGGATAAAAATAGAAGAGGATCATGCACATGTACTGTGCTAAAGTGAGCCCAAGAAACACACAGGACGAGCCTTTGTTTCTGCCTAGGCCACAGTCACAGGGAAAGTGTGTGTGTGCGTGTGTGTGTGAGAGTTGTCTGTCTGGGAGGAAAGGGTTTTTGTGTGGAGAGGCTGTCAATTTGTGTGTAGTGGTAAAAAGCCATAAAGAGACCATAAATACATTTAAAGGCATACTAAACGGAGTCCTCCGGGCTTTCTTGTGCGCGTGCGTGTGTGTTGGTTTGTGTGCTTCTATGGGTGTGTATACAACATTTCTGGAGCCTTCACTCCGAGCTGTTTGTTTCTAGCTGGATGCATCTCGCATCTCTGAACTTGTGTTATGAAATCGCCCGAAGTGAACTGCTGAGCGCTTTCAGTTTGTTTTCACCGCTAAAAAATAAAAAACACATGACTTTATTCATACATACAGGAACCTTATGAGGTGTGTGTTTGACGTGACACCTTATGTGTTACCTACCAGACTGTCCACGCCGCCCAGTGTGTGATTGACATTGTACAGGGAGTAGGTCAACTGGTACACGCCGTCGTTGGTCTCGCTGTTGCCATAGAAACCCACACCCACTGCGACGCTGCGGAGACAAGAGGCATGGAGGGACAGGTGAGGCTTTGATAAATTAATGAGAAGAACAGAGTACAACAGCAGCTTGTAAATCCTCTCCGTCCAAGGTGATGTCCTTTTCTGTCACTGAATTCAAAGTGCGTCAGACTTAAAGCCATTATTAAAACCCTTGCTGAATTAAAAACATGAAACAACCTCAAAGTGATTTTGCGTCTCTGTTCTGAAACCCTGCACTATCCTGCGGTGGAAATATACCACCTACAAGAAGAGTGGCACAACAGGAAACAACACCTACACGACATTTAATGAATATTTCATGCCTTCTTTTTTTTTCCTCCCTGAAATTTAGGCTTTATCTCAAAGCAGTATCATCGATTTTCCCATCAAGCCGACATTTATGAAAACAGGGAGGTAAACAGTCGGGGGCAATTGGAGACAATCCCTGGCAGAAGGCAGAGCTGTGAATACATATGTTAAACAGCATGATTGACAGTGCATTGGAAAGGCAGAGCTTTGTTTCTTTCATGAAGGAGCGTCTTGCAATACCTCCATAAAAAGCATTCATGCCACCATGCAGCAACTCCAAGTTACTTTCTTCTTTTACTTTAAATATTGATAAAATATTCCTCAAAGAAGTGCATACAAATAAGTGTCTGGCACTGTATTCTGTGTGCTGTAAACTCACTTTTTTTGATGGGCATGTTTATGCAAACCTCAAAACACAACGGTTTACTACAGCAGGGAAAACAAATATACTGTATCCATAGTGCACGGACAGCATGGTTTTCTTTGTTGAATTTGGTAAACAACACTCTTTGAACCAGATATTATATAAGACAGGGTATGGGGGATATGTGTGTAATTTGGAATAGTTCTTCACAGATTCAGTCATGCAAAGATTTCATTTGTTCAGCTGGAGCTTCAGCACAAACAAAATAACCAGCGACAGAAATGCAAACTCTTAAGTCGTCTCTGTGAGCTTCGGTTCTCCCCAAAGTGCTGTCATATTGTGCTGCCATATGAACGGATTTGAAAACAGCTACACAGTCTTTCTCTACATAAACCCCACAAATTGGCCTGATGTAGCAACATTACCCTGAAGGCACAACGTGATCTTCTGCAAACACGATGATGCCTGTGGTACATTAGTAACGCTGACATGTCTGCAGGAGGAGACTCTTTATTCCCAGAGTCACCACTTTATTAGTGTACCTGGTTCAACTACTGCCATCAAATACTACAGCCCTGTAGTAAATCCTGCTTTTATAAAGTATGTAATGTTCTGATGCGAGGCTGCACTTTCTGGAGTTGTGAGATTATATAAAAAGGTGTTTCTAATATTACCAAGTGTGTTTCAATGCGATATACAACACAGCACAGCCCCTCGCCTGCAAAATGACCCCAGTAATGGATCAATACGCTGGCTGGACTCAAATGTGCTTTATTAATGCAGAGCTGTTGCATAGGATTACTTTGGCTGTATACCTTATGCATTATCGGCCATCTCATTATCTGATAATCGATGCCTGTTTATTTAAAACAGAGAGGAATAGTGCTTAACTGGTACCCATTTTACTCCCCAGAGTTTAGCAGATATAATATATGGCTATTTGGCGCCATTATTTATTATAGATCGATATTTTATGACCTCATTAAGTCTACAGTGTTTCATGAGTATGGGTGCCTCTTCACTTATCTAATAAACCATAAAACATCAGTGCAGATTACTGGAGCCTGTCCTCCTGGGAAGAAAGAGTCTGTAGATGATCAGCGGAAGCAGCCCATCACGACTGATGGTTGAGTTAATTGTGAGGCTATAGTGGTCGCCGTGGTAATTATGAGGGGAGCAAAGGAGGAAGTTAGGTGACAGAACCTTAACCACATGATAAACACCCTCTAACATTATGGAGGTACTTATTTTAACTCAAACATGATTGTTTATAACCTAACCAATCTGAAACAACTGGTATGTCTACTGCTGGTGCACTTAGCTACCTATTATATCTACTGTAAACACACACCTTACTTTTAGCCATGTATTCTTTATTTCTCTGTATAATTAAGCTAGCTCTCAACTTAATTTTTTTTTAGCTTAAACGCTTATACATTTAAACATTTTTGTATGACTTTTAGCCATAGCCTATAGGCTACTTTAGCCATATCAACTTTATCTCTGGCTATAGCTCCCAACTTTACAAAGTATTTTCTCTTACGTTTAGATATCTATTTGAACCATTCACTGTTCTTAAATATTCACTCTTTATCATTAATTTTTAGTTAATTTGTGCGTCTATCTACTTTTTGTTTATCCCTTACTTTCATCTACTTAAACCCTATTCATTTGCTATAACTATAGTTTTTTCCCAATACTTTATTTAAATTATACATTTTTACCAGCATATTAATGCTATCAAATTTCACCATCAGGTTAGGCTAATGGCGACTTCTCCAAGGTTACCAACTTCTTGCGCCAAAAGCAAATGCTTTAGGTTCGCATGTAGGTTCTCAAATTGCTCTCTGAACCTACATTAAACAGGTCTTTGAGGGTTTTAGTGACGTTCACCTCACCCCCAACCCTCTTTAGGCCTAATGGATAAAATCTCGCAGACGGTACCCAAAGCTGGCAACATGGACTTCTGTGCTTGCCTGCTAGCAGCCTCATATGGTATTACATGTTATAGCTGACTCAACAGGAAAAAAATATTTTTCTTATTCAAATTGTGAATTGTATTTAAATTAATTAAGCTACTCCATAATAATTCAATACTTCCTCAAGCAACTACATAAGTACCTCCTTCTGTAAAGATCTGGAATAAACCACCACTGTGCCATCATAAAAATGTGCCCCAGATAAAGGCCAGGAGCAGGTCAGGCCAGTACTAAAGGGAATGTAAGCAAGTCAGGATAATTGAGACTTGGAGCACTCTCCTTAACCTCATGGCTTCCCCCCTTGAATCCTCCCTGATTCTCCGGATAAGAGAAAAGAAAAGAAAGACAATAAATCCACGGTCAGCGTTGCTCCGGGCAACACTCGCCTAGAATTGCTAAAGTCTGGCAGAGCTAGTGTGGCAGTCAATGTTGAGTGCAGGTGGGGCCAAGCAGCAGGGGCTATTTTCCTGATTAGCACAACATGAATAGAGCCTCATTAACAGAGCCCCTGCAAGTAAACCTCCCACTCCGCCGGTTTTTTACATAACCCTGAGGGAGAGTCTTGAAGTAAAGGGAAGAGGAGATGCAGCAAAGGCAGAGAGAGCATGAATAAAATCATCAGTTTGTAGAGAGACAGGAAGTGACAGATAAAGACAGACCAAAAGAGACGGTCTGACAGTGCAGCAAGCTGTATACTATAACTATACTTTATATAGACAGACATGGAGATGGACGGTTCCCAACAAATAAGATGACACAAAAGCAGAAAGCAGCACAATGGGACAAGCATAGTAAGACAAAAAGATAACCTTGCCTTTACCCCATGTGCCCAGATTAAATACTAACTCATTGATGATGACGCAAATACTTTTTTTAGTTCTCCACCAAAAAGCTTCACCTACAAAAGAAGATATAGCACAGGACTTATCTCCTCTTTTATCTCTGATCAGATCTCTTGTAACGCCACAGTAACACAGAAAAGTATCGGTTAAAAAAAAAAAAAGTAGCCTGCAGAAACAACGACTTCTTTGAACTCTTGCAAATATTTTAAGAGTAGAATCTAATTTGAAAAAGAAAAAAAAGGGGAACTGGGAGGACAGAGAGGCATGTGTAAAGAGAGAGAATATCTGTCTTTTTCTATCCCTCCTTCACTCCATCAGTCCACCCATTCCCCTTTGTGCTGCTCCTTGAAATATCTTTGGTCTAATTCAAAGAGAGAGAATATCATAGATTCGAGCTGGCATGCACTGAGCAAAAGTCCAAACTGTCATGTTGATAAATGACGAAGTAGATAAAAGACAGTGAAGGGAATTTTTAAAAAAGGAACCTTGAGCCTGCAGCAGAAAAAGGCCTCAGGCTACTTTAAATAGACTCGGACATGTTTGAATATTCGAGGTTTTGCCTCAAAAATGGCAGCAATGACTTGCGTGAGATGACAAATATAGACAGATGAATTTATATCTTTACCCTGCCCTCTTTAAGTCTCAGCGAGGGCCACCTCAAAAATCCTCTTAATATGGAGAGGGCCTATAATATGAACCAGAAAATAGCTCCTCTCTGAATTTTTCATGTGCGTATCTCTTGTTTTCAGAGCTACAAAATGACCAAAATAACCATTTCAAGGCCTTAGAAGCACTTAAACACAAAGTTATAAATTTGCAGTGACTAAAAATAGATGACCTCAAAAAAAAAAAAAAAAAAAAAAAGTGAACGAGGGCTTCAAAACACCACTGCTGGTACATTTTTATTGCCTCTGAAGTAGTGGAAACACTGATATAATGTAAAAAGAGCTGCTTATCTTTGCCCCTTTACTTGTGTGAGCCATTTCTCCTTTCTGATTGGCAACAGATACCAATAAATAAATAATAAATGTCATGGAATAGACTAACCGTACCCTTTCTGCACTTTTAGATACGATGTGCCTTAGTGGTTCTGATATCATTGGACAGTCTCAGTTTGGCCACTAGCTACCAGTTCATCATTTAGTCTCTGTGCCTTTGACAGCCAGGCGCTATCTTTTTGAGCTATCCATCCTTTCTATTCTTGTTTACACAAGAATACCTTGAAATTTGGCACAAACATTCATTAGGACCCACTTGATTAGATTTAAGTTGTCAAAGGTCAACTGTCAAGGTCACGCTAACCTCATAAAGCCCAGTTTTGACCTCTTGTATATGTTATATCTCAACACCATCTTGAAGGCACAAACATTTATTTGGACTCAACAATGACATGATTTGAATTTGGAGGAAAAATGTCAAAGTCACTGTGACCTCACAAAATCCAGTTTTTGGCCTTTTGAATGTGATATCTCAACATATCTCAAGACAACAATCAGAGGTGAAGGTCCCTGTGACCTCAAGGATAATTCATACACTTATAATAAAATAAATGTATATACAAAAATGGTCAGGAAGGAAACATGCATGCAACCTTTGTGGTTTGTGTAATTCTAGTTTTAGATTGATTTCAAGAATGTAAATGCATTTGTTTGCTTTCCAGAGGAGCTGAAAAAGCTGAACTTTGTTGTTGACACTTTAGGTCCAGTTGTCCTCAGTTGAACTCATCTTGGACAACAATGTCCTGGATGACTGAGATGCTTAACAGTGGGATGTTTTCTGTTTGCAGAAATGCTTGCTTCAAATGGCCCTGGGGATCAATAAAGTTTTTCAAATAGAAAATGAACTAAAATGAACTGAGTAACTGACCATAGCTCTGTTAATGTTTAGATGATGGACAGTAACATTAACTTTTTTCCAGGATATTAAGACTTCCAAGAAACCTAGAGGAGTGGATGTAATTTTCTAAACTGTCACAATGATTGAAATGGATCCAACTGTCACAGTCATATGATAAACTGTAAACCAGTTATAACACAGTCAAACGAGTTGCGTTGTGACTGTGCAGATGTCTTCCACATGAGCAGCCTGATCTGTTACGGTAGTATAATTACACAGTTAATGTGCAACACCGTGGGCAGGGCTGCACAACCACAGCAGAGTGACATCTGCTCTGGCTTCACCGCTGTTAATTAGGATGGACATCAGGGCGGATCAGCTCCGGCCACTGTCAAACATAATTAGACGGCAGGATGGCAAGACTATAGGCAGAAACATTAAGGAAGTGAAGGGGGGTGGGGAAGGGGAAGGGGTTGTTGCAAAAATAAAAAGAAGGGAAAGGAATAGAAGCGAGGAGAAAAGAAAGGGTTAAAAAGATCTGGACTGATGAGATGTTTAGTCCATGTCCAATGCAAAGTCTGCTGGGTAATCACATCCATTCTCTGGTATGTCCAGTAGAGTGACATAATCACAGCTGGGAATCAGATGAAGGAGAGTTGATTTCCCGCAGGAAACTCCGTCTCATTCATGTCACAAGTCTTAACAATCGATCAAGTACGGCCACGTAAACGCTTCAGTATCTCCAGGTTACATGTCGCCTCAATGGGATTGTGAACGAGAGGTAAGAAAAGTTTTGAGATGAACGAACATGACGCACTGTATTTTCTTTTTACAGTATCTGACATGACAGCCAAGACCAGACAGATGGCTCTGATTCTGTTTGGAGGTTGCCTGGAGACCGACAAGCTGAGGCGAGACTCAGCACAGCGGTGTTGATACTTGTCATAGGAACAATGCCCCATTTTTTGCACTTATAGAATCACAGAGCTACGTATGTTTTTAATAAGAGAGAGAGGTGGGGGAACCCTGCTGCATTTACAAAATATGTTTTCATGCATGTTTATGAAAGTTTTTTTTAACCTAATTTCCAGAAATCTGCATGGTGAAATAAAATGCAAATGAATGTGTTTCCATCCACTACTGTTACCATAGGGATCGTGTGCATTGAAAAGTAACAGCTGGGCGCCATGAAACCACTGCAGAGGAACAGGACACAATGAAATGATGTAATTAAAAGAGTGCCAATGAAACCTCAGACCAACGAGAACAGGAAACATGTTTGCTGTATGTATAAATCTGCAGAGGGAAAGCAAAAGCGAGCTGCGCGTTAGCGATGGAGTCGTTTATACAGATCTGTGGTTTATGAATCATTTTTCAAATAGGTTTAAGGTCTCATTGGCCACGGACAATCAATTCCAGGAGCTTCAAGCTGCAGCAGTAACTTGAGCCAATCTGTCGCCACAAAATGCATTAAAACCTGGTGAATATACTGCACCACAATTTCACCTTTTTTGATTTTTTCCCCCATTCCAATTGTGATTTAGCAACACATAACTTTAACACAGTGCTGCCATTTAGCAACCGCTGAATGGATGTGCGCGAACCAAGCTAAGTGTTTTATGATTAGTGCTTCAGTGCTGTTTTTCCAAGGAGTGATTCCAAGGTAATTCAACATACACAACGTTCGTCATCATCTTGAATGTTCCCTTTTTTAAATCAGAGGCTTGAGGCTTCTCTGTGGGTCTTTTTTCTACCATCTGCATTCAGCAGATACAGACAGTGACGGCAAAATCTGACAAAGAAGGAGAAAAAAAATAACGACAAGATGCATGATTTACTCAGCTGTGCTCAGCTTTTACTTATTATGTTTTTTCTTACTTTGCCACGTTACTACAATGTGTTTCCATTGAAAAATGAACCTTGTCTGGAATGATGTACAATAATGGTTGAAGCTTAATCTAATATTACTCAGTGGTTGATAAACATGACTGTCACATGGCAAAGAGAAGTAACCACTCTTCTGGTAGCAAATTGAATTAGCTCCTCTATGGATGGCGCATATCTCACTGACTGATTTAATAGCTTCTATCTAGTGATGTAAGTGCTGACTGTGTTGCAGCTGTCGATGTGCTTTAGGAACTTTATTACTGACTGTAAGTGAATTTTTGCCCCCTATAATTTGAGGTTTATAATAGTTAATGTTGCCGTTTGTCAGCAGCAGCTTAGAGGGCTGATTTGCAAGTCTGAGACAGAAAATGACAAGTTGGATATATGAAAAAAAGAAAAGAAAAGGGAAAATCAAGGCTGTATATGTACAAGCTACAGGCTATAATACTGATATCATTAATCTTTATTGCAGCTAAACATAATTTCACTTCACATGAGGGGAGATTTCAGTTTAGTACAGACAGAGTGAGATGATGCGATCCAGCAGCCTGCAGCCAAAATACTGTTCCTCCACTTTTAAATCCGAGAGAAAACACAGGGTCAGATATCATCTAAAAAAAATTTCAAGGGAATGGCTTCTCCTCTAAAATAGTCTCATTTAAATTATTTAAGTGGTTTATAAAACAAATTCCATTTCTTCCTGCATAAGACATGATAATTGAGCCTGAAATTCATTATACATTAGTATTTTTTCGTCTCATAACACAAAATCTGTGCTAATGGGACTAATGTAAAAATTAATTCTACTCACCATTAATAACCTGTAACCTGCTTTCCATCATTGCATTAGGTGGCATTATGCATTCAGCGATGTAAACAGTTTTTTTTTAACCAAAAATAAATAGGCTACGCTTGATAAACTTTATAGAATGCTGGCTCAGGCGAGCATTAAGCTGGGGGGAAATGTTATTTACAAGCATGAAAAACCCATTATTATTTCTAAGCTGCACTTTGTGTCAGGACCTGTATAATATTCCTGTCATATTCTTATCAGGACTGAGAAGGTAAGCGACACGGTCGGTATATGGACATTTTCACAGCTTTTGTGCTTTCTCCAAATGATTACAATGCCTATAATATTTCATAAATTCTTATAAATGTTGTTTTTTTCCACTAATACAGGCTTACATGATTCAGGTGCATCCTCTATAGTCTAGGAGACATTCAAAGCATCAAGGTGAAGAGACTTCTTTACCAGTCTGTGGTAACGCACAATTACACTGCATACTTTCAGGAGACAGTTCACATCACACCCACATCAGCAAAAGCATCTCCCACAATCGTGGCACAGAATTTGGGTGCAAAGAACGCCAGGAGGATATTTTGTTAACTCCCAGTGTAAACTCAGAGCCATATAATTATGAGTTGATTGTGTCAATACAGCCTGAAAACACAGGCTACAGCTTCCTTGGGAGCTGGAAAAAACAACATGTCCAGACAAATGTTTAAAAATGAGAGTGTTGTCTGCACAAATATAATATAATAAAATATAATATTTTACGTCTGGTTTTTATTCAAAATATAGAGCGGATGAGGTTTATCAGAGAGATGTCACCATCAGGTGAAAGAGACAGATCAACACCTGATCTCATAAAATGAAGGACATACAAAACAGTGACTGTGCCTGTGTGAACCTGAGGTATTTGCAGAATATAGAAGCAGCTTTGGGGTATTTCAAAAGAGGGGCAGACTGACAGGCATGTAGACCAAAGAGAGGGACCCTGAACTCCTGGAGAATACAAATGGGAAAACGGAGACAGGCAGATTTACAGGCATACAGTGGACAAATACACAAAAAGCCTACAGTACACACACACGATGAAGTAATAAGTTATGGATCTCATGTGGGAAAACAAAATGTGAAGAGACAGACAGAGTCTGGGCACTGAAAACATCCTGCCACTTACCACTCTCCATCAGGAATACCAAATGAAAGAGAAATTGCAAACCACATACTGTAGAATGGCAGACATCAACAGAGAGTGTGTCTATGTGTGTATGTGTGTGCACACTGTAATCAGCAGTTTGTCATAACAGCTTGATTCACTCACCATGTGATGAGGCCGGCAGCGACAGCAGACCAGGTGACGCAGCAGGAGTTGGGCTTCTTGCTCTCCTCCTCTTCGTCCTTGCGGCAGCAGCACAGACAGCTCAGGTAAATGGCCAGACAGAGCAGGTTGAGGCCGAGCCCCGCCGCCGCCACGCAGCCCAGGAAGATGAGAGACTGGAGACACATGATACCGCTGAGTCAGAAACACAATGTGGTGTCGGATGACCCAGCTATTTTACCTGGAGTGTAAAATCAACTGAGATTATAACAAACAATACCATTTTTTGCTCATTTTGACTTTGAAAAGGTGTTGCTAATACCATTAAAGGGATAGTTCACCCAAAATTCAAATTTCACTCATTATCTACTCACCCTCATGCCGACTAAGGGCTGGGAGAATTTTCAGAGTCGTCCGTGCCTTCTCGGAGTTACGGGGGGGGGGTGGGGGTCCGCGCAGCAGTATTTGTCCATATAATGGTTGTGAATGGTGCTCACTTTTCTTCTTTCAAAAAGACACACCAAAAAACATCCAAATACCTCCATACTGCTCGTCTGTAATGTCCCTCTTGTATTGAAGCCCCGACATGAGAAATTGTTCCGAAAAAAATTAAATAAGTCTATATTTTAAGCTTGTTTGTAGCGGAAGCTCCCAGTGTCTCAGTTCACTGTTCTTGACCGGCGGAACAATTTCTCATGTCGGGGCTTCAATACAAGAGGGACATTACAGATGAGCAGTATGGAGGTATTTGGATGTTTTTTGGTGTGTCTTTTTGGACGAAGAAAAGTGGTATCCATTCACAACCATTATATGGACAAATACTGCTGCGCAGAGCCCCCCGTAACTCCGAGAAGGGACGGAGGACTCTGAAACTTCTCCCAGCCCTTAGTCAACATGAGGGTGAGTAGATAATGAGTGAAATTTGAATTTTGGGTGAACTATCCCTTTAATGACAGGTATTCATGATGGAGGTGACAGTGATGCAGGGTGCTCTGCTTACACCTGGGCTCTTCCTACAGTGATGTCTTCCATGCAAAAGGCCTTTTCAGTGCATCAAAACAAAAGTTCTCATTATGTAAAATGGCTCGATTGAGTGCGTTATGTTGTCAGCAGCTGCACTATTTCCATCTTCTGTGTACGTGTGTGTCATCGTGGCAAAATGTTTCTCCTCAAGACACCTACTGAGGCAGTTCTAAGTAATTTGGCAAGTGTTGTTTATATGTCTGTCTGAGGACACGTGACATCATTATAGAGATGTAATACAGTCAGATTATGGCCACGCTCCAACCACAGACTACTGAGCAACTCATGCAATAATGACTACAGACCTACATCATGGATACTGCTGGGCGTTGGTGAACGAGGAGCTAATTCTCAAATGTAGTGAAATAGAATCAAAAAGCAGAATGAATTTTAACTAGTTAGTTTAAACAGCACTTGTTTGAAGTACAGTTACATTGAACTACTATGTGTGGAGAGGATTAAAATACAAGAAATAAGTGATACAGTGAAAGGAGTTAAAGATTAAGAGGAGAAAGTGACACTTCACGTGTAATTTAATTTTTTAATTATTCAATAATAAAAGTCTTTTTAAGTATTTGTGTGTTTTAGAGCTGTTTTAATTGACTGACTGTACCTGCAGCTAGCTTAGTTAGTGATAGCAAATGAATAAAGTCAAACATTTAATGGCTTAAGAGCCGGATATCAATCGGTTGGCAAACAAAAAAGAGCAGAAGTAAGAATGAATATCATGCTGCTCACATCAACCAGATGGACAGAAGTCAAAATAAAGGCTATAATGCTCATATTATTGCTGCTCTGTCTGCTGGATGTGTAAACAGATCAATGTTTGATGATATTGTAACTGGACCATATCAAAATATCTGTCTTTATGAACATCCCTTTCTTCTCTACAACATGTCTTCCTGTTTGTAGGATCATTAACAAGAGGACGACGATCTGTGAATCTAAACAAACTGTTTCCAAACCGATGCCAGTCTGTGTGATGACTGTTTTAATGAGACGCATGAAAACTGATGAATGTGTCTGCACCACCAGCCCCAGAAACAAGGCCAGATGCATTCTGGGAGCCTGTTATCCTCCTTTCCAGCGTCCCCAGTCTCCAGCGGGAGAGCAGACACCTCCTAGTACATCTCTGCATCTGCTCCTCTCCCTCTCATTCCTCCTTTAGCCTCCCCCACCCTCACCCTGCCACCACCACCACCACCTCCCCATCCCACCTTCTGCGAGAGATGGAGTGTCGCAACCAAAATAGCAACACGAGCGTCCTAACAGCCTGAAATGAATTCTGCAGCCATTTGTGAGCAGATGGGTTTATTCAAGCTTTCTGTGTTGTTTTTTTTTTCTCTCTCTCCCCCCTTTGCTGTTCCTTTTTAGTTTGTCTGAAATCTTTTTGGTGCTGAGCCATCTGTTCTCATGCTGTGATGTCATGTGTCCCGCAAGTCAAGCGGTGGGATTAAAATCCAGAAATGGAAGAAGCAGCAGGATTATGTCAGCGATGGCTAGGACAGAGCCAGGTAGACTGCAAATTGAAAAATCCTGCACGAAACAGCTGGTTTCATGATCTGAAACGACCCTCGTCCTGTCAACTTTGCTAATAATAAAACCATGATGCCATCATTATGAGGCTTCATTTATTTTGCATTACATCTTTGTTTTTACTATTTGCTCCATTCCCACCCAAAAAAACATAAAAAACAATCTTTCCCACTGTGCTCGCTCCATCTGTTGGGGTGCAGTTGCCCCGTCTTGTCCCATTTCACGGGTACATGCCTCTCATGGAGCCGGCCACACATCTGCCAACAAATGCAAAAAAAAAGAGAAAAGAAACAAAGAGCGGGGTTGAGAGTCAGAAGCTCCAGTCGTTGACCTCTCCGCTCTCTCTCTCTTATTCTCCGGTGTCCCATAAAACAGGTGCGGAAGTTAATGGGAATCTGGCGCCGCGCTTTAAAAGACTGGACTGTAAATGTGTTAATGGGAGTTTTCACAGAGAGATGAATGGGAGCGTGCACTGAGGTGACACCGGGAGACGGAGGAGGAGAGAAGATCTGAGGGCGGGGTGGGGGGGTGGAGGAGGGGGTGTGATGGTGTTTCTTTTTTTTTTTTTTTCCAGTGATGAGAGTTGGCATAAACTGAGTGTAATTGAGGTGAATGCAGTAAATGAGATAGAGATGTGGGGCGCAGGTGGATGATATGAGCAAAGAAGGGGGGAAGGGTGGGAGGGGAGGAGAAAGGCAGGGGGGCTCCCACTGAACGAACAAACACTAAACCCCCCTCCCCAAAAAAAAAAAAAAAACTTGGCCACCCAGCCGTTCCTATCGTCATGGTAACGCGCAGGTTAGCCGGTGCCCTTGCGACGACGGGGAAGGGGAGGACGAGTGAAAGGGCGAATTATCACAGCCTATTTGAATTAAGCAGCATGTGACAGGGCTGCTTAAATTGCCATGCCTCCGTCTTGTGATTCTCCTGCAGCCAGGCGATGCAGAGAAAGGAGGGAATGTGGCGGAGGAGTGGAGGAGTGGAGGGATGGGGCAGCGGGGGGGCAGTGAGGAAAATGGTTAGACATCTGAGGAACCTGGCAGGGAGCTTCACATGGACCATGAGAGGATTAAACTTTGCTTTATGTTATCTTTTAGTATTGAGTTTCACACTACTTGGGTCTCTAAACCCCTTGAAGCCCATTATATAATTTAAAAAATGTATGGAGCTTAAGTTGGAGCTCAAAAACTCAAAAACACACTTTTCTCTGCTGAAATTTACTCCACAGCTGCTTTTAAAGCGGTTAAGGCCAAAACAACACTCTCCACTTTCTTCCTGTCTTTCACTCCCAACTCTCCACTGTCCTTTTCTTCTCTGTAGTGAGTCCAAAGGAAAAAAGAAAAAAAAAGGCTTCTGAATTATGTAGCATCCATTCACAGGAAGAGCACATACACACTCAGGAACTGTACATTGCACAAAAGACACACAACCCACAAACCCATCGTGCAACCATCACTTCCCAAGTGCTCCAACCTTCCATTAAGTTTAAAAAACACCATTTATCTTTTACCAACCACAGTGTGCACACATTCGCTCTTTGGTGAAATCAAATTGGCAGCTCTGACCACTTCACTGCTACCTAAATGAGCTCTGAGTAGTTTCCCATAAAAGCAGACTCAATATGTTAACACCCTTCTCCTTACTTACTCATTCCTAACTCAACAGGCCAATTGCGCTGTCTCTCTCTCCCTCACTCTCTCTGTTTTGTTTCCTCTCAAAGGCGAAGGTGGGGTGAGCACCAGGCTGCCGGCGGTGGCACAGGAAAGAAAGGAAGGAAGATGTAGCTGAGCGGAGGGGCGATCCCCATGATCCGAGTGGGTGGAGAAAACAAGAGGAAGAGAAAGAGAGACTGACAGGATGATGGAGGGAATATTGTAGGTAATGAAAACATGGAGAGAGCAGGGTGTGGGTGAGATGCACTAAAGGAGATAGATGAAAAAAAGAGGGGAGGTGGTGCCGGTGAAGACAAAAGCTTGTGCACTCATACTTGGCTTTAATGGGCAGACAAAGGCACAGCCACCTCATCCACACAGCTACCTCTCTTACGCACACACACACACACACGCAAACACACACTCTTCATTACTCAGTGTGCGGCCCAGTTTCTCCACTGTAGACGACTTTGCCCCGCGGCGGGGACGTTGCATAATGCGACGACTTCTTCCCAAAAATAGTGAGCGAACCTAAGAACCTCATTCTGTAATGTACTAAAAAAAAAAAAAAAAATGAACACGAGTGTGTGTGACAGGAGAAATCAGCCGTGAGCTCCGCCACACACAGCGGCAAACAGACTAATTTGAGGGATGACACACAAGTGAACTCGGCAAAGTTAAAACGAGAGGAATATTTTTCAATGGAACTTTTGAGCCATTTGTCACAGATACAATCAGGAAGCCCCTGTACTGCCTGAGCTTAAAGGGAATGTTCAACATTTTGGCAAATTGGCCCATTGCCATAATACCTATAGTTTTAGGAGTAGGTTCGTTGCCTTTATTTGTCGATGCGAATACTTTGCACATTCATAAGTCTCTGTGTTTACCTCAAAAACTACTCTGTCTCGTAACGTTCTGTTATTATCTCATAGCGTGAGTTTGGTGAGGGAAACCAAGAAATCCCATTAGCCTCCATAGCATAGCTCTGAGCAGCTCGTGGCTCTGCTCTGCCGCTCTAAAAGTTGCTCCCACCAACAATTAAAGGTAACTAACCTACTGCTATGACTATAGCGATTATGCCAATGGGTCAGTTTGCCAAAAATGTTGAACTATCCCTTTAAATGGAAAGCTGCCAGTTTATGAAGTTTAATCCAGTTCAATCCACTCACGACTGTAATAATGATTATTATAATTATTAACTAATACATTTTGCCTATTAACTGGCTAACCATTTATAAAAACAAATGAATGCCCCCATTGAGACTTTATCTGAGAGGCTGTAGTGCTGTGGAACATTTGGAACTTCAGTTGATCAATTAACCTATTATTTAAGCACTTCATGCAATAAATGCCAATTTTGTGTTGCTTATGTTGTGTTTTCATCCAGTTTATGTTCATCCGTCTGTGGTTGCCACTGTGTGTGTTTGCATATAAACAATAGGGACATGTTCCAACCCCTGTTTTGATGTTGCATCACTGGATTAGCTGCATCTTACTGCTGTATCTGGTCAAGATGGAGCTACAGTGTTTAATATGAAATCAAAGGGAGAAGGGGAGCTACAGCACTGGTGGGCCTACTGAATAAATTAACATTGAAGTCAGATGGAAAAATATTGAAAAATAAAGTAATTTAATTCCAATGTAACTTTCTTTTAGTCTCTTTTTATTTCAATGTATATGTAAATTCAGATCTTATGTGTTCATTGCTCATTCAGTTGACTGCAGTTTGGTTTGCAGAGCTGCAGTGTTGATGTGTCCCGACCGACGTCGATACCAATTGTCGTTCCTTGTGTGTTTGGACAGAATATTGAATGCAGCGTTTTAAAAAGAGTGCATTGCAATTCAACAACGTTGGCAGTAACAATTCTAGCCTTCACATAAGTGTCCAAAGAGCTGAATTTACACCTCTGTGACATCGTGTCTCAACCGCAGTCTCTGGTCTCAACTGAATGCATACAAAGATTACTCAGAGAAGGGGCTGCTGCATTAGATTGAGCTGGGTGTGCGCCTTTGTATACCTCGCCGTCTAGAGGACACTTGTATGTTTTTAAATTGGGGAAGACATAAAGAGAAGAAGAGGCCTGCACACAGAGACACACTCACACCCCAAACACCTATAGGGACAAAGGGAGAAGCATAATGAGGCAGTAATAGCCTGGAGCGGGAATGACCCAGTGGGGATTGGGTGAGTCATTTACACTCCCCCAAGTCCCATCAGAGGTATGATGAAAGCCAAAGGGGGGGATGTCGGCACAGATGGGGCAGTCGGATAATCGGACAATGATGCTCTAATGGCTTGTTACAAATCCTTCTGGAAAATATAACAAACACACAGACATGTTTCAAGATTATATTTTTTAGATAAGTGGCCACAACAGAAAAGATCTATCGATTCATGAAATGAGACGATATGAAAAAGCTGAGAAAAAATAAACCTCTGAATGCACTCAAGACTGCAAGGATGCAAAAATCAATACTGAGAAGAATCCGTGCAAGTCCGAGAACAACTTTGTGGGTCCTTCTTCTTCTTCTTTCTTACTGCAAGACAGGTATTGTGAGATGTAAAAATCCATATTTAAGGCTCCACAGTCTGACAACTTCAACTGCACACCATGAGAACGACTCCAAGCAGCGATTTCTTGCATTAAATCCAAATGTTGAGAATCCATGAAAAAGGAATGACATGTTTTTCTGACCTGTGGGTGTGTGTGTATGTATATAAATATATAGCTTTACTGAAGCGCAATGAAAAGACACAGAGGGGATGGAGGATGTGCTGTACGTCAAGACGGATGCAAATTCACAGCAGTGCAAAGTGTTTCGTGCCTTATGCTGAGCGCCCATTAAAAATAAATTTTTAATATGCAAGTAGTGACCATAATTAATATATAGGGATGGAAAGCGCCTCCATCTGTTACGCTACATCTGCTAAGCAGGACTAAGTCGTGTAACAGTGGAATTCCAGAGGCTGGGAGCGCAGCTAAATGCACGCTAAGCGATGTGAAGTGTCTTCCGCTGCTCCACAGCAGGTGGCGGACAGCTGTGTGTAGGTGGAGAGGGTCTCCAGGCACAGTGTGCAGTGTGCGTCAATGTACAGAATGTATGTGTGTGTATGTGTATATGTATCAGAGTGTGGACAGTGACGTTCCTTTAACATGATAGAGGTTAAACGGCTGTCAGGTCAGCTTGTGAAAGAAACAAAAAAGGACATTCCAACGTAAATGTCAAGGCCTGGTGAGCAGCAGGGACTTTCTACTCCTTCAGCAGAAGGTTTTATCTTTTATCCAAGCTCCAAAGACGTTCTACACAATAAATAGGGTACATAAACACGTGTCTAAATCGACAATTCACCAATTTTCTACTCACCGTCATGCCAAGGAAGGGTTTGGAGAACTTTCGGAGTCATCAAAACGCATTTGGAGTTCCAGGGGGGGTCCGGTTGACAATGGATTTTCATATAATGGTGGCAGAGAGTGCTCACTTTTGAATGCACGAGATTTGCTGAGAGATGTTCTTTTGTGTTTACTTCATACACCCAATGGTTTACAATGATGAATGAACATCTCGCAGCAAATCTCTCGCATGCGCACAAACATCAACAGAGCCACTGGGAGCTACTGCTACAACAAGGCTAAAAACAGAGATCAAATGGATGGATGATTCAAAAGTGAGCACTATCCGTTGCCAGCAGCCGGACCCCCCCCTGGAACTCCAAAAGCATTTTGATTACTCTGAAAGTTTTCCAAACCCTTCCTTGGCATGACGGTGAGTAGAAAATTGGTGAATTATCAATTTTGGGTGAAGTATCCCTTTAAAAGCTCAATCGTCAATCTTTAAGGGACAGACAGTAAATGTAGCTTTTAGATCAAAGAGTGTGAGCTGATGAGCAACAGTGAGGTAGATGAGGTTCATATATGCAAGAGCGTGACCATGCAGTGCTCTTTGAAAATCTTTAACTGGATCCTATATATAACAGGGTGAAGGGATGTGAGTATGGGGGTAATATAGGATATGCTCTGATGACCTAATGAGCATAGTCCTGCAGATGATCAAAAGCAGACATGCACCTTTAAGGGGGTTGAACGAGGGCTGCTCAGCGCCCAGAGGAGCCCATGCAGGCTACACCCCCACCCCCCTCACCAGGGATCAGTGGAGCAGTCCGACTCACTGCCTTCCTCCATGCTGCTGCTGCCCGTTTCACTGACACTCAGGTGAAGGCCCCGGGGACCAGGGATCTGTTGAGCAGAGTGCACTCGGCTGGGCCTGGCCGTGTTCACAGCTGGGACGCCATTAAGTCCAAGCAAAGTGACTCATGGGATAAGGATGAGAGGAAGAGGGAAAGCGAAGACGGGAAGAAGCGACTTCATCGCTAAAAGGTCCTTTAAATCTGTCATGCTGCGCTGCCTTGTTGCCCTCAGCGTTTTGCCATGACAAACTGAGGGTCTCTGGGCTCTGTGCAGTGTAGTGCTCATTTGATTATCTCTTTGGCTTTTTGGCAAAGAGAAATGTTTATTCCAATAGTTCTGCAAAGCCCTCATGAATCTCTTTGAAGCATCTGCTTCTCTGCGCAGGCCACTGCTTACAGGACATCTTTGGAGTGCAGCGAGGTGTGTTATCTCCTCGTTTCCTTGACACCCTCTCTGAACCCGAGGCCTAAACCCTTCCCTCGGGGGAGTCAGGGGTCATGATTTTTATGCTACACCCCCGTCAACAAAGCCAACCCACCCTCCCCCTCCCCCAGCCCATCCCCAGCCTCCACTGAGGAGCAGACTTTCATTGTTGTTTCCGCTGGAGGGGAATGTGGCTGCGTGAATCCACTTGTCCCACTTCATACAGCTCTGGCTATAGTTCGCACACATATTTGATGGGATCCGCTGAAGAGTCTCATTGTGCTGCTGATTGCCAAATACAATGATGAAACCAAGAAGAACAGAAGAACACCATCAACACCCTCTCCAGCACCAAAGATGATCAGTCACCACTGTCATTTTCTATTTCATTATTGTCAGATCAACATGAAGTATGGACATTCTGTCTTATTAGCACAGACCACGGTCAGCCAATCAGGTGATGCTAATCACCAAGCTCCAAGCACTGTGGAGACAGATTGAGGTTAATGACCTTCTGGAGAACCAGAGGGGACACAGTGAGTGCATCTTTGTGTTTATGTGACGCAAACGAGGAATAATAATAAAAAAAAACAAAAAAAAAAACAAGGATGTCATGACTGTTACAGAGGCTAAGCAGAGGTGAATCACTGTTTTACAAAAAGGATTACACAACCCTTCAGTAGAAACAAGAAGAGGCTGAGGTAGGGCAAACAGCATGGAAATCAGGAGCGACACATTTAAGATTGATTTTCCTTGAGGAGGAGGCAATAGGAGTTGGTTAAAATCACCAATGCAATCAGAGTGGCTGTGATAGCTCAACAGATAATGGATTTTCAGCCTATGGGCTTTTTCCATCACACAAAGCAAACACAGCAAACACAGCGGCACTGTATATGCATTTAGCTGTGAAATCAGCTGCAATCAGGAAGACTCGCTGTAAACAGCATTATGTGGAGAATGCAATCAAATACATGAAACCATAAAATTAGAAATATTAACAAATGAAAGAGTGAAATTAGGAAATAATAACTGCACTTTCGAAAACAATAACTGCAATCAATCAATGTAAAAGCGTCACTTCGAGGGTATTATAGGAAAATACATGTTCTTCAGACTTCTTATAAATTCTTGCATTTCTTCCACACATGAATGGATCTGACACAGTTTGAATTGTTGTAGGGGGGGTCGAACATCAATGAGCAAGGACGGTAAGGTGAAGGAAGTGCTGATGAATGAGAGAGAGAGAGAGAGAAAAGAAACAGCAGCACAGGGAAAACAAAGACAACGGGGAAAAAAAGGAAAGAGCTGGAGGAGGAGACTGTTGGGGAGCATTCGGGTGGAACATTGTTCCCAGAGAATCTCGGTAAGAAAAGCCAGCGAAGCAGAAAGATTGGGTGTGTTAAGAGTGTGTGTGTTTGCCCCTGTAATTGAATAGTATGTCTGTGGCTTGTTCATTTGTCTCCTATCAATTCTAGGCCACGGTAATAGCAGGATAAAAGCTTTCAATAGAAACTTTTCTGAGCTGGACATTAAAGTGATCAGCGGAGAGATGGGAGAAGAGGATGTTTGTCTCCTGTGCTGCAGGATAGACAAATGTTCTTTTATCATCTGTAATTATGCACAGGAAGTGTGTAAGCTATTGAGATATTTGCATTAATTAAAGTAATAAAATTTATTCATTTCATATTAGCATCCGCTTATTACAAAGTAGCGGTTCTGTAAAGTGGAGGGAGCTGAAGTTTCAAAAGCTTTTACCCTCAACAGTACACAACATGGTGGATGATGCACTGATCACAACAGAGATAAGAAGATGTGCAGAAATGTTTAATGTTCATTAAAAACCATGGGAAAAAGTAGCCTAGATCTGAAGCTGTAGCTAGTTAGCTTAGCTTAGCCTAACGCCTCAAAGGGATAGTTCAACATTTTGGAAAACTGGCCTATTGCCATAATCCCTATAGATTTAGGAGTAGGTTCGTTACCTTTAATTGTCGGTGCAAGCTATTTTTAGAACGGCTGAGCCGAGCCACAAGCTGCTCAGAGCTCATCAAAAACACAATCCAACAACTCAAAAATGCTCTTGTGGACAAGTTGTGACCTGCACATTCACCATGCTATGAGATAATAACAGAACATTACGAGACAGATTTGTTTTCGAGGCAAATGCAGAGACTGCTTGCCGAAAAACTGCCCCCGACGGGAATGCGCATCAGCGGTTTTGCATGAACTTCCCTGAAAACAACTCAGTCTCATAGAGTTACGTTATTATCTCATAGCGTGGTGAATGTGCAGGTCACAACTTGTCCACAAGAGCGTTTTGGAGTTGTTGGATTGTGTATTTGATGAGTTTGATGAGGGAAACCAAGAAATCCCATTAGCCTCCGTAGCGTAGCTCTGAGCAGCTCGCGGCTCTGCTCCGCCGTTCTAAAAATAGCTTGCACCAACAATTAAACGTAACGAACCTACTCCTAAAACTATAGGGATTATGGCAATGGGCCCATTTGCCAAAATATTGAACTATCCCTTTAAACAATAGAAAACAGCCTGGCTCAACCAAACCATCTTAATTAACACATTAGAGTGTTGTTTCTGTGTCTTGTGTCATTGTTTAGTTGATCATAACACAAAACTCAAAGTGGAAACATGTCAATTTGCTTTTTTATAGGGTTGGTCGGCTTCCTGCAGTTTGTGCAGAAAGGCTTTCTAGTCTTTATGCAAAGCTAAGCTAACTGCCTGTTATATTTAGCACGAGGGCATGAGAAAGACGTCAACCTTCTTATCTAACTCTCATCAGGAAAACAAAATACAGTACGAGACCAACACTGCAACATGATAAGTAGCCTAGCCTATCACCTCAGTTCATTACTGTAGTGTAGACCAAAACATTAGCAGTAGTAGACCCTGTGCTGCTCACCTTGGCCTGACACTGAAAGCCTGAAACACAAACAAACACATCACAGCTAAAGCAAGCAGAACAGAAATAACAAATACATAATTTTAAATAAATAATCTCATACCAGCTTTTGTTAATGAGACACAATCATAGCACCGCTACCAAAAATCAACCAATGAAGTGCTGAACCCGGCTGCTTGGACAGTCTCAGAGTCTCATAGCTGGATGTGTGTGAGACCAGAAGCCCATGTGGTGATGGACTGAGACAGTATCTGGCTTTGGTCACAAAGCAGGAAACAGGAAAGGAAGTCATATGGACCAGGACCTGCTGACCTACACATGGTGTTTGACTCAACACACACACACACACACACAAATAAAAAGCAAGACACACAAATATTTGAGAAAATAGGTCCCTGCCCTACTTTTAGGAGAGTTTTCGAAATAAGTTTTAACCTCCTTCTGTCCTTAAGGCCTCGGGACAGGGAAATATAAAGCAACAGAACACAGTTCGCAATCACACACGACTGGAGGACGATGTGACGGCTGAGGACATCAGCAGATTATCACAGCAGCATGCGCATCGCCTCGGCAATCAGAAGCAGGGTGGGGAGACGCACAACGCTCTAGTGTCAGTTCCTCAAACTGTCTGTGTCTGTCCAACAATCTTTGCAACAATTTCCAAAATATGCAACAGTAAGATGAAGAATAGAAAAGCTTGTTTATTGTCAGAGGACAGAAATTAGAGAAGTACACGAGTCAGGTGATTCAGCTGACGGACATTCCCTCATACACAACAGCAGTGTACAACAACTGAGGGTGAGAAAGCTGCTACCACACACACACATACACACATGTGCAGACAAAGCACAGTGTGAGATCCTGACCCCTTACATTCCATCACATTCAATGGCCCGGAGCCAGCAGAGGAATTCATCAGGATTGCCCACACCACAACTAGCCAATTACAGATCCACTGACAAGGCATGTGGCCTGGGTTACAGCCGTGGCTCAGCTGCTCAATACTCTCCACACAGCATTGGCCAACTGAACATCGATTGAGTAATCTCTTTTACAAAAGAATCGACTTTATCCACTTTAATTATAATGCTGAATTTAAAGTTTAACAGATTTTTTTCCTGTTTAACACTGGAAGAATATCAATTTCAAAGCAGTTAATCATCCCCGAGCAGAAATAAACTTTTCAATAATACAACAGTGTGATTAATTACCAGCAAATTCCCTTACACACAGACTGTTTCAATGCTATAAAAACCTTACAGTGCTATAACTGACACCTGCAATGGGCTGCTGCCCATATTAAACTGATTATGTTGATGTGAGTCACTTTGCCGTTAATGCCGGCCCTTAATAATTTCAGTACAATTCACCGCTTAACAACTAGATCCAGGGGAAATGCATCACCTCTTTTTCAGTTTTCCATCCCTTGATTGCATATACAGCACATTATCGCTGAGACTATTGCAGTCAAAACAAGAGGTGGTGATCAGAATTAAGCTTGACAGCCCACAAAGGACAGGAAGTGTAATGGCCTCAATAGCCTTGCATCAGCTTGAAATAGTGTCATTAGCACTGGTGCTTAGAGGAAATTTGTTCTGCGCAGTGAGAGCATGAAGGGGGCTAGACGTATATATCTGGGAAAAAAAGATGGACAAAAGAGAGCAGGAGAGGAAGTGAAACAAAAGTCAGAGAGAACAAGGAGAGGTTGATGGGTGCAGTGACTGGGGGGGTTTCCCACCTCAGACTCAAATGTCTGAGCATGACAAGTCTCCTCAGGAGGAAGTGCTGCCCTCCTGCTGAGACTCACCACCCTCCTTCCCGCCCACCACACGACCCGTGGCTCTGAGTCGGCTTCTACGTTGCTACTGAGAATGGAAACTGGCAGCATGAGATGAAAACAGACTCTTCCTGATCCCAGTGCAACACAAATTCAGTTCAACTGTGCAGCCGTCAGATGTTTCGTAGAGCCGAGATGTATCAAAACTGCTTCTGCTGGGGAGATAGTTGCTAAAAGCTGAGGTTAGCGACTCATGATAGAAGCCTTTATGATGCCGTTGTGCAATGGACAAAGTAAAGCTGAGCTGCAGCTGGCTAAACACTAAGGTTAAGGTCACGGCTAACATTAAGGCCTTTATGGTAGTGTAGCCGATGTCATATCTGGCCCTCTGCGTTGTGTTTCTCACGGCCTGCCCTAGGTGGGGTTCGATCCCACGACCTCCCGCACCGGAGGAGACGATGCTAACCTCTTCGCCAAGAGGTTGACAACCACTTGGCAGGTTGGTTAGCACATTCTTTATGGGTGGAATGAGTTCACATCCGTTACAGTAGCCTACAACTGTGTCATAAACAATGGCTGCTGTTTGATGTTTCTTTAATCAGGGATACAGCAGCTACAAAGTTAAGCATCACAACTAACATCGAAGCCTTTATGATATGACTGTAGCTGCGTTCGGATGATAATGCAAATATGTAGCTATCCAGACTGCTGCTGGTGGAGCCATATAGTGGCTAAAAGCTAAAAGTAGAAATATAAAGTCAAAGTAGACATGTTTAGCTAATACAATAGCCTAATTGTTTCACACTAGCAACTAATAATAGAGCATTTAGTAGCTCAAGAGCTTTATGTCTCATTGAGACCCAACAATGACCTAAAAGGAGAGTTGACTTTTGGGCTTAGGCTATATGAGGAACATAATGCCAAATCAATTCCAATCTTGCTAATGTTAGCTCATATCAGCAAACTATGACTACATTTTCCTGTGTAACTGACATCACTTAATTTACTGTATTGCTATACCACTATGTTTTTCCATTTACGATTGTCCTGTAATTGTCCCTCGTGGTTATAGTGGCCAGTATTTGCTTTAATCTTTCACTGATTGAAGTATTTCAGTTTATCAAAGCAGTTGCTGTTTGCTTGCCCAACCTCAGCTCCACCCTTTTGCCCATATTTTTAGACAGTCTTTGAAGGAAAAACTGAAAGTAGGATCACAAGGTATCAGATAATATACAATGGTATCATCTTTTATGATACTACAGTTCATGGCAGTATCCCTTCTTTCCTTTCCAGGCATTATTGGTCTGATATCCTATGTGTGTATGACATTTGCTTGTTCATATCACTTTTACCTTAAAGGACCTTTATGCAACTGCAGTTGTCATATCTGTCTGTCATTTCACAATTCAAACATTGCCTCATCATTATGAAGACCTTCTCTGACTCATTCGGACCCCTGGGGGTCCCCTGACCTCAGACTAGAGACCACTGTGCTAAGATGCCTCAGCCATGAACTTAAATGTCATCTATTCTCACCATGATGCAACTATACTGACAGAGCCTAAGCTGTAACCTTGAAAAATTAAACAGTGAAATAATAAATAATTCATAGTATTTGACATGTCTTCACAAGCAGGTCATTAGTCATCCAACAGTTGAACCCAGCCTACTTTGAAGGCGTGTGAAACACTCCTGTCACCGCCTTCTGGAGTCAGATAGGAACCACTTCTGACTCTCAGGAGTGAAACACAGAATAAGCCACAAATGTGCTTCCTGAGCAACAACCTGACTCTCCAAATACAACTTATTTGTCCCACTTAAAAATAAATGAAAAATGTTACCCAGCCCAGTTGGAGCCAGAGTTAGTTTACAAGATGAGCTTGTTCAACCTCAGCAAAACAACAAGATTTCTCTAACATCCCATGGAGAGGGGGAAAAAAACATGTCTCACTGGTTTATGTACCATTTTCCAAAGTGGCATAATAACTGCTTTTAACAAGGCCAGTAAAAATTGCAACACCAAAACCAGATGGCACCAACAACCTATTTTTTGACTTAGTTTGCTGATCTATGGGGCTGGATGCAGCCTTCTGATAAATGTGGCCGACTCCTCAAGGTGGCTTCCACTTGAGTGGACTGCTTGACATTCAGAGAGGCATTATGATCCACTTTTGTCATTCATAATGCAAAAATGTAACCCGAATCTGACACAACACAAAGCATAATGGCAATAGACATCTTATTTTAGTGAATCTCAAGGAGTGTGCGTAAAGATATGAGTAATTATTGGTAGAAAGGGGAAAAAAACATCAGTTAGCCTATATTGTTATTATTTTTCACTATAGAGCATCAAACATTAAACAAGCCTCTATGTTGTGCACTCTATTCAGTCTGTGTGCTTGACTGGGCTCCTCACAAAGCCTCATGTCCCATCTTCCTCTACTGACCTGCTGGTAGTTCTCCTCCTCAGGCTGGAAGCTGTTCTCAATAGGCTGAAACCTCAGGTTGATGTGGGGAAAATTGTGAAGCCAGTAAGTCCACCAGGGCGCAATGTAATCCACCCGAGCCGAAGACATCCCTGCCCCGAGAAAAAGTTAGGCTCCAGCCTAAATTAGCCTCTCTGTACTGAAGCGGGCAGTTTGGTCCGCTGCCGGAGATCCCTACTCCTCCAGACTCATATCAAACAAAGGCAGTGATAAAAGCATGCTCGTCTATGGAAACACGCTCTGAGCCGCACATGAGACAAAAACGTGGCCCAAGTCGTGCAGGGACAGTCGCGAGGCTGCAAAGTGAAATCCGACCCCCAAAAAAGAAGGTTTCTTGGGAAAGAGGAATCAATCACAGCGCACCCATGTCTCCCGTGTCCGTGTGGACCCACTGCTACTATCCGATAGACAGCTGCTCCGAGCGCACGGCACAGTCACAAGAGGGAGCGCGCACTGATTGAAAGGGTTCAGGACATGAGGAGACACGGGAGCGCGCTCAGACGCCCCGCTGAGGAGTTGGGAAGTGTAATTTCCCCACACGTGTTCAGTAAAACTGTTCAATAAACACTATTTAATAGTAGCACTATTTTATCTGGACGCGTTGTTTCATTGTTAAAGTGTCGTGTTATCTGTCCATCTGTTTAATCAGCTGCTGTGCTGCCACCTAGTGTTCAACCGAGGCAATTACAAGCATCTTTAACTTCCAGCACAGTCCTAATAAAAACGTTTTATCATTTACGTATAGTTCCTGACCTAGTACTAACCATATGAATGACAAGAAGCTACAGTGTTGGTTCTCCATTAATATTTCATTTAGGTTTAGTGTGTATATTATTTACACTGACATTATCTTTTACACATTTGTGTGGAATATCCAAAATATACTGTATTGACGAGATATGACATTCATTTAAATAAATTATGTTTTTTTACATTCAAGACCTTTACATGATTTGTCATTTTCAGTTTTGTTTCTTCGTAGTGAACTTTTATTGTTTGAGATGTCAATTATCCAACAAATATATGTTGTGATATTTATGTAAATCTAGATTAGAATCATAGACTGTAAAATGAGCAGTGAGTGGCACCACCTACAGGATAATAAGTGTCAATGTCTTCACAGCTTTTGAGGAAAGAAATGAGCTATATTGAGGTTTCATTGTAAAGTGACACAGGATAGGAAACAATGCATTTCTGTTTTCCTAATCCACCATGTGGCAAAACACACAACCAGACAAGTGACTTAGTTTTCCAATTTTTATTACAATTATCTGTACATCACGGATTTACTTCAGCTCCTTCACAGCCAGACCTGTAAACAGAGAAACACTGGTTAGAGAGATTTATTCACTGGTACTGCAGGAGTTATTTAAAAAATGACATGCATGCTTTATATGCAATTACTAAAAGGAAATAATTACTTCAAGTACTAGAATACATTTGCCATCATTGGGCATTTGACAAAGACCACAGACTGGATCATTATTTTATTTCATTTTTTTTAAAAAATGGGTGCTAGTAATACTCATATTTATCAATGTGGAGGTTTCTTTTTTATTTGAAGCTTAAGGCTTGTTGTAAAATGACAGGGTACACTGTAGTATTTTTCTCTCCAAATGAATTACAAATAAATTACTGAACTGAACGTGAATAATCTGTTACATAATACAACCAAATCACTGCGGTTGATGAAGACTAATTACATTTGCATCAGCTCGGAGGGTTTCCAAGGAGACTGAATGGATTTTTTAATACATGGATGAATTTTTCTTCCTGGATATGAACTTTGTAAATCAGGCGCACAATTAATTTTTTCAAACTGGAAAAAGAAGGTTTTATTTTGCATTTGGGCTTCCACTATTTCACTCATCTTTTAGACTGTGATAATAAAACCAGGCGCATCTTGCTTGAATCTGAACACGTCCGTTATCAGTGTATATAGTTTTGTCAGTGGACCGGTGGAACTAACGTTTCTGTAAGAAATCGAAACGCAGCACTTGGCCCATCCTTATTCTAGCAAGAGTGTGATGCATCACTGGCACATCAGCCTGAGATGTTTGGACTTCTTGCAGACTGACCACACAAACATCTTAACTGGAAGCCATAGAAAGCCAAAAAAGCAGGGTACAACAAGTTATTTGTACCGTTGTACCGTGCATGAACAAGATTGTCTTCAATCTCTGAGACAATGAAACTGCTGCTGTTGCTTCTATATGATATTGTATTGTTGTATTTCATGTGTTTATTTGTTTTTGTGCAGATTATGTCCAGTTGATGTTGTATGCTGACTGTCAAGGTGCTAAAGGAACAATTTCAACTGTGTGTTGTTTAACCACTGGACCAAAAGGCTTCTTACGTTAGCAGTTAGCAGTAGTAGCTAACGTCAGGTTTTATATTGG
The DNA here is from genome assembly GCF_045865225.1 of Trachurus japonicus. Classification (NCBI taxonomy): domain Eukaryota; kingdom Metazoa; phylum Chordata; class Actinopteri; order Carangiformes; family Carangidae; genus Trachurus; species Trachurus japonicus. Next base: position 10,819,792 of record NC_140925.1, read on the forward strand.
AGTGATAGGCTATTTTAAGTCATGTTTTCACTATTCTGACTGTTGCTCTGGACTGTGTTGATGTGGTTTATACCATTATAGACTACTTTAATACAAATGTGCAACAGTGCCTTAGATTGACCAGGTAGAGTCATTTTTCATTTTCATCCACATGAGGAAGATCTACTCCAGTGTTTCCCCTGTCTTTACTCGCTGCGAAAATTAGTGCCACTATTAAAATTTCACACCATCATTAATATCAACAGGCTACTAATGATTTTCACTGGCACAATGTGTGAGAACTACGACATCCAACATTATCTTGGAACTGTTAAGTGACTGGTGTGTGCATCAAATCCTTCTGGACTGTCTCCTCGTTCTTCAATAGACATTTGCATAAAAGGTCACATTGGTAATGTAGCATAGCTGCTTTAGGAAATGGGGCAGTGCGTCACAAGTGAGCGGCAGAACGGTGACGGTGCGGCACTGGAAAAGGTCAGCAGTAGAAGTATAGTACGGGCTGCACAATCAGTTGATAAATGCTGCAGCTTTTTGCTATTTTAGCTTGAGTTGACTTGTTTCCAAATACGCCAGCCGCTGTTAACTAATGGGTGAGTGATTTTATGTTGTAGCATTTTATTTTTTGGTATTAATTTGTACAGATGTCAGAAGCTGTAAAGCAAGATGCGAATGAAAACCATGAATTATCCTACCTATAATGACTCCAGGGTTGTTTAATTTGAAGCTGTTCTGATTCATATGAACACAACAGCACAACGCTGCACTACAATTTTTTTAAAAATCAACTGGTCAAGTATACTGAAAACTAATTTCTGCATTTGTTTCTAGTGATCTTGCTCTGACTTCACTCAGACTCGATGCACAAGTTGAATCTATTTCCAATTAATTGCAATGACGTTCATGAAGGCTCCAAGTGCTGCCTCGTTGCGGCTTTAGTTTGACCTCTTTAATTACAACACACATACACAGTGCGTTTCTATATGTCTAAGCATCCTCTGCAGTTACCAGAGGCATCAGCCCTGTGTTTGTGGCATGCATGTGCACCAATTATGACATTCTGGTACAAGATAAACAACCAGACTATCTCGTAGAAACATGCGCTACACCACCAAGGGACCAAAACAAGTCACTGATGTTATTATCTTAGTACTGACCTGGGGGCAGGGACTGTTTGAGCTTCTCAGCCTTCTCCTTGTCTGTGATGACCAGGGTGTACAGGTACCTGCTGCAGCGGACCTTGAATTTAACATTGTCCTTGTTCTTCTTGATCTTTACGGCTGCAGGAAGACAAAGACGACAAAAGTTTTAGTTGGGAATCACTCACGGTATCTGACCATAGACCCATGAAATAGACATTCAAAATGGATGAAGAAGTCTGTGTTCAGAGACAATTCAACACAATAATCACAATGGCAACTAACTAAAACTAACAAGGACTGACACATCCAGCTCATGCAAGTTACAAACTTTATAGTTACACCCAAAAACTTTCCTGAAAGCCAAATTTCACATTTCAGTTTAGTCAGCTGACCAGCTGAATGCAAACCAAAAGACCTTTTCCATCTCTCATACAAGACATACAAAAAACATACATAAGACCGTGCGCGTGCTTTTCACAAACTATTTCATAAGCTAAATGAATAAAGAAAATATCAGTCTCTACCAAAAAAAAAAAAATTGTTACTTTGGTCTCAACAAATCACACGGTTTTTCAACACCATTCATGAAAATAAGCTCCCAACATGCTCACATAGGCGTATACCATGACTTGCATCATTCATTCAATTCAGCTGCACAACAAGGTGAGTGTAACAGGTGAACTTACACTTGGCATCCTTCCTCCTGGCCGTCAGAAGGAAATCTTTGATTTCTTCTATCTTGCGAGGCTGTAAGTAAAGAACAACAAAGAAACTCATAAATATAACAGTTGTGCAACTAAAGACTGACGAGACTTGTACAAGGAGGTTTTGTCAGTGGACCGGTGGAACTAACGTTTCTGCAAGAAATCGAAACGCAGCACTTGGCCCATCCTTATTCTAGCAAGAGTGTGATGCATCACGGGCACATCAGCCTGAGATGTTTGGACTTCTTGCAGACTGACCGCACAAACATCTTAACTGGAAGCCATAGAAAGCAGGGTACAACAAGTTATTTGTACCGTCTGCTTGAACAAGAGCATCTTTAAGTGATCTGTCTTAAATCTCTGAGCCAATGAAACTGCTGCTGTTGCTTCTATATGATATTGTATTGTTGTATGTCATGTGTTTATTTGTTTTTGTGCAGATTATGTCCAGTTGATGTTGTATGCTGACTGTCAAGGTGCTAAAGGAACAATTTCTACTGTGTGTTTAGCCACTGGACAAAAAGGCTTATTACGTTAGCTAGCAGCAGTAGCTAACGTCAGGTACCTGAACCAATACAGGCTGTTATACTCCTGGCTATCGACTTGAACGATTTTAACTGTAATGCTTCATCGTTTGAGGTAATGATACAACTATCAGTCGGTGGACATGTCCTCATTGACAGACGGAGGCCGGGTGGCTCACGCTGGCTGTGAGAGACACCATGCTAATGCTAACCCGCCAAAGCTAACCACTTTACAAGCGGAAAGCCGGCTACTCTTTCACCTTTAGATCACATTATATGCAATAACATACCACATTTAACATATACACAACATAAACGGGTACAAGGTTGAGTGTTTAGATAGAGAAAAACCTTACCATGTTGCCGTTTCAGCGGACTGAGTCTGCGGGAAGCGAGAAAGAGACGGTGTTATTTGGACGGGTTAAAACATCGGGTTGAAAAAGTGTTGGAAAGTACATTTTTATCGTGTTATGTAGTCGCTGAGATGCGTAATTGTAAGTTAGTAATCGATTGGATACAAATATCAACGTTTAGGAGGATGGATGATGATTGAAATCGTTGGTTTATTTGGGTGAAAATGTGTAACTCACTCAGTCTGCCAGAGAGGGGATGAAAAGGGGTGGAACTTCCGGTTCGAAAAGCTTTTATACTAGAGTACGGCGACCGCGGAGGGCCAAAGTGAGTAGGAAAAGCGAATCTTCCGCTGATAGCTGGTAGAAAGTGAAATTGATTTAACTTTAGTAAACTAATTCACAGAACCCAGAGGTGGCAAACGAGTTAACCTGTTTTGTAAAAAAAATATGAATTAATTATATTAAGGGACTGATAACAGGCCTAAATGTGTAATGTGTGTAGACCTAGGAATTCCTGTTTTCTGTTACCTTTAGTTTTCGTTATAGTGTACAAATAGCAAAATAGTTCCATTCTTGGGTCACAAGCTTGTTTTCTGTTAGTTTATGTTAGAATTTGACCCAGGTGTATGGCTAGAGCATCATTTTTAAAATGCTGTGTTCATTCTGGCACACACAGAGAAAAAACCCCAGCTTTCAGATAACAGCTGGATCCTCCTCACATGTGGAAGTACATGGACCAGCCTCCAGCCATGGGCCCAGGTATAGCTACTCTGTGTGGTTCATGTTGCTCTGCAGCCTGTCGGTGATCTGTTGTCTCTGGAGTTGAAGCCCTACTCCTGAACTCAGCATGCATTATGCGGGACATTATGTTCTGACCTACAATCACGCTTGCAAAGCATGCTTATAATGTATGAAGGCCATTCCTCACCCTCTGTGTGGTGCTTTTGCCATCCTCCTCTCATTACACAGCTCTTCATCAAACTCACATCAGTCGGCCATATACAGTTTCTGCCTCTCCCCCTCAGCGAATACTGATCATATAACAGTAGATACTGTATGATGATGGACAAACAGTGTGCGTGGCAATAGGTTGCACTCTATGATGCATGAGCACCAGTGGTGACATGGTGCTGGCAGGACACACCTTCCTGCTGGGCTTCACCTGTGGTGGTGACCTAGAACATTTCTCTGATTGATGATACATGCTCTGCTCTGTGGCACTGTTCAAGTGTAGAATCAAGTCCCCATATCCATCCTCAGGACCTCTAAGAAGATGATAGATAGACATGTAATAAAAATATGCACTGCCTATTTGTTTTAAAGGTCAATTAAAGTTTGTCTTGTACAGACAATAAAACCTCTTCACCACCAGTGACCCCTTCAAGAACTTCATCTAGCCAGAGAAATACGGGATATTGTAGATATGAATGGCGAGGTTGAAAATAAACCTAATGTTCTGATTAAATGCTTTTATTTTTTTTTTAGAAATGGAGTTCACAAATCAGGAGCTCCAGGTTTATCTACCAACCCAAGGTCATGACTGCCTCTATGAGGTAACGCTCATGTATGTACAGAGGCCAAATCAGGCTGTAATAATCCAATTATACAGGTTCTCTGATTGTTGAAATAGCTTTTGATGGTTCACATTAATGTGCTCTTCATTTTAATTCAACTTTTATTTTTTCCTTTTCTCTTCCTTACCTGAAGTGATGGTGGATACAGTGAAAGTTTAGAGCAAGTAGACAGCAGGCATCTCATCTGATTCAGCGCTGAGCACTGAGCTGAGGGAGAGAGAAGTCAAATTGCTTTACATTTTTCTTTATAGAGTGAAGAAAATTTAACAAATTGCACACATGCTACAGTTTGTTTTCTGCAAAACTGCTGTGTTGTGCTTTTGTTGTATAAATTCTGGCAGGTATTTCTTCAGTTACAGACTAACTGTAATTTATGGTTGCTCATTTAAAAAAGGGGATTTGCTTGAAACACCTCAGAGAATACAAACATTACACCCATACCTGCTGACTTATGAGTTCAATTATCTTTTACAGTCAAAACAGATAAATCCAACGGCTGCCAGAATAATAAGCCTTTAAGTATATAAGTGGTTCACACTGAAGAAATATTCATCTGTTATCCTCGCAACCTGACAAAAATAATTCCATATCTTTCCACAGCAGCAGAGTGCAAATTAATGAGCCAATGGAGTTAGATAGTCAAAGCTGTGAAACGCATTTCTGCTCTGTGTCAATTTCCTTTTTCTTTTTCTTTAGCTTAAGGTAATCTGTTTCCATAGAGATCAACTATGACATGGCATTAATTCATAAAGACAGGAAAACACATGACCAGTCTTTTTTAAATTAACCTGCAATCTGCCTGTCTGCTGGTATATATACACCCATGTCCACAGGCCATCTCCCCCAATATTAAATCTGTGCTTGTGCTACCGGACACGCTTCTCCCCGGATTTAAATATTTCAGCAGGCTGCTGTCAATCAAGGTAAGAGACAGACGGTGTGGTTTGTTTCAGTAACTGATCAGGTGCACCTTGTCCACTCTGCTGCCATTTGCAGCACAAGCACAGGCCAGAAATCCACACCGCAAAATGCAGGTATGTTTTTATACCATCATCACTTTGCCGTGCTTGTTTACAGTCTCAAATCATTTGCCTCACAAGGGCTAATGAACAGTTTATCTCAGCATGCCTTTGTACTCCTTGCTGCCAAGAAGATTATGCTCTATTTTTTTCCAGCTGACATTCAGTCATCTGCTCCTGTGCACAGCTTGGAGCTGCTGATGCACAATACTTCCTTCCCTGTGTGTTAGGAAATGTAAAGGTGATTCATAGCTTCCGTAAATTGCAGCATGGGTCCTCACTCCATTTTTAAAGATCGTAAAAGATGTGCTTGATCACTGTTCACAGAGTGTAATAGCATGCAACTGCTGAGTCTCATTGTTGTTGGTCTGAATGGACACTATGGCGTGTGGTACCGAGGGGGACAGTGAAGAGCTTCTTCTATATACTTTACATACCGGTAGGTCCTTTTAACATCTTCCACCATGGCAACGCACCACGTCACAAAGAAAAAGTTGTTTCAAACTAGTTTCATGAAGTTGAGGACAATGAGCTCGGCCTACTTCAGTGGGCTCCCCAGTCACCAGATCCAGATTCAACAGAACACCTTTGGGATGAGGTAGAACAGGAGATTGGCAGCTTGAATGTGCAGCTGACAAATCTGTAGAACTGACGTGACCTGAATCTCAAAGGAACTGTTCTTGGGGAATCAATGTTTTGCCAGTCCAGACCTGATGCTGGACTGAACTCAAAGGGAGGCCATGTTCAAATGTATGATTAAGTTCTGATTGTATATTACTTTTCTTGCCAAAAAGATGGTAAATTGACATTACATTTTCTGAGATCTGAGCATCCTTGAATACCTGTATTTAGTCCTGATAGAGTGGGAGTTGCTGTAAAAAGTATTACTACAATGATTATTATGTGTATATGTTACACAGTTGGGGTCTCCGATAGCTCAATGCATCAGTTTGTGGGCACTAGCGGCCCCATATATGACACATGACATCAGTTCAAAATTTGTATGCAACTAAAATAAGGATAAGATTGTGCAAAGTGTTTTTGAGCAGACCATATTTTCTTGTATCAGTTTGATTAAATTCATTTCATTAATTTGTGTGCATGAGAGTGTGAGAATGGTAGTGTTTTCTCTCCTAGTTTTCCACATCATCTATTTCTATTTGTGAATGTCCACATCTGTGAGGGGTGGATGCATTACAGTGAGGGTGCAAAGGGAGGATCAGCTCAGCCTCATAGATTATAACAAATGACCATGCTTGGTTTAGCTAAAGCTCTTTTTGTACCATGGATGATCTTTATTCCATTTGCTTGCACAGCAACAAACATGATCCTCTGCGCCAAGCTCCTTGTAATAACCCAATCTGATTCTATATATACAGTACAGTACATAAATATATAGTATATTTTAGCATTGAAGTTCCGTTTTTTGACCAGTAGAGGGCAGTGAGTAATTGTTGTTACAGAGGTGAACAGGGTCTGATCCTCGTTCATGACAATGGGAGACGCTGTGCATCAAGAAATGGACTCCACTAGTTCTCTGTTGTGTGGAAAGGAGGAGGTTACAGGACTGAATGTTATTTTCAATTTACTCATTCTTGAAATACTAAAACAAACACATTTGATCCCATACATTTTCTCGAGTCGAGTTGATAAGTTGACCCTGTATCTTTAGGCCTATGCCCCAAGACCCTCTGTAACAGAAATTGTTTTTATTGCTGTAAACATCCAAGGACTCAATTTATCAATGCATCTACACCTTGTTTCTCTATCAAGATATACTTCCACTATTTAAGATAATGCACCCATAATGTATATCTATATGGGATATGCATTTACTCGCAGCCTTTTTTTTAAAAATCATGATGATCTCCCCCTTCAAAAAAAAAAAAAAGGAAAGAAAAGGAGATGAATTCAATGGGTTCACCTAGGGCTTCTGCTAATTTATTTACACAGCAGTGTTCGTTTGTGAATTCATTCTGCACTGAGAATTCATTTAAAGTCCTTTTTTGTTTTCTGGACACACATGGTATTAAAATAGTTCTCCAAAACTATAATCCCCCTTTTTTGTGTAAAGGTAGTAATTGGAATAAAAATGTGCACCCTCAGGCTGAGGGATGATCATACTTTGTAGCGATGTGCCGGCTTATTAAAAAGGGAAAGTGGGGTTACAGGAACAAAAAAAAAAAGTTGAAAAAAAAAAAGGAAGATTATAACTCAGAGACGCTTTTTAAAAACTGTAACAGACACACAAAGCGTGGATGATGGAATTTCAGGAGCTCTACCACAGACATTGTAGGTAATGATACACATCATTTCTGCCTGCAGGCCTGTATGGTTGACAGCAGAAGCACTTCTACCGGGGAGCTAATGAGTAATTCGGCGGCAGGTTCTGTTATTAATCACAATTTGATCTATGGGTGAGAGGCAACAAAAGATTACCTGAGATAGTTTACTGAACCGTCGTTATTGGATTTACTTTGGTCATGAAGTCGGTAGAAGCTTTTAAAAAGGCATGTTGAGCATGAACGCACTGCAAAATAGATCAGAGGTGGTAGGGTGTATTTATTTTTTTATTTCAAGGATTAACTGTATCCGAAAAAGTTTGTCATTCACCATGAGAAACCACCTCCAGTGATAATGTGGGATGAAATACAAAAGCTTAAAAGTTTATGTGAAATTCAAATGAAGGCCTGTGTCATTGAAGATATGTTCAAGTGTGCTTGTCATTAGAAATGCAAGAGGGGAGTGCTTCAAAATCCCCTCAACTACACTGCTTAGCTAATCTCCATGATTATTGATCAAATTGATTTGTCAAGTATTGATCCCTTTTGCGACAGCCTTATCAGAGGCAAACTTTAAGTACATCTGCAGATGAGGAAAGATTATTAGAGAGTCTGAGGGTTTACCCCGACAGAATCTCAATGCGAATGTGCTTAGACTTGTCAACGGCCAAAACTGTTGATAAAGTTCTGTGAAGTTCTTACTTATCGTGTCCAAAGAGCGACACAACACAGTAAATCGCTGTGTGACAAATCAGTGTGGCTTTTGTGTCACAACATGCTGTGGTTCAGGCCTGCTCAGTGAGAAAAAGGACCCAAGATGATAATAGAAAGGGGGGAGGAGGAGGAGTGTACTCTACAACAGTCGTATATTTTGCCGATTTAAATGCTGCATTGAGAGCGTATGAATAGCCAGTCATAAGGATGACCCTGAGCTTATGGGTTGCACTGGGTGTTGTGCAGGTGGGAAATTAATCTTGGTTACAACTGACAGAAACCCTGTTACGTAAGAATTCATATATATGTCACCTATTCCATCCAGTCTGTGCAGTCATCAATCCCACTTGTTAGCCCTCAGGCTTTTTCCACCTTTCTCCACCATGCAAGGCCTCAGGGCTTACAAAACTGGACCACCATGCCCCAGAGACTTTGTGGTGGTGGATAACTGTTACATTAACTGTGGATATGAGTGCATAATTACAGATTTTTTATTTTTTTTAGTGGTTCCAAAGTCAAAAGGGCAGCGAAGCAGAAAATCCTTAATTTTAGCTCGTAGCATTGTTGTGGAAATTCTTTGGTCTGCCTGTTTGGCAAAAAACAAGAGCAACGAAATATCATGCACAATGATTGAATTCTCTATAGAGAGGGATGCTTATAGCCTACTGACTTCTAAGCCTCTGGCAATCTCCTTACAGTCATAAGATAAGTTACAGGCAATAAAGCTCAATCAAGAAACAACACATCTCTCAGATGGCACCTATAGCTATTTGCGACCTGTCTTTCTGGTAATGGATTTTCGGACTTTTATTTTAGAATAGTTTTACAACAAACTTCTGATTTCTTGGCATGAAACGCTTTGTTTAGAGGTCATATAATTTTGTCATAGCACAATTCGGATCACGAAATAAAATTTTGAGTCCCATTCACTTACATGGAGATTTTTTCCGAATTGCGGTCCCTTGGTGAGCGTTACTTCCTGCTTCTGCTTAGGCTCTCTATTATAACTTTTTTTAAATTTGAAACTCAATGATGGCTGCAGGTCTTGGCAATACTCATAAGTAAACAGCTGTTAATGCTAATGTTAGCAGTAGTAGCAACAGCAAAATTTACAAATTGCTTCTTAAGTGAAAATATAATATGGCTTCAAATATGATCACAAGTGCAATGGTTTAATGGACATAACATATAGGAACAGGTGGACATGCAAATTTGGTCACCATCAGAACTCCATGACCCGAGAGTCAGAGGCTAAATGGCTAAAAAACAAACCCCAAACTGACTCTCGCTCTGGTCTAGATGGTTTGGACAAAAAACAGCATACAGTAGGCTATTTCAGAGTTAGGAGTAAACAAGATGAATCACAGCTGGTGGCCGCTTCACTGCGGGCACAGCAGTGGAGAAGAAAGTCCTTTCTATTTCACAGAGAGGGAGAGTGAGGAGAGAAATGGAATGAAATAATAGTTTTACGCAGAAAATTAATGACGAGAAGTGAGGCCGACTTTTATCTCTCCACCTTCTTCCACATCCACACATAATACATTTTCAAGCATTTTTCAATCTTTTCAAACTCAAAGCTGTTGAATTTTTTTTTTCTTTTTGATAATTTCAATTTTTAATACCTTCAATTGTTAAAAACATTTTAAAAGCATACATGCATGAGATACAAGAACACTGTGGAATACCTGAACAGTTATGCCATACTCACACTTTAAACAGCCATCCAGAATCTATCAAAACTGTTGCCTTTAGAGAATCACAAAATAGAGAAGCTTGTTCTGTCTTAGAGTCTGGCCAGCAGTGAGCAAGCGCAACAGAACTGGCAAAGATTGCAAAGATTGCATTGGCAATCTTCCTCCCTTTGACTGAGATCTTGTGGTATTTCTCATAGAGACTAATTTTGCAGATCAGAGTGAGGGCTGCAGCAGGTATGAACTGTAGTTCCCATGCAACATTTCATTGTGTCTCTTGCTTGTGGTAACACTGTACGGGCTGTTTTGTTCTGACTCAGGTCTGACTGTACAGCAGAGTCTAGTATATCATGACCCAGTAGTTCTCTGTGACTGTCCTCTGGACCATGTCTGAGACCTGCCCAGCTGCCATTCAGTATCCGTACAACCATCAATTTCCAGTTGCTTCCTTCCAGCTGACACACACACACACACACACACACACACACACACACACACACACACACACACACACACACACACACACACACACACACACACCCCCACCTGCCAGCCTGCAGTGCCAGGATGTCTATTGTCCCGCATGCCCTCGGTACGGTTGCCCTTGCATGCAGCATTCTGCGCCCACAGTGTCAGTCTTGGCTGACAGCAGACTCGCGTTAGCCAGCTAATATTTCCTGGCCTCTGTTTGCTCAGCATGGACAGAGCTGTCGGCTACACGCTGTGCTGATTCTCACCTCTTAACATCGGGGCAGCCAGCTTACAAATGCAGTCGTTAAGATGACTAATTCCACTGGTTTGTGAACTGGAGGTTTTGTCAAACATTCAGCTTGGTTACACATGTGTAGTGTCAAGCTTACAGGTTTTATGGTGTAGCTTTTGCAGTTACATGCACGGGAAACTACAACTCCTTTATGTGTTGGTGAAATGGGTGATAAAAAAACTGCACTGGCTGCTTGGGTTTCCTCCAACTGATGAAGCCACTGTTTTTTCAGCAACACTCACAAAAACATTTCCATGACAAATCAAATTTTTAGTGTAACCACACGTGCACAAGCAAATGATAGAATCTGAACACAATTACTGTAGAGAATATAATTAAAGCATTTATGATCCTATCACATAGGCTACTGTGTAGCAGCGGTGCTTTCAGCAGGCTAAATCCAATGTTAAATCAATAAATCAAAATCAATGCATATAGGGGGGCACCTGTAGACTCTTTGCCTCAAGCACAAATCCAGCCTTGATGAAGAAGCAATGCTCTCATTCCAGTTACCATTTCCTGCTGAAACATGCACCTCCATTAGGTTAAATTACAGTACATATTCTTTCACACCCTGCTTAGTACTTGCATCTCTCAAATGGCTATCCCAGTGGTTTTGTATGACACTCCCCTAAAGTTGGGGGCCTCCACATCTCCCTGATGATCAGTTCTGCTTGTTGATGTGATGAGTCAAACAAAACACTTCGCCCCTCCCTTTACATCCCCTTCATGCCCCCTTTTTTCAGTGCTTGAAAATAGTATGACCATAACATTGTTTCCATTAGGTTAATAAGTACATTCCATATCTACATAATGTCTATATCTCACTAACTGCCCTCATTACCATTGGATCATTACTTCCTCTAATACCATGTACCTTCCAGCTGCTCTTTGTCAGTGGTAATTAGGTGATGATCTGTACCAAAAGATATTAAGATGAATTCTAAGGGCAATGGGTGGTATCACAGAGTGAGATAAGTCCTTCTTCGAATTCTCTGATTAAGCTGTGAAATGGCCACAAGGCACTCTGGGAAGATAGGGCTGAGGATCTATTTTCAAATGCCAAAAACAGTTCACCAGCACTTGCCATTTTGTGCATAGAGAATAGTGTCTGCTGCAGTCTACTGCTTTATGGAGGTATATTGAAATCTCTCACTTTCCACCTACTCCCCCTCGCGTCATTGAATATTTATCCAATCTCTCCGCCACCATAGCGTTATAGTTAGATGAGATATTTACGATCTCCAAAACAAAATGGATCTATATTTCCATTCTGTACCTCGTGCATTCAGTGACGACCATTGAAGACATGTAAACACTTTGAGAAAATGACAGAGAAACAACTCTTACAGCTTCAAAATGAAAATCTTCAGTCATTCTGACACAATTTGATATTTTAAATTCAATACAAACAGGCAACAAGCAACATGAGATACAAACTGTCCAACATTCAGTACTGAACGTAATCGTAGTTTCAACTTACAATCATTTATCAAAAGTTTTTGTCTGGCTTTGGTATCAAGATCAAATGACTTGGTTCAGATTAACATTTATCATGCAGTCAGCCTGATCAGAAATCATCAAGTTATATATTGCATTGTTAATTGTTGATAAATGTGGCTTCAAACTGGAAATGCAATAACAGTTATTATCATGCACAAAAACATTGGACATTATTGCAATGAAACTTTATATTCTCTTGCAGGGCATCAGAGTTTGGTCACTTTATGGCAGAAGGAATGGAGGCAGGAATGAGAGAGGATGAGAGTGATAGAGGAGCGAGCTCTTCAGACTCGGACTCCGGTGAAAAGATGAGGAAATCATTTTCGGGCGGCGAAGAGAGATAGAGTCAGTGAGTGAGTATAGTTCCACCGAGGAAGAAAAGGAGGGGAGCAGGAGGAGGGGGAGGGAGACGGGGAGGAGGAGGAGGAGGAGGGGGCAGAGGAGATGGATGAAAAGTCCAAAAAGCAAAGGGACTTTAGGTGACAGTGCCAGGGCAGAGGGAATAGCTGTGCAATCTTCTAAAAACCTCTAAAAAAGTGCCATCTCCAATGATGTCAGTGTAAAATTCAAACATTAACTCAGAATATCAATAGAAAATATTGATTTAATATGAAAAACACAAACTTACTGTATGATTGTGAAGGTTGCAAGCCAACCCACTAACTTCAATTGCTGCTTCAAGATGCTGCCTTTCCCTCTTTCCTAAACCAATATGCTGCCCCCTACTGGTGGAGTATGATAGCTCTGCTCTGTCATAAACATAAAACATGATGATGGAAATGTTGTATTTTATATGGCGCATGCCATCAAACCTGAAGCTTGACTACAGGTTGGATCATGAAACAAAAATGGCTGTTGTGGAAAAGATTGCGACCAAAACTGCTTTGTCTCTTTGAGCCCTCTTAAAGCATGTGGGCCTTTCTGTGTCACAGTCCACATGGGAACAGTTGTACTGCACACTTGCAAAATCCCAACAGTGGTCTGTGTGCCGCTTCTGGAGACATCTGAGGTTGCAGATGCACTTATCTGCAGTGAAAAAATAGGAAGAGAAGGGAAGGGAGGAGAATTTGCTTCCCACATCCATCCAGGATCCGTGATAACTGACAAGGTGCAGGTTCTGCCCAGATGGACAAACATCCATCTCCTGTCAGCAAGGTGCTGTTCCTCTGTGTGATGGGTTGTATTTTTGCATTGCTTTTAACATGGTTGTGAAGCCTCCCCAGGACAATCTATCAATTCCTGCAATATATTACTCGAATAATATTACTATTACTGACATATTTTCAACATTGATTTTTTAGAAAAATCTATGTGGAAGTGTTGTATTTAAGTGCAAATGAGCGACACTTCACTGTCCACTACTGCCTGTTTGAGGACTTTTTCAGCTTTTCTCATCACAGATGCCTTAGTGCCAGATATTAGGAAAGCATTTAGAGACACCTTGACAAGCCAAGGCAATGTCTTTAAAACGTGGTAGACCTTTTTTTTTTCCATTACCGACCCGGTCTTGACCTCCAAGCACTGAACCATTTTCTCCATGGCAACACAGATGAAGATCGACCTGCAGACACTCCTGTACACCCACATGTGTTAACAGTGCCAAGTGGATATGATGGAGGGCATTTAACTTAATTGAAAAAAGAAACAAGAAGAGGACAAAACACACATTTATGTGTGCATGGAGTTCATCTAATGTTTCTTGAATACTGAATGGCTGAAAAAGTTTCACCAAAGTTATTGAATTATAGTTGTGAGTCTAACTAAGAAATATCCTGGGAAATATAGTCAGGTTGTATATTCTGTGGTTACATATTCCTGAGCCTATTCCCATACCCACAGTCATAATCTGTAATAATCCCACGGTTTATCCTACATACATAATATATATACATATATATTGTTCAGTGGCTAGGCAGCTGTGGTTTTTAGTTTAGTAGGAGAACTCATGAATCTGTCATGGTTAAATCTGGAACCTTGTGCAAAATGTTGAAACATATTTTTTTTAAATTCACGGCGACACGTGATGGCAATAGCTAAAATTTATCATTGGGAGGAGTGGCATTGTTACGAGAATAGCAACTCTAACAGGAGAGATCAAAGAGAATAATATTAAAAAGAAATATTATGGGTCTCCGTGGGAAAATTAGGTCATTCCACCAACGTATTTAATGGGATTCAGCTGGGAAAGAGGCAGTTAAAAATGCCCACTAATATTTGAAAATAAGCTGTAAACGTAAATATCATCATAAAAAAACAATCAGCAGTTCCTGTTGCTGCAGATTTTGGTCAAAAAGCTGACCACTGCCACCAAAAGCTTAGCACATACAGTATTAAGGAGCAGGTTAATGGTAATGTATAAAAAATGGCACTGGTATGACAATGAAAAGTGTCTCTAGATACACTTGCATAAATATCCCATATGCAAATGTAGTATATGCACATTGAAATCACATATACGTACATGAAATGCATGCAAATAAACATAATTGTAAAAATATTATAAACCTATTAGAACTATTTCATAAACTGACACATATTCAACCTATATATGATTGTATTTGAGGTCATATAAATATATATCCATCCCAAAGCTAGTCAGTATCTGTTGATCTTATACACATATATATGGGCATTTCTTGCGCTACACTTTTACCTTCATGCATTCAGAGGATGTATATGTGTGATAGTAATATATCCTCCTTATAGGTGACATATATGGCAATCATATATGCTGATATAGGGGTTTAGTATGTGTTCCCTGTCAACAGTATATGTGATATATTACATTTCTGTATGGGCTCATTGGACGGTCGTTGTCTGGTGGCTGGTGGCCAAACCGTTGGTGAATGAGCATGAAAGGAGCAGATGATGCCGCTCAGCTAACACAACTGCCTGAGGTGCAACACACAGTGGCTGCTGTTTGTGACAGAACAAGCGCAGTAGGTGAATTATGTGTGCAATAAAAAGGTGCTGTTTCGCTGGAGAGTTGAGACTGGATAATATGACGGTGGCGTGCAACAAGGTGATGTGTGTCAAAACACGAGTGTGTGGGCTTACATGTTTGTGTCCTGCACTAATACACCGCTAATGTGTTGCCTTCAACTCTTTTCTCCTTTTAGCAAATTCAGACATAATAGCACATAGTGACAGGGTTAATCAGGATGATTAATCATGTCAGGATGATTAAACGTGTTATGTTTCTGCCAAATGTCTTTTTCATGCAGCCGTTTTCTTTTGCCTGCAAGAAAGGCAAGTCGACCTTGAAATTCAGCTCATTTTCAGGGAGAAGGAATCCGAACTAACTTGAATGGCGTGTGATCTGATCTGACCTTGTTGCACATGAAATGTTTTCTAAACAACAACCCCGAAAAAAAACGGCCATCGTAAAACTATCACTTGTAAATGATGTGAAAGTAACAGAAGCGCATTGGAAAGTCATGAAAAGAATGGAAAAAAAATCGAGGTTGAGCGAGAGAACCTTGGCTGCTTCCTTACATCCGTGTTGCTGGCCGATCGTGGCGTCGAGTGGATGTGAATGTCAGATTGTTTTGAGAAAACGACAATGGCTGGGCCTCACCCCCTCCCGCCTCCCAGATCTATTCAATCATCGACATACTCTGACTGAGTGTCGCACAACACATTTCTTCTCTGTTTTTTTCAGTGGTGCCTGCCTGGTGAGCTGGCAGCACAGGTTGGCTCAACACACAATGCTCCACGGAGATGAACAAAAATCTCCTCAATGCCGCGTGCTCACATCCAGTCGTTGTGATGCGCACGTCTTGAGAGCTGGCACCGCTTTTTTTTAAGAGGGAGAGAATACGTGAGACCACGGCGTTGGCACCTGTGCAGATAATGAAGGTCTGAACTATACATGCTCCGTTTTTAAGCTTCAAAATGCTCATTTTCTGTTGAGCACATACCAGAGAGATGATGTGTGAAACTTGTGGTTTTTTATGAGCTTCTATTAGTTGCATCATACTGCACAAATATTTGAGCAACTGCGTCCTCTCCTTCTTCTCTGTGGAATAAAATGTTGGGATGGATGTGCATGTAGAGAAGCAGAGTGTTTGTTCTTTCACAATTAAAGCAGAAGTAAGCGATCCGGTCGTTTTGGCTAACTTCCTGTCAGCCGATGGAGTTAGCAGTCCCCGCCCTCGTCCCTACGTCACCACATTAACGTGCATCCCTTGGCTGCACACACAGAGAGGACCGCCCCTTTATGCCGTTCTCTCTCCTCATTGGTTAAAGGTTGTAGGATACAAGGAAAGTTTTCTCCTCGGCTTACAGCAGAGCAGAGTGACTGACAGACCCGTGTTTCGGACCAAACACTCTATATAAGTGATTGCTGTCGGAAGATATAACTATTTAAGACTTATTTTAACACACACATTCCGCTTACTTCTGCTTTAAGACAAATAATGCAAAACTCTTCAGATATTTCACTGATCAATCGTATAGAGCGTGAAATATGTGGCAGAGCAGGTTGTCCACTAATCAGAAAGGCGATGGTTCGATCCCCAGCTCCTCTTCTCTGTGCGTCCTTGGTCAAGATACTTACCCTGAATTCTCATTGACGGCTTTTCCACCTGTGTATGAAGTGTTTGTGTGAATGATGGAAACTCTCTATGTGCTCCATGAATGACTGTGTGCATGTGGCTTCCCTTTGTACACTTGTGTAGTCCATTTACCATTTTAAACATGCATGCACACAAGAAGGTCACCATCGCACCATCACTTCGACATTGCTGTGCGGTGAAGGAACTGACCTGTGCACTTCTCCTGCTGGAAGACGCATTATAATTGTGTTTGCCAATTACACACAAAACTCCCTCTTTGTGGAGCCCGCTATACACCACGACGGTGACAAGTGCATGACTCCCGCATGAATTATGGATCATCCCAGGGGGGGGACACACTGGGCCAAAAAGCTGTTAAGCCCTGCGGCCTTCTATGTGTGACATCCCTCACTTCCTACAAATACACTTACAGTGAAAACCAATGAAGATTTGTCCTTCCTGTTCCAAAGTTAGTGTCCCGGTGCATGTTCGAGAAGTAAGACACATCAATACATGGTCGTCTGAAGGTTGAAATTAGACAGTGTATGGCTTTAATAGCCTCATCTGACTTAATTTTGTCTCACTGTCTCCACTATTTGCTGTATTGTCATTATGACGGCGTTAGTCCCTCGGAGCTTCTTTAAATTGGATTGACAGTCATCAATTCCAGTTCATGTGGAGGACTTCACAATGCCTTGCGACTGCCTTTAACTGGCACCCAAGCAGTCTCTTTTATTTTGTGAGAATGTAATAAAGGACACCATTGAACCGGTTAAATGTTTTCAGCGTGCTCATACAGCACTTCTAGCCTTTTGTCGAATCATTACGCTATCACTTTAATGGTTGTGAGGAATTGGCAAAGACTCATAGCAAAAAATGTGACTGGCTTTCAGCTGCCCCCTCAGACACGACGCAAAGTCTCTGTAAGCTGCGTTTTCATATGCACAAGTTTTACACTAATGAGAGTTGACACCTAAACTGGTGGCATTTTCATGCTTACTCCATTATATCCACAATGACATGAGTGAATGAGCATAGTATTTGTTTGTAAGAGGAGGAAATGATAGATTAGGAAACCAGGACGAGGCAGGAGAAGCCTCTGAGCCGTAGCAGTAGGATTAATTCCCTTATTAGTTACTCTCTGCAGTGATGCTACACCCCATGAAAGTCTAATACCATCTTTTTATGGATTTGACTCAATTTAGATTACCTCCCCTTACATTCAGCAAATGGATCACACAGTGTCTCCCTCTGTCTCGGTCTCTGTCTTTTTTCTTTTTCTTATTCCAGTAGCTCCTCATTGCTTTGTCAGAGATGATGTAAGAGAGGCGCTGAATAAATTGAAGATTGGCGAAGGAAGACGCCATTAAGACGGCGCCATCCTCACCCCAAACAGAAAACAACGCGGCAACAGAAAAACAATAACACTGTGTGCTCGGGAGGATCATTAAAGTACAGGGAGAAGTTTCTGTACAAGTAAAAAAGAGCGTTTTTTTTTTTTTTTTTTTTCTTTCGCAGAGGATATAGTGATTTTCAAGGTGATTCAAAAGCCATTAGCGGAACGACTCTCGCAGGTAATTCACAAGGTAGTCATTCAAAACCCAGTTAGGAACCAGGAAGGCCTCCGACTGAAGAAATGACTGTTATTAGATGAAGATATTATATCAAATTGCCCAAGTGAGAAAGCTCCCCCACAATCTCCTGTCTATGAGCTAAATCGCTGTCATTTGGAAAGATGGGCTTTCATTTCTGCTGCATCTTCTCATCAAATTGGAGAATCCTCAGAAAAGCCCATAGTTATTTGCCAGGTAATATGAATTGAGGCGGAATTACAATTACCACGTTTAATTAAGTCATGTGCCGTCTCCAGGATGTTAATGTTGAAGAGATAAAACACAGCAAATAAGGATGTTGGAACATTTCCAGCAGAGTTGCTGCTCTCAAACTTTACACATTATCTTTTTTTGAAGAAGCAGAAGTTAAAACAAAAAACAAAAAACTATTACTGAACTCTGGGAAGCCATTATTTTGGTGTCATTCAGAGGTGCTTATTGAGTTGTACACAGAGTATGCTTTTCTAATGCATATTTGTACTCTACATTGACCACAAACTCGGCTTCTATTTCAAATTATAATCATGATGTAAATCTATTTCTATTCATGGCTTATTGGCTTCCATCTTTCATTCCAAGCTCCATTATTTTTGAAGATTGCTTCTCGGCATTTGATGATACGAGTTCACCAGCAGATCTGTGCACCAGATTCAACAGAGGGGACGGCAAGTTGGCACACGAGGAGCAGGTAGAGCACAGCAAATATCGATGGTGAGGTTGTAATATCGTAACAGTGTTTTCTCTCCTCACGGATCAACACTTTACTTGATGTTTCAGAAAAGCTTTTCTTCAAATATAGATTCATGACTGCACCTGAGAGGGATGGTGATATAACTATGATTATCATCCAGGATCTGGCTAATTGTTGAGACAAATGAAAGTGTACGCACTGACAGCCAAGAAGTCTAAACTAAAGGCCTAATTTAAAGCAGCATTTCAAATCAGTACTGCTGACGGGATGTTTCATCTGGCTGTCTTGGCCTAATTGGCTGAATTTAAAGAGCAAATTGGCAAAGTCTATTTTGATATCTCTGTCAAAGCTCCGAGGCAGAACATTGTGTTTCTCTATTTTGTCCTACACTCAGATGAACTACGGTGGGAGAGCTGTTAATATCCTTAGTTTTTTAAAGCATATCCAGTCATCTGTCCTCGTAGATTTTCAGGGACCTGGAGGTTCCCTGTGCCAAGTCCTAACTCGGCTCCCATCTTTTTTAAGTTTGTCTAATCCTTGTACCATAGCCAGGTACGCAATTTGGGCATGAATGATGTATGAAGCTGGGCACAGAGGTGGGAAATGTTTTGAGTTTTCATCTGAAGGAGCCCTAAATCTTCCTGTAGGTCAGTGATCATCAACTGGCCGGCCCCGGGAGACTGAATCTGGCCCACCGAACCTTCCAATTGATGAATTCTGAAATTGTGAGGAACAAAACGAAAATATCTTGTGGTCCCTGCGATTAAAGCAACATAAAAAATAACAAAACATTATCATAATCAGCATACATGCATACCTGAATTTTCGAGAAGTTGATTATTTTCATTGTTTTGTCCATATGTAGTATATGTGTGTGAGGCTGTTGAGTGAAGTGCATGACCTTGGATCTGGGTTATCCACATATTAAGTCACATATTGTTTTCATTCAGCCTAGTCAGAGTTTTCTCCCCATTAGAAATCTCTTAAGTTCATTCAGACCCAGATACACACATGATAATATAATGTTAAACACTAGTGAGCAAACCGTAATGGCCTCATTGTTAGATTGTATCATATAATACTTATCTCAAAGGCTTTGGGAGGTTTAACCCCTCTCTGGTTGGAAGCGATGGTACTCTTGTCTGAGTCAGGGTTCGCGTGTGACCTGGTTTTGTGGAAATAAAAAAAAAAAGAGAGAGAAGTGGAAACCGTGGCTTATGTAAATATCACAGAGAAAAATGACTCGTCTTCAGCCATGAGAGATAGGACCAGAGCGATTCCCTTCAGACTTTAGGCCTTTATTAATGTCCCCGTCCAGGTTTTCTCTAAGGGACGCATGACCGAAGACAAGCTCCCACTTTCATCTCCCAGTTAATGAGAAAAGGCCAGATAACCACTGAGCCCCTCTAGGCTCCAGCAGAGATATGGAGGCCCCGGTTCTTGGTGTAATCTCCGAACATAAAGCTTCATGCTTCACTGCCCTGGGATCCGGGACCACTCCAATAAGTCAATATATACACATTTAAACATCATGTACAAGACGTGTATTTGCTCTTGTGCTGTATATCAGATGTTGCTCTAAAAGTGGATCTCTTTCTGAGGATATTCATGCACTCCCCTCCCCATTTATACTCCTCGAGTTGAGCTTCAATGATTCGTGTTTTCTCAAGATTCATCAGAGGTGCTGCTGAGGAGGGACTGTGGTTAATTAATTAGAACAATCGGACAAATAGATAGGAACAGTCAATCTACTTAGCATCTGTCAATATGATGCAAAACTCCCCCAGAAAAAACAAAAACAGAAAGAGGCACTGAATTAAAGCTGACGTTTTGGCATCTTTCAGCTCAATGTTTTGGTTCTAAAGCAGAGAGAGCAGCAACACATGGGTAGTTCACAGCTGTGATGTCAGGTATATACTGTATCGGAAGTAAAGATGTTGTTTTTTTGTTAAGCCACAATGAATTCTTAGGTAAGGGGTAGGCTACATTTTGTTTTATTTGTGAGTTGTTGGGTCGATTGTTTCTGTCTTTTTTTTTTTATCATTTTGTCTTGCACTTTTATTGCTTTTTATATCACTGAGAGGAAAAGCACTACAATCTCCTTGTAACTAACCCTAATAATGGTAGGTTTGAACTCAAAATAGAGGAATGAAACAGTGTAAATTGTCATCCCTTTGTTTTCTAGAGATCATTGCAGAATGATATATATATTGAAGAGAAAACCCCTTTTCTCATTTCCATTATTTTAATCTCAGTGATTTCTCCTCCGTGTTGTCAGTGATTTATTGAAGGACTCTCTTATAAAACTCTAAGTACTTAATATACATGTTTTCGCCAAAACAAACTGGGGGAAAAGAGATTTTAGTTTAAATTCCACAACAGTGTCACATCACGACTCGTCTCTTCCTCAGGCACACAAGAGGCGCACACGGCTTTATCATTTCACTGCAGACATCAATATCAATTATCAGTTTTCTGACCCATGTCTTCCCATCCAGCCACTCCTCGCGCTACACCTCCATTTCCAATCTTCACTCCCATTAATGCTTTTCTGTAATTACATTAGGAACGACAAAGGGGAAATAGATGTGCAAAACGTATGTTCAGACGAAAAGTCATTTCTCCATATCTTGAGGTAATTGAATTTTAATTGTTATGCAGAGAGGGCATTTGCAATTGAGTGGGTATGTGGAAAAAAAAAAAAGACAACAGGTGTGGGCAGGCAGTCGTATTGTTACACTGACGAAGCAGTTAACCAACTGTATGATCTCATAACCTGTCTGAAACTATATTTATCAGACCACACAGAGTAGTCTCATAAAATCCAACACACATATGCCCTTGCATGCACACTAATACAATCTCTATAATAACACGGGCCTGACTCAGCATCCTTGCCCTTGAAATGACTCTGAGCTCATTTACTATTTTGTCCTGTAAGGGAAAAATCCACAAACTAGATCAAACACCAAGATTATTCTGTGGTGACAGAAGGAGACCTGCTGAAGATATGTATTGGCCTGGAGATAGGAATTATATCTGGTACACACATGCCATTAGTTTGTTGTGATTAGAATTGAAAGGTTTTGGGTTTTGCAGTTCAGGGGGTGATTGGGTTCAAATATAGGAATAAGTCTAATGAAGGAGGAATGAAATATAGTGTGAGGGAACTTTGTTGTTCACTCATTGATCCTAACTGCTTCATTTAGTTGGTGGCACATACTTACTGGCCAGCTTCTGGGTATAAATTGGCTTGAGGTTGATAAGGGGCTTAGCTGCTGGAGCATAAGGCTTTGTATTTTTATTTTTTTATAGTCAATTACTTTATCAAGTTAATTTATCTGTTTATCTGAGCTCTGCATTCTCTTCAGTCCATCTGGCACTGCTTATCCAATCTGATTATTTTAGTGTTTTCAAGTAGTTTGCTCTGCTTCATGCCCTCTTAAACTCAATGTCTGCATGTTTGTCATTCGCACACTACGTCAGCCTCTGCAGTATTCTGAAGTTCATGTGGTGAAAAAGTCCTGAATCTTGAATCTGATCAATACTTGTTAACATAGTTCAATGTCCTGTTGTGTATACGCCCTATGGTTCTTTCCTTCTCAACAATGTGAATTCACCAATAGGCATTACTCTTGTTCATGGGCAGTGTCAGGGTGTGGCTCGGTAGGGCTAAAAGCCCCATCCCCACCAACTGTCAACTCACCTAAAACTTATTGAACTTGGTTTATGCTATGGATT
This sequence comes from Trachurus japonicus, assembly GCF_045865225.1. NCBI lineage: Eukaryota > Metazoa > Chordata > Actinopteri > Carangiformes > Carangidae > Trachurus > Trachurus japonicus. The sequence goes on from NC_140925.1 coordinate 10,842,659, forward strand.
TGCCTGGGTTAGAAGCAGAGTAGTGGTTATCATGTTCGCCTAACACGCCAAAGGTCCCTGGTTGCAATATGAAGGAAACAACTGTTCCCTTCCATGGTTTTATAAATGAAGGTGAAATCAGATCATCACCATAAATTGGGACCTCTACATGTCCACTGGATGTGTTAGGTTACAAAGAGCAAAGTTGGAAAGCTGGATGAAGACAATACAGTGATTGAAGCAATGTGTCTCACCTTGACATGCACATAACTTGAGCTGTGTTATGACAGTTCTTGTTAGCATTTCAGCCAATATCTCTGCCTGTCACACCTGTTTTAAAATTGGCGGAAACAAGTCACGCCTTCCACAGTTTTACGTCCCATGTGAGATAGTCAGAACTTCCTGGAGCACACCAATCCTTGTTAGTATAGTTGACAGTATCTCTGCCTGTCACATGGAAGACTGGGGTTCAGGTTTTGGTTTTTGCTTAATGCAACTCACCTAAAATGTATTGGACTTGCCTGTGTAGTAAGCATAAGGGAGAAGAGGGAGCAGCTTCCATAGTATAGCGGTCACCACCTTAGCCTCACATTCAAATCATCCCTGGTTCAAAACCTGGCAGCAATACAAGCAAAGTTGGAAGGCTGGATGAAGACAATACAGTCAATGAAGGCATTCAGCAATGTGTCTCACCTTGACATGCATGCACATAACTTGAGCTGTGACACTCCTTCCACAGTTTTATGTCCTATATGACGTGGACACAACTTATGTGAGCAGGCCAATCCTCATTAGAAAAGCAGACAGTATTTCCACCTGTCATGCAGAAGACTGGCACACACGCTCATATTTTTTTCTGCAGAAATGATTGTGCTGCATCTCGTAGCACCTTCTGCACCTGATTCTCCACCTGTTTTCTGATTTTAAAGGGGAACTATGCAAGTCTGGTCACTTTTCTGCTGTTTTGCTAACGCTACTCTCGTCCATGTGCATTTGAAGCCGGGCGAAAAATCAATACATGGAGCGGTGGATAACCTTATATAACATATACGATGTTACGACGTGTTTATTTGTGTAGTCTTAACCGTCATAAACAAAAGATTGCCGGTAACGGAGCACTACACTGATTGGTTTTCAGCCGTGAGACGCCAGGTAGAAGGCAGAGAGCCTCCATTCTCACTCGTAACAAGTCACAAGTCATGTAGTTAACGATCACAATTAGTCCGGAGCTTTTTAATTAAGGTAAAAATGTAGCATACCCAAGGGAGAAATCCTGCTTAGTTCCTCTTTAACAGTTCGTTTCAAGTGGAAATATATATTTAGAAAGAGATATGGTGCAGCTATGGGTGTACCCGTCCTGCGGCATGCACACTACAGAGGGGGTGGGACCTGCTCTGGTGCCTGTCACTTCTATTACTTTGAAGTGTCGACTTCCTACTGCATGTTGGGCCTGTTTTTTCAAAAAGCATACACATGAAATAAAATCAGCATTAGTCACGCTTCTCCTATTGTTGTCTGCCCCACTTACGAAACAGCGTTCATCCTGGTTATCAGCATTTTAATAGTGTGTATCCACAACGCTTTGGTTTGGCAAACACGGTTGAGGTGCAAAACTAAATTCAAACGGAAGTCTTCAGGTCCAAGATTCTGTTTCACTCTGATGTGACTGAACAACTTCTTAAATTGCAGACGGCAGCAGAACGGTGGAGAAATCGAATGTGTCATCTCCTTCCAAGCAAATTCAACTTGCTCTACATTTACTTACATTTCCTATTGGGATGAACCTTAATAACAGACACCACTCCAGACTGTCGCTCTGCTCTGCCACAAAGTTGTCAGACCGCCACTGATAAATCGATTTGTCACAGCTGGTGCCAAACCAAACTGTGCACGTGGCTCTCTTCTTCCGCCTCTTGCAGGCTCAAGCCTCTAGTATCATCTAATTTCCAGCGGTGATTAGTTACAGTAACCAAACCAAACCACGAAATGACCACAAGTACAATAAATCCTATATGTGCTTTCCACCACTGATCTCATTAAAATAAAGCTTCCTAGATTTGCCAAAGAAAAGTAAGTGTGAGGCCAGTATTTCATCATGAGGGTGGTTTTCTTATCAACAGTGAACTGACCCTGGAGAACCACTGCTTGACTTTAACTGTGGCCACAGATATCTCAAAGCTCCAATTGGATTAGAGGCATTGAATATTGGAATTGAAATAGCTGGAATAGAGCGGCTATGAAATAGGTTGTATTTCTCAGAAGGCATTAGCCCGGCCCACTGGGAGACGGAGTGTGCTGCCGGTGTGTAAAAGAGATCAGAGAGAGGGGATCCTCCTCTGCAGCTCCATTGTAGTCCAGGTAGCATAGATCAAACACAGCAATCCCCATAGAGCTCCCCAGAAAGTGCTTACCGGGAGGCAATCTTAGGCAGGCCCCAAAAGAGAGGCATGGCATATGGCCTTTTGAAGATAGTGGTCTCAGATTAGAGCATATCCCGAATCAGGGTGCATTGAGAGGGGTTGAACTGTGAGAATGGTTGGTAAGAGACTGAACGACAGATACGGGAGAGGCAAAAAAACAAACAACTTAATGCAGCTGTTTCAAAGCACACAGCAGAAAATGTGTATGGACCTGTTAAGGTATTGATCCGCATCGTTGTCGAGGGGTTGAAGCAAAGATGTTTTCAAGAACCGACTGGAACTCAATAAAGATGATGGTAAAAAAGTTCACCCTCACGCCTCACTCTCTCTGCTCTGTGAAATTGGATGAATTTCTTGAACATGACACACACCCCTGTGTCATGTTTTCTACCCGTGTGGACGCTAATTTTCCATGCAGACTAATTTCCTGCCGTTATTGTTTGCACTCCACCTTATTTGATTGGAACAAATAAAAAACAACCTAATATCTTATAATAGCATAATTTATGATAGAGTAGTAACTGTGTGTGTTCTTTCTCTTTCTCTCTCGTAATCGAGCGCTGTTTCTGACAGCTGTTCCCTGCATCAGCCTGGAGAGCCGGCCACCACTGTGATGCCATTTTATCTTCCAAACATCTGAGTCATAGCAAAACTGCTTCATTTTACGCTAAGGGGGCTGATATAAGGCGCCTCACTTGACCGAGACTTATTACCACTCCATTTGTGAAGCGATGTCTTGGCGATATTTTGTCTGATAAGATGGCAATTTCAATAAGAGACTTCACCGGCTTTTGGCCCCCGTCGGCTTTGGCTAGAGTAGGAGGGATATATTTCACAGGGGAGAGAGCTTGATGAAATGAGGGGGCGCACATTTGCAAAAGTGAGATAAAACTGTCTTTTTTTTTTTTCCTCCAAGACATTTTGCTAGGGATTCGTAAGAAGTTTGGCCCCGTGTTGATTGGGAGAGAGAGGCTCAACCGACTCGAAGTGGAACAGACTGTGGTTGGTGTCCCATCCATTTTCCACTCTGATGAAGATGGTGCAGGGGAAGCTATTGCTGGTGGTGCTGGTGGTGGTGTGTGGTGGCACAGGAGGGGAGTGGAGTGGAGTGGGGGGTCGATTTGAGGATGTGCCAAGCCCAAAATTAAGATGACAGCAATGACAAGGCTCAATGCCGAAACAGATCTATCCCACTGATGCAAGCTGCAAGCTTAACAACCCATGTACAGTAGGCCCTATCTCTGTGTGGCGTGTGTGAGTTTGTGCGCATCATATGTGTGTGTGTCTGCGTGTTCGATGTAGCGTACAATATGTGCGCCTGTTGACACAATCATGAAGACTCAGTGTCAAACTAGACAGATGATTGCAGGCTGGAGTAAACACCTGGCATCACGCTTGAGGTGAATCATTGCACATGCACGTCAACTCAAATGTCAGACTGGAGGTGTGGAAAACAATGACTGAAGTAAAACGTTGGTGGAAATTGCACCATTTAGATTTCTATTGTATTTATTAATTATCTATTTATTTTTGCTGTTTTACCATATATATTTAATTATTCTGATTAATTTGTTCATCCACTTGCAGGTACTTGCATGGTCCACCAGGGGGTCACAGACCACATGTTCATTTTAAGCTAACAGTCTAAATGTTTTTATATCAGCCAATCAGACTTTATTTATAGAACTTTTCATACAATTAAATAATGCAATAATAAAAACACTCCATCCCCCCACAATCCCCTATATCTATTACTTACAAATACCTTAACCATTGGTCAATCACTTTGTTAAAGAGATAGTTCACCCTAGAATGATATTTCGCTCATTATCTACTCACCCTCATGTTGACTAAGGGCTGGAAGAAGTTTCAGATTCCTCCGTGGCTTTTCTGAGTTACAGGGGGTCTCGGCATAGCAGTGCATGTCCATATAACGGTTGCAAAGGGACACCGGAGCTCTTCGTAAAAAAACACACACAAAAAAACATCCAAATACCTCCATGATGCTCGTATGTAATGTCCGTCTTGTGCTGAAGCCCCAAATTGCGTAATTGTCCCGAAAAAAATTAAATAAGTCTATATTTTAAGCTTGTTTGTAGCGGAAGCTTCTCAAAGCTCCTCTTCCTGGTCCGTCCAAATCTCGCGTGATTCGCAGTAACCGCACTGACGCATACTGACGCCGGCGCAAATCACGCGAGATTTGGACGGACCAGGAAGAGGAGCTTCGAGAAGCTTCCGCTACAAACAAGCTTAAAATATAGACTTATTAAATTTTTTTCGGGACAATTACGCAATTTGGGGCTTCAGCACAAGACGGACATTACATACGAGCATCATGGAGGTATTTGGATGTTTTTTTGTGTGTGTTTTTTTACGAAGAGCTCCGGTGTCCCTTTGCAACCGTTATATGGACATGCACTGCTATGCCGAGACCCCCTGTAACTCATAGAAGCCACGGAGGAATCTGAAACTTCTTCCAGCCCTTAGTCAACATGAGGGTGAGTAGATAATGAGCGAAATATCATTCTAGGGTGAACTATCCCTTTAACTATTTTTAGCTATTTTTGGTCAGATTGTTTGGATTATAACCCTTTATGCATCCCCCTTAAGTCAACTATTATTAATATATCTGCAACTTTTATTCAACATCACAACAATATGACTGAGAGATTAGAAGAGAGAGTGAAATCCAGCTCTTCTGGTTCAAGTCTCCCTTGGTTAAACATGGTCTATTCACTCTGCTAATGAAGATTAATTATGTGCAGATAAGAACAGCAGAAGAATCATTAGGGGAAAAACTGCCTCAAAGAAGATGACCATTTTTTGGTGATAACGGGGGGGGGGGGGATCCACTTAATATCTTCACTGGGAGCACAGAGTGGTCTCAAGTATATGTGCTTAAAATGGATGTGGATCTCTTTCCCTGACCATGAACCACTTTCTCGCTGTCCTGAAAAATATCCTCCCTCCAGTGAATGGTCAGAGCGTCTGCCCTCAGAGGAATGTGGAAACTGAGACATGGGACTTAGAGCTGCTAATTAAAAGACTGTCTCTGTTTTCCACAGTGTGCAGTAAGTACACAACACAATACAAGAAACTCCAACTCAGAATGTGATAACTGATGACTATTATTTTTGTTTTAAGGAGAAGAGTGTTAAGGTCATAGATTGGGGACAATGGCAGCAGCCAGCAGGACACAGGTCATGAAACTCTCTGTTTTTTTTAAAGACTTTTTTATATTCTGTAGATGTGTGGGGCTGAAATCATTACTGCAGATAAATCAGCTGTTTTTCAATCTTTTGAAATCTATTGAGGAAGTCTCCATAGAGTAAGACAATTGGAAGCTAACTGTATATTTTGCTGAAAATGACCCAGCGTTTCATGTTAATTATTCAAATACAACATGTAATAAACATAGTAGAGAGATAAGGTCACATAAATCTGTTTTTTTTTATTGCTACACAGCGTTAGTTAGCATTAACAGCTGTTTACTCACCAGGCTTGAAGAAAGCTGTGAGTGTAGCTTCAAACCTCCATCTCCAGCAGTGGAAAGCAACAGTGTTAACTCTTGTTTTTATCATGTTTTTTTTTTTGTTTTTTTTTACACGTTAACAAGCTAGCCTCCCAGCCTGTTATCACTTTCATATAGCAACTGCCGCCTCCAATCTGCCCTGAAGATGTAGCACTGCTGTTACTGCACTGACGTCCAAAGCTTTAGACCACCACCTGCTCCCAGCGAGAGATCATTCATGATTCTAGATTTGAACAATCCTATTGTTTTTTTTTTAAATTTATTTATTTGACAAATATTATTAATTTCTGTTTTGATTTGTCAAAAGCTTATACTTAAGCTCTCATAGTTTGAATTTTGGTTGCCAAGTTATCGCAGTAGCAAAGCATTAATGCAAATTCCTTGTAACGCCAACCACGCTCACTTGACCTATAGTTTTAACCAGTCACCATCAGCTCACTATCACAAGCTAAACTGTCTCTGATAACAAGTTGTATAGGTTACTAAAGTTACATTTGCATAAAGGAAGCCTAAAATGTGTGATTAATTTGTGATTAAGCTCACTCATGCAGTTGATTGCAATCAGATATTTGAATCGATTGACAGGCCTAGTTTATTCGAGTCAAGCACATTAGGGAGCTCTGTCTGAGTCAAGTTTCATCTCTTGTCTTAACTCTGTTATTTTGCCTATTAGTCATATAACCAAACAGTCAGGAGGTCATTTATCTGTCAGGCAGGGAGAGAGGTCGAGCAGAATTCATCACTGGGGAGACGGTGAGGGCATTGTCTAGTTCCTGTGTGTATGTCGGGTTAAACACCAAATCAAAGCTGTTTGCTTGCAAATTCAACAGACACACGGCAAAGGGAGCTGCTGTGACACTTTTGAGAGTTAATTATTCCCTGGTTCTACTAGTGGAGTGAGGTTTTACTTGGCTTGACAGCAATTATTTGCTAAAATATCAGTGGTGAAATGCTTGGTTTATCATGTCAGTTTGCTCCTAAGCAAAGGCGTTTGCATAGAGAAATTAATAAGAATGTTATGGATGGTAATTTTCTGAAACTAAAGGGATTTCTGAGTCCCCTGACAAGTTTCAAAACAGCTCATTTCTTAACCATAATGTGTATTCCAAAGGAGCACACATTGGGAGCTTGCATAATTTCCTTGCTTTTACTGTTTTACTGCAACAGGACAACAAGAGCACACAGCATAATAAAGCCCCAATTTCCATGACCTGCATTTACAAGTTTGGTATTTAAGCAGCTGCTGCACAGCAATGCTTATTTCACTTACACTGAGGAACAAGCTGTTTTGATTCTTACCTTGGGTCCAACCTGTGCTCTCCTCATACAAGACGGCAACGAGGGCATTTATGATTTATGTGCCTGTGTAATTAAACTAAAAGAAATGGAAAGAAATCAAATGCGGTGCAAACTTGTGATGGTAGTGAGGAGAAGGTCATGGCTGAGAGAGGGCAATGCCTCAGAGGAGACTGGGAGTTCAGAGACAATGAAAATAAACCCAATAGATCTTATCGCCAATGCATTGTCTTGTCTTCCATTGTGATAGGGAAAAATCACGTAAGGGATAAACACAGTATGAATTTTTAAGAGGCACCTTATTTTGCCTCTGCTTAAAATGACCTCCGGTAATCTTCAGAGGTGAATATCACCATTTCCCCGAAACTGGAATATGAAAGGAGATTGCGAGTCCCACCAAGGGAGTCGAAAGCACAGGTGTTGAATATTACAGTATGTGTATTTCATTAGTGTTTGGCAGTTTGAATGATGTGGGTGGAAATATTAAAATCAGCATAGGTCTCTGTGCATTGATCTGAATAGTAAAGGCCACCTTGGCTGTGAAAAGAATGCAACATGGGAAAATGGACACAACAACACGTCCGGAAGATTGCGAAACTGATCAATGAATATTTGATCAGAGACGGAATAGCGTCCCGTACCAAGGATTTTCAGCTGAAATAAGCTTTTTTTTCCCTCCTTCAAGCTCATGCAGAAGTGAAGAAGCAGCATTTGTATCTGGCACAAACACATGCTCAGTGAGTGGAATGCATGAGAGAATATCATGTATATACTGTGTCTGTAATGAATCTCATACATGCAAACAAAGGCTGCCATGGGAGTACACGCAACACACGGTTTCTCCATGCAAATGAGATAGAGACTTGCATCAGACGAGATCTGTTTGTAGAAATGCGGAAATGTAGCTCAAACAAGGCTGTGTATATGAAGACAGAAGCTTAAATGAAGATCAATATCCAACTCGCATCTTCACCAACATGGATGTCTTCCAAAAAGTGATGATTCTGTACAGCTTGTTCCTGTTTTCATCTTTGCTGCCTGCACATCATTTTTGCAGTTACCTTAATGATGTAAGTGGTAAAATGAAGCCATAATTATAATCAGGCATGTGTTATTACTTTCTGTGTAATGTGTTATAACTTTTTCACGCATGGCCGAGCCCAAGGCCACACTGTCTCAGGCTTCTTCCTCTTGCTTTGCAACATATTCGCCATGAATAGGATTAAAACCCCAGCCTCCCAATCAGCTCCACCATTCTATTATCTTACATTACCTGATAATACACTAATACTATCAGTCATATCACTGAAACGTTCTGCTACCGATTACAGAAAACACTTTTCACATCTATTCATTATAAGAAAGCAAGCTCTACCTCTGCAAATCTTGCTGATCCATGCAAAAATACTAACCATGAGTTGGATTCAAACCTCCAGTCTCCAAAGTCAATGGCTTTACCCACTGAGTTATCCAGCTGTATATGTTGCTCAGGGACTCCACTGACTCTCCACACACACACACACACACACACACACACAATCACACAGACAGGTTGACATCTCTTTCATGTCAGCGTTCAGAGAGAGAGATGATCATGTCTGATTAGCTCTCTCTGTACAATGTAAGACTCCTGATGTTAAGGTCATGGGTTTGATTCCCATGTTGACAGAGATCACACTCTGGCGGTGCCCCCCATGACACTTTCACAAAATTCTGTGAGACAATTTTCTAGCTGAACAATTACTCTCTGATTTTCGATCGCTAAGGGGGTTTTCAGGTGCACTTTATCAGTGCGGGCGGGGTAAGGATTTTGTGTGGGTGCGCATGGTGGTTGAATAGAAAATGCTTGGTGGAGCTATATTTCTGCTGTGTATGTATGTATGACCATCTTACAGGGTTAGAGAAAGGTAAACAAATAGAAAAACAGACACTTAACCCTCTGCACCCTCTCCCTAAGTGGTCACATGATAAATGGTGGATGCCAGGAGATAATAAAAGGAGCAATTACATACATATACTTAGTTTTCAGAGGGTTCTCTTATTATTGTCTCAGCTTTGTTCAGCCTGGAATTTTTTTTTTGTTTTGTTTACCTCTTCAAATCTCTGAAATGCATTCAACTGAAACAACCACTCTTCAGTTTACTTGCTCACAACTCATGGACAAAACTGTTGAGAGTGTGTGGAGGGCTTGTGCCCTGAAGAAACTGTTGGGTAGATACAGAATTGTAGATCTGCAGAGGCAGATACTGAATGAAAATATACAACATACATCAAAAGCAGCATTACCATAAACAAGTCGGAGTGCAGATAGAACAACCGTTCAGATAGGAAAGATACGGTGTGCTCTGGCAGTGGTCACAGTCTTCTACTTTCAATATTTTCTAACTCCACAAAGTTTGCTGTTCTCTTCTCCTGTTCTCCTCCAAAGTCAAAAACAAACTGGTTATAGAAGACAAACTGCATGCGTTACACATGAATATCTCACGCCTAAGACACAAAAACATGTTGGAGTTGGAGTTGGACATACTGACATCACCAACTAGGTTAAATGACAGCTTTTTTCTAATAATTGTTTCAGCTGCATGTGGAGACTTAGTCATCTATGTGACATTTTCTGTGAAAACAAAACAAAACAAAAACAAATAAATAAATGTATAATGTACGTAAGGTCCAGCACTCCAGCATACTGCATGTGCTGTGTAGAGAGACGGAGCTGGCAGTAGCAGCCATGCAGCAAACACACAGCTGGTGTAAACACACACCAGTGTCACTAAGCAGCAGGTCAGTGACAACAGCTGCCACACACACGCAGTGTTGGCGGTGTGTAACCCACCACCACCAGAGCCATCAGAGAACTTCTGCAGGTGCCAGGATTCAGAGTTATACTGGAGCTCTTCATTGGTGGAGATGTTTTGGCTGTGGGCTTCAGCAGTGATCTCTCCCTGAGTCAAACTTCCAGACAGAACTGTTAAAGGGATAGTTCAACATTTTGGCAAATTGGCCCATTGCCATAATTCCTATTCATGCAAAACCGCTGATGCACGTTGCCTTCAGGGACAGTTTTTCAGCAAGCAGTCTCAGCTCTGTCTGGTAACGATCGTTATTATCTCATAGCGTGGTGAATGTGCAGGTCACAACTTGTCCACCAGAGCGTTTTGGAGTTGTTGGATTGTGTATTTGATGAGTTTGATGAGGGAAACCAAGAAATCCCATTAGCCTCCATAGCATAGCTCTGAGCAGCTCACGGCTCTGCTCCGCCGTTCTAAAAATAGCTTGCACCGACAATTAAAGGTAACGAACCTACTCCTAAAACTATAGGGATTATGGCAATGGGCCAATTTGCCAAAATGTTGAACTATTCCTTTTTTAAAAAGTGACTATGGGAGCATTGTGTAGCGCAGGCACCCCGGTTCGATTCCACCAGCGGCCTCCTCTCTCTGTCTTCCTATTTCCTATCAAAATAAAAGCCTAAAACCCCAAAGAAATAATAATAATACCGGTGTATATATATATATTAAAAAATGTGACAATGAAAAGCATTTGTCTGTGTGTGCATCACCGTTCCTTCTAAAAACCTGACGGGACAGATCGACAAGTAAGTGAATAAACCCAGAATAGAAGTAACAGTGGACACTAATTAAAATGACAGTTTGACTCTGTATTGGCTTGCTGTCTTCAGGTGAAGCAGTGAAGAGATGACCTCTCCTCGCAGAGTGGAAATGTAATTTCATGGCCTGTTAGACACTGAACTCTGGGAGTAAACAGAGAGGTGGAAGTGCTCCCGTCTGATGGGGGCACGCTCGGACCAGAGCAGCACTCGGGCTTTGGGCCTTCCAAGTCCTTCATAGCGAATCTTCTCTGGCTCGATGGCTTTTTGCATCAGTTTGGAGAGTGTAAACACTGACAGAGTGGATTGAACTTCTCCTAATAAGCACTCTTACAAATAATTACACTTGGAGAGACCAAGTGTGTGCAAGTCATTTTTCTGTTTGTGTGTGTGTGTGAGAGAGCGGGACTGTGATGGGTCGCCAGGGAGCGGAGAAAATGTTTCTGCACCCACACAGACAACCAGCATTAAAAAAGTGAGAGGACAAGAAAACGAAAAACCCAAAAGGTGTTTTTTGACTCAGACTTTATATTTTGAAAAGCTCTTTGAGAAAGACATTTTGATTCAAGAGAACAATTCAGTATTTTCATCATAAAAGTAGCTACACTGCACATTCTCCCGCACTATAATGAGTTTACTCACAGTGCTGCAGAATACAGCACATGCCATTCGCAGTCTCGCTCCATTTATTATGTATAGATATAACAGAGATACAGACCGATGCATACTCGGTGGATTTAAAAGATAGTGGTACCACCTGAAGATCTTCTGGCCTTGTAAAAAATTCAGTGGGACTGTGAAAGTAGAATACGAGCAAAGAGAAATTTCAGAGGCCATAATGAGTCTCTGAAGACATCAGAAGTGAGAGAAGACACAGAGAAAACACAGAAAACAATTGATTCAGGTTTTCATCCCATAGGCTTTCCATCGAAATTGGAAAATTAATCATCGAGTAGGTTGCACAACCCTCATCTCTGAAATGATGGACTGTATTACCCATGCTGAGATAAAGAGATTTAATAATTCACAGGGTTGGCCTTTATTGAACCTCTTACTTATTCTCTAAGGAAAGGCCCACTTTCATTCATTCCATTCACGCTGACAAGAGTTCAAGACAATGTCTGTCTGCGCACAAAAAAAAAGAAAAGGAAAAAAGGAAAGACAAGACCATCACAATCAAAGAGGCCCGGCAAATAAACTCTGAATGTGAAGCAATATCTCCGAAGTCTGATGGGAAAATCGTACAGATATGGATTATTGCATTGATTCCTATTCTCTTTTTAAATAGAAAACAAGGAAAGCAGATTAAAATTGATTTAGAAAAAAAACAAAAAAACAAAACACACACACGGCTCCTCCAACAGACAGATAATGACAGATAATGCAACGAGCCGAGCACACTCAAGAAAACGAAGACAAGAAAGGATGAGACAAAGTCATCAGGTCCAGACAGACGTCATCCTGTTTTTGTTTTACTGACAAAATGCCATTTACATTAATATTGACACAGCATGAAAAGAGACAGAATAACTCATCATCACAAACACTGTGATGAAATTACAGTTGGCTGCATGTACATTAACGACAAGTCGGTGTATATACATCTTCTTTCTTTAGTTTAAAGTTTATATGGCCTCAGTCTCAGCTTTATTATTACATTACAATTCAAAGTACACTCTCTGTTCTGTTAAACATCACAGTGTGAATCAATTTGTAATAAAACTTAATATTAAGACATAAAATATATAGAGGGAATAAGAACAAACAAACAAACTGAGACACTATCACAGTCATCGATTGGGCCTTTTTAAATGACAATACATCTCGTGTAGCTATAGCTGCCTATAAAATGCCATTATCGAGGTCTGTGTCTGTCCCTGGCTCTGGCTAATGTCGTACTGTTCCAGTCCACAAATGTTTAAAAGGTTACTTTTATGACCTAAGGATCAATCAATCATGACCTTAACCCACGCTGGAGGAGGTGGAGTATTTGAGATAATCCTGGTATGGGTAGTGGGCCGTTACTAATCATCTCCAAAGGCTCACCGCCACAAAAAAGGTAATAAAGCACCATGGAAACGTTTTCTCCATGATTTTTATTGCAGACTGTGGAAAAACATGTAGATGTGTGATTCTAAGCACCTCTAGCGGTCTGTTTGTTTTAACTTCGGTGCATAAAATAAACCACTAACATGTATGTTAAGTGAAAACCACAGAATTGAAAATGCCAACATTGTTTTTCCTTTTAGCTTTGCTCACCACCTGATATCCGCTGGCCTCCTCCGGATGCGCTGCATTAGAATCACTGCAGAACCAATGTTTAGTTTATACTGGAGTCAACAGCTGTAAAATATTAATTTACATACAATAACAACAACAACAACAGCAGCAGCAGATGCAGAAGCAGAAGCAGCAGCGGCAGCAGCAGCAGCAGCAGCAGCAGCAGCAACGTGTGCAGCACTGACATTCATTTTCATGACCTTTAAAATTCATGGCAAAGGAGACGTGTGAAATAACGGTGCATACAGTCAAATACACGTCTGGAAAGCAACAATGTTGGTAAAAAAAAACAACCTGTGATGTCATCAAGATAGGTGTCTTTGTACTGCTGTACAGTAAACACAAAAGAAGTGACACTGTAGATAAGAGGATGTTTGCTGCTTCACGTTCTTTGTTATTATTCTGCAAATGAAGCTCATTAAGTGTAAAAGGTCAAACGAGTTCCTCAAAACAACACGTGTTAAACCTTTTGTTGGGCTTTCATTCTTTTCTCTGCCACTTTGGGTTTTCTTCCTCTTAATTAGTCTCTACTACTACACCATATCATTTGAGATATGTTTTTAAAGGAACAGTTCCACATCTTGAAAAACACACCAATTTGTTTTCTCTCCGATAATGACGCGAGGAGATCAATGATAGGTCCATGACTGTGCATCAAATAAGAAAATTGAATCTTAATGTGTTTAGCAGAGCTTTGCGATAATGGCGGGAGGCAGCAGGAAACCACTCGCCTGTACAGTCCGAACGGAAACAACATGCTAACTAGTAACTCCAGGGCTGATTTATTTATGCATATATTGTATATAGTTTTCCAGGAAGCTGTAATTTTTAATTGGTGAAAGAAACAACAACAAAAAACCACAACAACTTTTGTTTTAACACTGATGATTCTTTGTTTGCTCTCATCACACTGTCACAGAGACTAAAATCACTAAAATTACTATAATTCTGACATATTGTTAAACAATATTATCATGTAGCTTCAGAGGTGAGTTGTGCGCCTGTAACTATTGTTTCCATTCTTTATGCTGGAAACACACTGCGTTGTATGTGCTTGCATATGCATACGTACACATTATATGCATTTACATATAAATTCCTTGATCAGCAGAAAACAGAAAACACCAGTGTCTTCATGCATGGCCTTGAACCAGGGATAGCAGACCCCCTGAGTGCAACGTGCTGATGGATCTGTAAAACTTTCCCAGTATATATATCTTAAGAAGAGTACAAAAAAGGATATGTGCACCATCTCTTCAAATAAATAAATATGGTTTGGCCATTTTTACCCATGAAAAAAATAGAAAAATCGTACAATTTTCAGTGAGGAGGAATTTCTTTTAACCTTGGTGAAAGATAAATTTGTGTCTATCTTGTGCTTCCAAATGCACAGCTGTTGCTTTCAAATGTTAGTTACAGTGTATTCTTGGTTGCATTCATTTGAAAGTTGGACTTTAAGACTTCATGTAACAGAAATACAGTTAGGAGTCCTCAATCTGGATGGTCAGGGCTGTCTTTTTCTCTTGATGTTACAATAGGCAGATCTTGTCTTTTACTCAGACTCAGCTCAGGGATCTTCGGCTGAAAAAGGTCCACTGCTGAGGCTCTGGTATCTGAGTCTGGCCATTTCCATTTTGAATCTCTTCAACTCAGATCTCTGTGACATTCCAGGGCTGTTATGTCACTTATGAAGCTATAAGCTGAAAGCATGTAAAAGGAATAGCGCTATAGGGAGCTTTCTTTACTTTCTTTCTCTCTCTAATAAAGTAACCTCCATAGACAAGCAGGGGATTCAGTTATTCAGCTCCTCACAACAAACTGAATCTTTCCGGCAGTTTGTATAGCTGCTGTATATTCATTTGATATTAATATGTCACAGAGTGGAAACCAGAGAATAATAGAGAGCAAATAGGCTTAGGTTTCTGTTCACTGGTCACGTGTGCCTCTGTCTCGCCATTCTCCTTCCTGTGGTTCATTGGCCCATTACTTCCCTCCCTCTCTATCTCTCTCTCTTTCTCACCTGCCCTGCCCATATCACTCCTCTGGACACTCTGACACCCATGACCCCCATGTGGGAAGAGGTGGGAGAGACCAGAGAGCACAAAAGGACTGGCTGCTATTAATTTTACCCAGGCAACCTTCACAATAATCCAACGAGACAGCCGTTTAATTGCACTAGCCCGGAGCCGGCGGCGAGCCTGCCTGTCCCAGCGTTCTCCTTTCTCAGTGAATACCAAAGAGCCGTCTCACTTCGCCTTCATTAGAGTAGCTGAGAGAAAGTGTTGCAGAGAGTGTGAGTGTGAGCAGTTGGATTTTTTTTTTATTCTTCCCTGCTCTTTCTTTCCTTTGCTCATTTTCGTTACTTTTTTTTCTTTTTTGGTTAGCATTGCTATCTCAAAACCTCCTCAGAAAAACCTAAAAACCATATGTCAGGCAAGGTTATCGATGACCATGTGATCCAGTTTTATTTGGAAAAGAAACTCTGGAGTATTGTTCACTTTCGGCGCAAGTTACAGATTGCTGCAGGGAGGAACTTTGGAACAAAAGGCTGAGAATGAGTTGCTGTGTGGCCCCGAAGATAGACCACATTGGATCTGCAGAGGTCACTGGAAAGCATGAAGGCTTGCTGGGTCGAAATATCATCCCTATAACCTTTCTTAGAGGAAAATGAAGTGCCTGATTCACTGCTGCACATACACAAAAGAAAATCGGAAAATTATAGGCAAAAGACAGGATTCCTTCCTTCTCTTCATACAGTACACAGTCAGGTCACTAATTAAATTGCTCTATTTTCTACAGAGACTAAAAGTCTATTCACCCCATTCAAATGTCAAAAAATTCCATGAAGATTTCATTTCACTGTGATGGAAAAAAAACTTGTGGGTATGAAGTCGATTTGAATTGTAACAAAACAGTTCTCACCGGCTTCTTGGCAGCACTAACCTTTGAGGAGTCCAAAATGGAGGAAGCAACCACAGTCATTAAACATGGATCTTATAATAAAAATACAGCTGGAGCTAGGAAATTAGCTAATGAATTTGCTAACTGATGGTTGAGAAACTTATTGGAACAATATGGTTCACAATCAGGGGCAAACACTAGCAACCTGTGAAAGATTCCCCAATATTTTATAGTGGTGGGTAGACTGGTAAAACCGACCTGTCGCTCAGTAAGCATTGGAGCTTCTTTGGAAAACACTTTAAAGGGGCAGGATTTGTGAAAATAATGCTGATGGGTGATGAAGCGTTCAAAACCAAAAATGAGCCCACCCACGTATCTCTCCATTGCCCTGAACATGTGTGCTGCATGAACTGCAATCTGTGGCCAAGACTTCCCGCGCAGTGCTGCTGACGTGACGCCAGATGGCGCCGAATCCGCGTCCTCGACGGCTTTCGACTTGGATACGGGAAGAAGACAAGCACAGTGTACCCAAGCTAGTGTTTAACTGTCCTTTTAGCATTTTCAGCAAAGTTACACTAAACATTGTCAGTTTACTTACTTCGTTGCTTGACATGATGCTGTTTGCAGTCGTAGGCTATCACCGTCATTCCACGGAGGCATGCACGGAGGTCTTGCAGTAAACAGTGTGAAGACTTCATGTGTTCTCCCGCGCCAGCTTGGCTGATAGCCTAATGGCCGCAATGGCTGTTGTGTCACTATTGAGTTTTGTTTCTTGATCCTGCCCCAAGTTCCTTAAATCCATGATCGTGTGTTTTTACAACTCATTTCGGGGCTGCAGATCACTCTTTCATCTCTCAGTGGTGCAGTGTTGCTTTCTGCATTGTTAATGCTCTCTGAAAAAATGTTACAGAAATGAAGTGAAAATTAGCAGGTTTAGCAATGGAACAAATAAACACTTGTGTTTACTGCAGAGCTATTTTGCAAAAGCTCACTGGTGGTGATTTTTTTTCAACAGAGTAAGCAAGTGCTTCTGCAAAGAGACTTTGCTAACCACTAGTGTGACTGGGCCTCGGTAGAGAGCCTCACTGTGTGGAGCAGTGACGCAGGTCAGGTCATATCACCACTGCAAGATTACAAAATGCTGTCTCCATTTTCATATAAATAACCTAAAAGGTTGTGAAGCCATACTAAATGAATCTGGACCTTTTAGGAACTCAGTGGAAAATCCTCCTGCAGGTGAAAACAGCTTGACAAGTGGCCCTCCATCCTGTCAGTCTTTTATTCACTTCCTCTCTATCTGCTCTTTTGCTGGCCCTTCTCGCAATTGCTGTCCCATCACCGCAGGTAATTACAGTGCAGCGGCACCATGGTCAGTAAAAGGCGAGGTCGACCACTCCAGGGTAAGGCACATGATCCATTAGCTGAGCAGAGGGCTCGACGGTCCATTCCTCATTCCCATTTGTCTTTTCCTAAAGCCCCTCTGCTACCCCCCCCCCACCCCCACCCCCCTTCCAACCCCCCACCCCACTCTGTTGTGGATATATCCCTTCTTCTCCTGCTCCATCAAAGATACAGCGTCGAGGACATGCAGGAAAAAAAAAAAATCTCTTCAAAAACGAATTTCAGTTTGAGAGCTTCGTAGAGCTTTTTTACATACCTGAATAATACTGATAGCCAGGCAGCCAGCCAGCAAGCCAGTATCCACTCTAACTGAATCATTCACCAAGGGAGAATTTTGACAAAACAGAGCTCAGCTGCCTTGAATTCAATAAAGGCAAATGTAATATATTTTTCATATGCTGATACTGCGCGAGTCCAAATAATATAACTGGCCCACTGAGAGGTGCAGCCTAATGGCTTGCAGTTTTCATTTTCATGTCCTTTTTCATTTGGTTTGCAATGTCATTATGACAAAAGAGAGGCAGAAAGAACTTGCAACCTCTCCAAAAAAATAAAATAAAGAATAAATAAAAATATAAAATAAAATTCCTGCAATTACAGCGGCTCTCAGTGTTAAAATTTTTAAACAATTACAATCAATTTCCCGAACTGTCTGCGCTGCCACTCAACTGCCTGTCACACCGAGTGACTCATGAGTCTCACAGGTGTAATTCATGTAGGCTCTTTTTAACCAAAGGTTTTTGCCTGAGAAAAAGAGAGAAGAAAAAAAGAAGCTAACTCCTGTAATGACCTTCTCCACAACTAATTGGTAAATCCATTACGAGAGGAAAGACAGGGAGACGACTGAAAAAAAAAAAGTAGGAGTGCTGCAGCTTCCTGTCACCTATACCAGAGCCAACTCCTCTTGTCTTGTTTAATCAGGTGCATTGTCTGCACTGATCAATAACCATTCCTTCAGGTAGAGGACCACATGTTACATCCCCATCAAACTGCTGCAAACTGCTGGAAACTGCTGTCAACAAACTGCTTAGTTTATTTTTTTTAAAGGTCCAGTGTTGTTTAAAGGGCCCATATTATGCAAAATCCACTTTCTACAGGTTTTGTAGTGGTCCTATGTGTTCCCGTGGCCTTTCTATGACGCCTGGAGGTGGAAAAAGTCTGTTCACTCCCTTAATTGATTTCTACACTTTTTTGAGATCGTGTCTCCAAACGGGCGAATTGGAAGTGCTGGCAGACTTGACGTCAGGATGCGCTGAACTCAGGTGACTCCACCTCCCGGTACCTTCCTTATACTCCCCCTGGGCCAGTCTGGAAAAACGTGAGCTCCGCCCGGTGAGGCATTTCCGTAACAGCGACAGTCGCGACCCCCCGCCCCTTCATCCTCCTCTCTCTCTCTCCCCGTCCGTCATTTGACATGAAGCGGTAGGCCTACGGGAGGAGCAGTCGGTACCGCGGCCGCCAGATGATCCTTTTGAATCACTGATTGAAAAACAGCTGCCGGTCATTAAAAATGAAATCGCGGATCAGAGAATATAGGAATGATACCGCTTCTCATCAGCGCAGCGGTCCTCATGACGGAATGAGAGACATCTGAACGAGGAAGTCTCCTCTCCCGGCGCAAAACCACGTCAATATTCTCATCAGTCCATACAACAGTGCACAGTTTGTGCTGCGCTCCTCAGTTTCACTTGTTTTTTTATTTGACAGTTTCATACAGAACTTTCTGATGGCTGTAGGAGTCCATGTATCTCCTTCTGCCACAGTAAAAAGGGACGTTTACATTTTTTCAGACAAGATGAGAGTCTCAGAAACTTTTTTTTTTTTTTTTCGGAAATCAATGCCCGACCCCTGTCCCAATGTCAACATTAGCACATGTACCTGTAGTGAAAACCACACCCTCTCCCCATGACAGGTGTGGAGTGGACGTGATTTACACATCTTATTTGCATTTCAAGGTGCAGACACAGAAATGGCTCGTTCTCAGGAGAGCTCTGGAGAGACACTTTTAGATTGCTGAGATGTAGAGCTGCAGATTGATTTGGGGACAATACACTAGGAATACAATATTGTAGGACAACTTAGAACCATGTGAAATGGTTGAAAAATAGCATAATATGGGACCTTTAAGGTAGATTTCCATGTCTTGTGTTGTGTGATTATAAAGCAGCTTCTGTGAAAGTATCAAAGGGCTCAGTCCACAGAGAAATGAACACAACTTGTATTCAGGGGCAGAACCTGAAAACAAGCCATCAGGATTTCTGTAACATAGTGATGTCACAAAAAACAGTCTCTGATCTCAGTCATTCCCCAAGACCCGCCCAACTGGAACCACCGTCCAACCATGTGGGATTTTGTTTCTGAGTATTTAAAACGGAAATCTGCTTTATTCTTATTGGATCACTCAGAAAACAGTCAGCCAATGAGAAGAGAGGCTCAAAACATTCTCTCCTTTGATAGGCTGGCACTGACCTGTTGTTACTAACTCCAGAGTAGCTTCAGGAAGAGATTTAAAATGGTGTTTGGATCTTGAAACAACAAATGTACAGCTCTCAACGTGATAGCTCGGCATGCTTTTGTGTTTCCAGTAAAAGCAAGAAGCTAGGGAGGGACGTGTCACGGGTATTGAGTATAGCCAAACATGTTGAATGTCCGCACAGTATCGGCTGTTACAGCTCTGAGGTTGTGATGGCGATTGGCAGGATTTATATTTCAGGTGATGGACGTGAAAACTCAAGAAACAATTTTAATTGTAAATGCAAAATTAGAGTATGATGAGTAATCAAACGTCTGAAATTGTTTTATAGGAAGAAAAATAAATAGATTACAATGTAAGATAATAACTTCCTGACATGAATTGGCAAAAAAAACAAAAAAAACCCCAGCTAAATTAGCAATTAACATGTGAATGTAGTATAAAAGCTGGGAAAATACATTTTTCATTTCATGGGGTCTTTAAAATAAAACACACGAAAAGTGTAAAGTATGGGACCTTTAAAGTTTTAATAGATGTCTGCTAAAAGTGGGCAATTACGCTGAGTTATTAACAGTACATCAGACAGAAAGTCTGAAATTTCCAATTGAAAGTATTGTTGGAGTAGCTTGTAACTGTAGTCTGTGAAGTGCTTCAGTAAGTGATCAATCTTTTCCCTAAAGCTTGCCTTCACTGTAAAATGAGATCTCTACCCTTTTCATCACCACAGAAGTTGCAGAGTGACTATAACGATGTGACGTCCAAAAACGCAGACGGCATCACTCTGCACTGCAATCTCAAAGGAAATTCTGTGCGTGAAGCACTTTCCGTGAATTAGGAATGAACGGCAAAGAGAAAATGCAATCAAATTCAGTTTCAGGACGAAGAATACATGTTGGAAACAGCAGGAAAAAATTATAGCCACCCCAACCACCAACCCCCCTGCTGATTTCCTCCTCCGTTTCAAAAATTGTGTCTTTCACCGAAATCTGTGGATTGATTCCCATGTGGAGCAGAACACTAAAAGAGCCAATAATTGTTTTTCATGTAGTGAGTGATGACCTTATTACATATATTCATACACTGTATGAATAAATGCATGTGTATGAATGTTCTGTATGTATATGTATGAATTTCCTCGATATGTGACTAAGAGGAATTACAGCTGTTGGTGTGCTGCTTTCATCTGTTCTCCTGCTTTCTCTGTTTCATGTTTCTTCTGCTAACCTGCACAAAAGAAATCAATTCTGCTGACCCTAATCTAAAAGCATGACATGAGGATTAATAACTTGTCTGATATGGAATATGCACAACTTTCTGCCAGCCACACGAATCAGCTGCAGCCCAATTGAAATAACATATGAGGAGCCTTTTTAATCATCGGGTCAAGGACAAAACAAAAAAAAAAAACCTCAGTTCCTCCAGAGTGGGCTGGCTCATGTTTATGTTTGCAGGCTAGCCCTGTCCTGGGAATAACACGCCTATACAGCTGAACACCAACGATGTCCTGTAGGTCTGTTCTGTGTTACTATGTTCAGTGGTGACATGTTTTCTTTGAATTACTACTACTACTATTTATGGTCGGGGTGAAGAATGTGACACCAGATGAGATGAGATCAATCTGTAGTTAGGTTTAAAGAACTGATGCAATATTTGCAATAACCTCGTAAACACTCCTCTTATCATTATGGAGATATATCAATGTGTGTTTCATAGATAATAACTGTATTTATTAATTATACTTTAATTATTCTAATTTGAAAGCTGCAGGGACTGATATTTATCACTTTTGTGAGTTGGTATCATGAACACAGCAAAGCGTTTCCCATTCAAACATTAAGCAAAGTTGAGTCTTATATTCACTGACTCGCTCTTTTATGGTCTCCACCAACCACTGAGATAAATGCTCCACTGTTTAGTTGTTTCATGTGACACTATAAATCATCAGCGAGTCATTAACCTTGTCTAGCTGTTGTTAAATGCAGGGCAGATTGCAACAGAGGTGGAATGACTAGCCAAAACAATCAATTAGTTGATCAATAAAATCATTAATTGGTACTTATTTGGTGTGCCGTTTTCTAAAAGCAAAAGTCACCACAGATTTAATGTTTTCAAATGTGAATATTTTCTGTGGTTCCTAGCCCTCTGTCAGTTGACTGGTTGATTTTAACTTTTGGTCTGACCTTGAATTCTGGGAAATTGTGATTTTCCACATCAGCAGCAGAAATGTTGGCCTGAATACAACAAACACAACAACATAAAAAAAACTACTACAAGGCTCTCCAGAGCTGAGGAGGACTGCAAGGTTGAGTGCTAATTCTTTGAGGGTTCCAGTGAGTGACCCACTTTTGTATTACACTGTCATTTGATCAATAGCTAATATATATAAAGGTGAGCTTCAACTGGTTGAGTGTACAATAAAAGCAGCTAAATTTAAACGCATAGTTGAAGCTGACATCTTTGAAACTGCTAAACATATCAGGAGAACGTTTTGCTGCTGCCCGTGTTTCAGCACCACTACTAGTGAACAGCTCCTACCAGGCCCGAGCCTCTGGTGTTCATACAGATGCTCAGTTCTGACGGAGTTTGTGGTGCTGTTCCTTTTCAAACGCCCACTCGCTCCTCACACAAAGCTGCCCTTCAGGTGTTGTTGGTGAAGTTAACTTATCCAAAGGGTAAAGGTCCATTCACAATGAAAGAGCTTTGCTGTATTAAAGCAATTACAATGCCCAGAGGTCCGAGAGACACAATGCAGTTCGACTAAATGCCATAAAACACTTAGAAAAAGAAGTTATAGTGTTGTTACTTTGATGTTTTACTGAATGCTCTCCGATTTTCATTAATTTGTAGGTCATTCATTTTACTTCTAAATATCCAGAAGGACAAATAATACTGAGAATCACGTCTGGAAGGAACCAGACATGAAGCTTAGAATTG
This sequence comes from Trachurus japonicus, assembly GCF_045865225.1. Classification (NCBI taxonomy): domain Eukaryota; kingdom Metazoa; phylum Chordata; class Actinopteri; order Carangiformes; family Carangidae; genus Trachurus; species Trachurus japonicus. The sequence goes on from NC_140925.1 coordinate 10,865,482, forward strand.
AGGCCAAAAAGTTCAGTCTTTTCTCATTTGCAATAAAATTGGAAGTAAAATGCTTTTTGGGTGAGGGAACTGCAATCTAATGGTGCTCAACCACACGAAAGTCGAGTTGCGAGTTCCTTTAACACGACACACTGAGGATGGACTGTGGTCCGATGTGACCAAACCACCTCCAGAGGTGGCATACAACAAGTGTGAATCCACATATAACAACCAACGGTGGTTGTTCTTTTGGAGGTTTCTCCCATTTCCACAGTGAGACTGAACACTGGGTTCTTATCGAGGCCTTTCGCCACCAATTTCCTAGTAGTCAGCTCTAGGAAGAGTCCAGGTCACTCTGTACTTATTAATTATGGAGGCACCGGAGCTTTTGTCCAGATCTGTGCCCTGACACAACCCTGTCTGAGCTCTGCAGGCAGCTCCTTCCTCTTTGTGGCTTTGTTTGGCTCTGACATGCTCTGATATTCAGGCCTCTGTGAGACAGACACTTCATGTCCAATCAGCTGTATTTACCACAGGTGGACTCACTCCAATCAAGATGTGGGAACAGCTCAAAGATGAAAGGGTACCTGAGTACCTGGGCTAGTGTTTCATTACTCATATGAATATGATACTTCCATTTGCAAAACTTTGTAAAATTTATGTGGAGATTGATGAGGGAAGTTTTTTTCTTTTTATATTTTAGCACAAGGCTGCAACATAAAAGAAAAAAGAGAGAAAAGAAATGATGGGTCTGAACTTTCCAAATGCACTGTAAGAACAACAGGTGCTAGTTCTGAAGCAGAACAGCAGTATGTCATTTTGAGAGAAGGTTGTCTGAATGTCAAGGAAGAAATCAACTTGTCTCAAAAGTTAAAAACAACTGCATCAATTGAATAGAGAAACTGCACAGGCAACATTTCTAAAAGTGATGAATGGAAAAATAATTATATTCTTTTATCCCAATTCAAAACCTGTCTCCAAAAGTATTGTAATTAATCTATGCCTATGTGATTTAAGTTCACATCATTCAATAATGAATCGTTCTCTTCCTTCACCCACCCGAACTATGCAGAGCTCCATCAGTACACAACCCAAGTTCTGATCTCACCAGTTGGCAGCTCTGACTGAAGTGTGTACGTGGATGTAAACAGCAGCATTGGCCTTCACACACACAATACAAGGGCACTTATTACGTATAAAGAGGCTTATTCGCTTCTTCGGCTCATGCAAGTTTCCATTGTGGACTAATAATGTTATGCTTACTTTTTTTATTATCATTTTTTTTAACACAGATTTCAATTTAATCACATTACCATTAAATTAAAACATTGTTTTTATTAGTGTTATACTGCAGTCCTTTGTGCTGTATTTGTTAAATTATTCCCCAATGGATATCGACTCTTATTTCACACTGACGTTTAAGATAATTGGGAGCAGGCATTTTCTCTCTCTCCCCTGTTTAAAGAAATGTCAGTCAGCATTAGCATACTCATTTATAGAGTGCTACAGCTGTCCCTGGCTGCTACCTCGCTGACCCCCGCTCTCCGTGCACCAAGCCACCCCTTTCAAGAAGGGTTATCTGAACGATTATGAAAAATGACTCCTAAAAAAACCCGATGTGACACATTATCTCAATATTAAGGGGGGGAGGTTTGAGCGAATAATAAGTTTGGCTTATTAATCAAGGTATGAAAGGGTAAGGAGCTGCCAAGTGAAGTTAAATGCCACTGTCAATCTCGGCGTGAGTTACTTTTTGACTTCAAAGGCTATTTCAGTTGAATCGCGTCACGGTATTTATGGAAACAGCGGTGTCCCAGTGGGAGTCGTAACCCTCGTGAGACAGGCGGAGATTTCCTCAGACACTTGGTAGATAGTGGATTGGAACTTTAACACAACCTGGACATAATGAGCCCACTGATTGCATGGGTGTTCATAAGTGTGTGAGTGATACTGATGCACAGCCTTGCATGCTATTATCTATCACCACCTGCATGTCCGTGTATATGGGAGCCCATGCATGTATACGGTTGCTGCGAGCACCTGCTAACGCTGCCTGTTAGGAATGTTGAAGTGAGAAGTAGATAAACCTTGATCGCCCGGTGAGAAATATATTATTCTCTATAAGGCCGCCTTAAAGAAAAGAAAAGAAAGCTTTGAATTCCCTGCTCACTTTTCATGAATAAGTGATGAGGTGTGTTTGAATGAATCCATGTCCTTTCTTGGTGTCCTTTCTAAAGTTCGCTAAATGGCAGACACGGCGCCGTGTCCCCGTCTACGAGCTAGGTGCTGCTAATCTGATGGTGTTGCGTTATCTAGGCCGAGCTATTCACTGTATCCGCCCCCGCACCCTCCCCCTCCTGTTACAAAGGCTGCTCTGCCAGAGGCTGGTGATAGCCTAAAGGTCCAGTATCGAACTGGGGAGTAAGTATAAACTGTAGAGCTGGGTGGTCACTGCTGCTTTTCTGCACGTTGGGGCCTTGATTTGTGGTCGTCTTCCTCTTCGGCTGAGATATAAAACATGTCGAAGAAAGGCCGGCCTGCGTCACTGAAAGAACAGCGTGGTCATCTTTGCAAAACAAAGGTCACTCCCTCGCATTTCTCACCAAGTTGTAAATTATCTCATGTTATAGTGTACAGACTTGTATATTTACGTTTTACAGTACCCATTTGTGGGTGTATGAGCATGCACTTCACACATCTAATTGAATTGGTCACTGTCATTAAATGCTTAAGCAGCTCAGGGGGCAAATTAGCTCACAGACCTCTCTGCAGAAAAGGAAATGAGGACATATGGGACGTGTCTCTGAGCTATGCAGAACAGACTCATGGGAAACGGGACCAAAGGATCGTACCAGTCGCAGCTCACGCCCAAAACCGCAGTCGCACAAAGTCAGTGCCACGAGCAAGAGAGAAACAGAGAACGGGAGCAGGGGTGGGGGTGGTGGTGGGAGAAAGGCGACTCGCTCAATGAGAGTCTGGGGCAAAGATAAGAGAAGAATTAGCAGTTAATTTGTGGAGAAATTAATCCGTTTTCAGCATGAATCAGAGCCTAACTCTGTGGCATTGTTGAAGGCACTGAGAGCTCCTATCTCATGTCCCCAGATATTTGCAGGTCACTACAGAGGAGAGGATTTCAATTTGGTCATTGATGTTGGATCAGGAAGGGAAAGACACAAAGGAAGTCTTTGTTCCAGCGAGGAGTTCATTGGAAATGGCACATATCATCTTGGGAGAAATTTCACAGCGACGGACGTGAGCCGCAGCGTTGTGAGTCTTTACACTTTTTACTTTTCATGAAGGGAAAGTGAAGGCCACACAACAGCAGCAAAAACTGAACCGAACTGTAATTGCAACAGCCTCCATTTGATATTGAGCATTTAATCGCAGATCATTAATGCAGTGCCATTTAAAAAGCCTCGGCATCACCAGAATATAGAGAAGGTGACATTTAAAAAGCCCCCAGTTCTCCGCCGACAACAAATATTTCGTCAGTTAGTCAAATTAATTCACTGATGACTTGCCTTTGGATATGAGCTGCACAACATAACAATACAGGACTATTTTCTGAAATGATTATACGCCAGGCAAGGTTACGCGACAGCACCGTCGGCCTCTGTTTTTCCTGAGCTGAAACTAAAGACTTCAAAATGACACTGCACTCGCCTGGTTAGTGCGTGTACATGTCCTTGTGAAATGGTTATGTTACTTCATTGACATTCTCCGTACAGTGGCACATCACCGAGCTTAGACCTCTCGACGACATTAAACGATATATTCAGCAGGACCTCATACATTGTAAGTGTATCTTGTGTCTTCATACTGGAAAGAAAGACTATAAAGATGACGATTTCAATTTGGGACATGCTCCCGGCTGAACTACTGACCTCTGCTTCTCAATGTCAAAACTCAGAGCTGCTCTCACCGGCTGAATAAAGACGACATCGACCCTTATTTGTGCTGCAGCCTCAGTGCTGAAGCGTTTCCACCAAAATGGCGCGAGTGAGCCTGCTGTTATGAGCTTTGTGATGTTTGCTGTTTCTGTGACCATTTTATTTCTCCGTGCAAAGCTGCTGACAGCTGTTGACAGTGTGAAGCATTGGGAAGGAGATAGAAAGACATCCTTTTCCACTTTCCCCCAACCCGTCATCATCTTCATCCTGGTAAATGAATTTGAGAAACAAAATGTTTCCCGCTGTCTGAAGGACAGATGTCGGCATTTTACTCGGACCTCTGCACATTTCCAACTGCATAACATAATGTCAAATGTCATGGCATCAAAGTGGCTCAATACTCTTGATCTCTATCTCAAAATGAACAAACCTTTTAAAAAACAAGTCACAATTATACAGTAAAATATGATTCAAATATTTCAAAAATTGATCGGAACACCTGGGCACTGAAACTTTGAGCGACAATCACCCAAATTCAAGTAAATATTACATTTGTTTGGGGCTGTTGTTATGATGCATAGAGAGTCATCGGCAGCTGGCAGTGGTGATCTTATTCACCACCACTGCCGCCTTCCCAGTAACTATGTCGGCTGCCAGACCCAGACTCTCAGTAGTGTGAATTTTGGCACTTTTCCTGTGCCTTATATTCTCAGCTGCATGTGGATGAATACATATTTGGTCTACTCTAATGAGTCTTTATGGCAGCAGTCACCACATATGTGGCAGTGACTCAAAATAAACCATAGGGCCCATGTTCATCATGATGAGGGACCATGTGTTCTTAATTGTCTGGAACTCTCCAGTGCAGAGGAACAAGCTGTATCAGGCTCTGGCTACACGGCCAGTGTTTTCTGGTGGCATCATTTCACTGCCAATTTTATTGTTTTCAGTGATTACCGTACACCACATAATATATATGTCCATGATATGAAATGTGAAATATACATGCAGTTGCCCATAAAGTTGGAATAATATATTAAACTCTTCATGACATGATTTATTCTTGATATCCTGTCTTATACTGTATATTTAAAGATCTATATGAAATTGGAAAAATATTGAAGCACAGCATGATGTATGTTGTATGTATGCTGACAGTGTCAGTGTCAACTTAATATATATAGCCTATGTATCCGATATACAGTATATTGATATTATTATACATCCTGATCCTGCAGATATAAGATACTGTATAAGTCTCTTATATATGAAATACCAATGTACATATAATAATGATATAAATATCCTTGACTTTTATAACATGTTGCATTTGTGTGTGTACATTGCAGGTGACATATTGCAACATCACTCTCGATATAGGCATCTATGCAATGTAGATTACTTTTGTGTAAAAGCGTGACAATATAATATGACAAAGGCAAAGAGAGAAAAAACATTAACAATGCTAAATTTGTGTGATTGAGTACACAAACACACACCTTCTGCACAAGCAGCCGCGGCAGTAAAACAAAGGGGGTGTGAATCCATTAACTTTTATTATCTGAGAACTTTCCCAGTCATCAATTCTCCTTCTCCGTTGACGCAGGATGAGAATGAGTTGTGTTGTGTTGTGTCCCTATTAGCGTCTCCTCATTATGACGCAGAACAAAAGCAAAACACACAAAAGCCGTAGCAAAAGCAAAGGCATTAAAATTAATTCACTGCACCTGCTTCTAAAGACGTTGACAGTGCATCGGCTTGATGCTGTGGATTAAGCAGAATTGATGGCAATGCATGAGGGAAAGAGAAAAAAAAAGTCAGCTACACAACATACATGCATACATGGAGACCGCACAGTCCATTTGCTTGATTTACTAGGTCCTTGCAGAAAACCTTTTGACAAGGTTTAATTAGCATGCGTTTTACACCGTTTTTCATGTTTAAAAGGTGATGAATTGTATAATTAAAGGGCTCACAATGTAAATCAATGGGGCAGAAAGGGAGAAGGTAATTAAACACAGCTCTGGCTGGCATCATAATGTTCCAACTTTCATGGGAGACATGACACCTCCTGCAGTGCCCAAACACTTGTTGGCTGTATTAATGATGGAGATGTTGACACAAAGACACTTCCTGAAAAGAGAAGCTAATGAGCAGCTTTTTAACCGGCGGAATACAAAGAAGTGTGGGTAAATAATAGTCCACTCCATCACAGAGACATTCAGTAGCCGGTGAGGGCACCTCTTCCCTGGCATAACTAAATTAATCAAGCAATATGGCATCTACAGCCTGTACATTTGTTTCCCTCCTCTGCAGCCCATAGTAACAAGTAAATAGCTTCTTTTTTTTCACTTCTTTTTTGTGATTCTCCTTTGTTCATGCCTGATCCAAGCATGATGAGAAAATGTGCTTCGTCCATGCTTGGGCTCATGTTTCCTCATCCTTACACGCTGCATCTCCCTTTCAAATCGAAGGTTTTTTTTTTGTTTTTTGGGGGTTTTTTTTTCCTCCAAGGATTTATGACATTTTAGAGCTATGAAAAGCTGCAAATGCTGATGTGACAGACCTCATTTGCAGTCTCAGTCCCAGTGCTCAACAGACTCAAAGCCTTAGGTGTTCTGCTACTCGAGCAGCCAAAGATAAAGCTCCCTTTTTTTTTTTGGCCAGCCATTCCAGAGTTTCCTGGGATTGCCAGGGCTGGCGGCGGGGGTGCAGATGTGTGGTAATTGAGTTTGGAATGGGCTGTTTGAGGTGGAGCTGGCGCTATGCAGCTCAGTCATAGCTATCCTCCCAATTTTCTCTCTCTAAGGAGCTCTCGCCCCAGGGAGTGTGCAAGTGAGTGGACTACTCTATGGCTGACTGTTACTGTTGCGTGGAGTTACAGATGACACAGGCTCTAGTCTCATTGAGACTCCCCTGCCCACATCCTGTCCTCACATACTGTATTGTAGCACACTGTGCTAACACGATTAGCCACTGACTTAGGCTCAGATATCCTTACCGGATATCCTTCCTTTGGCTCTTTAATTTACATCTTAGTGTGAATGATAAGTACCCCAGTTTCTCCTATTTAATTTAAAGCACTGTTAGCATGATAGTTTCTCTCTTTGGGAATGAAAAAGTAGAGTTTTCAAGGATAACTCCGATTTATTACAACTTGGCTCTTATTTCTGATGTTTTGATGAGCGTTTGTCTTGATGAGGAGTAAATGTAATTCACCAGTGTGACGTATACGACGAAATAAAGCTCTGGCGATGCAATAAATTTCAGGTTGTTCATCTTTTTTCACGACCAATGAATTTGAGAAGCACACGTCAGCGAGTAGGTCTATGAACTGTGATGGATGTTTCTTTCTTTAAAGCTGAATGAAATGAATAGAATGAACCAGCCAGTGTTTTGTTAGACCAAAACCAAGGAAATGTTATTTTGATACATAAATATTGAGAGAGGAGGTGAAGTGGCATCATCTGCCAGCATTTGAGAGTATGATTAAGGGAAACTCTTTCTTTTTTATTCTCTCAGAGCACAGACATGTTCTGTGACATCACAGGAAATGACCAGTGGCCCTCCAAACAGGGCCAACCACAAAACAGTGAAATTTAGAATCTTAAAAACAAACAAGCAGTAAATACTATTTTCATTTGATCAAATTAGGCACAAATTGTGAACTGAAATGCATCATGCAGGCAAAAGTTCACAAAAGGCCACAGAAGGGAACCACACAGGAGGGCCAGACTAAATTCTTCAAAATAAAACAGGAAATGATAAAAATCAACACTAAAATGAATACATAACTAGCAGGAGAGGTCTTTTTTTCTCTGCTGTGTTAAATCAATGATGGGAACTAATGCTGTCGCTCCCAGACCACATCATAAACTTGTTTTCTACACCAGTCCAATGGTTTTTCAGTTCAGTCATGAATGTTTAATGGTTATCATCAAAACAAAAAGTGCTCTGAGAATGCATTTAGGCCTCTGTATTGTTAAGCAGTGAGACAGTGGCTCAGACAGAAGCGGGTCGTCCAATATTTAGAGGGTTGGCGGTTCTAATCCTACTCTTTCCCAGTCGCTGTCATAGTGTCCTTAGTGTCCCAGCTTGCCTCGCGTGAATGCTTATCAATGACCATGGTGGTGGTTGGAGGGGCCGTTTGGCACGCATTGGCAGCCATGCTTCCGTCAGTCTTCCCCAGGAAAACTGTGGCTACAGACCTAGCTTACCACCACTGAATGTGTATGAATCAATAATGGTTTCTGTAAAGCGCTATGGGTATTGTGTGAAAAACGCTATAAAGAATCATTGTTATTATGGTTGGATGTGGGTTGGAAACTTTTTTTAAATTATTATTATTTTATTTCCATATGGCCAATGAGTTGGAAAAGGTTGGAAAACACTGTCCTATAATGTTACCCAACACAGAGCCACCTGGTATAAGATGAACAAAAACATGCATTAGTTGATTCAGGGAAATAAAACAAAAATATAAATCAATAAAGTGGAAAATATATGACGTGAGTTTTGACATATGAGACTATTTTCACTACAACACGTGGCTTCATCTGCCGTTTCCTGCTGATTCTTACCAATTTAACTATGAACCATGTACAATGTTTTTTTTTTTTACCTCGTCATAGCTTCGGTACGCCAAAGGCCAAACCCATTACTGAAAAATAAAAGGATTACACAGGAGAAAACACAAACTGAAGCTATTACCTTGCAAGAAGTGCACCGAAAGTCACTTTTTTCTCTGTTGTTGGAAGATTTCTGAGTGCATGAGAAAAAGAACATGATAATTGCTAGCAGCCAGCCTATGTGAAAAGATGAAACATTTTTAGAGCAAAGAATAATGGGTGTTAGGCTACCTGTAAATATATACAGAAAAACACAGAATGCTGTTTAATATACAAAATTCCAGCTTTGAGTTTATTGCTTAAATCACCCACCTTGTTATCTTTTTCATACTCAGTGAGCCTTTACCCAGACACATACTGTATAACAGCTGGAAAGAATAGCACAGTGCAGTCAGCGTCAGTATAAACAGAATACATCAAATGAGCTCAAACTGTCGAGTGTAACAAAACAAGCAACTATTTTGAATCAACATTCAGCGTTAACCATGTCTCGCCATGCCAAGTATGAAAAGTAATTGGTTCAGATTATTCTTCAAAAAGCAGACACGATTCGTCCTCCACTAAAAATCAGCGTGAGCGAAACTCAGAACTGTGTCCCAATTTGATTTCATGTGCTTCAGGGGAATTGAATAAGGCTGTCGATGGGAGTGGTGCAGAAGGGGGACGGTGATATGAGAGTAAGTGACTACTGTTTCTTGGAGGGGTTACAAATTTAAAGGGTGGAGCAGATGGACGGCCGACAGTTAGCTGCGGTAATCAATTCAGCACGAGAGTTCATTGTGATTGGGTCTGAGAGGGGAGAGTGAAACAGAGAAAGTGAGACAGAGAACCAGACTCAATGCTTCCTGCACACTGATCAGCTTTTTGTTGTTGTTCTTAATCTGTGCAGATATAGCTAAGCCTACCACTGCATTGAAATATCTTTTAAAATACAGAATATGACTACAGGCTACATGCTATTTCATGTTACAATCACACCTAACTGTGGCTTTGTCTCCACTCAGGGGCCTCACATGTCACCTGTGTCGACTGTGGCCTATTGATTACTACTTTGCACCCCCACCTGTTTCTGCTGCTCCTGTTGCTTAGCAACTTTGACAACATACAATTTTTCTTTTCTTTTTTTTCCTGACAATTTCACAGTTGTAGCCATTAGCTGTTTGACTGTGCTTAAACTCAAGACTTAGATATAAATGTGAAATCCACGGGCTCTCTGTGTGTGAGTTGTTTGCAGCCATATTATTTTCATTATCAGAATGCAAATAATTGTGGGATAGGATGGATGCAGCTCCTGAATTGGGACAGAGCTGATCAGCATGTTAGCATTGTCACTGAGCGCATTTTAGCATGCTGATTGTATAGCGTCAAAGCAGTGCAGTCGAGCCCCAGAGGACAGCTGTAGAGGTTTTATTGGGTAGGAATCTAAAACGCACCAGACTATGTTGTTTGTCAGGTGAAAGTGCAGGAGTGTTAAATGTAAGCGACTGCAAAGCCGCTGCAGGCCTTTGATCAAACAGGCAATCTGCTGTGCCTAATTCAAGGCCAAAGTTGCACAGTTTGTCATGCTATGGTGACATTCAATCTAATTCTGCCTCTTTTTCTTCCACTGGGACAACTGCAGGTCCTGCACGCAGCTCAAAACACCTCTGTTTGCTGCTGTGGTAGTTTTATTTCCAGTGCTAAAAACTTCACATTGCTGCTCATTTCAGGTGTGATTTTTTTGATTGGCAGGCTGTATGTTTTCAGAGAAATCATCTCAAAACACGCACACAGAGTAAGGCAGCAGCATTGAACTTTAACCCATTTTATGCACAGTTTTTTCACACAAGTGCCACTGGATGTTTTCAGCCTCACGTTTGCACAGCTCCACTGCAATAAAAAGAACATACATAGGCGCCAAATGAGTTTGCCTAAGCAGATCACTTGATTGAAGAGGCTGGGAGAATCATCTTTGCAGTGGCTGCGTAATGTAAATCTCCTGTTTAAAGACTCTGGCATCACTACCTCCTGTACCTTAAACTATAAGCCTGATGAGGAATAAAACGGAGGCTGCTGTGTGTTATGTTAGGCTAATCCCTCTTTGCTCAGGCTTTGAGTGCTTTCAGTGTCCTTCCTATCTCTTGCTCTTTACATCTTTTCTTTGCGGCTCACCGGCTCTGTGCTTGTGGACCTCTATTCACTCACCACGCTATTGTTCTGCAAGTCCTGCTGAAGGCTAGAGCGCTATCAAATCTTCATCTGGAGGGAACTCTGTGGACCTGTCTGTGAATGCACTCCTGTGGTGAACACAAAAAAAGCATATAAAAGACTGTATGACTACTACAGTAGCTACTGGAGTTTTTACTTTTTTTAATATCTAGCCAGACTAGAAGAAGTTGACTGCAAAGTTTTGACTATATAACACACTGTCTACCGTCTCCAGGGCAGCGCTGACCTTTAGGAGAGAGGAGTTAAACAGAAGAACAAAACAATTCCATTACTCTGATTAATTGATTTCAAATGCTTTCATGAAATTGGCTAGAGGGGCGAGTGGCTTTATGCTGGCAAAACCCAGTCAGCTGACAGAAGTTATAGCTAAGAAATTAATGATTTCTTGCATGTTGATGAAATAAAGGCCATTAATATACAGTGCTAATTTAGGTACAGGAGTCAAGTGTGAGGCATATGTTAATATCATCTTCCCTATTGTATTAAATGGTGTTAAAAACAATGCATTTATTACTTTTGAATAAACATGGAGTGCGTTAACACCACCATGTGATGCTATTATTCATTTATGAGGTATAGCCTACATAAATAACAGTGGTTACATAGGAACACGGCACAAGCACATGTAAAATGCAACAGCCAGGGACTTCCATGGAGAAAAATAGAGTTTGTAAGGGCTCATTAAATCAGACCTCACCCTTTCAGAGAGTCGACAGTGCTGCTCATTAAGATGGAGTCTAGTGCTGCCACCTGTGGAGCCTGGATAACTCCAAAGGCGACCTGTAAAGAATTAGATGTTGACAGTAAAGAGAGCATGCAGATTTGACATGATGACAGAAGGCAGGGAGGGAGGTAGGGAGGGAGAGATGCTGCACACGAGCAAAGGTTTCTGTAGCCCTGGCTGCAGAGGATGATATTGTTAGCCAACTCATGAAATAAGCCAAGATCAAGATCCTTTTAATTAACACTCTGGACTTTGGTTCTTCACTAGTTCTCTGGAGGATTCGCGCGGGAGGTTCCCCAGGGACGACCTGTCGGAGGTGGGGAACGAAATGGGCCATGCTAGGCCTGTTTGGAGGGAGATGAAGAGCAGCGCAGCTCAGCGGGGGTCACAGGTGTCGCAGCTCTGGGAGACTTTCTGCACATGTCACGGCGTCTGCATCAGAGGACGACGCTGCACAGCTACAGCGTGTCATGCATAGACGACGCTGTCATCACGGTCTGGTGACGAGTCATGCTGTTCAAATGGGCTGTCACTTGCGCTGAAGCTCGGGGACGGGGGAGACAACAAACAAACACTAATGATTAGCATTAAAGATGTAGCTGTTTCTGAAGTGTCTAGACTTGCAGTGGAGAGCTGACAGTGTGACGCTGCGCTGGCAGACGTTACTGTCATGCAAAGTGAAAAGATTGTTGAGCTGATAAACCTGCCGGGTTTTTTTTTTTCTTTTTGAGGTGGAAAAAATGTAACAGATCGAGGATGGGATGTGTATCGCTTTGAGATGCGTTGCTGTGGAAAAAAGTGTTGTAAAACCATGGTTTTACTGCAGCCAGTTTGCCATACAGCTCTCATTAAACAGCCACTTGATTTTATGAGGAGTATTAAACCATGTCTCATGAGGTATAACTGAGGAGTCATTGATGTGCCATATATATTGGCTTCCCATATGATGTTAATGCGCCTTCCAGCTTTGGTTTCCCGCTGTATATATGTTTACTCTATTGATCCAATCAACAAGGCAAGCTTCAATCAGCTGAGGGACTCCGACAGTTAAAGATTTGATTGACTCAGTCTCTCCTGCATATTGACTATAAAGGAAGAGATGCAACTCACATGGGGAGTCTCACTGGATTTTTCAAGCCATGTTCTGCAAACATGAGATCGTTGTATGCTGTCACTCATCCGAGAACTGATACGCCTTGATGCCGTGCCCATATCAAACAGCGGTGGGGTTCACACAGGCAAGAAACGCTTTTCCCCCCTCTGCTTCCTCGCATTAAACAGGTTGTGGACCCCGTTTAATTCTCCACGCTGAGACCACCATACACAACCTACAGCAATTATTATTCACCACAGCCTTTGCACAATTCATACAAATAAGCCCCAACAAAGACGCAACATTTCATTTTAGCACCCAAAACAACACAGCATATGCAGACTACATCAATTTTGCAGTAGCAGCTGCTGCACGGTTATTTCAGCTGTGTGTGTGTTTGGATATCCATGTGGCTCAGTTTGAATAAAGATTGTTGTATTTAATTCCTTCTTCTCCTTGATAAACTGATACAACGGGTTACATGCAGCCATCTGCCGACAATGTGGGAACAATATCAATGTGTGCCGTCACGTACTGTGGCTGCAGCCAGACAGGAGCATGTGCACATCAGCATCACAATGTCGGGTCACTCATGGCGACAATAAATTACCTAATGTTAATTCATTTCAGATAATAGCTTACTAGCTTGTTAATGATGGCTAACGGTAGCAGCAGCTAACGATAGCTTAACCAACAGGCACCAAGCTTATACAACCATAGCAATTAAGGCTACAACAATTCAATATGAGCTAACAGGTGAAAAACTAGCTATACTTTGGATTTTGGCTTTATTTGCACATATTGTTAATTAGTTAAGTCATTCATTGGTAACACTTTACAATAAGGTACACAAAATTAGAGTAGTTAATGAGTAACTAATGAAGAACTAATGAGGAACTAATGAGTAGTTAGTGAGGAATTGAGCTACACAATATTACAGTAGTTACTGAGGAACTAAGTTACACAAAATTACAGTAGTTACTGAGGAACTACTGATTAATTAACTATTAGTTAATGGTCAGTTCTTCAGGAATCCCTGATCAAATTTCAGAGGAGTAGTTACTGAGGAACTAATGAGTAGTTAGTTAGGGAAATGAGATACACAAAATTAGAGTAGTTACTGAGGAACTAATGAGTAGTTAGTTAGGGAAATGAGATACACAAAATTAGAGTAGTTACTGAGGAACTAATGATTAACTAACTATTAGTTAATGGTCAGTTCTTCAGGAACCCCTGATCAAATTTCAGAGTAGTAGTTAATGAGGAACTAATGAGGAAATATTAATGATCAGTTCTTCATTAACTCATGATCACATTTCAAAGAAAGTTAATCACAACTTGATGATTAGTGAACTAGTTACTTCATCAGTACAGAATCATTACTCAATAACATGTCCAGTAAAACCTTTATGACCTAAAGTGACATATAATGAGTGGTTTTTCATTTCTTCATCTTCATCTTTACATTAGTAGCCTAGTTCCTTAAAAAAATCACAGACAGCAGGATTCTTGAGAAGATTTTATTCATTAATTTCAGACCACATACACATCAATATGACCATCCATGTTGCCTTCAAAATAAATATGATAGTTTGTCACATGTTTGGTAGGCTAAATGAATGTATCATGGGGCTGTGTAGTACTGTATACTGATCACACCATGGTTCACAGTAAAGTTGTTTGAGGTGCACAAAATTTAGAGTCGTTATTTACTATGAAACAAATTTGGAATGAATGAGGAACTCACTATTAGTTAATGGTGAGTTCTTCAGTAACTCCTAATCAAATTACTGAGGAACTAACTATTACTTAATCATTAGTTACCCTTTTTGTGTACCTTAAGGTAAAGTGAGACATCAAAATGAGTAGGTAATGAGTACTGAATCATTACTTAATCATTAGTTACCCTTTTTGTGTACCTTATAGTAAAGTGAGAAATCAAAATGAGTAGGTAATGAGTACTGAATCATTAGTTACCCTTTTTGTGTACCTTATTCACCTTATGTAGCCCCGCCCACTTTGCCACTTCCGGTTTGGCCGCGATTGTGTTACGACTTCCGGTCAAATGCGGAAGTAAAAACTGATGTAAACAATCGACTGAATTTGCAGTATATTGCGGGACAATTACAATACAGACAATCAAATCAACATGGACAACACTTGAGGGGTGTACTTCGAAGTGAGTTTAGTGGGTTATATTTTATAATTATATATTTTTTATTGAGTCTAAAGCCAGGCTTTCCTGTACTCTCTCTTTCAACCCAGCTAGATCGCCATGGAAACTTATGGTAACAGATGTTTAGCTCATATATTCAGAGTTTAATCCTAAAATCGGCTATAAAAGCGCCGCTGTTTCACAATTTAACTCATTTACAGCGTGACTTTTACTTTGAAATCCAAGTGGAGCTGGCAGAACCAGTACGGAGGGAGAGATCGCGCTGATCCGCTGCTGTTTACCAACTGTTGAGCCGAGCGTCAGGAGCTCATTTATATATTGATAGATATCACGTGACGTCACACAGCGTTCGCAGCCGGTCACAGCGCCATCTTGGGTACCGACTTCCAAAGGCAGTCTATGGGCTGTGACCAGCCCCCCTGTAATCCTCTCAGCAGGCACGCCGATTTTTCCCAGTGGCCACCCGTGGTACTGCAACAAAAAATCCCATGCGGCCCAGAAAGGATTTTTCCCATAGACCGCAATAGTAAAAGAGAAGCCTGTAAAACTGTTCAGAGGACACCTCCAGCTGTAACCTCCGTTAATTACTAATCTTTGTATTCTATATTTTTAAGTCATGGACTTTTTATCCGTCAAAATGTTTTCTAACGGCCAGAAAAGCCACAGAAAAGTCTCTTTTCTGGCCGTGACGTCACGGCTGTGTCCGTGCACCAGCAGTGCGCGGTCGTGTGTCTCGGGACCGAGGATGCCTGAAACTAATGAGACTCTGTCCGGTGCTAAAATCACTCAGAAAAGTGGAAAACACGGCTCAAAGGTGAGTTTTTGTTTGGTCACATCAACTTTATGATATTTAATGTCTGTTATTAGTCTCTTGTCAACTCGTATTCTTAAACGTAACGTTTTAATTGATGAGATCGCCTCGTAATGACTGCTTTTACTGACGTGAAACCGGACTGTCTTACATTACTTTCCCTGTAAAACCCATATTTTTCAGTAATTTTAGCTTGATAAGTCATTTATGCTGTATGTGTTTGTGTGTGTCAACAGTGTCTCATCGCGGCTGATGTTCTACACCTGTTGCTCCGTTCACGTTAATTTATTTTACGGCTTAATTAATGCCACGGTGGTAAAATGTAAACCGAGACATCTCCTCCATGGTCGGTGTGTGTCGTGTGTGTGTCCTGACGGTGCAGCTGCTCTCCGTCTTCACCGGGGCCGGAGGAAGAACCATGGACGTCCTCCTCCTCCTCCTCCTCCTCCTCACCGTCGTCAGTGTGTGTTTGTTCAGTGTCAGTATGCTAAATGATCACTTAAACTCATAATCATATTATTAAATTGTTCGGAAAAAAACAAACATGCTTGTGACTTTTTTCTGCTTCTACCAAATCCAACATCTGCAACTGTGTCTGAGGCATCGTGTTTAATTCAAATGTCTGGTTCTGTAACAGCTGTATTTAGTGGACACTGATATTCTGCGTGTTGTGGAAATATTGTATAGCTAAATTGTAAATTAAACTGTTGAATTACAAAGAGTCTCATCCACCTGAAGGCTTAATGATGATGATGAAACTACAGCCAGTACAGACAATTATTAAAAGGAAGATGTTTTTGCCAAAGAGTTCTAATTTTCTTTAATCACAGCTGTGGTTGATTAAAAACAAAACACGTGTGACTACGTTTATAATACCTCCACCAACGTCCTGTAGATACAACTGGTGAACTGTGCAGCAAGTTAAATATACTATTCAATATAAAAAAGGTAAGAGTAAAGCCTCATTACATTATTTGAGGTGTTCTGTGGTCATCTCTGTCATGTTTAACAAAAATACAGTTAATTATGATTTTCCATTGTGATTTAAGCTTACAGGTTCGGACTATAACTCGTTTTCAGTGTAACATCGTATATTAATTAACTGTCAAAACGATTTAACGATCATATAAACGACCGTAGTAAACCTACGATCGGCCGTCTTACTTTTTAAGTCATTATCTTTGTTTTAAAGTCCGTGTGAGTCCTGTAAAAGTCTTCATTCCTTAAATCCACAATAACTCATACATGAACGCGCAGCGCCAAAACTAGAACGGCGGTTGCTCGTTCTCATTGCCCCAGGGCATGATGGGAGGCCGCAGAGCATTATGGGGGGTGACTCAACTGCGCATGCTCTATGGGCCGCATAACGCGGAAGTAAACCCGGAAGTCAGAAACTTTTTCGGCGTATGCGCCAGGCGAGCAACTTCCATTGAAATGAACGGCGGCCATTTTCCGGTCCGGTATCCAGTTAATATAATACATCCATGGCTGTGACCTAATACATCCATGGCTGTGACATCAAATCTCACAAAAATAGTGGATAAACCTTTTTTTATTACATGGCTCTATTGAATGTCGTATTCCGATAATTTATTGATATTTCTGATATTTATTTACATCTTGATTTTGCATTTAACAGTCTGTTATTCCTGTTTAACAGATCGTTGCTAAGTAAAATACACTAGGTAGGGACGCCGCTCTGATCAGCGCAGCACAGAAAAGAGAAACTATGCAGGATATTTACTTTCTGTTTCATTTTTTACCGTCATTAAACAGCTTGGGAGACATGTACGCCAAGGGAGGCTGCCTCACTCTACTGAGTGTGAGCAGCACGTACGTTCACGTTGCTTTCGTGAATTGTAAACACAGACGCCCCCTCGGTTTTAGCGTCCAGCAGTTTAGCAGCTAATTCAACAGCAGTGATGGATAACTGTACCGGAGAGGCTCAACATGAGCTTCATTTGAGGAATAAACGGCAGCTTTTACCTGACGGGAGACCGACGCCTGAGCTACGGTAGCTAACAGTTAGCAGCTAACAGGTTTTTACCTACTTTTCCTCTCTCCCTCCCTCCCTCCCCCCTTTCTTATCGCACACACACAGCCCAGGTTGTCTGTCATATCTGTTGTAAACCTTGTAATAACAGCTTGTTGAGTACAGTTAACACTATTGTTGCCTCGGTTTGAGTGTGGATTATTAATTGTTAACGGTTTGTTTAATGTGAGTGGTGGTCATCGCGTCCTGATGAGTTGGGTTATTTAACAGCTGATAACGTAACTGTGTAGATGGTGTGGATTGTGATGAGAAGGTGTTGCACATATTTTAAGACTTATCTGTGCAAACCATTGTGCAAAACCTGTTTGTTGTGACTTTTTGCGTGATAAGATGATTTGCCGAATTCTTCTTCCATTCCTGCAGCCTTTTGTCTAATGTTAACGATGCAAAATGTCCAGATATTTTATTACTTTATGAAAATAAATGTCTGTGAGTTAAAAAGAAGTGGGCTACGCATTTCTGATTTGATTTGGCTTTTCGTGTATTTGGAGGAGAGACAGAGCGAGCGAGAGAGAGAGAGAGAGAGACGAGGAGGTCCGCTGGGTGAGCTAGATTCACTTTTAACGGGAGAGAGAGCGGCGCACCGCGCTGTCAAAGCTCCTCTCAGCAGAAATGGTGTGTGCTTTCAAGGCAAGGCCATCAAAATGAGAAATATCCATATCCAAACTACAGGCAGCAGTCATTTCTGGTCAGAGAGGATGTGGCTGCACTGAGCTGAATAGAGGTTAACTCAGTGTTCGGTACCCAGCATGGCGGCGGCCAGGTGGAACGCGTCGTGACGTCACCTACTGATAAGTATCAATAGAGGGATTATCTGTTTACCAACAAATCAGGATGCGTGCGCAACCTGACTGCAGAAAGAACCGGTTGTCATGGTTACCTCTATGGATCTAGTGTAGTCAAAGCGGTGTTTGCTAGCGATGTTGTCAGCCTACCACAACAGTTTATCACCTACTGATGTAGTGTGTGTTTTATACATAGACGGTTTTATAGTTTTATAACGGCAGGAAAAAAAAAAAAAAACGTCAGGACGGAGGATCGAGTTTGTACCGCGGCCACGGCAACTCAGCCACGGGACAAGCCACGGACACTCACAGCACGGCGTCGGTCGGTCAGCGGTAAAAACAACACTGTCACTGTGCATCCCTAACGTTACCTACAGTTATTTAACAGACAATAATGTTCAGGAAAATACTCACGATTACAAAACTCAGTGTCTGTGAGGACTGAGGTGCTGCCTGGTCAGAGACGAGGGAAGAGGACGGACCTGTCTAAAGTCTGGAACAACTGCATAACGTAACTGTAAGTTAACGTTACGTGCATGGCTGAGTATGTACCGGTAATGTAAAACAATATAGCTTAACGTTAATTAATCTCAGCTTGCTTTCCATTAGTATGTGACCTCGTCTTCAGTCACTGTCATAGTAAACATTTCACAACTCATTCGCTGCAGTTCTCCAGCTGTGCCTGTGGGCATTAGCTTTATCACCATTCAAACCAACGTGTCTAACACGTTATATTGCTCAAAATTAATCGCCAATGTACTATTTTCTCTCTCGTTTGCCTTGAAAGGGGTGCGAGTTGACGCTATTATGTAAATTTTGCGCGTTTTGTTATTTTTATCAAAACAATTAGTGCAACTTCCAGCACAAAAAGACATGATCACGGCTCTTGCTGCTCTCTTTCTGCAGGCGACATGCGCAGTAGAACCTCTGTGACGTAGGCTGGTAATCCCTCTATAGGCTATTATATTACTTGGATATAAGCTGCAGCATGGACGTCGGAACTATTTACTGAGAGAGGGAGGGGGGGGGGTTGTTGTGAGGGTCGACTGTCACCTGGAGCAAACTGACAACTATATGATCAGAAACTCGTTCAACTCTGGACTGTCTGTGAAGACTGACGGGAAGCTGGCCTCATCCTCTGCTTCAGAGAGAGCCTTGCACTATCGGACCTGGGTCTCTGCTCCGTGTCCAGAGCCTGGTCGGGTCGGGACACGCTGTTCACGCTGTGAACCTGCTCGCTAATGTGTAAAAGAAATAAACGGAGGGATTTAGAAATAAAACCCTCCCTCAACTACTGTAACTTAAATGTGGCCATGAATAAACTTGTTTCGCCTACAGCAGTATTGCCCAAATGCAAATATTGAATACATCTCTATTTTCACAGTTAAAAATGTCTTTGTCACCTAAACTACCCCCCGCCCCCTCCAAAAAAGAGAAAAGAAAAGAGAAACACTAGGTGCGTTTCCATCAGCTGTTTAGATGCATCGAGATGTTTCGCATCGGAAAATGATGATGGAAACGCCGTGATTCGCATTAAAATCCTCTGATTCGCACAAAATGAAATACGCTGCTATGGCCGGGTTTTGGTTGATTCAATGGGATGGAAACAGCTGTATGCGAATCAAGTGACGTAGCCACTTTCACCCCATCTGCTCCCGTGTTACAGTTCACTCACAAGACAACATCAGGGTTTCCGCTGTCACACAACAATTAATTAATTGTGGCGCATCGCCACGGCAAAATAAAAGCCCCCACACACCTTCATATGTGATTACTGCTCAGTTCTTCATAGTTCCTCCTCAGTAAAAACCAAACTTATCAACCAGCGAATCCAGAGTTTATCATTAATAAAGTCTGGGGCGGCGCAACTCTCTCTCTCTCCCACACACACACACACACACACACACACACACACACACACACGGGTCGCGTTATGACGGTAATAAACATATGAGCTAAATCGCGCTAATGTGTTCAAATCAGTCCGTCCGTCCGTCCGTCCGGCCGGGGGGGGGGGGGGGTTGCAAAGTCCGTAGATGGAAACACACATGATTCAAATTTCTTTTAATGCGCATTTCCCAGTAATTCGAATCACTTTGGATGGAAACATGGCTACTGTAGCATATTTTCATACGTACACCCAGCCTGAATTGCGATCAGTAAAATATATAAAAGTAGGCTATAAAACACAATTTAAACATGAAAGTTGTTCCTCTAGTTTATTTTGTTTAAATGGATAAAGCTTCATAATTAAAAGTAGCGCAATGTCCAGCTGTCAGAAATTAAAAGCAGCCTCTTGTGTGCATTAACAATGTTGCTTCGGGCTGTGATAGCGTTTTTTTTTGTTTTTTTTTAAATTCGCTCCTACTCTCCAAACAAGCTGCTCATCTTGGCTGAAATCAGCGGGGACACGGGGATTTATTTAATTATTTTTAACCAGACTCTAGAGTAGATGGAGGTGGGTGCAGGTCGTACAGAGCTCCACACACACTGGGACAGAAGATGAGGTCGATGCTCAACTGCTATAAAAACTCACACGTTTTCTTCCAGTGATTGTAGCTTCCTCTTTATAATGCTCGTCATTTTTTGCAATCGACAACGGGAAAAAAAACCCGGATTTGCCAACAAGAAACATCTGAGAACGGACTCAAATAATCAAGCTACCGCTAATGTACTATACGACTTCCGGTCGTCGCCGGAAGTTCCAACACAATCTCACAGCGTTCCATTGACTCCATGGTTGCCCCGGAGAATAAGGTGAATAGTAAAGTGAGACATCAAAATGAGTAGGTAATGAGTACTGAATCATTACTGAATCATTAGTTACCCTTTTTGTGTACCTTATAGTAAAGTGAGACATCAAAATGACTAGGTAATAAGTACTGAATCATTACTGAATCATTAGTTACTATTTTTGTGTACGGTACACAAACATTACAGTAGTTACTGATGAACTAATGAGGAACCAAAATAATCATTTGCCTCCATGTGCACCAAAATGACATAGAATGTAAAACAACAACAACAACAACAAAAACCTTTGTAGCTTACTTGCTTAAAAAAAAAAGTCATTTGTCTTTTATTTTGGAAACAAGATATTCAATTCCGGTGGCTCACCTGTGCAGCTTTACTGTGAGGAGCAGTGAATTCATTTGACGACGATGAGAGAAGTAATGGACAGAGCAAGGAAGAGCAGAAGCTCCCATCTCGACTATATCAGAGACGTTCTATATCTCGAGGATGAGGATGTGACCGTACAGTATAAGTACATTTTAATGGTATCTCTCTCTTTTTTTTAATATAAATTCGGTAAGATTGCTCCTCAAATTTACTGTAAGATAACATTTGTCCAAAGTGAATTTAGCCCTCTAAAACCGACCGTAGTTTGGTTAACTGAACGTTACATCGATGCTACGCTTGCACATGTTTTACAAAACATTAAATAAATTATCAACCGTTTATGATAGAAACGAGCTGTGAACAGCATCTGAATCGGGGGGGTTATCCGCTTTCCGAGGGTCCTTGAATGGTGCCTCTACGACAACACGTGACACTGTAAGAGAAGCTAAACCGAGCATAGCATTGATGCTGAGGTTGCACATTTTTGACAAAATATTAAATAACTTATGAACCGTATATGACAGAGATGAGTTGTGAACAGCATCTGAATCACTGGATTTTTCGAATGGTGCCTCTATGACAACAAGGGACGATATGCGTCATGTAACCACATGGTAAGGGAACAGAGCTAAACCGAGCTAGCATCAATGCAACACTTGAGCATACTTTCATAGAGGCACCATTCAAGGACCCTCGGAAAGCAAAGAATCCCGCGATTCAGATGCAGTTAACAGGTTATTTAATGTTTTGTACAACGTGTGCAAGTGTAGCATCGATGCTACATTCTGTTAACCGACCATAGCATCGATGCAATGCTAGGTTTTAGAAGGCTACATTCACTTTGGAGAAAGTTAGCATAGTAAAATTTGAGGAGTCATCTTACACATCTTCCAAAAAAAAAAAAAAAAGACAGATACCATTAAAATATCACTGTACGGTCACACCCTCGTCCTCGAGATATCGTCGAAATGGGATTTTCCTTCTTTTGCTTTTCCCTGCATGGTCCATTGCTTCTCTTGTGCCAAGTGAATTCACTGCTCCTCACAGTAAAGGTGCACAGGAAATGATGATCTCGTTTCCAAAATAAAAGACAAATGACACTTTGTAAATGACCTTTAATATGATAAGAACATTACTTCATTTGTTGTTTTTATGTATATTTATTTAGTTTCTGAACATTAGTCAAGGTCAGGGCTTTATTTCTTATATATTAAAGGTGTACAGAAAATAAAATTGAATTTGAGCCCACTCTGGGTCATAAAATTAGTGTAATAACTCATCTATCAGACGATGTAGGCCAAACTTTGTGCAAAATTCTATTTTTGAGTAAATCCGTGATGAAAGTGTGTATTTTAGTGTAGTTTTTTTTTTCGTATTGGATAATGCAGGCGCACGGATTATACGTCAGCCTGTACACGATTCACTAGCCACTGATATTGGATCCGTAATCCGTCATTCAAACGTCTGAGACACGCACACACACACGGAGCTCGGGCTCGCCCCAAACTTTGAATATCCCGCCCGCTCGATAACGACCAATCAAATTCATTTTCCTTACTCGGGTAAACTCGTGTTTGCAGCTCGTGACAACTCGGCGCGACAAACGGGACAAACGGCCATTTCTGTACACCTTTAAGCAGACGTTATATTCAGTGCTTTTATTTTGAAAGCGTCTCGCCGAGACCTCATAAACTTCCGGTGCTACGGATTTTACCGGCAGTGTGTCTGCAAGGCCAGAGTGTCTCCTATGCTAAAAGTGTGCCTAACTTACATGAAACGCCCTAGCACCTGGCTAATAAGGGACACAAGGTTTGTTTTTGTTACCTTTTCATGCTATATTTATGTCCGGCTCGAGTTTGGTCGCCATTGATAGTCTCATGTATGGAACATGTTGTGGTTAGCGGTAGCTATTAGCATTGGCAGCTCGGCTTAGTTAGCTTAGTTTAGCTCCATCTCACTTCAATACATTGAAGTGAGATGGAGCTAAGCTAACGCATCGATTGTTTTATTAATGCAACAGGACGTATTTTGTCTGTTTGATGTGAGGTCTGGTAAGGTTAAAAACAGTTTATTGGATTAAAAACAAACGGTTAAAAATATTTATTTCATGCTAATACAGCACTCCATTTGGATATTGTCTTTTGATTAAAATATAAAAAGGGAGTCAACTTACATGATTGTTTATGTGATAAAAGCAGTTAAAAATAATTTCATTTATGTAAAAGGAAAGGTAACTGTATTTTATTTTCTTCTTCTCATAGCTCTTACGGTGTGTCTGCAACTGAATACGGTCCATGGAATGAAGGAATGTGAACCATCAGTTTCATCATTTGTGACCATAATTTAGCTGGGGACGCTACACACTTGTTATTTTTTATTAGGCTATTATTAAAACAAGAAAGCTACAAAGGTTTTTCTTTTCTTTTCTTTCTCTCTTTTTTTTAATTTTATTTTTTACATTCTATCATATTTTCTTGTGTGTGGACATAAAAAAAAAAATGTTATTTTGGTGTACCTGTGCAGGTAAAATCTTATTTTGGTGCCCGTGAAGACAAAAGTTATTTTGGTGCACATAGAGGCAAATGATTATTTTGGTTCTTCATTAGTTCATCAGTAACTATTGTAATGTTTGTGTACCTTACACAAAAATAGTAGGTACTAGGTAATGATTCAGTACTTATTACCTACTCATATTGATGTCTCACTTTACTATAAGGTACACAAAAAGGGTAACTAATGATTCAGTACTCATTACCTAGTCATTTTGATGTCTCACTTTACTATAAGGTACACAAAAAGGGTAACTATTGATTAAGTAATGATTCAGTACTCATTACCTACTCATTTTGATGTCTCACTTTACCTTAAGGTACACAAAAAGGGTAACTAATGATTAAGTAATAGTTAGTTCCTCAGTAATTTGATTAGGAGTTACTGAAGAACTCACCATTAACTAATAGTGAGTTCCTCATTCATTCCAAATTTGTTTCATAGTAAATAACGACTCTAAATTTTGTGCACCTCAAACAACTTTACTGTGAACCATGGTGTGATCAGTATACAGTACTACACAGCCCCATGATACATTCATTTAGCCTACCAAACATGTGACAAACTATCATATTTATTTTGAAGGCAACATGGATGGTCATATTGATGTGTATGTGGTCTGAAATTAATGAATAAAATCTTCTCAAGAATCCTGCTGTCTGTGATTTTTTTAAGGAACTAGGCTACTAATGTAAAGATGACGATGAAGAAATGAAAAACCACTCATTATGTGTCACTTTAGGTCATAAAGGTTAACTACTGGACATGTTATTGAGTAATGATTCTGTACTGATGAAGTAACTAGTTCACTAATCATCAAGTTGTGATTAACTTTCTATGAAATGTGATCATGAGTTAATGAAGAACTGATCATTAATATTTCCTCATTAGTTCCTCATTAACTACTACTCTGAAATTTGATCAGGGGTTCCTGAAGAACTGACCATTAACTAATAGTTAGTTAATCATTAGTTCCTCAGTAACTACTCTAATTTTGTGTATCTCATTTCCCTAACTAACTACTCATTAGTTCCTCAGTAACTACTCTAATTTTGTGTATCTCATTTCCCTAACTAACTACTCATTAGTTCCTCATTAACTACTCCTCTGAAATTTGATCAGGGATTCCTGAAGAACTGACCATTAACTAATAGTTAATTAATCAGTAGTTCCTCAGTAACTACTGTAATTTTGTGTAGCTTAGTTCCTCAGTAACTACTGTAATTTTGTGTAGCTCAATTCCTCACTAACTACTCATTAGTTCCTCATTAGTTACTCATTAGTTACCCATTAACTACTCTAATTTTGTGTACCTTATTGTAAAGTGTTACCCATTCATTTTTTATTGTTGTAAATTGTTAACACAATGAGAATTCATCCATAACCTGCTATGGACTCCACAATTGGAAGTAGTAGGCCTATGGGTGTTAAATATAGGTAGCTATAGTTATTTGTAAGTGCTCAAAAGTTTCAAAAAGCTAGGGAGGAGAAAGGACACATGCATTACAGCTAATCTATTAGATGGTTGTCAGTCTGTTATCGGGGGCCATTTCCACTTAAGGCTCCTCCCTGGATACACCCCTGGCAGGAGCGAGACCTTGTTTCCTCAATACCTCATCAAACTACTGGTGCAATAACATCTAAAATGGCATTTTATAGTGTTGAGGTTTCATTCTTAAATTAATTTGTATTTAAAAATGTTCCCGCTGATGAGCACGCTACTTCCATGAATCACAATGTGCCCTCTGAGCCTCACTCAGTTTGGGATTATTGCCACCCCCCTGCCAAATGCCACTTTCAATTACAGCCATTTAAATTGCCCAGTGATCTTTTGTCACCTCACCCTTCAACTCCACAAAAAAACGTATTCCAAAAAAAATTGCCTCTGGATCCCTATCTCAGTACAGAAACAAATGGGAAATCTGATTGCAACTTTTAAATTTAGGTTGTAAAATTCTTCATTATTCCTCAGCAGGAACAGAAGTGAATATTTCAACACAGTTGTCTCAGTAAACAACCATTTTTCTTGTTAGACTGACTCGCTGGCCGTCAATTTCACTTGGTAGAGACAGGAAATGTTCAGACCTGCTGGCTGATTCCTCTAAACTAATGATACTGAACGTAGACTGTTTATTCACACAGTGCTTACCTTGTGCATAATATGCATTTATAATGAAGGTGCACCAAAACCCACTCCTGGCTGTGATCAGAGAACAAACCCTCAGGGGACAACAGCTGACAGCGGGCGAACAAAAACCACGTTTGGATGTGGAGTCACATTCAGACACAGCGGAGATGCATATAGATCACAATTGAAAGAGAAACAATCATGGGTACACACACACACACACACACTATTCTCTTCTTCTATCTGAGTTGTTTGTAGCTCCATTTCATGCACAACATTCACATGTGCCTGGGCAGCATCCATCTCAATATGGCTGCAATGTATCTTAAACTGTGACCACGGGAGCGGGAAGAGCGATTATCATCTCCCTCCTTCCCTCCCTGCCTCCCTACCACCTGTGTATCTTGCCAGCATGCAGGTGGCAAAGTAATGTGTGTCTGATAGGGTGGTAACATACAGCTGCAGTGTGTGTGTGTGTGTGTGTGTGTGTGTGAGAGAATTACATAAATTCGTTCCCTCTTTGGACCAGTTGCTGCTACCTCCCCCCCTCCCTGACAGCTCTGAAGATTAAGCCTCAAGAGGCAAAAAGTACTTTTTAGTATTCCACACGACCTATCTGCGCTGCCTGGGCCACACTAAATGGACACAGTTGCTCAGGTGCTGTTGCCAGAATGGAGGAAAATATGTTCAAACAGTGTGCTGCAACTTCCTTAGGCGACTAAATTATTATAAAAAATGTATCTTGCCTCTCATGTGGAAGAGGTAATCTCAAAGTTGTCAAAGTTGCATGAAAAAGAAAGTGTGACATACTCAACCAGGACCTCCATATTCCACATACAATATATGTTTTAATAATCAATTCTGAGGCTGTTACAGTAGTTTTTTAAATCTGGCAAATGATCAATATCAAGCTGTCTTGACAATAATAAGGGAGCCCAAAATGGAGGAGACTTACATTGATATTCTCCACTGGTATTTTGAACCAGTCAATGTGGAAACTCCAGTTCAGTCACATGGTATTTCTTTTAACGAAAGGTGGAATTTTAGTCACTCAGTCAGTCACGGACATTTGAGATCAAAGAACTCCTGTGCAGGATTGTGCATCGTCAATGGTATTTATACCACAGAGCTTTATTTAATTTGGGATTCCCCCCCCTCTATAACAAGTTTGATATATTCATTCATCATTCGTTTAGTGTCAATTCAAATTCACAATCCTACAGGAAAGAGATTTTCAGAGCAGGAAACACATGAGACACGACTGGGCCTGAATTTAAGAGAGATTTACAACCAGTGTCATGAGAGGGTTTGTTTTAGTCATGTCCATATTTCTCATTGGTGGTTTAGTGAACAGCTAAATCACACATTGGTGGCTCGGTTGGTTTGGTTGTTCTGCTCTGCTTGTCTCGCTGTAAAAGTCACTATAAGCAGTAAAGATGCTTTACTGTTCCATTAATATATAAAATGTCACTGGGTGTTTTGTTCCTGTTGTCGTTTTGACTTTCAGTCTGTTCAGTCGTTCTCGCATTCCTCCAGTCCATTTGGTGAAGGCATGTTAATCCGGCCTTTCCCGTCAGTAGAACCACCTGACTTACTCCTACTCCTCCCCTCTCACCTGTTTACCTGTTCCCCATTTCTTCATTCTCTCCCAAGTATATCCACTGCTTTGGTGCTGAATTTATGCTCGGATCTGCCTTTTTCTAAAATTGTGCTGCTTGTCCTTGTCCTTTTTCTTCTTTTTTTTTCGGAGGGAAGACATATGCCTCCTGAGTTGTGTCCTTTCTATACTTTGTGTGGACTGTGACATTTTTGGTTTATCAAAATGATAAAGTGAATGCCAGGCTGTTATTTTTTTTTCTTGATCAACTTGACATTACGCTCCAGTGTCTGCAACCTTTCAACCATTAGAGCTACAGTACTTGGAAAATAAAATTTTTGAAGAGCCAGTTCTTTTTCTTTTTCTATTGAATTAGAGGCATACTTGATACTTTAACATTACATATTCACCCTTCAAAAATACTTCTTCCCACTCCTCTTACGTTCTCCTCGCTATGAAACATAAATGGCAGCAAAACAAAATATCACTCAAACTATGAACAAGAACTACATGTATTTTTTTTTGTTACTTTTCTCTCTCTTTTAAATTCTTCTCATCATATTCTCTGATCAAAACATGCAACTTGCCACTTACTGCTCAACATATGAATAATATACTGTATCTAAATGAGCTGAAAAGTTTGGAGGAATGACAATGTGGTATTTCATTACAAATATTTCAGGCCTCTATTTTGGGAGGAGAGGAAATCTAAGCAAGGATGTCTCTCTGATTTGCAAAATAAACAATGTAGAGAAGACAGGATCACAGAGGAGGACAGAAAACTTGAAGCTGCCTTGTTGGAGTTTCTTTTGCTGAAATAGTGATGATTCTGATTAATGCCAGAAAAAAGGACAAACATTCAGTCTTGTTTTTAAATTTTTCTGATGCGTGCAAAGGCTGTGATTCTGGGGATTAGACACAAATCAGGAACTTCCCTTTTTCCCATCATCTTTGGTGTTCAGTGGGACATTGTTTCATGCACAAATATTTGAAATTAGGCATTTTTATTCAAATCAAGTTTTGTATTTTAAACTTTTCCCATGTGTTATATATTTAGTTTCAAACACACCAAAAAACATTTCAAACTAGTTTTCTATCAGTTTTCATCTCTGCAGCTCTAGTTCCACCTTCATCATCAGAAAAAGACATGGACATCTCACTTTGTCCATATGGGACCTTTAAACTTTTCAAGATCTCAGCCAGAATCAATACTGACTTCAGCCCACAAAACAAAATTCATCTCTCCAACCCAAAGGACAGGTTTCAAAGCAAATGTGATTGTGAGCTGTGAATAGGGAGAAGAAAAAAAACAACTTGAAACTGAAAACCAAGGAAAGATAGTATAGTGCAAAGTTTGTTTTGTGCTACAAACTATATGAACTGTAACTCTGCAGGCAGGCGTCTCTCTAGGAGCCTGATGGGTGGAGAGAGATCTCTCTTTAGTTTTGATTCCTCTCAGTTGCATGTAAAATATATTCACTTTTAGTTATAACTTACGTATGAGGGTAAAAAAGAAACATCAACCATTGGGTCTGTCACAATCCCTGCAGTTTAGTAATTGAATACTGTACTGTACTGTGATAATAGAGCTCCCCATGAGTTGGCCATATAAACTGCAGGGATCCTAGATTATGTGACCAATGCAGGATTTTCAAATGATAATATATCTAGAACCTTATGTCTGCTCTTGACTTTCTGCAGCAGAAATGTCATTTAATGCTAACATAGCTGCTGCTGCTGCTGTCATGCATCACCTAGATCCAGTGTTAAAGGCTCCATGACCTTTAAGGTGTCCATACTTTCTATTTCCACAGCCATGTGCAGAGGGAAGGTGATTTTTATAGGAGCCAGTAGATGTAGTATATGTGTTGGCACATTAATGGCTACAAGTGGAGCCCAGGATTCATATCACAGCTAATGTATTATACACAAGGTTCGTTGTAAGGGGTTATGTTTCATACACACACACATACACATACACACAGAAAATGTGTTTCCGCAAACCAAACCAAACCACATTTCACTTGCCCTCCTGTTTTTCTCTCAGTGTGCTCTCTTTAGCTTTTAGATGGAGTATAGACACACACACACACACACACACACACACACTAACATGAGCAATAGAAAATATGCAGGTGGCTCCGTATGTATGTGAATCACTCTGTGAGCACCAATGAGATGTTCAGGTGGTGTGTGTGTGTGTGTGTGTACATACGTATAAGGCGGCAAACTGTGACATGAGTTTTTCTCTCTTCTCAGAGTGGCAGAGGCTCAGCAGCTCTCATCAGAGGCTTGTATATGTGGCAGTGTAATGGGGTCACAGTGTGCAGGACATGCAGCCGCTCTATTCTACAGGCTGAGAGATAGAATGAATGTGCAAGACGAGGCCGAAGAAGAGTCTGAATAATGAATTCTCTTCTCTCCTACCTGTCTGCTTTGGTGCCTCCACCCACACCCCCTCAACCTCCTCCTCCTCTTCCTCCTCCACCAGCAAACCCTCCTCTTGGATATTAAAGGATGTCATAGGCCCTGCAGTGTCACAGCAGAGCCGGCGGTAATGATACAGCACAGAGGAGAGGTGTGCAGAAGTGAGACGGGACAAGCAGATGAAGACTGACAGAATGATATGATAAGCCAAGTGTTTTCAGCGAGCGCTTGCCAAACACAGTGAGTTCTGATTTGTGCAATTATGGCAGTTTCCACCGGCCCCCCCTCCACACACACACATACACACACATAGGGAATGACAGGGAAAAGGGGCCTTGTTTGTAGAGCATAATGTGTGGGGAAAAAAAAAAAAAAAACTCCAGAGAGTCAGTTGGACATGGGCCTGGAAGAGATGGAAAGCAGCCTGGCTGTTTCTACCAGCTGAGTCCACACAATGACAAATTCTGTTCCCCTCTTCTTTCAGGTGACAGCTGAGGAGTATTACTAAGCAGATTAGACACAGAAACACTGTTCACCTACCTTGCTATTTACCTGAGGGGTGGATGTGGGGGGGGGGGTCTGCTCAACAGTTCTCCTCGCATAAGCACAAAACCGACACTCGCCTCCTGCGCTTTATCAGACATGTGAAACGCTGCAGATTCACGTTGGGAGGTGATGCAGCCATGGCAAAATGTATTTGTTGTTAAGTGGGCATGAATTAATAATTCCTCACAAGGTTTGGAGCATAAAAACAAATTAGTGCCTCGAAAAAAAACAAAAAAACATACAGAGGCGCATTATTTTAATTAAAGTGTTTGCCTAATGACGATAAGAACATCCACGGGTCTCTCAGCCTGCAGCTTTTCTATGGAATCTGTCTGCGGAGGAGATATGAACGTTCACTCGCTCCTGCTGTTTCATCATCCCGTTTCATAGGAACTCAGATAAAAGCTGCATATATATGTGTATGTGTGTGTGTGTGTAGCAGTGTTTGTGTGTCAGTCTGTGTCTGTAAGTGGTAAGGAGGGGCAAGGTGGATGGGGACACGCTGAAAAGTGACTTTAAGGCTGTGCCACATCATTAGTCTGGCAGCCAGGCTCACCAGGTAGCGCGCCGCCGTCCTCCTACATTATTAACTGACACGCTGAGACACGAGTGAAGGTTTTGGCGCGCACAGGACAGACACCACGCCGCTTCCTGTCGCGGGAGTGTTAAGGCGAACTGAGGCAGCCCGGTCTTGATTACCTATTCTAAGCATCGCCAGCTCTGCCGATCAACCGAGACCCAGATGCAGCTACAGCTGATACGGACACGGTGGCTTTGTGAGTCCACACTGGTGCTCAGTTACTAGTAGGAGTAACTTGTCTTGTTTGTACATTTTTTCTTGGCGTGCACCCTCACTCCTCCTGCTCTTCTTTTCCTCTGGCAGATCAAATTAAAGCTATAGTGCGTAACTTCTATGTGTCTGTAACTATCCGTTTCACCCAAGCCACTACAAGAGGAGATGATACAACGCCTTGCAGTATTTTTCAGTATTTGTTCTTTTTGTATTTGGTGCCTTTGGCGACATTCCCGCGTTGGAGCACAGGAAATAACGCGCTCTACTCGGTTTTACCTGACAACGAGAAGGATGGGGGGAGGAGAGCGCTGCTAGAAGCAACATAGCGGAGAACCCGAAGAAGCGACCAAGAGGTTCAGAAGTGGATCCTAGGCTACTAAAAAGAAAAAGCCTTCCCGTTCAGCAGAAGGTCTGTTGGTGAAGAAAGAGAGTGACAAACGGTAACGGTGGGGAAGGGAGGGGCGGGTTACACCAGGCCATACGCCATATTGAGGTGCCGGCCGTATCGTTGTAATAACGCTGAAATCCTCTAGGGGGCGATAGAAGTTACAAACTATAGCTTTAAGCTGAAATGACGGATGAAAAGGCTGAAGTGCTGTTAATGAAAGTCCTGTGTGTGTGTGTGTGTAAAAATGGGGGTTTCACAGGAACCTCTGTTGCAAATAGAAAAAAAAAAAAAACTTTCAGCAATATGCAACACCTCATCAGCTGAGCTTATTTAACACACCGACAGGAGGACAGCCTCTTTTGAGCTGTTAGCTGCGGCGCGTGATAAGCCGAAACGTTTTGTGCAAGTTATAAACCACACCAATTTTTTTAAAAGTGTGGATTTGTTGCTTCATCCATGAACTAATGTGAGGTGAGCGCAATAGTTTTCTAAGGAGTGTATTAACCGGCTATTTAAAATGAGAACTGTAATTAAAAGGGATGACAGCTTTATTAACACATGCAGAGGAGTGAAGCACTTGATTAGCGGAGAGCAGCTGATTCACATTCTTTCGGTGCTCGTGTGTGTGGAAGCCAAAATGTGACACCCTGGAACTACTTTTTTTCATGAAACGCCGTCACTGGCTGTCAACAACTTTTACAGCTATTTGCAGTGAGTGCTTGGCCAGCGCACTATATGATTACTGTGCTGAAAAAAAGTGCTATGGACTGTTGTTTACCTTGTTTACTCTTCTTACATTCCGGTGTGCAGCTATCTCCCTCACTCCCCTCAGCATTCCATAACAAGGCAGACGGCATCTGGCACAAAGAAAAAAATCACAAATCTAGTTTTCCCTTCATCCACAGCAGCTTTTTAATCCCTGTGAAATCTGATTTGTGGTGACGATGAGATAAGATGGTGTTGTAATTGTCTTGTGTCAGGGCAGACAGTGGCTGGAAGACACACACACTACACACTACTCACACTAACATACTGTAGACACACTCACACCTGAGGAACTAATTATTGGCTGTTTTGGTTCTGCATCCTTGTTTTCAGGGCTCGAACCATCCTGACGTCACCGTGGCTGCAGGGGAACCGAACCGCAGGTGTGTTTGTTTGCGAACCAACACGTGAGAGAAGTAGTGAAAAGACTTCCCTGCAAGGATCAATAGATGCTAATAAACAACGTTAGCCTCAGCATTTGAGCGTATAGTGGCTTCGACTCGGTTTGCCAGCCTCCATCAGCACTTTTATTTATTTATTTGTGAGATTGCGGGGAGCATGACCGAAAACACAAAGGAGTCCGACAGCTACTTTGAGTTCCCTCCTCTCATTAATGTCTAAATTGTATAGCTGATGGGCTGGGGTGTGTGTGCAGCTTGGCAGGGCCCTGCTCTCTGGGACTCACCAGCATCACTTGGACAGATGGCAGGAGGAAGCAGCTGTGACTAATGGATATACAGAGGAGCCAGAGAGGTAGCTACAGCCACGGCACTGTGGCAATGACACCACCTCAAGATGGAGGTTTAGGGGGAAAGAAGTAAGATGGAAAACAACGAAGCTCCGCTGCGTGGCGACGAGCTGCCGTCGACGAGCATCCCTGATGTGGAGGGAAAGCTGTCTATTTACTCCCATCCCATTCTGACATATCACTGAGGTTCAATCTCTTGTGTCTTCTTTCTTTCCAATTCATTCATGTCTTCAGTGCCCCAAACCAATCCCATAACCCCCTCCCATAAGCTACCTTATAGCTTCTGATATCTCCAAGCACACAAAAAAAGAAAAAAGAAAAGAATATATAAAGTCCAGGAAGACTTCAGTCTCTTCCCTCATCCTGGTTGATGTGCTGTTTGGCAGCAGGGATGCATAAGAATGAGCAGTTAGCAGTGTTTGGAGTCCAACTGGGGGGCCTAGCTTGAGAAATGAGCTGGCATTTGCAGATAGGCAGGCACAGACTGATGGAGACACTCTGAGGGATTCTGAGGGGAAATTTTCATTGCTTTTCTTCGGGGGGGTAAATCATGCTGTATGGTAAAGGGGCGAAGGCATCGAGGCTCGGCGGGCCGAGGCGCGAGGCAGCCATCTGAGCCCGGGACGTCTGCTGAGCACGATATTAACATGTGCCAAGACGCCCACGCTGGCATGTGATTTTGTTATGCGTTGCCCTCACTTTACCTCTGGCTCGACTTTGGATCATAGCGAAGTTAAACTTTTTTTTCTTTTCTTAATTTAACTGAGTTCCGTTGAGAAGGGGGTTAAAAAAACAAACATACCCCCTGTCTGTTTAAACTCAGGTATTGTCTTTGATTCAAAGATTTAAATGCATTTGCAGCTATTACTGAACAGAAGGCAAAACAGAATTAAACCGTATTTTCTCCAATGTTTTCCCAGCTCCCTTAACAACACACATCACATCCTTATTTATTTATTTTTTTTAAAAAATTGTGAGTGTGTTTCTTTCTCTTTTGTTCCTTTTCGGGAGCACATGCAGCAGATGTTCCCCACCAAAATATTTGAAGTTCTTCGGGGGCTCTTTTTCAGAGCGACAGTGCAAGTTGTTCTGCTTGAAAAACAGCCATTTCTAATTAAGCATGGTTTCCAAATGAAACAGAAAACAGAGAAGGCTCCAAATGGTTGTCATTGGACATGGCATTAGGGGCTTATGTCAGAGCCCACAGGTAAGGCCCCTACTCTCATTAAAAAGAGTCTGTTCAAAGCGAGCTGTGTGCATATGTGTGAGCATTTACCTACACAAAGATGTGTGTTTCCTTGTGTTTATGTGCTTGTGTTTGTCTGCACCTGCCTGAGAGAATGGGCTGAATCTCATTTACAGTCCAAGGGGTCACTTATTGACTGAATCAAACCCCCTGACAGGGCCCAGACAGAATGGAGGCTTAACAAGATTACTGTTATATATAGCAGCAGTAATGGGAACCTCTCTGGAGGTTCTGCTGCGGCTGATTTGTGCCCCGCTACCCAGATTTGAGCAGAAACGCCTCACATTCTGCGCACAGCCTCACTCCACCGGGAAACTCCTGATGCATTACAACTGCAACGGATCAATCAATCTACCCACTCCCAGCTCTCCTATCTCTCCACCTGCTGCCTGCCAGGACGGTGATTCCTCAGTGGACCTCGCTTGGGGGGCTGCACTCTCTGAGTCTGCACTGCCCCATTCATGCCTGTCCACCTCCACCACCAGTTAGGGAAATAACAGGCTGAATGAGGCCACATTCTCCTGTCCCTTCTGTGCTCACATTCAGGGTCTAAATCCAATTGCGCAACAGATTGTCGCTCTCCAGCGTGCCGCCAGTCACGTCGGGTTAAGACGGAGGAGCTAAGGACTGAAGGAGGTGGGAGAAAAGGGAGGTTGGTATTAGAAAATGCGCCACCGCCACACTTGTTTTGATTAATGGACCTCTCTCTGCCGGTGAATGACGAATTATCAGAAGGCTGGATGGCTCGTTCATCACTGTCAGGCGAGGCCCGCTCATGTGGCGTCTCTAGCCCAGCAGCCGGTCGAGCTACCATCTCACCCTTATCGCTCCCACCTGGTCCCGGAGATTTCCAGGGAGGGAGAAGAAGTAGATGCTGGAGGAGGAGCGGAGAAGACCTCGAGGGAGCGCGAGCGGAGAGGTTTAGGTTTTGGTGGCAACGGCATAGACGGTGCACTTATCCTTAAGATGTCGGGTATACGCGCTCTCAGATAACCCGATTGGGTCGTGTCTACAAGCAGGCGCAAGCGATCATCCACCAAACCATTATCATATGACTGAAGTTAATTTGGAGACAGGCGAGAGGAGAGGAGAGGAGGGGGAAGGGGCGATAAGAGTCCTCGTGTTGAACAATTGAATGGCAGATAGTGGAGTTTATTTTGTATCTCAGCCCAAGGCTCTGCCGGGTCTCTAATTAAGCAGGTAGAGAGCGCTTTAGCAACGGGAATCTTATCTTTGCTTTTGCCGGGCGACAGAGATAGTGTTCAGAAACATAAACACTAATTAATTACAAAGAGTGTACTTTAGCGCAAGAGGCTTCTGCCGGTGCATGTTGTGATGGGCATTACAGAGATACAGAGACAGATGCTACACACACACATACACACACTCACCATGAAAATAAGCAAAACTCTCATTTCCATTTTTACACTGCATCTCCTTTTTTCATATTTGCTCTCTCTCTCTCTCTCTCCTACCTGGATGCGTGGAGGCGGAGGTAAAGTAGTTGCTTTTCAAGTGAGGCGCCGTCCTTTGACACAGACAGCGGACCAAGCTGAGCCGGTGATGGATGGGAAGTGGACAGCTGTCGACAGGCAAGGAGGACGGCGGGGGCCACGAGCACCCCGACGGAGGCACACCTAATTCCCAGGTCTTATTTTGTCAATAAACAGCAGCCAGTGGCACTCAATTAGAGGGCTTTATTGACTATGCTGCCTGGCCCGTGTCAGATGTCAGCTGGTGACACAGCGTGATGTCCGACACTGACACTTTCTCTGAGATTACAGAAAATAGAAAAATCAAAAGAAGATTGCAGGAGCAGAGAAAATAAATAAAAGGGGGGAAAGCAGAGTGAGGACTTGTGGGGAATAAGAAAGACAGGGTGAGATTGGGTGAGATAAGAAGTGGAGACTATAGTCTTCAAAGCATTTTTCTCAAGTGCTCAGGTTATTATATTTTGTTGGGCTCAGTGAACGGGAGCTTATGCAAAATATGAAAATGTAAAAAAAAAAAAAAGAGAGAAAAAAAAAGAATCAAATGACAAATAGTAGCAGTAATTGGCAGGTTTCACTTTGTTGTCTTTCATGTTTATTTTTGCCAGTAGACAAGTCAGAGTAAGAAAAATATCCTCCTCCCCATATCTTTCTTGAGAGTGAACAAATCCTCTAACCAGTATTTGTTTTCACTCGTCTCTCCTGCAGTATGTTGTCTTTTGTTTCACTTCAAATGCCACTGCATCATCTGGTTTTTGTTTTTGTTTTTGTTTTTGTTTTGCGTGAGAGGAGGAAACAAACAGAACCACCAGCCTGGTTGGCTTTCCAAAGTAATTGGTTTAGACTCATTCCTTGAAGTGGTTGCATTTTTTGACACAGCAATGCTTTTTCTTTTCTTTTTTTTCTTTTCGTTTTTTCAGTCTCTATTTACAGTGTTTTAAACAATCTGAAAGAAAAACCACCTCAGATTATTTTCCCACCTGGAGATAAACATACGAGTGGCTCAGGGAACTCAAACCAGTGAACTCTGAGCAAACAAGACAACATCAACCCTGTTAGACAAACACACTCATTTATTTAGAACTGGTGTAAAACTGGGCAAAAAAAAACTTTTTTGAACTCAAAATGAATTTATTACAGAGCTGGAGAAATAACAGAGGAATTAGAGGGCTGAGGCTCCAAGAGAGACCATGTCAGAAATACAGCTGATTAAAGAACAGAAAATTGATAAACAGAATATTATAAACAAAGAGAAGTGAACCGAGGTTTTACCCCAACTGGCAACCTTGTTTTCTTTTTCTTTTTTTTGCAAAACATTGTTGCTAATTAGCCTGACATTTCAGGCTTTTGTCTCAGAACACGAGGGAAAGGTTTACTTTAATTTCTGAAATAACCCTGCTACTTGGTAAAATTCATGGTACCAGAAATAAAGACATGATAAACCAATGTAACACAGAAAAACACAATTGATCAGTGCACTGGGTGGATACTCCCTGGCCCCATGTGAGTTTAGTAATATCAAACAAATATTACAATAAATGTCTTAGAACATGATTTGGTCTATGACATCATTATATTCAAAAAATAAGTGTGAAACATATTTTAATAAGTTAAAATAAAGTTGTCTCACTGAAACACATCATTTTGTGATAATCTTATGTGACGTGTTTTATCAGGTTGGCGGTGTTACTACAAACAAAGAGAGCACAAGGGTTAATAATAATAATTAAATTGTGGATATTGCCAAATGCATACAGTATAACCACACACTGGTTTAATATATAATGAAGGAACCCTTTGGATGCAGTTGTATCGATTGTCTTGATGGTCTTATCCCTCTTATAGATCATGGAAGGAGAAACGTTATGGTTGCCATACTGTGCAATTTCATTAATAATGCGAAACACTTCAAATTTAAATTACCATGAGCTGAATCAAGTGTGACAGTCTCAAGGAAAAGTGGATGTTAATAAAATATATAATGTTGTAAGAAATGGTTTCATTAGCTCTCCGTATATTCTTTCTCTGAGCATGACACCTCATGCCACAAAATTAAAAGTAGAAAAAAAGAAGAAAAAAATCCTTTGTAATAACAGGTTTTTATTAGAATAACATTTTTAATTGTTGGTAGTATCAAACATGCATCAATGATGATGAATGATAGGTGAGAACTGAGAAATGATGAGGTCTCTCCAGAGTAATGGATACTGCTGAGGCGGGGCCATTCCACTTCATCATCCTCTCCACTGAATTCATTATTTCTTCATGTCAGGACTTGGGACATTTTACTTCTTCAGCTTCCTTAATAGCCATTTACTGAACTTCAGCTTCCTTAGACTAACTTCATAAATTTTACTTTTGTCTTGATATGCTACACGTCCACACACTGATTAATATTGTTTTTTGACCAATGAGCAAACGTTTTACTAAAACTTTGTTTCAAAAGTGCTTTTACAGTAATGTATAGTGAAATAAATAGTATAAATACAGTATGTGGGAGAACTTTGGAAAAAAAAAAATCATGACTTTATAGTGGA
This sequence comes from Trachurus japonicus, assembly GCF_045865225.1. NCBI lineage: Eukaryota > Metazoa > Chordata > Actinopteri > Carangiformes > Carangidae > Trachurus > Trachurus japonicus. The sequence goes on from NC_140925.1 coordinate 10,904,164, forward strand.
GCACTAAAATGTGACAATTTGAAGCAATCATCTCATTTCTTTCTTTCTTTCTTTTTTCTTTTACATAATCTCTGAGAAGAGACGCAGGTGTTCTTCAGGGAACTCTACAGGGATCTGTTTGTTTCCTTGACATAATCATAATCATTAGCACACAGCATGATGCTAAGCTGCAACAACCCTGACACCCAACATATGGTTGTGTAGTGTTGTGGATGTCAACGCTGGGCAGAGCTTCTCCATGCCTGCAGGTGGCCTCTCAACCTCAGGATAAAACACAGCTCTGACTCACCTGTCTCCTCCACACAGAGAGACAATAACATGTGACGACTCTGCGCAACAAGTGTGTGCACATTAAAAGTCACTATCTACCTCTGAATGAGGTAACACAACAGTGATTGACCCAGCTGGTGGATATATTGCGATATTTATATATTTGCAGTGTCATGAATTAAACATTTCCTGCACCTTCACATTTATTATAAGGGAAAGAGGCAGATTACTGCCTGACTTTCTTATCAAAACGTAAAAAATATAATGGTTTGCTTCTGCTGATCTGTTGTAATAAAATGCATTAGTGCTTTCATCAATAAATATGTTGCCAAATCAGTTAGAACTGAAATCTTCCACACTGCTCACCCTCAGTGGCTGTGCAGTTTAAAAACTGCACATGATCAAAACAATGAGGTACAGTAAAAGAGGCTAAAATCTCTGTAGAGTGAAGACACAGTCAAATAAAGAAGGACCCCTGTTTAGACTTCACACATTGCCATTTACTTTATTGTCTGCATTAAAAATTCATTGTAGGACATTTGTTGTTTGCCTGATTTATGTGTTTGAAAAACCTAACAAAGAAGTTTGTAATGATACATTCAGGTGCGGCTCAAAGTGTTGGAGTTCAAGTGGATCTCGAGACTGCTTTGTATCAGAGGTTATGTAAATGAGGCTGGATTGTTTTTTATAGCCGAGGATAACTTGTTAAGTTTTATTCATTTTAATGGGATATGAAATTCATGGTCGGGCTGCGGTAGTAATTACAGTCACTGGACTTTCTCCGCAAACACTGCTGCTCACAGAGGGCTTCAGAGCCAATATTCTATTCCCAAATATTGTCACTGCATCGGAGTTAAGATAGAACAAAGCCCTGTGACTCTCTGGTGTTCAAAGCTGGGATCAGTCCAGACGTACAGGTTGGACTTACATGGGGAGTAATTCTTTGAGAGTATTAGGCAAACAATTTAACTGCGAGCCATGTGCCAAAGTCACAAATGAGCATCCTCTGCAGCCAAGTGGACATTTGCTTGCCAAGCACAACTAATTATTGGGTAACTTTGGCCAACATGTTGAAATGATTTATGATAATGAGAATGGAAATAAACCCGCTACAGTCAAATGGTGGGTCTGACCATGGCATGTCAGTTTAATCTGCCCTTTCTGTAACACGCTGGAAGAGACAGGAGCAATATGGGATGATGCAGCGATACTTTGCTTTACCTCTGAAGTTCAACACCCACTTGGGAGTTTAGTCTCTGGAGGCCTTTGTGACTCATGAGAACTCATGTCTACCCGCTGTTTCCAAGAGCTTTGCCTCATATTCTCCAATAACCCCTCTCTGGGTGCTTGTCTACCGTTCACAGTGTGAGCGGTGGGAGAAGCACTGACAGAATAGGTGCTGCATCACCTGTGCCAATTAGACACCAGCTGCAGAGTGATAGAGAGAGAGGAGAGAGGGAAACATGGGAGAAATATGTGCTCTTAACCCCCTAACACAGGGAGGAACAGACTCTGTTTTGATGAAGCTAAAACAGTTACAATAAAATATGCTATTTATAACAGTCTCTGGAAAGGTCATATTGCTAAACAGAAGCCATCAAGCAGGTACCACTGTTTATAATTCATAACATATAATATGCAGCTATAAGTGTCATAATAATTGTGGCACAGAGGAGCTAATGAATAACGATGACTTTGCACTGAATTTCTTGTAGACCCATAGTTAATATTGTAATTTTTTATTCTTTAGCATTGTGTGTTTTGGAATTTGGACATGCTCTTGTTGTTTGAGTTGAAGAGGTGACATGTAACCCTAACATTTTAGCAGGCTAGATGCCCATCCTGAAAACAGCGCCTAACAACTGCCACCTCAATTATGTGTTATACAGGTTGCGATTTAACTTAAGTTCAGGAGAAAATGTTTTTATTGCTCCATTCTCATGGAAAAATAGTCATAAATTTAAATTTGACAGAAACATTTAGAAGACAAATACATGATATACAGCTAAAATTTCAGAGCAGAGTAGAAATAACCTGGGGTTTAACTAACCCTGGTTACATGTGCAACATCCTCATAATTGCAGGATGTGACTGAAAGATGAGGGAGAGGAGATACTGTTCCGTCATGCAGGGAACACTGTGTGCATCAGAGTTACCATTTCTTCATTTTCACTCTGAGTCTTGTTTCAGACAAGGCAAGAGTTTGGTCATTTGAATGATGGGCTATTTTATGCAGTTCAGCACAGAATCTGCTGTTCTCTCACGGTAACAAAAGAAAACGATGAAAGTACATGGGAGGAGGGGAGTGAAAAAAGATTATTATTACCAAATCAAAGCCCTAATAAAAGTTGCTGCGCAGAGATTTGAGCTTCATTCATTCTGAAGGTGCAACATCCCAGAAATCATTTCCAGTGTCCTCCAGTGAGTATGGTAGTGCACCCAACTGGAACAAAGGAGGCGCGAAAGGGAAATGGCTCCTGTATTTAGATATGATGGCTCAGGGTCACTGGAGGTAATTTTACATATTCCACAAATTCTTTCATCTTCTATTATCTTTTACCTTACATTATGAATGGACTATTAATTATTTGCACATTATCTGTCTCTTGCGTCTGTGTTGGCAAGGCCATGGAGTCTGGGGGTATTTTGCTCAGCTTATAACCTTGTGACATAGCCACTTTCCGTGCTGCAGACCAATTGAAACCCAATTGCCATGCTTTTCATTCAGCCAATGCGGCTTGTTTCCACTTCATTGTCAGGATGATGGGTCAAAGCTGTGATGCAGATTAACTGTGCAAATAAATAAGAAAAGGCGAGTGAGCGGGAGCTTCGGTTGGGTTAAATCAATAGGGTCAAATGAGTATGGAAACCAAGGAGAGTGGGAAATAGTGGAGGGAAGCAGCAAGACGGAAGTGGAGAGAGCTGCAGGTAATCAAGTGAGCCATCAGCTGCATGTTAAACCCACAGGAAAACTTTTCCCTGAGGAAATGAATGTTCAGGAACAGAGTGAGGGCTCATCTACTCTGACTGAAGTCTGCATTAAGCGTCCCCACCGGCCCTGCAGACAAGACCTGAGGGGGCGAAGAAGAGGCTCGGAAGTTGTGGTGTATCGATTCAACTGCACAAATCATCTTGTTTGTTTCTCTTAAGACCATTTACTTACTGTAAAGGCACAAACATCACATGCAGGGACTTTCTAGAGCTGGGCTCCTTTTCACAGCACTGTTTGCTGCCTTCACACACAACAGCCACTGATTGAGAGGAAGCAATATGATATTATTCTACTAAAAGGCTGAGCCAGTCGTGTCACTCCTAAATTCAAATGGAGTCATTGGAATCCACGGAAATTGCATGAAATAAAGATGAAATGCAAAACAGATGCAGTTCCACATCTCTTCTTGCAGAGCTCGTGTCCTTTTCCTTCCATGTCCCTTACTTCTCTGCATCATGTTACAGCTTCAAACAGGGAACAAACTACATTGAAAACCAGCAGAGCAAGAAGGGTGTCATTTCTGCAAAGCTCAGAGCTGTGGCATAAATTCAATTGAGGTGAAATTCTGTTTGTGGCCTAAAACAATGAGATGGGGTCTATTAAGTGAAAATGGGGAAACAGTGAGAGTGGAAAAGCTCTTCCAATTGCATTAGGACCGGATCTCCGAGAGCTGGTGCAATAATGGCAAGGGAGGCCGGGTCAGATTACAACAGAATGGTAAAGGGTTTAGCGGACGAGGGAGGTCCACAGAGAGCAAGACAGACAGACTGAGAGGCTAAACAAAAAATTATGAAAGATATTGGAAGTACGGAAAATGGAGTGAATGGGAAATAGGGGAAGAAGCAAAGGGGGTTAGAGAGGTTGTGTGCATCTTAGCAACACAGTCACAGGATGTGCAGAACTTCCCAGCTTAGTGGCTTAATTGTTTAATGTTCATACTTCTATTACTGCAATGTGTCCGGTTCCTCTCTGTTAGCCCATATGTTTCCCGTCAAGCTCTAATCTGAAAAATATCAAATCAGTTCATATCCTGCTATGAATCACTGATGAAGGCCAAACTTTCTCCTAAACAGTTTTAGTTAGCCAAACTCAGCCATACTTATAATATTGAAGTCGTTATCAGAAAACACTTGAGACAAACACATGGTCTTCTTGCTACTAACGGTGTGAGGATTGTTGTGTAAGAGGCATCACAGCTTTTAAAGACTTCATTAGCATCTCAGTAGATCTTTCAGTAGCAACAGCTTGCATTAGAGACAGGTGTAGCACTAGTTACAGGTGCAACATGGTTTTGCTATTGCCACATAGCCAGCGTTTGCATTACTTTGCAGCAGCACTGCTTCTTGCACCCTGGATGCGACAGTGAGTCTGTACAGTCTGACCATACAGGAGCTAGCTGGTCAGCAAGCTAACTTTGGTAGAAGAAAATAAGTGACACAGCAACATTGGTTTTCCCCACTGATGACAGATATGAATTTTGATCCTGAACTCTAAATGTTTCTTCTAGACTTACTGTAGCTGTCAAAGAGGAATTATGCAAGTCCAGTTGCCTTTTTGCTGTTTTGCTAACCTCCCTCTCTCCACGGCCATGTGCATTTGTCTCAACGAAGCCGGCGAGAAGGAGATCAATGGAGCGGTGGATAATGTTATGTATCACATACGTTTTACGATGTGCCCACTATATATTTGTCTAGTCATATCTGTCATGATCAAGAGAGATGAAGGCTTGTTTGTGTCTGTGCCATCGGGTTGGAAGCGCTGATCTTGCAAGGTTGGTTTTCGGGCAATAGATGGTAGGTGGAAGTCAGATAGCCTCCATTCTCCCTGTAACACGTCATTTAACTATCACAATTACTCTGAAGCTTATTTAATTAAGGTAAAAAATATCTTGCATAGTTCCTCTTTAATGCTAACGATGGGTATGTAGCAATAGTAAACCTTGAATTGAAAAGGTTGTTAACTTAGTGCCTATTAGAGTAACTTAACACCAGGCTAAGTGCCTATTTAATGGGGTCTCTCAGCCGCAATTAAAACTGAATGAAACTTTAAGTTTTTTTGGCCAAGGATAGCTACCATTTTTGTCAGAGTGAGTCAAAGTGATACATTACAACAAAAGAATCTGAAGAAAATGTCGTCTGGAGGTTAACATACTTCAGTAAAATGTATTTATTAAATATTCAAGCTATTGACAGGCAGAGGCGGGTAGAGGCAGCTGCTTAGTAATCCAAGGAGACTGCAGTCTCATTAAGCTGTTCTGTACGGAGGACCTTGAAAGCACAAAATGGCTCCAACAACGAGGTGAATCCGCCTCAACGACACATCCCTCTAGGATGACTCCGGCTTCTCAGTAGCATCCTGATGTCTGGCCTTGCTGCCTCACTGTCTGCTCCCCTGACCGTCCCTGACAGTGCAGGTATCCAAGTGCCACTCACTCAGTGTCCTTGCATCTGCCGGGGCGCGACACACGCTCATCGATACATGGAAAGATACACTCTGTAACGGCGGGGGATACTGATTTAATCAAGGCGTTCGATAGTCACCTCACCTGCCAAATGACAATGTGATTGAGGACATTAAATAGCAATAACAGAGTGCCACAGTGTGAAGATGAACTCCCAGGCTGCTGTTTTCAAATTGCCATCTTCATCTCTCAGGAGTTGTAGAGATGAAAAAAACAACAACAATGCTTTAGCTTTGTTGTTGATCTTGAGAATGAAAATATTTCCACAGTGCAAGTACAAAGGGAAAAGAATAATGATCTGTGCTTGTATGGTTTGGTTGCTTAAAGCATCTCAGCCTCACAGTTACTGCTTTGGGAGTTGGTTGTTTTTGACATATACAGTTGTCCTTCAGGGAAACAATCTTTGTAATTAGACTGTCATTGCAATTAATTACAATGTTTACCATCACAGCCTATAGAGAATGTTCTTCCAAGGTTATGCGCGTTAAGTTTCTGTCGTTGGTGATAGGAAAGTTTTTTAAATTAAGATCTATCTGAAAAATATTTTCAGCCTGTCTACTGTACCACCTGGGCCTTTATCCACCTCAAGGATGCAAACTTATTCTGTTTCTCAACAACATTGATTCCCTCTCTTTCCTATTTTGCAACAACTTCCACTAACGCAGGATGTTGTTTTCTGGGTGGCGGCTATTATAGGTTGTTTGCTGCCGACCCGTGGGGTTGTGTGGTCTCTCATACTCCTAGCGCTTATCCAAAGTGATTCCGACAGGCACATTAAAATGCAAATTCTTGCCTGTGCACTCCTTGCCATTTTGTCACTTCCTTTCTCCTTGTGTGGCATGTTGAGGGGAAAGGAATTAGAGTGCTGGCCCTGGGGTTGAATATTCAAATGGCCACCTGATTTCCCAACAGAACAGCAGCAGCCAGGTTTCCATTTACATAGTTCTCTTTCCCCATTTACTGCACATCAACGCTGACTGACTCGACCACAACTACCCACTGGGCCGCTCTCGTAACTTTCAACTCTTTACTTTGTGACGAACATTTGAGCAGAGAACTAGCCGTTTTCATCAGCCATGCTGCGCTTCTTGAAAGAGACCCATTCACGAAACTTCAGACAGCTGAAAGGGCAGAAAGTCAACATCAGAATAATGCTCTGGAAAATAGTTGCTCATTACCACTACCAGGTCTACACACTGACTGGTCGAGGTCACTGCTTTCATGCAGCACTGGAGTGGTTAGTCAGGTTTGAATGGCCAATTAGATACAACTCATATATTCTTCCTGGATATGAGCACAATAGGATAATATAGGTAATTAAGCCTATAATGGACTGGAGCTGACTGTTGCCCTTGTGCACACTGGGTAAAAGATGCCAAATTTGAAGAAAAAAAAAATATATATATATATACAGTATATACATATATATTACTGATGTCTCATTATCTCATTGATTTTGATGTTGTAAAGTTAGCATCTAGTGGTCCTTTAACACACCACTGCCACCATGGATGTTGGAAGCAAAAGCAGAGGCTGTCTCATAGAGCAGGTAGGGACATAGTCAAGAATTTGATGCATACGAAAATAATGTCTCCACAGTCAGCCGGTCTTCATTATACCAGTCTCTGTCAATGACTGCCCTCTCTTCTAGCGTGCCCGAGCTGAATGGCTAATTACCTGGATAAGGTGCACAGGGAGTAGTCGACCACGGAAGCCACCTGTCGGCTGGAGCGCCTCCAAATGACAAACGCCCGCGGGGCTATGCTGCCTGAGTTGAGTCTGTGTTTTCCACTCTGTCGCCTTGCACCGCACCTCAGCATGGCAGCATCAACCTGGGGAGCAACTGTTGTCTTTACTAATTTACCCAAAATAGCTGCCTGCCTCAGGCTCTTCCATGCTGCCAGTGCCGGTGAAGAGCATCTGTTTTGAACTGCAGGGGCAAGCGTAATCACAGTGCGTGGTGGCTCTGGGCATTAGCTGGGCTCCCAGCTAATAATATGGCACATCTGACTGTTCCTGACACATAACACCTCCTGAATAGACCCTTCAAAACACATCGTGAAACAAAACAAAAGGCAGAATGAGCAAAACCTGTTTTTTTCTGAACTGCTGCCATTCAGAAATATAATACCTTAATGTTGTTGCCCAAGAATTTTTCGTCCTCCATAACTAATGAAATGATATAGGTCTACAACTGTAGTGGGATTTATAGAAAGAGACTTAGTCGTGTTTACAGAATATGTATGAATGTGCAGTTTTGTTGTGCCTCAACCTTTCTAAAGTTTCTTCCATCAAGCAAAAAGAAACTCTACAAAGGTTGAGAGGAGCATCTGAGACATAGAGCAGGGAGTAAATAAAAACCATCTGCAGCAACTGTTTGGGTTGATGTGTGAACTGGAGGAAATCAATATCATTCCTGAGTTTGTGTGCGGTGTTGATCTTGAGTGTGAAGCACGATTCAAATACAACAATTAGCGTCCACAGAGAAATATGTCTCATTCATTCGCTTTTCAACAGCGCTCGTGTTTCCTTCACCTCTAAAACAGAACTATTCAGTTGTGCAAGGGTATTCTTACTGATATCTTCATAGCCTAAAAGCCTGCTACAGGCTTAGGGTGCTTGGTCAAGTGTCACGGCTGCTGTCAAGCCATAGGCTCTTCCCTTCTGCACTTAGACAACCTGATACAAGCATTACATGACATTTTACTGGAAAAAATGATAATTTGTGGAGGGAAAATGTGTTTGGGTCAGCTTAGAGGGGGGAAAAAGGTTTAAAATCTGTCTCTTGAAGGTAGTATTAAGTTACAAAAGTACATTTTTAGTGTTTTGTAATAAAACCTAATTGTATAATGTGGGGTAGCTCTCAGATGAAACGGAACAGCGCCAAAACAAGATTACACCACCATTATGTCTGAAGCGCACACGGATCATTTCAGTCGGGATGGGACGAGGGAAAACATCAGCACTTTGGAGAGAGAGGGATCGAGAGATAGAGAGGGGGGGGGGGTTGTTTGGAGATCCTTTATTAAGTGTTTAAGTGTAAACATGTGCACACACATCGACTTTGATGGCCTGGGCCTTTGAGACCCTCACCCCATTGGTTAATGCACACACAAACACACACACACATACACGGATGCAGTCCTCTAGCCGTCTAGCTGAGAGGCTGTTCAAGAGACAGTGTAGGGATTTTTGGAAGCAGGTTGTTGGTGGGGGGAGTGCTGCTTAATGTGGCATCTGTCGTACAACAGTGTGTTCCAGCTGGAACAGAGGACTCGATGCCACTGGGGCCTGGTGTAAAATATACTGTGGAGAAGGTCACTTTCCGCGACTCCACTGAACCAGGCCACGGTCCAGACTGCGGCGAGAGCTGGCTTCCAGCGATGAGCCTACAAACACAAATAAAGTAGGAAGTCTCAGGGGGGAATAATCCGCACCAGGCAGGGAGAGACTTCGATGCCACATGTGACATAAAAGATGTTTATGAAGACATAAAAACACACTGGCAGGTGACATACAGCGTGCAGTCCTGAGTGGATTTAAAACTAGTCAGAGTGAGGTGAGGAGTGTTTTAGGGGGTTTGACTGCACACAAATCTGAAAAGGTCAACAGGCTATATTTTAGTAGGAGGAGCACAGCAGTAATTTATAACATTAAGTGAAGGATTTATTCCATTTAGATGTGTCGTTTCAAAGGTACAAGTGTTGCATGCTGACAAATTGGTTGGCCCTAATGGAATCATTAAAGATCCCATATTGTATAACATGACGTCCATGTCTTTTTTTGATTATGAAGCAGGTCTAAGTTCTGTATTAGTTTTTTGAAAGCACTCAGTCGGGAGAAATGCACACAGCCTGTATTCAGAGACTGTCTTTTAAAATGAGCAATCAGGACGAGTGATACAGGCTACTTTGTGATGTCACAACAAAGTGGTCATCAAGCTCCACCCACCTGGACCCACCATCCAACTGTGCAGGGTTTGCTTTCACACTGAGATGGCTTTCGATATCACCAACAAATATATGTTTTAAAACGGGTAATATCAAGTTTCAACAAAAAAAAAAGTAGCACTCCCCTAAGAGTTTATGAATCCAGAGGAAAAAGAGGAGAAGCTAGAGGAAAACAGAACTGGAGCATGCTGAGATCAGAGTTTGCTATATCACATAAACACAGGCACCACACAAACAAAGTCAGAACATGTCTCGTTACAGTAGCTTGCTTGCTCTAGCTAATGTCTGCCAGGTCAGGAGAGAAGCAGTTCTGCCAATGACAGACTACAAATTCTGCAGGAAATCTGATTCACAGAAATAAGCTGAAGTATCTGGATTCACTGGTGCTGAAAAGGTTTGTGACACAGATGCCCATTCAGCACTCTGCATGTTACACTGTGATTTGGTCAGATAGCATTTCCTCAGTTATCATCGGGTGTGGGGGGGTGGGGGTGGGGGTGGGGGTGGGGATCAAGACAGGTTTTTTTTTATGTCTTATCAAGCAGCAGGTTGCATCTTCAAAGTTATTTTAATGATCTCTCAGTTGTCTACTTTCTGCTCCAAATGATAAAATGTTTGCCTGAGGGGCACAACTATGAAATACCCTTGCAAAAATATTATGAGATCCTGCTAAAGTATAACTTTTTTTTTTTTTTTTTTACTCCTATCATATTTCCTCCGTGCTGGCTGGCACTGCCAAGGCTTGTGACAACAGTGTGGTGGCAGAGAAGAACAGAGCCTCCAGAAACATTGGATTTCAACTTTCATTTTCATGCCAATAGCCTATTTTTTGTTATTCTGGATTATAACTTTGAAGATAAAAATCATTGAATGAAAGGTGCAGTGTGTAATATGGGGGTAAAATTTTTCTCTGACTGGCTGGATTTTCTGTTCGGCCTGCCATACAAACATGGCGGCTCAAGATGGTGACACTCTCTAAAGCAAAACCCTTACTATATGAACATATAAAAGAAGAATTAGGCAACGAAAACCAAACAAATTTTATTTTATAGGGATTATACACTCTGTTTTGAACTGCAGGGGCAAGCGTAATCACAGTGCGTGGTGGCTCTGGGCATTAGCTGGGCTACCAGCTAATAATATGGCACATCTGACTGTTCCTGACACATAACACCTCCTGAATAGACCCTTCAAAACACATCGTGAAACAAAACAAAAGGCCGAATGAACAAAACCTGTTTTTTTCTGAACTGCTGCCATTCAGAAATATAATACCTTAATGTTGTTGCCCAAGCATTTTTCGTCCTCCATAACTAATAAAATGATATAGGTCTACAACTGTAGTGGAACTTATAGAAAGAGACTTAGTTGTGTTTACAGAATATGTATGAATGTGCAGTTTGGTGGTGACACTCTCTAAAGCAAAACCCTTACTATATGAACATATAAAAGAAGAATTATTAGGCAATGAAAACCAAACTAATTTTATTTTATAGGGATTATACACTTACTGTATACTAATATATTCATGGGTAGTATATTCAGATTTTGCCAATTATTACACACCAAACCTTGAAAACAGCTTTAAAAGAACCCTCCATGTTTGTCTACACAGGCTACTGTATGAGACTAATGCAGAAAGTTGTGGAGTTCTATATTAGTGAGGTTACAATAGGTTAGTGGAGTATAGCCCCATGTGGTTTTATTAGTATTTTTTAAAGTAAAGGGATTATATGATCACAGAAATCAGGCTCAGAACCAGAGAATTAATTGCTTGAAGATAATTTTCCTCATATCCTGTGAAATTTCCAGGGGCTGGCTTTTTGTCTGTCTCCATCAGTGATTTTATCGCTTTTGACTTTGTCTTTTGGCAGAATACGAATGCCTCCTGATCGCTCATATTCAATACAACATCCCTATTGGATTAATTTGCTTGTTATTACCTCCACGCTTCTGACCTCAGTTGTGAACAAATTTGTGAGAAGCTTGAAATGTTACTGCTAATGGGATCTCTAATCTTCCATTATTAATGTTGAACGTGCTGAATGCAAAACATTTGTCTCAGCTACCGTCCTACTTATGGGCTGTGTGTAGGTGGATTTTACATATATCATACTGTATATAAACCCCTAGTTACTGTACCTTATGAAATCATAAAGTCCTTGGCAGAAATTTTACTATTGGAAAACAACATTGTTACAGAAAAGGAGACAAGGAAAAGGAAGATTTCTGCATATTGAATATGTTCCATTGTGTTTCTCTTAACAACAGAATATGTCCATCTAGTCTAACCATCCATCTTCTACACTTCTTACTCTGCTCAGGGTCACACTAAAGGAAATGCATGTCAGAGCTGTATTGTTACTCATTTCAAACTCATTTAAAGGTTTTCTTACAATTGTGGAGATGAACTTTCTCTCAAAACAATATAGAGTTGAGTTTATTGAGTTCAGAACATTTAACAGGAAATAGTAATATGTTTGAGATTCATCTTGTCAGACAAATTGCTACATGGTAGAGACAATTGTATCTGTTACTTTTGTTTTGTATACGTCTTGAGTCTCATCTTGAGTTTACCTAAGTGAGGGCTCAGAAAGATACAGCAGAGGTGGAACGACACTACAGGTTGTATGAATGAGGGCACGTATGTAATGTACTCAACTCAACTACGTAGTGGCTGAAAGGTTCATTTGCGCTTTAAAGTGTTCAGGAAAATGGAAAGTGACAAACTCCATTTCCAGAGAAAACTCCAGAACAGCTACAAAATGGACCACAAAGTGATCATGTGACGTGTGTGTGCGCGTGTGTGTGTGTGTGTGTTTGTGTGTGTGTATGTGTGTGATACTACTCATCCATAGTCAGCAGCAGATTGTGATCAGTGCTCTGTCAATTTAGAGAAGCAGCTGGAAGCACCGGCGCAGGAGCTGAGCTGATGCATTCTTACGAACAAGCGCCACAGCTCCCTGAACCTAAGAAGCCGATCTGTGGCATTATACAGTTTTCGCTTCATGTCAAGACAGAGTTTGACGTCGCTGATGAATTCTGGCAGTCACCTGACACAAGCTGTGGATCAGAGGAAACCTCCGCTCGCGATCTGTGAACTCTTCAAATACTTGAGGCCATCCAGATATCTAGCATGCTAAATACCTGGCTAAGTTGCCGATAGCTACCAAAGAGAGCACAGGACACGGATGATGATGGATTAAAGTATGAGTGTGGCTCAGGCATGTTCTATTATCCTTATGACTTCAAGGCTGTACAATGTTTCACGTTAGTAAGTTATGTGGTGTGAGCTGTACAGCCTTTCAATGCATTTGAGGTCATATAGTCTGAATGTTACATGCACTTAATAGTTCAACGACTGAGTGGTCGTAGGCAGGTACTGTAAACACATTTTCACATCTCGCTCCATACAGCTGTGTATCACTTTGATGTAGCTTGATTCTGACTTATTTTACTGTGTATTCATGACATCAAAATAGCAAAGCTAATCAGATGGCTGATACTTTTATGTTTAGTTTTTCCAATAGTGCACCAAGTGCAATCAAAATGGTTTCTAAAATTATAGACAATAATCAAAAGGTGTTTTGTGTAACTCTTCTTGCTGGAATGCTTTTAGTGTGTGAAGACCTTGACTTTAGTGGTCCATAATGGGAGTACTTGTTTAGGGGATACTTATTTCTAGCCTTGTGTGCCACTTTTATTGCCACACCATGAGGCTCACAATACTTAGTAACGAATGATGCTTCTGCAGAAGCAATAACCTCGTTTTTTGAATGATAACTCTCCTTCAATGGGCTTGGAATGCAAGGGGAATGGGTGAGACTTTCACAAACCACTTAATCTTTTTCCAGATCATTTACTTAGATCCCAAATATCAAAGTGAAACTGTCTGACACCAAAAATTATACAAAACAACCTGCCACTACATTTTTGTGTGAAGATCAATAAACAGCCAAAACAGTCAGGAGTGACTAAATGCTATTCTTTTTTTAAATAACCAGTTGCATAAAAGTATCAAAAATCACAAACAAACAAATTTAAAAAGCAAAAAAAAACAAGCATCGTAGTATGTTGTTATTGCCGTGAGTCTCTGAAGCTGAATTTAATCAGATTTTTAGCTCAAGTGTAATTCCTCTTTAATTCAAAGACTGTTGGACACACACTCAACTCACACACTCACATACACATGCTTTTGATGGGAATCACTGATTTTACTTGGCAATTTCAACCAGAGCAGCGGGGCCTCTATATCAAAAGGACAAGTGATCTTGGAGGAAGATCACGGTGTAACTACCATGTTGCTGCAATCTAAATCAAGGGTGGCGGATTGAAGTAGGGGGCCCACAAAGCACGTGTGTGAGGGTGTGTGGCAGTAGATGAGTGGCGACTACCATTTCATGTGATCAGTGGAGTAAAAAAAAAAAAAAGTTGCTGGAGCACATCAATGTGTTTCTCAGAGAAGATGTTAAAGAACAAATTCTTAGTAAAATATTGTTTCATAGGTTATCTTCCCAAAAGCTTGTCTTTATTTCATCTAGTTAACATTGGTTAAGTCAATTCATTTTCCCCCCTTTATTCTGTTGAAGTAAACCTTCTTCTCCTTCAAAGGTTCTTCAAAGCAGAAGCTTTTTGAACATCTAGGTGTCAGGAGAACGTGATCCAGGTCTTTGTTGAGTAAAAGAAGCGAGATGGGAGAGCCAGCCCTGCATCCATGAAGTTCGACTTCACTAAAGAAGGCTAGTATGCTTCGACACTGCGCTGCCAGCACGTCCACAACCATGGCGTCCTTCATCACCATGACACCTGACTGATGGGTCTTTTTCCACCGAATTGTTGTGAACACCTGCAAAACCGCTGGGAACACTGACAGCTGGATGGACAGCTGTTCCGTGTCAACATCGCCCGTGTGCATTGCTGACCACATTTAGTGCGATGGGCCAATCAAACCTGCGAGGCAGCTCAGGGGTGAACAGGTCGACCCTCTCAAAGAACTGACTGCGTGTCGTTGCTTCCGCTGATTAGGCAAATTTCTAATATAACAATGAGTTTTCAGCGCAGGTGCATGGATCAAGGTATTATTAAACGTTCAAAGATACATGACATGTGGACCTCAGATTTGATCATCTGGAACATTTGCAGCCTGAAATGACTCTATTGAGGCACCCGAGGACTGTAGCACCCAAGCCACATCTTCCCCAGAGGAAAAGTCTGAGAGATAGTCCCTCCAAGGAAAACTCCATACCGTGTCATCATTACCTGCAAACATTTTTATTTATGTATTTGCTTTTGTGTTTCCACCCATTCTGATAATTTCATCCTCAGTATTGTCGACAGTTCTGAAAAGATCAAACAACTTCAAACAACTTCATTACACCAGCTCTGGCTGTCCAGTGAGAGGGACTGAGAGATTTTTAGCCACTGATGTTACAGATTCTTTTATCTATGGGTTATTATTTCATGTGTATCATGAGCTAAACCCACGGTAGTTGCTGTGATTGGCGCAGTTGATTCTGCTCTTCATGTCTTTAATTCATTTCGTTATACTCAATGTTTGTACTTGTAGAACAGAAGTGTAATCTGAGCAGTATGTACAACTTTCATAAGATTTCCTCATGCCTATTGTACATGCAGACAACAAGGGTATAGTTGTAAGTTGCATTCATAATTACATAATATTTTTCACTGCTTTTTAATTCAGTCAAGGGACCAGTAAGAGGGATGTATGAGTACACTGATTGTCTTATGTAATGCATATTTCCAAGTGAGCATAAACCTTTTTTACAGTGTTTTTTTTTTTCTTTTTTCTCAGCTAGCAGCAGTTCGACAAGCTTTAGAAAATTGCTCTCCTTATCCGTTTTCCCCCTGATTGTGAGTCCTTGTCAGGTTGGAAACTGCAGACAGTGTAGTTGCTCCATCATCCCACCCCATCTTCTTCTCTCCTGCTCAATATGCTCTTGTTTGACAAGCTGAATATTGACTTGTGATTGACTGAACTAAGCACACAGAAGTGAGACTTTTCATTGGCTCTCCATTTTTTCAGAGCATTTACCACTCAATTGACAAATTATTCAACAATTAAGTTCATAACAGCAGCTTCAGATGTCTCAGCAGGAACAGAGCTTGCTGCTTTGGGATTCCTCTAGTTGAAGGGACTCAAGCAGTGTTGGAAACATCAGTGTAACCCTGATGTTTCCAGAATCACAGTGTAAAACCTGATGAGTTAGTTCAACTCAAACTGTTTGAGGAAAACTGATTGCCTTAAAACATTTAAGTTTATGAACTTAAAAAATTAAAACTATGGTATAAAAACTGTGATTCAAGTACAACTAACTTTATTATTTATTGTTAAGGGCATCTGTGTAGTTACCAAGTTAAAAACACCATACCCTGTCAACAGGGCCGTTGCTAGGAATTCTGGGCCCCCTGAAAGAATACTAAAGTGGGCCCCTGCCCCCTGACTTTTCCACTTTTTATCTTAGACTATGTACTGTACGTATTATCATTTTTTATTTAGCCTACTTTGTTTTGATGCTAATGCAGCATTACTATGGGCCGGATTTACTAAGATTCCAGATAGCGGGCGCTATATTGTTTGCTCCCGCTATAATATTGCGTGTTTGGTTAGTGCACGCAAAACAGGTGATCTACTAAGAGTAACCCGCTAAATGAAAACACGTGCAAACCGCAATATGTAAATGAGGGTTTTGCGCGTCGTAATCGTTTCCGCCATGGAGAGAGTGGACAGAGAGCTGGATGGACGAAGGGACAGAATGACATTTGATCCGATGCATAAAATGACAGCACGTGTGTTCATCTCTCTCGCGCTCTGTTTAGATGAATAAACAAAAATCGCTACAGGGCCCAACTCGTCATATACTGACGAACAGGCAGCAGCTGCAGCGACAATCACACACCTTGTGCCGCCCATGATCGAGTGGATTAATAGAGAGCTCAGGTGGGACACACGGATCTAAACACTCTGACCACCGACCAGAGGGATTAAAGACGGGTGAAGGCAGCGGTGACGTGTCTCAGTCCGGGACCGGGACTGAGAGACGGAGCTGAGCAGCCAGGTGAGAGGAGAGGAGAGGAGAGGAGAGGAGAGGAGAGGAGCGCACTGCAGGACAGACGTGCCCCGTGCGTAACGGCGCGTGAAAGACTTTTAACACGGCTGAAAAACTGTTACAAAATTACCCAGACGTGAGGAAATGCAGAGATGTAAGATCACGGGGCTCTGACAGGTATCAAATCAATAAACGCATACGTTTTGGCGAAGTTGTATCAGTTAGTACATGGTTTTCAGACGTGGTAAATAAAGACGCAAAAACAGCCACCGCAATCTCTTCCTGGTTTGGTAAATCACATTGCACGCGCTAAATAAATCTATTTGCATCTACTCCTCCCAGTATTTTGCACGTTCTGGCTGAAACGCCCATATTTACATATTCATCAAGGCAAACACGCTAAATGGATCGCACGTGCTTTTCTGCCCGTGTGAGGGACGCAATCCTCGGTGCGTCCCGTTAGTAGATCAGGTTCCACATGTGTTTGCGCGTGCAATCACGTTTGCACACGTTTTAATACACGCAAACCTTTAGTAAATCCGGCCCTATGAGTATTAGCCAGGGTCTTATTCTGAATAATTCACAAAGATTAGACTACTGGGGTTTTTTGTGGGCCCTACTGGGCGCTGGGCCCCTAGAATTATCATCACCTTTCTCCCCTATACATCGGACCTGCCTGTCAATTGAAAGTAAAACTAATAAGTATTTTTATACTTGTATGTAACATTTCTGAAAACTTATTAGAAATGTGTTAATTGAATCTGAATGAAATTCCACTAATTTAGAAGAATCCTCTTTTGTAAATGTCACCACCTGAGTTAAAGTTACTTCATTCTTCTTCCACTGATATAAATTATTACATTCTAGTTTTGACTCAGTTCATTTGAGGAAACCAATTGCCTTAAACCATCCAAGTTACACAATACAAACTTAAGATATGCCACACAACTTAAAATATGTATTTTGTTATAGCTGAGCGCTCATATCTGGGCAATCAAAGGTTGACAGTTCTCAAGGGGTGCATGGTTTACTGCTCTCCACTTACTATTGTTTCTCTTTTACCTATTGATAAAGTTTTCAGCCAAAAACAAAATAGGCTTCACCTCATTGGACTTCACCCTTGCATAATGTCACTATGCATTTACGGTAATTTATGTGATAATGATGTCATCTTTGATGGTATAAGAATATGAGTAATCTTACTGTTTTGTCTGGTATGTAAGCTCATGTCCCAGAGAGGACAGGGATGATTGAGACAGGAACAACGTCATCTGTGACATAAAAATAATTTGGACCAGGTGCGTAAAGTGGTGGGTCCAGTGCCAATGTCTATTGCTATATGGCCTCTTTGACGTAAATAGCTTATTGATTCACACATAATTTATAAGACAAGGTTTGTTTTTGGATGCATCCTGCATCCTTTCAAAGGTACTAAATTCAGCAGCCAGATGAGAGCTTGTTGACTTGCCCCAGACGACGCGGACTGAAAACTGAAAGTACCTGCATTTGTTTATATTGTTCCAAAATGTCAGAACAAATATTTTGTAGTACAGACCCAATTTAAGTGTTGTCCTTGTATCACACAGAGCACAATGACTAAGAGACATCACAATTTTTCTGCTGCCAGTTACAGTTTCATTACAAATAATAAAACCTGCAAACCACTGCCATCTATTTTTTTGAACAAAGATAGACTGACAACAAGAGAGGGATTTTCCTTGTCCTACAGGAGGAAATGTCTGCAGCCATAACTTAGGATGCTCTTTGTGACTTTGTGGTTCCTTTTTTTTGTCTGGAAGATTGAGTGAAGGCGCATCCTGTTGTCTGGAATTAGTCTTTATTTTATATCACCTGTTCAAATGGTAATTAATTATGCCGACAAAGTAAGTGGTGTAAAGGCCGTCAGCCAAAAGATAAGTGTTATAGAATTTCCCATAAAATTTGTTCAAAACAGAAGAGAGAACATTGGATTCTCCTTCCACTTCCCTTGGGTGAGAAACAAAGCTCGGTGTTAAAGTTGGTCTTGGCTGTGAAAATGCAGTGAAAGCAGCCTGGCTAATCCGGGGGAGAACCGTGGTGACGCTAATGATACGCCGCGTGTATTTGTTCTGTCTGGTCCTACTGACCCTGACTTGCTCTTATCAGGCTTTAAGGAAGCTGAGGATTACATCAGCTTTGTTTGTTTGCTGGAAGGGGAGAATGAGAGGTACAGAGACCTTGTTCTCGGAGAGGAGCACACAAGGGCATCTCTCAGAGATGCCTGACAAACAGACAGAGCACTACTCTCCTTCCCTTAAGAACATAGATTTTTCATCGCCTGTCCACTCTGTTGCCATATCCATCCTAAAGCATGAATTGAATTAGTGTCTACATGTCAAACTTCTGTAAATTATTAAACAGCATTGACCACAAATCTATGACCATGTTGTATTGCAACATGCATTGAAATTGAGTGCACAAGACTATGTTTAATTTTGAGACAGTGTGGCTGATTCTAATGTGATGATGGTGCTAAACTGGCCTAATCTGCCGTAAACATCCAAATCCTCTGTTTTTATTGAACACAGTGCTGGCAGCATTATGGATTTTGCAGTTTGTTTGGAACAAGAAAACTGATATGAAATAATGAAAAGCTGATGAAGAGCACTGATGAGGTCTGCTCGTCTACTTGTTTCATTTTTTATTCATTTTGTTCCTGGCTTGTCCGTGAATAGGCCCAACATTTAAACACAACACAGTCCAACAGCTATACCACCAAAAATATCACCATTTAAACTTCAAATTGTTTTTATTAAAGGTTTAGATATAGAAACAAAACGAAATTCACAGGCACATGTGAGGTTTAGTTGAAATACAGAAACAATATAAAGTTATGGGGCTCTAGTTTCGTGGCACGGCGCAAGGTGGCGCACAGGCAGTGCAAGTTTCGTGAAGCACAACACGGCATGCGGTTAGTTTGGCGGTTTGGTTTGGTGTATACCGAGATGGGTGTGACGGTGCAGCAGGGGGAGGTGTCGACAGATTCAGCTGCATTGACAGTTTTGTGCCAAAAGGCTGCACCGAAGGTGCGCTGAAAGCTCACCAACTCCAACCGTGCAAGGCGGAGCGCAGCTGTGAGCGTCTTTATTAGTGGAAAAGGGGTAATTTTTTTGTTTGTTTGTTTGTTCTTTTTTTGCACTGGGCAACGGTTCTTAGTGTATCAGGGCAAATCTGATTAACTCCTTCCAGACTACTTTTGCTCAGTCCGTGGAGGTCTGTTCGTGTTACCATACATTCGGCCACTGAGCTCGGAAAACCTGGGAGAAGTTTGGCCGTCTGGCGTCGCTGTCTCCCTCGCCCATGTTGAAATATAAAATGACAAAATTGCAGTGCACCTTGCCCGCAGTGCATTTAAAGGTGAGGAGAGGAGCTCTTTTAATTGGTTAAGATCTGAGTTGGCTATGTTAAACCCATTCACGCCTTCTCCTCTCCCTCCTTCCCACTTGCACCAGTAGGAGGGACGGCAGGAGTACCTGCACCGGGGTGCGTTGTGCATGAAACTTTATTTAGTAACTGCCATCATATCACCTATTAATGTAGCTCATGTTCTGTAACCTGGCCCTTTTACCTGTAATCAAACAGTCTCTGCTCGACTGCTATCATAGGCAGCACAGGCAAATGGCCCGGGTGCCAGAGTTCTGTATGGGTGCATAATAGCCCGTAGGAAATAAGTGAATGCGGATGATGTTCACTTGTGTTTCTGCCTGCTCAGACCAACTGTTTGGCACACGCTCACAGGCCTCTTTCAAAAGAGTGTGTACAGTTGGCACAGTGCAAAAGACCACAGGCAACATTACACTCGTTCTTTTCTCCCCTTTATTTCCCCAAGGCTGGAAGTATCTAATTGATTTTTACCTGCAGTAGTAAATTACAGGTACAAGCAAGGTAAAAAGCTTTTGCCATTGTTCTTGCCAGTCGCTTGCATTGCCAATAATCGGTCAGTGCTACCTCAGTTGACAACTAAGATGCCTTTTTTTTTGCCGACATAAGGTGAGTGGCTTCCATCCACAATCTCTCTTAAGTGTGTATCACAGGCGTGTTTGAAATGCATCAGAGCTTCCCATCCATCTGAGTTTTAAGATGTCTCCATGGAGATGATTGACGACGGCTCTGGAGTGAGGCCCTGGGTGAACAGATTAGATCACACATCTCATCTCTTTCTCTGTCTCTGTCTCATACTCTCTGTCATAGTCTCTCTCTCATCTCTCTCTCTCTCTCTCTCCCTTGCAACATACACAAACAGGTGCAACACTCACAGTGCATATCCAAACATTTTCATCACTTTTTCCCCCTGCTCCTTTCATCTTCATGGTAGTAGTAAAAGGTTCACAGAAAAAAAAAGTTCAATGGAAAGAGGGGGAAAAAAAGAATAAGAAGTCCCAGACAGAGCCTGAGCGACTCTTCAAGGTTCCTGTGAAGATCGGAAATGAGACTCTGCAGGATGAATTTGGAGTCTACACATCTTTAAAAGGACTGGGACTAAGATTTAAATTATAGGTCTGTCCTTCCTGATTAAGACTAGGACCCCCTATAAGAGGCAATTTGGGTGTTGAAACATTGATAATATTCTTTTTATCTATATTATAAACATGGCAATATACATTTACCAAGTCATTTCAGACACCCTGTGGGGTGGGCCGACTTTCGTTCACCTGCCAGGCTCAAAAACTCAAGTCTCTGCTCCCGTATGTAAATTGAGACACTGCAGCTACATGTGAGAAGCATAACTATTTATAGCCTGTTAAATAAACTTTATTTTTAATTCCAGAGTTTGCAGATGTGGTTGTGGTACCATGGTTGTCTAGTATCACTGTTTATATGTCACTGTTGTTTGTCAAATCAACTGTCACTATGTTCTATGTCACTGTTGTATGTCAAACTAATTGTCTCTATATTTTATGTGTCACTGTTACCATATGTGCTTTTACTGTCTATATTTTAATGTTGTCCTTTTGTGCTCCCCCTCTCCCTTCTGCCCCCTACAGGAGATCCTTCACCTCCTACCAGGCCATTGCCTAAATAAGAATCTTTTCTTAGCAATTTTTGCCTGGTTTAATAAAGGTTAATGAATGAATGAACAACTGTGTCAAGAATCTACAGATAAATGCAGATAACACAGATACATTTTTTAGTTAGCATTAGCTAATGATACCAGCCTGATGTGCCATTTCATTTCCACTATTGGCTTGGTGTTTCATCACTAAGGTACATAAAACTTCATAGATAATCTGATCTTCTCAAATACTGGTTCTCAATTAGCAGCAGAAATGAATGGCTTTTGGGTGGCTGTGGTTCAGTTTCTGTAATAGACACCCTCATTGTTCTCACAGAGAAATTAAAGAGTTTTACCTGGTTGGGTAAATTTTACAATATTTAAATAAAATGTCTGCTGAATGCTAAGGAAGTGTACTAGCGGAAAGTTATTATTCACAGAAAGTTTGCACAATTTTGTATAGTATTTCCATTTTATGCTACTTTATACTAACACTCTGCTACACTTACTTCAGTGGAGAAAAAAAGCGTTTTTTATTGCAGTACATTTATATGACAGCTCTAGTTAAACAGGCGAGACACTTCAGTTCACTGAAGCATGCGGCAGTGCTGTACTGAGTCCCCTATTGCCCCGGAGAAAAAGTTGACCCCTGATTGTCACTGTATAATTGGCGCTCCGGCTGAGATAGTGCACTTCAAAGATACCAAAGCCTTTTGTTTTACTCTTCATCTGTGAAAATAATCACAAAAAAAGACCTTATATGTCCTCTAATCCTCGGGACCTAGTCAATAAGTGCTGAATGATTTGCTATTTCGCAACTGTGAAAACAGATGCTAATGTGTGCTTTCACAGGAAGGTGAACTAGGAAACAATGCAATAACAAAAGCTTTGATTCTGTATGTGCAGCAGTGGAAAGACCTACGCTCTAAGAGACAGAGGAACTGCCACAGGCTGAATTCAAGGCCACTTTCACCATCAACCTCGAGGAATTTCAGCAATTTAGCATTTCTAAAACATTTCACAGTCTTTGGCACTCAACAATGGCTGGAAGCTACGAAGAACCTTGATTTCTGCTATCATGTCCCTCTGTCATGTCATTTCA
Source organism: Trachurus japonicus (assembly GCF_045865225.1). Taxonomy (NCBI): domain Eukaryota; kingdom Metazoa; phylum Chordata; class Actinopteri; order Carangiformes; family Carangidae; genus Trachurus; species Trachurus japonicus. The sequence goes on from NC_140925.1 coordinate 10,927,038, forward strand.
TTAGTGTAATGACCCATCGATTTAGCGTTTATGCAACAAATTGTATTGAGGCTGGCCGTGGTCCAAGTCAATCACGGGCAGGGCCGGCTGTGCATCTTGGCAAAAGAAGGTGATTAAACTGACTTGGACGATGAGCAATGAATATTACTGTTTCCCCAACCTGACAAACAGGACGGGACCTGCTAGCACCACACCTGACCAGGTTTTCTCTATTCTTACCTTGTTCCCCTCAGGGCTGGGAGGAGGCAGGTGGATGTGTTTGGCCCAGGTTTTTAGCACATTCACCCGTGCGAGGAGCACGTCAGAGAAACGTGCATGTTCAGTGCTGCAGCAACAGATGGACTTGGCAACATGGGTGAGGATTGCAGTGTGTTCATGCTGCATCACTTTGAGGAGAGGAACGGTTTGAAATCCTATTCAACCTCTAATGGGAGTTTGCTCTTATTGAAGCAGATTTGGCTCTCGCTGGACAACATTACAGTAACAGGCCTGAAAAAACCAAATACTCATTATGCAGACCCACTTTATTCTCTCCCTCTACATTCACATGGTTTTGGTAATTGTCAGGACTATCTGTGATGTGTCCATCATTTTTCTGTGTTTGACCTTTGACCTGTAGCGCTTTAAGAGAATGAGGTTAAACTGAATTGATTTGGGATATGCAATGCAATGAGTGTTACAGAAAAAGTGATAATTATTTTTCCATAAACAAGTAGTTTATATTGCATGATTATCCATTTTACATATACTTTACATGTTATATCCTCTTATAGCCAACTACGGGTTTTGGATGGGAGGGCTGAAGGTTTCAGACTGGGATGACACGGGATAATGGGATGATTGACGCATGAGTTTGGCATGTGCATGCCTGTATGACACACATGTATCATGTCTGCATCACATGTTCTACATTCAGCATCTTGCCTACTTGTGAGGTACATTAACAAGCAAAAATAGACAGAGAATAGACTTGATGACAATCGTATTGTCATCACACTGGCAACATTACACAAAGCTGACACCTTATAGTTGTTAAAGGAGACATATTATGCAGACTTTCCACAAATTATAGCTGCCAGGTGTCTTAAAGACATATCTGTGACATGCTTTGGTCAAAATACCCTAAGGATCAAACATCACAGCTCTTTTCATCCTCTCAAAACAGCCCTGTTCAGAACGGCTGGTTTCAGTGTCTGTCCCTTTGAATGCAAATGAACCACTGCTTGCCCCGCCCCTTCTACTTGTACCAGGTAGGGGTGGTATTATGCAAATTTGAATCCTAGTTTCATCACTGGAAGACAACTGAGGGAACAGCTCGTAAAACCACGTGGATTTCAACCTAGGGAGCCTGCATACTACAGATTTTTTTTGTCAATTCTCACATTTTGGGGGCCGACAAACACCCAAATATATGTTAAAGGGCCTTCAAAAAGTGATATTTCCATAATATGTCCCCTTTAATGTCTTGGCAGAATCAGTCAAAGGCATGAAAAAATATATATATATATTCTTAACTATTTCAGCAGCTGCGTGTGGAGACTGTGACATTTTCTATCAAAATAAATAATTAATTTAGAATGAAAAGAAATCCAACGTAGGAGAGAGAGAGGGTTAGTAGTTCAGTGATTCAGCCTCCACACAGTACACGCACAATGCAGGGAGTGTGTTCCCAGCATCATTGTCAGGACTTTTTGTAGTGGCACATGGAGGTGAAGGCCATGTGGTTTTGTTAGTGTTTGTATGGTCATGTTCGAGTTTTTGGAAAGCACATTTTCCAAACCCCCCCTCCCCCATTGTGATGGTCAATTAAAGAATATATTATCGGGTATATTAGATATGATTTATTCAGACCTTTTACTCTTTGATGAATGTTTAACCTTTACTCAGGCATGTTGTTTGTCACCACATCAGGTGAGAATGGCAGGTAGCCACAGAGACATGCCCGTCTCTATGCCGCAGCAACAACAAGCTTAAAAAAAAAAGAAAAGAAAAAGAGATTGCAGTTTGTCCCCATTCATCTCACACACTGCTCCCACTTTAACATATTGGCATTTCTGAGGTGCTTTGCGGTAATTGTCAGCCACATGGCGGCTCCTCGTTTGTTTCACTGACATTTTGCCTTTGGTTGATTGTGTATTTAACAGGGGAAGGAAAGCAAAATTAATTGGAGAGAAGCCCTAATCTGTCTGCTTGAAATGTCACCCCTGTATTGTGATGCCTAGGCTGACACAGTGGCACATAAGAGGCAGCGACGCAGGGGAGAGTGAATTAGAGAAATCTGGTGGAACAGAGAAAGAGAAAAGAAATGATAAAAACAAAATGAGAAGCAAAAGAAAGAGAAACACGACCTATACATCACTCTCAGAAATCAATAATGCTTAAAAGTACCATACCCTCCAAACCCAGTGGGATTTGACCTCAATATTAACAAACAACATACATTGCATATGACTCAACACTAATATTGAGGGCTCTTTCATTGTGTCTCTGAGTTCGGATAAAAAAAAAAAATCTATTGCTTGGGTTTTTGGAGCTTAAAACACAGGAGAGCAACAGCGGTTTTGTTGTTGTGCTCTGGCTGGTCGGTAATACTGTATTTCTAGAGGAGAGTGCTTTAGTTCGCATGCAAGGCATTAGTCTGAAAGCTGATCAAAGGGTGATTATCCAGTGCTCTGGAGTTTCTAGTTAGACTCCATCCACCGAGAAGCATCACTATTTCCATCAGGGAGACACTGAAGAACTTAGATGACTGGGACCGACCTTGTTAGAAAGCGAAACCAACCCACTAATGTCATTTACGCAACACTACCTTCTCTACATTTCCACACTCACTCCCTTGATCTCTTATCTATGAGGTTGGAAAGTGTGAACAGGGTTGACCTCCACAGCTGAAATTCAGAACGAACACTTTTGACATGTTTTACCAGAATGTGTATACTGTAGCTTTAAAGGTTGTTGACTTTGAACTCTGGCTTTGCATTGAAAATGAAATCTGCTTCAAAATAAAACTCGAGGAAAGAAAGCTGGTATTTTCAACTTGGATCCCATTCAGTAAATGTGGCCATTCTGACTGATGTGTCCTGCTAACTTTGCACCTGTTGGCTCCGTTTCAGAGACCCAGGAGAGGCACCTTATACAAAACAACACACATCAGAGTAAAAAAAAAACAAAAAAACAGCAAACTCAGAACCTCGCCCTCTGGGTGAACCGTGGCTAACTGGAGGGATAAACAACTGGCGAGTATAGGCACATGCCTCCTGTGTGTACAGTACATGCACAAGGTACAGGGTTGTTGCACATTCAGTGTGTGGGCATGCTCTACATCTACAATATGTAGCAGGCACTTGAACTCTATTGATAATAGAGGGTTTTTTCTCTTCTTTTTTTTAATACTGTCATCATGTTCCTGTTTATTTTCCGACTAATCTAATTTCTTTCTTATCTCACTTATCCACCACTTATCACTGTTTGTGGCTCCTGCTCGTCCACAGCCTGACCTATTTACAGCACAGTACCTGCATACACAGCTTTTAGCCTTAATGGACTGTTGATACCTTGATCTGATGACGCTGTTGTTTGGTGAGCCTGACTGTTATAAACCTGCTAAAAACACTTGTCCTCCATCTACAGTATGGGTACTACACCTACACCAGAGGTTGGAGATTACTAATTTGTTTGCATTCCCAAACACAACTGCTTCATATCTACTTCAGAGGTAAAATGCCAAACCGGGAGCAAAGTTGCAGTGTCTAAGTCAGTTAAATAAGTTGCAGTCGTATCATCTTGTAATAAAGGACCGTGCACGCTTTGAGAAAATTGTATCTAAGATCTCAGTAGTGATTTGAGCAGCATGTTAACAGTAAACTTTCTTTCATGTTTGCAGATTGGAAATCTCTCCTCTGATCATATACCTCCCAACTCTGCTGGCCACCCTTTCTCCGTCTCACTGGTCGACATGTGAGCCTTGCACTGGCTTAAAATGCTCCACATGCGGGGCAGTCATCTTTAAATTAGGTCAGTTCTGATTCCCATGGATGTGTCCACGCTTGGTGTATCATGTATCAGCTTCAAAAGGTTCATTAGGCCCACAAGATGGAGTTCAGTGTTTTATTTTCTTGTGACATGACATTAAAAGAACGGAACGCATTCATTGTTGTTGTGAGTGCACTGAACAACTTTTTTCCAAATGACCTCAGACGGATGTGTTGATGGGGATGTCGTCCAGTTGCATCATGATTGTCAAAGCATTTTAATTAATAACAAGTCTCTATTATTAGAGGCATTGAACTGAATACACCTTTTGTCCTTGTTACTGAGTCATCACTGAAAGCTTCGTCTAAAGTTTTCCAATGACTTCAGTTGAGGTTGCATCAAAAGGATCCCTCCACATATTGTCATGTGTACATAGTTTTATCTTGATTATGGTTCAAAGTTATTTTTTACATAAGTCAAAACAAACTCTCGACTATAAATAGGCTATACAACATCTAAATACTGTGTCATTCTGCTCAATCAGTCAAATAAGCTTCATTTAAACAAACCTCTACAGATCAAAATCTCATTCATTCTCTCATTTATTCACACTAGTGCGGAACTGTTTTTCCTATAGGCCTAAATGTTTTCTTTCTAGTTGGTTGTATGGAAACAGTGTAATGTTGAATAGCTTGTGGACAGAGAGCTAAAGAAAACATCATCTGATGAAATGGACTCCGAGTGAGTATTTTTCAGCAAGAAAACCACTCGGCGTGGCTCATGCGGTGGGTGTAGTGGAGGACGCGGAACATCAACAAAGCCATTGTCCTGATCTCCAAGGTTAGGTTCTGCAGTGAAAAAAAAAAAAGGAACAACACAATAATAAAAAATACTGATACTGATTCAAGTGTTTGAATTGGTTTTTTGTAAGGATGTAAAATCTTCACTATGGTGTAATTTCTACAGTAAAAGACAGGGTTATTATGGGTTTGTGTGACTCATGTAAACAGGAAATTGCTTCCCCGTTGGTCTGCTATCTCAACAGCCAGTGATCGGACTTACAGACAAACCAGCGGATGCACATGCCGCACATGGCAACGACGCTGGAGATCTGGAGCGCCCTGCCGCACTCCGGGCTCATCAGACAGTCCCTCGTCTTCAAGCAGCACTTGGGACAGCTGCTGCTCTCCGAGCTTTCTTTCCTCTCTGTCTCGTGTTTCTGCGGCTGCGTTTGCCGTGCTTCGACTGGCTTTTCATCCCACACCTCGCTCGCACCTCTTCCCATGATGTTTTTGTTGTGGTTGTTGTTTTTTGTGGACTGTAATAGTTTGAGGACAGATGGATTGGATCTGTGAAGAAAATGGCAAGACTGTAATAGCATGCATGCGTGTGTGTGTGTGTGTGTGTGTGAATGTGAGTGTGTGTTGCCTGCAGCTTCACTACAGCTGAATTTTCACAGTTTGCAGTTTGTGCCCACGCTCTCAGGCTTCCACAATACAGGCTTTGTTTACAATAACAATGTCATTATGTCCAATGTCATAATGCTGTGATTTTGTTTTGTTTGCTGAGACTTGGCAGTTCTCGCTATATCAGTGAATGCTGCGATTCAACCTCTGTTCGCCATACTTAGGAGGGTGTGTGTTATCACGTCTATCTTACTTTGTTTTTTTAGGAATGTTTGCAGCTACCCAGGTAACATTCCTGCCTCCGACTCTTCCTTGTAACCCACAATGAGAAAAATCTTAACAAACATAGACTAATGGCAAAGAAGCACAATGTAAATGAGAAATAAATTCAACTTAAAGGGCCTTGAATCAGCCTATTCAAGTGTCTGGATGTGCATTAGTTTGTCCTTTTAAAACACAACTCCTGAGTTTCATTAAAGAGAAATCATCCCCCCACAAGTGTGAATCATTAACACCCGCTTCTAAACTTTAGACCCTTTATGAAGACTTTATTGAGTGAAGTCACATTGATTTGACAGATTAACAATTCTTCCACACTGATGATCATTTCTCCTGCCAGGAGCTGAGCCCCCTCCCCCACCCTCTCTCTGTTTTAACTGTCAGATACAATTGCTCCCCACAGACATTATCAGATATTAAGTGATAACCCTGATGGTGATAAAACATCTTATCTGTGCCATCCGGTGGCTCCCCATTTATTACCACTGACACTAAATTAGATTGCTGGCATCTGGGGGGTATACTGGCATTCTGAGTGCACCTTTCCATCTCATTCTACTTTCAAAACTCCATTGGTTTTCAATCATAAGTAATGAAATTCCATCACCCTCCTCTGCCGTGAAGGCGTCTTGGAAAGGAAGTGAGAGAGGGCCATTAAGAGTAGAGAAAACGAGTAATGGTCTTACCCTTTGCTTTTAAGAGTCGCTCCTCTGTCAGTTTGTATCTCCTCTTCTTCCTCTTCTTCTTTTTTTTTGTTCCAGTAGAGTTCAGTGAACACGCACACACACAGCTTCACACCTCCTCTCACACTGTTATGAGTCGTGTTGTTGGTGTTAAATGTCCCAGCTCACCTGAGCAGAGCGGGGTGTGCCTTCAGGTTTTACAGGTTTGACCAAGTGGACCGCCCATGATCTGAATGGTTTCACTTACACAGCCCATTTGATTTTGTGCAGTATCGTAAAATGTGTCATCAGTAAACACAGGGCTCAACCCGCCAATAACATTCAATTCCTTTCAAACTACATTCACGTAATTACTATAATTAGGGTCCGGGCAGCTAAGCTGCCGGGAACCTATTTAGTAAGGGCATTTTAGCAGATATTTGACCAATCTGGGAACTAAATCCTTACCAAGAAATTTGTTCACAATTGTCTTTAGGAACGTGCATAATATCATGTCTTAAAATGTTGAAATTCAACTCCCGTGGGAAACCCCCTAAAAAACTACTCAAAGTTGGGGTACCCGTAACTGGATTTTTGAACATTCCAAAATGTTAAATTTGGCCTTAAGTATCTTGTGAGGGTTCAAATTAGGGGTTTTTCATGATTCTGAGTTGATCGCAAACATTAGTTTTACACCCAAAACACTCCTTGGTGGAGAAAAAAACAGCCACACCCACTTTTCTTGTTCACCGGAACCCCCACCACCAATAGAATGTATTACAGAGAAGCCATTCCTTAGCATTGCAGAGGTTGTGTTACATATTACTATTAAATACTCAATATAATATAACTTTTATGCTACCCTTTTTTCTATAGGACATTATACAGACCCTCCAGGATTTTGTGGTGTCGCTAAATTCATCCATTCTTCAAAAAGAGCCTGGATGCTCGATGGAGATTGATGCTCAGTGTGTGTGCAGATTAACATTATCATGTTTGCAATCGATGTAGCACTCTGTATTTTTTTGCTTTTCCTATCTTCATTTCGAACAAACTTGTTTCAGTTGTTGCTGGTATGTGAAATCTGGTGCATGTCCACTGTCTTTTCTCTCTCGCTGCTTGCTACCGATCTGCATAATAAATTACATTTATAATAACTTTTTTAATAAATTTAGCGACACCACAAAATCCTGGAGGGTCTGTATAATGTCCTATAGAAAAAAGGGTAGCATAAAAGTTATATTATATTGAGTATTTAGTAGTAATACAGTATGTGACACAACCTCTGCAATGCTTAGGAATGGCTTCTCTGTAATACATTCTATTGGTGGTGGGGGTTCCGATGAACAAGAAAAGTGGGTGTGGCTGTTTTTTTCTCCACCAAGGAGTGTTTTGGGTGTAAAACTAATGTTTGCGATCAACTCAGAATCATGAAAAACCCCTAGTTTGACCCCTGACAAGTTACTTAAGGCCAAATTTAACATTTTGGAATGTTCAAAAATCCAGTTACGGGTACCCCAACTTTGAGTAGTTTTTTAGGGGGTTTCCCACGGGAGTTGAATTTCAACATTTTAAGACATGATATTACGCACGTTCCTAAAGACAATTGTGAAGAAATTTCTTGGTAAGGATTTAGTTCCCAAATTTTCATATGTTGCCCTTACTAATTGTATTCCTAGGAATTCTTTCTTCTTCTTCTTCTTCTTCTTCTTCTTCTTCTTCTTCTTCTTCTTCTTCTTCTTCTTCTTCTTCTTCTTCCAAGGAAGTCATACTTCCCATGGGTGAAAACTCACTAAACTTCACAGAAACATCCAAACCCATGCCAGATTCACTCAACTCCAAGGACATGTGTCACTCCCAGAAAAACTGACGGGCTGTTTACGTAACAGGGAGCAGACAGCAACTAAATCTACGTCAATCATGAGTTTTTAAACTCACGCTGTTTAAAGTTTGTTATGAATAAAACAACATCCTAATAGATAGATAGATAGATGAATAGATAGACAGATAGGCATTCGTTCTGTATAATTTCAGCTCTGCGTTTGCATAATCCCTTCAATTAATTCATCTCTACACAGTAATAATGCCTTTTAATAGTCAGTAACTAATACATTTCATCTCAGCTGTGTGTGACAGAATATATTGCACAAATGTGTTTCTCAGTGCTGCTGTGGAAATGCAATCAAGTTTTAATAAATAATTACATGGAATAATTAATTGATTAGACGGCACATTCCATTACATCATGAACAATGATGGATCGAGGAGCGCAATTTATGTTAGCAATTAAAGCACAAACAATTTGAATATATTCAAAGAATTGCATTCAATTAACCAACAGCATTACTTACCAAGCCATTCATCATCAGTGTAAAAAGCACAGTAAATCATTGGTTCTGTCTAAATAGTGCATTTGAATTGGTGAAGAGGAAGAGCGAAGGAGGGAAACAAGTGCGTGTGTGTACGGGGAATATAATAAGAAATGTCCAGGAGGTGTCTTCTTTATTATGCAGGATTCTGTAATAATCAGATGCAAAAGAATAGTGTTTCTTCCATCCAAGGAAACACAATTGCTGCACTTGGGAGTTAAACTGCGCTGTGGGGAGTGGTAGTAGTCAATGTAGAAAATTTCAGCAATAATAAAACAGCATGCGGTGAGAAGCCTCAGATCAAGGAAAGTTAAATTTCCACTTATCAGTTATTTTCTGACATCAATCTATTTCTCTCTCAAAGTTATTTAGGCATTAACATTTACAGCATTGCCATATCCAGTCAATAGTTGTAATCCCAACAGGAATTTGCAATAATTTGCTCCACCAATCACCGCAGTTTTGAATGTAGACAACCTTTTATAAGACAGAATCAATTATAAACCACACTCCTCCAAATGATTGCTTTTTAAGTTATCTCAGTGGCACAATTTCTAATTCAATATCCAAAAATAGGTGTCACACTGCTTTGTGCAGGAGTTATTTGATTTACAAGCTGATTCAGGGGCTGCATCCTTTGTGTCTGCAGACTGATTGTCACAGTGGCGGGACTAGGCTGTCCCAGTCAAGGCCCCCATCAAATGTGGCTCCATTGCATTGTGGCCCAGTCTACATTCACCGTTTGCTGGGAGATTAAATAATATGGCAGTGATCAATGACAACAGAGAACCCAAGTTTCAAATACAAGTAATTGTTTGTTTCAAAAATTGAAAAAGATACTGTTAATCAGTTGTTACTTCTTAAGACTTATTAGCTGTGTCCCAATTCAGGGTCTGCATCCTTTGTATTGGCAAATCGATTATGTTACAATGTCGGGACTGGGCTGCAACATTTGAGGGCTCAAATAGATGGATCCATCATGGCACAATTTATTTATTTATCCAGATCATGGGGGAGGAGCAGGGTTTTTTTTTTAAATATGGTGGAACAGTGACTTCAACTGCTCCATCCCACTCCAATATCGCCCCAGGACCGCTCATGGCCAACAACTCTTTCAACAATCTAGTTCAGAAACTGAGAAGTTGTACAGGTATACTATTCCTGTAAGGCTATAGGTGGAGATACTATGGAACAAGAAAAAGAAGAAGTGTACAACACAGCTTTTTTATTTCTTTTCTTTGTTTTGAGCAGAGAGGAGCAGAGTATGAGCAGATAAAAATCGGTGCTGAGCGGCAGAGCGGTATTGCATAGAATGAGCAGAGCGGATGGACAGGTTTGTGAGCAAGGAGCGGAAATTTTCACTGCTTGGCTCCACTCATATGCTCTGATCCCAAGGTTTATTGCTCGCTGGGAGATAAAATTATGTGGCTGTGATCAATACCGAGGGAAAACCCAAGGTTTTAGTAATGGGTTAAATCCTGAAGTCTATAGTCAATAGGAGCATTGTGTTGTGATGCGCCGTGGCCCATATTGTTTTGGGTGGCCCTGCATGATCTTCAAAGGCCACGTTTTGGGAGAGTGTCCTTTGAAGGAGACCCTTGAATTGGGACACAGTTGTAGACAATTTGTTCTTCTTTTTTCCTCCTCGTCTGCCAAATGAAGTCTGAAGAATCACTTGAAAGCTGTTTCAAATTAACAATCTAACGGTAACAAGGTAAAAAGAAGATGCATCCTTCACCATAGCTGGAGTTGGCTGTAGCCATACCACTTGGTTTATTCAGCGCTGTATGTGGCAGCAGAACGTGATGTGGCACTTACATTCTCACTTCCTTCAGTTTTCTTCCCTCCCCCCTCTGTCTGTTCAGTTGCTCTATTACCCAAGCAGGAAGTATCCCCCAATATCTGGCAGAAACATGACAAGCAGTCCATCTTATCAGATCACGAGCCCATGCAGCCACCGCAATCCCAGGATGTTATTGTTCACACGTTGTGTTTTGGAATTGCTCAAACAACACCTCTCAAACCAACCAATTTCGGAGGCCGTGGAAGTCTATCTGCGACGAGCCCTGGAAGGATGTGCTGAGATGATCTGATGTTAAAGATGTAGATGAAGGGGGAATATGCTATTCTTGACAGTCCATTATTCTGGTTGATGGTGCACCTGTCACCTTCGTTCTTTGCACAGTGATCACTGCGCAACATGACAGGGAAGACTGCCTTGAAATCTGGTTTGCAGTCCTCCACAAAGTCTTAACTTTCACACATCAGTGTGGCTGGTTTCCATCTGCACTTGTCTGTCAAAGTGTCAGAAATGCATGTTGGCCTCGGCTGTGCTGCTCGGGGAGTGCTCACATCCAGGAGGACCCTCATGCTTTCCTGTCCTATGGTGGTTGACTCTGTGACCATAATAATTTAATTACAGGCCACTGCGCTTAATCATCAAGTGAACCCTTGTTGCTTATTACTTATTACTTGTCATATCTCTCTTTTTTTTTTTAAACAAGGGGTGACCCAAATTAACAGCCATTTCAAAACCCACAATTAATTCATGCTAAAATGAAAAATAACAGTGTGTTGGTTTGTTTCAGTAAACAAATGGGGCTACCACTGTATAAACAATGGGTTAGGGTAATTGTTGCTTCTTTTACATGTTGATTGTTTTTTTATCCATCTCACATGGAATAATTATGGTAATTATAGTAATTACGTGAATGTAGAGTGTGCACAATGTAGATATTTGACCAGGCTCTGAAATGGTTTCTCTGCAGCGGAATATGAGGTGGGGGTTGATCAACAATAACATTTCCTCTAAGGAAACAAAGACTCAGGTTACATAGATTCTTTGAGTTGTGCAAATTAAGTTTGACACTGAGAAGCATTTTTCTGACAAGACAACAATTATCTCTGCTTTCCAAGCAAGTTAAACATGTTTTGTGATGCTCTGCTTAAGGATAGAGAAGTGGTTTTCTTTTTTCAATTTCAGTGAATGTTTCCTGGTCCACTATCTGTAAAATCTGTGTGTGTTTGTCCTGAAATAATATCAAATGTTTCTAAACAGCCATGCGTCTGTAAACGGAAATTAAATAAAGTGGGTTGGACCAAAACACGTGACACTGTTCCAGCCAATCAGCAGCAGGGGGCGTCTGTGCTTGCATAGGACAAGTGACAGAAGAAGAGGAGAGGAGAGAAGGAGAAATGGGAGCGAGAGACTGTAAATCTGCCAAACGCTAGAAAACAATGGAAAGATTACAAGGGGGCGAAGAGGGAGCAGGCTACTCCTCCATCCTCACCAGTGATTGTGAGGAGTTCTGAATGGATTTGACTGGCGGCACTGTTGAGGCCAACACATTGGACACATGCCTACCGGTGATACTGGGATGTTCCGCACGGTTGGGCTGGAAGGAAATTTTAGCCTCAGACTTATCTGCTGCGACCAACCTCCACTTTAAATTACAGGCACGCTGAGAGGGCGGGTAAAGAGACTGAACTACCTCAAGACCTTATCTGGTCTGATTGATACAGTGGCACACTCGACGGTCCTCAGGCCCACTGCTGCAGCGGGGGCCCTTCTGGGATTTGCCACATTGGCAGCGATTACCAAGTCCGACTATGACCAAGCTGTTCTCCTGGTTCACTGTTAATTTCTAACACTGCTGACGTCTGCCTACCCACTGATAGTTACCACAGCAACCAAGGTCAAGCACAGACCCTCAGAGACCTGACAGAGTCTCTGGTGAATAGCCACAGTGGATGCAAGTGTTTCTAGACTTACAATCAATATCACTTCATTGACCGTCATTGAAATAGAATTAAGTTTAGAATTGGGTAGCCTTCACATTTATATATACATATATATACTGTATATACACATGGTTCCATGAAGAATGATTTTAGTCTCCTCTCCCCTAGCAAGTGTGGCAAGGAGTGGAGTGTTTAAAGTTGAATAAGGGGGAGACCAAAGATAACTAGGAGGGACCAACAACACCACCTGGGAACTTGCACCCCAGAATATGAAGAGAAGAAAAATAAACCAGTATAATGCTAAAATAAAGTATAGGGGCACAGGGCCGTGACTGAGGAGGCAGAGACAGTATTCACTCATTCTCTATACCGCCTATCCTGCACTAGGGTCATGGATAAACTGGAGCTTATCTCAGCTGACTTGGGGCGAGAGACGGGGTGCACCCTGGATAGGTCATCAGTCTATCGCAGGGCTAACAGAGACAGTAGATAAAGCAAATATTTTTATTGAAATAATGTAAATGGAAAATCAGGGTTGAACCTAGAAGAGAAAAACTGGAGCTGCTGAGAAAGAAACAGAGATTTCAAACACAAGGTGAGTATAAGAAAAATTATTTCTATTACTGTATTTTCAGGTCGAGCAAGAGGCTCAAGGAGCCATTATGAGGCCTTTTATACTGACCTGGAGGAGCTAAGGGGGTTTGCTCCCAGGCTGCATTCAGAGCCCTTAACCTGGGTACTTCACAAGTATATCATAAGGTAAAATACAGAAGGACTCTTTCGAAACTGGTGCTAACTTCTACCTCCCATTTCTTTCCTCGTTGACCAATCAAACCTCCTGAAACGTCCTCCATCGGTTCACAAAACAATACTGAACCATATTGTTGAAACGTCTGATGCCAGTCAGTGTCTACGTGCAGATTATTGGGTGAGGATGGAGCTTTTGAATGATGCCACAGTACATGAGCAGCAGCAGTGCCAGAGAGTGACAGCAGAGCTTTCAGCTGAGCAGTGGAGCAGCCAGTAAGGAAGCAGAAGTGACACCTAATGTGAAAAGCCATAAGGAAGGAGGTGCTTTGGATACTGGCTGCAGTGATATGAGCGTAGTAGCAGACTCACAGGGTTTACTTCATTTGTACTTTCCTCTATTGACAGTAAATTTACTGTGTTTTTGTTCAGCCTTTCATCGCATTCTCCTTGATGACAACTTGAAACTGCAAAGTGTTTGTCATTTACTTTTACAATAGCAATACTTTCACATGATATGATACTAATTACAGCTATAAATGTTTCTTTAAATTGATGTTTGCAATAAGTGGAGACAAAAAAAGAACATCCTATTTTCTTGCTTACTTACTTATTTTACAATGCCCATATGTATACAATACAAAGCAATTAAATGTGATTTCCTATTGCAGAGCATGCTCTGAAGTGTTTATTGTCGTGCAGGATACGATTCAGCAGAGAGCGACCATAACTTCCACGCTAATTCAGGACCTCAGCTTAATTGAAAAAATAGTTATTTTCTTAGGTTATTGCTTTTTCTGTGTGGAAATGTGTTTTAATTAATTCCGCTGCTCTTTTGTTTTATTAAACTGAAAATGATCAAGAAATTAAACAGGGGAATTTTATTGCTCTTCAACTTCTCGTGCCGGGGATGTTTGGCCTTAAGAGTATTAGCCTATTTCGCCTGTGTTCATTTCATCCATCCATAAGTAAGATTTTCCATCTCTTTCACTCTTTTTTCTCTTTACCGTACCATTCTGTCTTTCCTCTCTTTGTTTGCCCAACATTAGAGGAGAGAGAGGTCACTGCTCAAATCCTATTCTGCATCATAGCGCCTTTACAGTCAGATTCCGACTTAGTCACATTCTCCGATCGGTCTATAATTATGTTTTCACATTATTGTTTGTCTGTGCTTCCTTTCACACATTCATCTATACGTACATTGTGGATTCTGTGCTGCATGTTAACAGAGCGCAGATGGGAGCGCTGACTGTTGAATAGCTGTCAAACATGCAGATGTGACCTTGATCATCCCTGAGGGGAAGAGGCGGTCATAAATCCGGCTATAATGCCATGGCAACTCTATAAATTCTGCTGCAACACAGATGTGAAATACAGCCGAGACATTTGATGGGATATGACCAATAACTGTGACTTCTTGTAGTCGACACCGTACTACAGGTGACACTGAAGATAATGGTAAAGTAAAACTGAATGATGAGCTGGGTTGCTGGTTGTCAGATTTGTGTGCGCTGCGAGTCACAAGAGTGCATGAGAGTGATATTAATTACACTGTGGAAATGTTGATGTCTACCCAATTTAACAGAGCCAAAATAAAATGATAAATTGTAGAAACATGTTGAACAGCATGACATAAAGTGCAACAGCAATAACAGATTCGATCGACCAATGGTGCATTCAGTTTTGAGCATTGGCACAGATTTAACTCAAAGTGGTTTGGAAACAGGAACCAGCCACGCAGTGTTTGTCTTGTTTTTGTGCATCAGCTAATACAAGAAAGTAACAGCCCGACGAGGAAGCACATGTTCAGCTGATATTTGCAGCCTGAGGTTAGAAGTGAGTTTGACCACATATGAAACGCACCATTTAGCCCGTGTTTGCCATTCCTCCCTCCACTCAGCATGAAGATAATTGGATATAAAACATCAGTGAAAAGTCATAGCTCTTCTCCTCCTGCCCCTGCAGGCCCTCGCAGGCCCGATTCACACATTAAAACATAATTAAACCTCATCAATGGCACGGTAAATGTGGCGGACAGGAGGGTGGGGGGTGGGGGTGGGATAGGGTAGGGTGGGTTGGTGTGCCGTAGTCTGTCTTGTAATTTATGTGGATGGAGTTGTCACTGACCTCAGCCCTGGCTGGACGACCAGTTCTTTCTCCTGTGTCGAGTCCCAGCTCTCTGTGTTTTTGAGTTTGTTATATGATCAAGTTAAATGTCCGGTTGCTGTCAAACAGACACGTGCAATAACATAATGAAAAACCCTAAGCCCCACCATAACCATCCATAAAGGGGACATTCTGTAGGCCGCAATCACTTTGATTGCCACCATTTCTCTCCCACTTAACAACGCCTGTGCTCTTTTCCCCCTGACGAAAGCCCACAGTACGGTGGCCCTGAAGTGCAAATCACAACAGCAAATCAGAAAACACAACAACAAATCAAAAACGCAACAACAAAACAGCTGCTGCTGTGACGGCAGCGGGACTGTCGTCTCCACCCGGCTGGCCTCTCCGCTGGGCTCACCCCTCCGCTCGTACCCGGCGCCATCCTCGGGTGCCTCCGCATTGGCGAAACTCCTGTTTTCTAAT
This sequence comes from Trachurus japonicus, assembly GCF_045865225.1. Lineage (NCBI taxonomy): Eukaryota > Metazoa > Chordata > Actinopteri > Carangiformes > Carangidae > Trachurus > Trachurus japonicus. Next base: position 10,942,803 of record NC_140925.1, read on the forward strand.
TTGCCGTTGTGTTTTCTGATTTGCTGTTGTGATTAGCACTTCAGGGCCGCCGTACAATAAAGGAGCTGATTCAGCTGACGAAACTATGAAAGTTTTCTCGACAGCAATGCTTAGCGCAAGTGCAAGTTATGAGAGCTGGGCTGATAGCTTTTCCTGAAGATGTGGTGTGGCAGAGCCCGGTGTCCTTGCTGTATTTCCTCTGAAAATGGAAGTGAAAATTACAGTTGTTGAAGTTTTTTATTTATTTATTTGGTTATACACAAACCTATCTTTTCAATGAAACCTTTTCTTTTCAATGAAACCTGGCAAGATAGAACAATTTTGTATTGAGGTGGCACTGGTATTTGTGCCTTCACTACAGCTACAGCTACACGACAGCTTCAGGTGGGTTGACAAAATGCTTAAGGATAAAAAGACAAACTATCTACTTCAACTGCCCTCTTGAATTAATAGGAAGGGAAATAATGTGATTATTTGCCCTTATACTGCACAAAATGTAGGCTGGAACTGTGGCTGTGACCGTACAGCTCAGGAGTACAAATACAGCTCTCTTACTTTGAAGTAATTCAAGTTGAACAATGTTTTTCAAGAATGAAAAACTTGGAGAAAAGGAATATATTATGTAGAATATTGTATTCATACTCAGGGGATCCATACAGTGAGTTGAAAAACCGCGCTTTGGGTCAATATCCCATATTCCTCTCATATTTATAGGCTGATAATGTCTACAGACTGCTGGATTTTTTTTTTTTTTTTTTGGGAGATGAAGCATCAATATCAAGAGATGAAAGGCCTCATACCAGATCAACTTATTTGGTTATCGGGCTTTGCGGCTCTTATTGGAGAGGGAGGAAGGGTAGATGGGTAAGTGTGCGAATGCGAACGTGGGAGTCGTGCAGCAGGTGTAAAAGCATGAAATATAGCGGTAGTGAAGGGTGCAGCATAAACCTGGCCACTCTAACTTTTTTTAATTTGGATTGGCAAGTCAACTGCCAGGATGGCGGTATTTTATCCTCAAGTCGTTTTCTGAGTATCCTGCTCTGAGGCAGAGTGGCTCTCCATCATGTTTGTCAGTGGGAACTTTATTGGAGAACACTGAGAGGGGATTGGATGGCGGGGCGCACATTGATGTGTATGGAAGAGGGGTGTGTGTGTGTGTGTGTGTGTGTGTGTGGGAGCGGCTGGTATTGGAGGAGTGGAGTTATGTATTGAATCTGAGTTTCTTGGTCGCTAACAAGCCGTGGCTTCAGTCGGCTAATGCATTTAAATCCATTTCTTCAGCAGAGAGTTTATACAGAGCTGCTGTGTGCTGGTTAGGGATAAATCATCAAAAACTCACAAAATAAATTACTGTTATAAAATATGGGGTTCGACTGTGATTAACTAGATGGGTAGGAATATGAGAATGAAATATGTTTCCTCCAAGTCTTTGTCTCTGGAGGTTAACAGATCCTGTCCTTGCCCCTCATAAAAACCATGAATTAATGATTTAACCACATATTTTTAGTTAACATGGCGAGCTGAATGTTTAAAACAAAAAAAACATAATTCAATATTTTTTAATCAACAACATGAGCAATGTCAGAGGCCCCTCATGTGGATAACGTTTCTTTCTACTGTACTTGTTTAACATACATTTGCTCACTTCCACTTATCAAAAGACCCACAGCCATCCCGTTCTGAAAAACACTTTTCAAGGACCGTACAAACAACACTCACATTGTGTCATGGTGCTGAATACAACGTACAACCATTACATTTCATGAAAAGGATCCTGTGCAATGATTTGATTTCAGCTTTTTTGTGTCTGTCCTGAATTTGTTCAAGGACCCCCCCTCTCCCCGTGACTGAAATATAGTGCTTATGAATCCTCAAGGTAATGGAAAAGATGCTCTGCTGACAGCCAGCAGAGACCTGAGGTCATGTTTTTCCTTGCACACATAAATCTTGGCCTCCTCTTGCCCCCTGCCTGCCCTTCTCGTACATCTGTAGCACGAGATGTCTTTTGGCTATCTTGACCGATTGAGAGGCATGATTTATATCCACAGGCCGGGACTATAGCAGAAAATTCAATTAAACGGAGGAACATAAATAGAAGACAAATGAATAAGCGCCCCTCACCTCTCTGCATTGCTTTCTCCCACAGGCCTTTGTCCACACGAGAATACATTTAATGCATTTCTGTAAAAAGATTGTTTTCATGCGTACGATGAGTCACCCTGATATGTTAATTATATCGGCAGATTAGTACATTGGTGCGTAACCGAGGTAAAGAGGACATATTATGGATTCATTCTTGCAGTAAAGCAATTACCGAGAGAGGTGGCTACAAGAAATGACAGGGAGATATAATGTCTTTACTTGAGAGGAAAACAGCGGAGATGTGAGCTGTGTTTGTCTTCAACGACAGGACACAGTCTGTCTGCTTTGTGGCACTGGAAGAGGGTCATTAGTGTTTCATAGTGTAGCGAGGAGGACGAGAGAATACCATCACTGGAAAAGAGTAAGATTAATGGCAAACCACATATGATGCAATACCAACAACAGCCAATACGAGTGAGACATATCTGAAAGAGAGAGAGAGAAAAAAATCTCCTCTCCACCTCTGGCACTCTCCTCTACGTAAAGTGACTTTTGAGATTTGATACTTAAACCTTGAAAGATCTGTTCCCTGCTCCCAATTTAGACCTGACCTTTCCAAGCAGCCAGCTAGTCCATACCTCCACACATGAAAATAGGATCAACTCAGGGAAAGGATGCAGTCATGTCTCCATGCGCTCAAACCACAAGGGCTGGTTGTTGTGGACCATCATGCACTTATTCTTACAGTATTGACATTGCTGGTTGTTTTACTGCTTCATTTGCTGAGGCTGCCGGGGTATTTATAGGCTTTTCCATATCCAAATGCACCGCATGTAAATTAAGCTTCATCATAAATAATCCAACTGGAAAAAAAAAATCCACGCCTATAATTGGAAACAGGTACAAAATACTTGTTTCCTGCCTTCATAATGTGCCAGCGAGTCTATTTTCTGTCCTGCAGTGTTAGGGCTGCTTTGCTTCCAGCAGGGATCATTAATATATGACTCCCCCGTTTCAGATGCCCTTGCTCTACAAGGAGTTCTAAATCTGAGCAAGTGGTTAGGAGGACACTCATCTTAGCTTTGCAGGGCCAAGCCTGTCTTCCTATTTAAGTAGGAACTAATTTATGCCCGGTGATAAAAAATACATAAAATAAAAGCAAGGAGTAGCCCGGGGCAAGAAGTGGCAATAAGAGGTGTGAGCCCTCAACGACAATAATTCTGAGTGATTTATAGCTCAGTGACAAGATGGGAGGGGGGAATGCTCCAGCAGGACGTCAGTCAAATGCACTCCTGTCATCATGAACTGAAAACACAAGCGACACCTAGGGTGACCAGATCCCAGCAAACACAAACAAATGTGGGACAAAGACCATTTTTATATGGGACAACCATTACCAATGAGAGGGAGCCTAAAATGTTGTTAGATTCTATCTTAGCTCTAAAAGATGAACACAGAGTTTCAATTACTCTACTGGTGCTTTCATCCTCCAAATGCAATGCCTGCATTTTAAAATACAGAGTGCCATGGGCGGTGGTGCTGCCAGGGTGTGATCACTGTCAACATGGGAACTGAACCCACAACCTTAACATCAAGAGTCCCACAAGTACCGACTGAACTAATCAGATGGACACATTAACATCTTTCTCTGTGAACACTGACCTGCAGGAGCTGTCGATCTGCCTCTGTGCATTTGTGTGGAGAGTGAGAGGACTTCCTAATCAACAAATGCAGATAGCTCAGTGGGTCCCGGATATTTATTAATATAAATATGTAGCAGAAGAAGAGCTTGCTTTCTTATAATGAATGGATGTGGAAAGCATTTGCTGTAATTGGTAGCAGAACATTTTAGGTATATGACTAAGTAATATCGGGAAGTGTAATGCTGGATAATGGTGGACCTGAGGGTTCAATACATTATACAGTATATTGCTGGATAGTTCAGTTGATAATGCTATTGTCTGTGCATTGGGAGGATGTGGGTTAAATCCCACAGGGTAAGTATAGGTTTTGTGGATGAGGAAGATCTGCAGAAGATGAGCTTGTTTTCCTCTAATAATTATGTAGAAAAATAAGAATTTATTCATTGTGGCCACCCAGTCCCCCCTGAGAGAGACAGTGTGGCCTTAAGCTCGGCCCATACACACTTGTTATTACACAGATGTAACACAGTAATTACACAGGAATTGCCTAAAACCTGATTTGCATAAGAGGGAATAAACTTTATGCTTCCAATCAGTTTATATTACGATGATTTCATTGAATATTAAGTAATACAGGGCTTAGCGTGAAGCTGATACTGAGAGAAGGGCTGCCTTCTGTCTTCTGACAAATATGTTTGTATATGTGCACTATACCTTTGTGTGTATATAGAAGCTGAAACCCAATGTGGGAAATCTCTCATTTGTCATTCTCACATCCCATCTATATAATGGAGGACGGTAAAACACATGGTACATTTGCATGATCGTAAGAATAATCCATGCTCTGTGGTTGAAAAATGACCAAGGTGTGAGGTCACACCTGTCTTCCCTGAAAATGACCAAAAAAAGGAAAGAAAAGGAAAAAAAAAAGATTAACAGTAAATTCAGCCATTAATGTGTAACTGGGCTGGTCAGTGAACATTTCTCGCTGTGTTGCAGTAATGGATAATGCAGACATGACACCTTTAAAACAAGGATTTGACATTAATAATAGCAAAATAATAAACAAAACTCCCCATGCACAGTCAATATTAGTGACCAGACACTATATATAATTAAATATAATGAATATGGTAACCCTTTCTTTTACAGTCCCCTAATTACTGTGTATTTACTGTGTAATTACAAGGTAAAAGAAAGAAATTACAAGGTAACTAACACTGGTAAAATGATGGTAACTACAGAGTAAATACTAACTAATTGCCTTGAAATATCTCAACTATTACTAAAGAACAACACTGCATTAATGGGTAATTACTACCGTCATTATGAAGGTAACTACAGTAAAATAATAACGCAATTACAATGTAAAAGGAGAGAAATTACATCCCATTTACCTGGTAGTATAATCCAATATCTCACCTGTCCATCGTGTTACTAAGTTATTGAGCTGTTTTGGCTGGTAATAACTTTGCTCATTCATTTATCATGCCTGATTTTATTTAGTACTTACCTGGCAAATATGCCATCAGGGTCCTCTTGTTAATTAAACCTTCTGTAGTGTTACCAGGTAAAACACATCTATTTACCAAGTAAATAAGTTGAAAGTGTGCTGTAAAAGAAAGCGTGGCTTCTTTCCACAGTATTACCAGTTTATTACTATGTAATTAAACCAAGACTGTTCAGTTTTACACATTTTCGTTTCTCAACATTACCATGTATTTTCTGTAGTATTACTAGGTAAAACACATCTATTTACCAAGTAAATAAGATGAAAGTGTGCTGTAAAAGAAAGCGTGGCTTCTTACCAGTTTATTACTATGTAATTAAACCAAGACTGTTCAGTTTTACATATTTTTGTTTCTCAACATTACCATGTATTTTCTGTAGTATTACTAGGTAAAACACATCTATTTACCAAGTAAATAAGATGAAAGTGTGCTGTAAAAGAAAGTGTGGCTTCTTTCCACAGTATTACCAGTTTATTACTATGTAATTAAACCAAGACAGTTCAGTTTTACATATTTTCGTTTCTCAAAATTACCATGTATTTTCTGTAGCATTACTAGGTAAAACACATCTATTTACCAAGTAAATAAGATGAAAGTGTGCTGTAAAAGAAAGTGTGGCCTCTTTCCACAGTATTACCAGTTTCTTACTATGTAATTAAACCAGTACTGTTCAGTTTTACATATTTTCCATTCTCAACATTGCCATGTATTTTCTGTAGTGTTACCAGGTAAAACATGACTATTTTCCAAGTAAATAAGATGAAAGTGTGCTGTAAAAGAAAGCGTGGCTTCTTTCCACAGTATTACCAGTTTATTACTATGTAATTAAACCAAGACTGTGCAGTTTTACATATTTTCGTTTCTCAACATTACCATTTATTTTCTGTAGTGTTACCAGGTAAAACATGTCTATTTACCAAGTAAGTAAGACGAAAGTGTGCTGTAAAAGAAAGTGTGGCCTCTTTCCACAGTATTACCAGTTTCTTACTGTATAATTGAACCAAGACTCCTCAGTTTTACACATTTTCCATTCTCAACATTACCATGTATTTTCTATAGTGTTACCAGGTAAAACATGACTATTTTCCAAGTAAATAAGATGAAAGTGTGCTGTAAAAGAAAGTGTGGCCTCTTTCCACAGTATTACCAGTTTATTACTGTGTAATTGAACCAAGACTCTTCAGTTTTACATATTTTCCATTCTCAACATTACCATGTATTTTCTATAGTGTTACCAGGTAAAACATGACTATTTTCCAAGTAAATAAGATGAAACTGTGCTGTAAAAGAAAGCGTGGCTTCTTTCCACAGTATTACCAGTTTATTACTATGTAATTAAACCAAGACTGTTCAGTTTTACATATTTTCGTTTCTCAACATTACCATTTATTTTCTGTAGTGTTACCAGGTAAAACATGTCTATTTACCAAGTAAGTAAGACGAAAGTGTGCTGTAAAAGAAAGTGTGGCCTCTTTCCACAGTATTACCGGTTTCTTAGTGTGTAATTGAACCAAGACTCTTCAGTTTTACACATTTTCCATCCTCAACATTACCATGTATTTTCTATAGTGTTACCAGGTAAAACATGACTATTTTCCAAGTAAATAAGATGAAACTGTGCTGTAAAAGAAAGTGTGGCTTCTTTCCATAGTATTACCAGTTTCTTACTGTGTAATTAAACCAAGACTTTTCAGTAACAATACACAAAAATCACATTCGATACGTACCTCGGTTTTGAGGTCTCGGTTCGGTTAATTTTCGGTACAGTAAGATAACCAAATGCAAAACATAAATTTGATTGTTGTTTATTAGGAATTTTTCTCAACCAAATGTACAGGTTTTGGTCAAATGTAATTATTTTACTCACCGACTAATGTTATGTTGTACATTGTCCCTGATACAAATAAACTTATTAAACCATTATACAAAATATAAAAAAAGAGAAAAGAATAGGCCTAAAGTGCTGCCTAATAAGTCAAATAAATTATTCTCAAATTAACAAAATACGGTATAAATAAGCCTTACAATGAATAAAATATTCACAAATAAACAAAATATATAAAACATGATTTAAAAAAAAATTCTCACACAACTTTTGCAACACGGCCAGATAGAGAGAGAGAGAGAGAGAGAGAGAGAGAGAGAGAGAGAGACGGACAGACAAAGGGACAGGCAGACTGTGCCTACAAGCAGGGGGGTCCTCAAGCCTCTGTTTTCTTGCTAGCGGTAGCATTAGCCACGACGCAAACGGGCTGCACATGTAGCTGCAGTCTGACTGTAAACACACACAACTTCTCACCCGTGCTCAGCGTTGTACCGAACCGAACGCCCCGTACCGAAACGGTTCAATACAAATACATGTAGTGGCGTCGCCTGGTCTGGGCATTCCTGGCTCTAGCCCCGAACATTTCTTATTCAGCCCCGGATGTTTTCTCAGACGGAGTTAAACAGAAAGTGAGATGGTAGTTTTGTAATTTCCCAGTGACAGTGAATGCAACACAGGCACGACGCCACGACCAATCAGAGAGAAGTGTTGTGGAAGCGGAGACTCCTCCTCCGTGTTTTATTGGCTAACAGCCAGGTAACCAAGGTAACTATTTGAATTGTAGCGACGACATCAGGCGGTTTTTTTTTTCTCGGCACGAACCAGCGCGTCTGGTCGGATTGGGCCGTCCATGTTCGCTTGAGCCCAAAAGAACAACCAGGCAGCAGAGTACAAAAACAGAGGAACAGAGACAGCACAGCAACAGGTGTGTGTGTGTGTGTGTGTGTGTGTGTGTGTGTGTGTGTGTGTGTGTGTGTGTGTGTGTGTGTGTGTGTGTGTGTGTGTGTGTGTGTGTGTGTGTGTGTGTGTGTATGTGCGTGTGCATGTGCGTGTGCGTGTGTGCTACCTGCTGCAAAAGGTAGGCTAATAATATTCTATAATCATAGTTGGCTGAAAATCTTAGGACGTAAAGCTCAAGCATGTGTTCTTGCCATTACAATGATAGGAACCGTTCTCAGTCAATAATAAATCTGTTTTTTATTTTATCTAAAGCAATGTTGTCCTTTATTTTCTCCTCAGAGTAGTCTACACCAGCATGCCTTCCTGCTTGTAGGAGGGGTGGGGGCGGGGGCGGTGGCTCCTCTCTCTGTGTTTGTCTGTCTGTCCGTCCGTCTCTCTCTCTTTCTCTCTCTCTCTCTGGCCGTGTTGCGCACGGGCTCCAGCACCTGTGGATCTGCTGCAAATGTGCCAAGAGCATCGTCAGGCAGCCGTTGTGGCATTTGCCCACATTGCCCTATGGTCGGTCCGTCAAAAGTTGTGTGAGAAGTTTTTTTTTTAAATCATGTTTTATATATTTTGTTTATTTGTGAATATTTAATTCATTGTAAGGCTTATTTTATATAGGGTGACATCAGGTAAATTGGGCCATCAGGTAAAATGAGCCAGTTAAGGTTTGAGCCTCCTAGCTTTTTAAGTTTTAACAGGCAATGGCTGTAAATGATTTAAAATTGTTGCTACAACTGTACTTGAAAAAAAACAATTGATTTGAGTCTCTGGTTGCTGTTGTGGGTGGGACAATGCTTTATATCCAGCCTGCTGAGGAGAAGTGTGCCAAAAGTGGCCTGGCAAACAGATTTCACTTGAAACTGATAAGGTTGATAACTCCATAAAAAAACAGATCTACAATAAAAAATGTGATTTATAATACACATTGTGATTCCCCCCATTGGATAGAATGCAAAATTCTTGCCAAGCTTACTTATTTTTAATTTAAATGCATTTTTTGTGGGTGGCTCAATTTACCTTAATGCATCATGGTAAATTGAGCCATGCATTTCAGCTAAAATGGGCCACATACAAAACACAGTCTCACACTGAAGTTACACAGAAATTGAGGGTGCAAAACATGTTCAAAGTTAGATATATATCCAAGGTTGGTCAGTGCCACTCATGGTGCCATTAGCACTGTGGGGGGGGAAATGGCATCTATAATGCCACACACACACATACACACACAGTAAAAGAGCCTATAACATAGTCAGCTAACAAAGAGCATAGCAACAACATGATCATGTAATTTTAAAATGCATTTTAAGATTAAAAAATGTCTTCAACCTCTTATGTATTCACTGTTAATGTTAAGTTTAGTGTTGTAGTTTAGTAGTAGTGTCAATTAATTATTAAAATTTAAATGATTTCTGCTAAAATGACTGTGTTGTTCTCTCTTGGCCCAATTTAACTGAACGGCTGGCCCATTTTACCTGAACCTTCATCGTACCTCGAGAGGGAATATCCCGATACTTTAACTCTCATAATTCCAAAATAATTATACTTTTTAATTTTTTTTTCACACAGAAACATTTAAGAGACCTATGTCGATTTTTAAAAATATCAATGGATTTCATGCATAGCGTTTTTGATGGTCTTATTAATCGTTTACCAAAAAGTGGCCCATTTTACCTGACTTCACCCTACCGTATTTTGTTAATTTGAGAATAATTTATTTAACTTATTAGGCAGCACTTTAGAACAGTAGGCCTAGGCCTATTCTTTTCTCTCTTCTTTAATATTTTGTATAATGGTTTACTTTTGTTTAATATGTTTATTTGTATCAGGGACAATGTACAACATAACATTAGTAGGTGAGTAAAATAATTACATTTGACTAAAACATGTACATTTGGTTTAGAAAAATTCCTAATAAACAATCAAATTTATGTTTTGCATTTGGTTCTCTTACTGTACCGAAAATGAACCGAACTGACATGGTAATGTTGAGAACGCAAAATATGTAAAACTGAACAGTCTGGTTTAATTAAATAGTAATAAACTGGTAATACTGTGGAAAGAAGCCACGCTTTCTTTTACAGCACACTTTCATCTTATTTACTTGGTAAATAGATGTGTTTTTCCTAGTAATACTACAGAAAATACATGGTAATGTTGAGAAACGAAAATGTGTAAAACTGAACAGTCTTGGTTTAATTACATAGTAATAAACTGGTAATACTGTGGAAAGAAGCCACGCTTTCTTTTACAGCACACTTTCATCTTATTTACTTGGTAAATAGATGTGTTTTTCCTAGTAATACTACAGAAAATACATGGTAATGCTGATAAACGAAAATGTGTAAAACTGAACAGTCTTGGTTTAATTACATAGTAATAAACTGGTAATACTGTGGAAAGAAGCCACGCTTTCTTTTACAGCACACTTTCATCTTATTTACTTGGTAAATAGATGTGTTTTTCCTAGTAATACTACAGAAAATACATGGTAATGTTGAGAAACGAAAATGTGTAAAACTGAACAGTCTTGGTTTAATTACATAGTAATAAACTGGTAATACTGTGGAAAGAAGCCACGCTTTCTTTTACAGCACACTTTCATCTTATTTACTTGGTAAATAGATGTGTTTTTCCTAGTAATACTACAGAAAATACATGGTAATGCTGAGAAACGAAAATGTGTAAAACTGAACAGTCTTGGTTTAATTACATAGTAATAAACTGGTAATACTGTGGAAAGAAGCCACGCTTTCTTTTACAGCACACTTTCATCTTATTTACTTGGTAAATAGATGTGTTTTTCCTAGTAATACTACAGAAAATACATGGTAATGTTGAGAAACGAAAATGTGTAAAACTGAACAGTCTTGGTTTAATTACATAGTAATAAACTGGTAAGAAGCCACGCTTTCTTTTACAGCACACTTTCATCTTATTTACTCAGTAAATAGATGTGTTTTACCTAGTAATACTACAGAAAATACATGGTAATGTTGAGAAACGAAAATATGTAAAACTGAACAGTCTTGGTTTAATTACATAGTAATAAACTGGTAATACTGTGGAAAGAAGCCACGCTTTCTTTTACAGCACACTTTCATCTTATTTGCTTGGTAAATAGATGTGTTTTACCTGGTAACACTACAGAAGGTTTAATTAACAAGAGGACCCTGATGGCATATTTTAGTCTACTTGCCAGCCCATAGGGCCCCATTGTGAACCCGGAAATGTTGAGTACCCCAAAGTTTTATGTTAGAAATATATAGTATGGGTCCCCAGTATTCAGAAACTGCCGGATGCTAACTTATATATATTGGGCAATTAGCACAATTGCCATAATTAGCATAAATTAGCATAATTTCCTATATGGGCAATATTTCAACAAAATTGACTTGGCTGATCTGGGCAATATTGGAGTGGTTTTAGGGGTTATTGATGATGCTGAATCCATTTCTGACATTTTCAAAATTTAAAATGGCTGTCTAAACCGGTAGTGACCAGATTTAAACCGCCAGTGGGCCGATTTTGATGGATTTCATCTGGTCCCTTCCGGTTTAGACAGCCATTTTGAATTTTGAAAATGTCAGAAATGGATTCAGCATCATCAATAACCCCTAAAACCACTCCAATATTGCCCAGATCAGCCAAGTCAATTTTGCTGAAATATTGCCCATATAGGCAACTATGCTAATTTATGCTAATTATGTCAATTGTGCTAATTGCCCAATATATATAAGTTAGCATCCGGCAGTTTCTGAATACTGGAGACCCATACTATATATTTCTAACATAAAACTTTGGGGTACTCAACATTTCCGGGTACTCATTGTTGGCAAGTAGACTATTTGCCAGGTAAGTACTAAATAAAATCAGGCATGATAAATGAATGAGCAAAGTTATTACCAGCCAAAACAGCTCAATAACTTAGTAACACGATGGACAGGTGAGATATTGGATTATACTACCAGGTAAATGGGATGTAATTTCTCTCCTTTTACATTGTAATTGCGTTATTATTTTACTGTAGTTACCTTCACAATGACGGTAGTAATTACCCATTAATGCAGTGTTGTTCTTTAGTAATAGTTGAGATATTTCAAGGCAATTAGTTAGTATTTACTCTGTAGTTACCATCATTTTACCAGTGTTAGTTACCTTGTAATTTCTTTCTTTTACCTTGTAATTACACAGTAAATACACAGTAATTAGGGGACTGTAAAAGAAAGGGTTACCATGAATATCTGAAATTATCTTCCAAAGTCTGTATTCAGAAACTGCCTTAAAATCAGGACGTATGCAACGTTGTGATCTCACAACAAAGCCCCACCCATTTGGACCCACCTTGCAGAAATTGGTTTCTCTGCAGGTTACCTGAAATTTGCTCTAATTCGATTCAGTCACATCCATCCATCCATCCCAATATGTTTGCATCTATTTATTCAAAGTCTTGTTTTCATCACCATATTTTCAGATTAGAGTGCCCTAGGGTTGCTTATTCTCAACCCCTGGCAGCTGGCAGTGTCTCTCACTCTGTCTCCCTCTCTCTCTCTCACACACACACACACACACACACATATTCGCACGTAAGAATAGGTGGAGAGGGACAACAGACGCTGAGACAAACAGGCACATGGACGCTCATGCACACAGCGTACACAGGTGTGCACACATGCACGGACACAGCCAGACATGTCTGATGCAAAGGTGAGGCAATGAAGGCTGTCGCTGTGTGGGGTGCTGATAAGAGCTTTACTCCCTCTGCTCCATATCCATAGCATCTGCTCTGCCCTCATTAATCAAGGGAGTGGTGGGCAGGGGGCTGCCACTTGAAATAAAGCTTGATCATCACACGGAGTGCTGTGGACCACATCCTGGCATTTAGCTAAACTGTTTTTGTCGTGTGTCTTACCCATCCTCCCTCAAGGCTACAATGCTTGTTAGTTTTCCTCATACGCTGTGTCACATAGCCTGCTCAACATGGGCTCAATGCCATCTGTTGGAGGATGTCACCCTGTGACCTAGTGGAAAACATGAAGGCTGTTAACCCCCTGCCCATATGTGGCGTTTAACCGGGGCTTGACAAAAGCAGCCACATTCAGATACAGTATCCCAAGAGAGTCTATGACTTTCTTACAAAGAATGAGTGATGCACGAGACACTGCTACGGCACAATGATGTACTCCCTCGGCAGCCCCGACTGTGTGTCCTGCATTTTGCCGTTTGTAATTTCAGAGGGGAATGAAATTTCCTTTGAGACACTCTCTGCCATCTCATCCTTTCAAATAGAGCCTCACCATGTTCAGTGCCTTCAATGGTTGGCCTGGGGCTACGCAGGCTCATCGCAGACTTGCTTGTGTGGACAGTATGTCACCAAAGACACAAGGACATGCGTTAGGGAGGAGAGAGGAGGCGAGGGGAGGAGAGGGGAGGTGGTCTCCCTGCCTCCATCCACACAGCCTGCATGACAGTGCAGCCTGAGAGGAAAAGTCTTTACCATACTTATAAGCAAGTTATATTTTCATATGACTTTATATAAGTTTGAATTTATAAAACTTAGAGCTTTAAAACGCCTTTGGTGTGACAGTAACACTCTATCATATGGCTCCTGACAAATAAAATCTGGATCCAAACACCCACATAAATACATTTATTTGTTTATGGAGCTTTTCTGTAACTTCCCTGTAAAAAAAAAATAAAAATCTCTGAGTTGAGACTTGTGCTAAACTCCCAAGAGCCTCATCACAGTTTGTAATGTGCCTTTGTGCAGCAAAGGTGGTGAGCTCAGGTTACCTTTTGGGTCATTGAGAGGGACACGGCGACACCTCACCAAGACCCTCCATCATGGAGCACGTCAGAGGGCTGTCACAGGCATGACAGAGCACAGCCGAGAACCATCTGTATTCAATCATGACAGCTAATGACAAATGCCCATCACCGAGGAGCTACAACCTGATTAATGTCGAAGCTTAAGAGGCTTTGGAGGGATGTGGAAGAAAGTCTCATCACCAACAATGGAAGTGGCTTCGGTAATTGATAGCAAATGACTGCTGTGCTTGAAGCCCTCCGAGACTGTCATAATGATGTGTGTTTCAAAGGCCAAATAACATCCCTATGATGAAAGTGCATCTCACCATGTGTTATCATAATAGGCACACTGCAGTCATCTCTGCTGGTCATGGCTTCACTACAGGCTTTTGAGTGACTCACAGACTGAGAGGATGCTTCTGGAGGGTTTATACTCTGACCTTCATAATCAGAACTAATTTAATCATTTCCACCTTCACCACTTGAATAACAAATAATTCATGTTTCTCTGCACTCAGCTTCTATGGAGTGCTTCCAAGATCCCAGAAAGGTAGCCAATAAGTTAGATACAGGACATTATTTTCTCTGTGTTGAACTTTTTAAAGCCAGGAATGACTTGTTTATCTCAATTATATGCGCAAAAGTTTCACTTTCCCTCAAGGGCCCAAGCAATCCAGTCCTACATACTGATTAGCATATGCCTTTTAGGTCTCTGAGCAGTTGTTAAAAATTCAGCCCTGTCTTTTTAATGGAAATCAGGGGTGAAGCATGTATAATCTATACACATGCTTTGAATGATTTATTAACAATTATTCTGGTATGAAACCAATTTGTTTCATTAAATGCATTTGTTTATTTATTGAGCTGTTGGGATGAGGTTAAAAATTAATAGGCAAATAATTGCCAACAAAGGCGAGGCTGCGTGCTCGGTGAAATATTGCTTTACAAAGTGATCCTGAGCGGCCACCAGCGCAGCCTTAATATGCACGGCGAAAAAGTCCCACAGCTGCCTTTATTAAAAAAGCCCTTACATGACTAATGGAGGACATCATACGTACTCCATGATGGATGCTTAATTCATGCACTGTGGTATCAAACATACAAATATAATGTGTGTATGCATGTGTGTGCAAGACAGGCTTTCGATACAATGACTAAATAGACTAAATAAGGGGGGGAAAGTATAATAAATAAATAATTACCAGAGAGAACACTGAAATAAAGAAAGACCCATAACAATGTGCTTTGCTGAAAACACACATGGTGCAATGGTGGTCATACAATATTCTATAGTGTGCTTTACTATAATACCCTCTACATTAGAGCAAGGCGGTGGCTATACAGAGAATGAACCTTGAATGAAAATAGTCTGATAACAGATGATATATATTTATTATAAATAATAAATAAAGTAATATAATAATAATAAATAAAGTAAAATCCAGGAGATCTGTCTGTCCTTTACAAGTGAAGCCTTTTCTGTCACAGAGGGGCAGTGCCCTCCCCACAAATAGTAACTTTATCCCAAACAATCATCTTTCCCTAAACCTGAAGTTGTATTTGTCCTTAAAATCTAACCACAATGAATCACCTGTAGTGCTGTATTTGTGTGGTACAGTATGTTGCAGAGAACTGGAACAAAGCCTTCGTCTTCCACAGCTCAGCGTCATGAGGAGCCAATATTTGAGAGACCCATTGTGGAAAGGAAAGGGTAGATAATGCCTCTCTCTCTCTCTCAATTCAATTTTAATTTCAATTCAGTATGCTTTGCTGGCGTGAGCGTCAGGTGAGCGGTATTGCCAAAGCATCAAGGACAATATGATTTGATAATGACGGAGAGGGGGGGGGTAAGATAATTCTTTCACTGAGAAGAAATAAATAGCACATGGAAATGAAAATGGGAAAAAAAAGCAAACATGTTGAGTGTGTGTGTGTTCCATATGCATAATAAGCTATGTCAACTTAATTATTTTTCACATTCAGTGACGTTTCCATCAGTCTGGTATGCAATCACATACAGAGCTAATGTGCCTCTTCCTCTTCTAATAGTCTCTGCTATTTCTCAATGTCATCTGGCTCTGTGAAGTTTCGGATTGAACAATCAAACTTTTTTTTTTTCAGCTATTCCACTCTAATGATAATTTATTTGCTACATCTTGACATGAAGTGCATCTCCTCTCATCTTCCTCTTTCCTCTGTTGGTAGCTGGACTTCTTGTGTGATGTTGTTTCTCTACGGTTCGCCTGAGGTCACCAAGTCAGTATCTGCTCAGGATCTCTCCCTGACAGTTAAGAGACACTGTGCCAGTTCAAATTCACGATTTAGGGCCAGTTTAGAATTAGGTTTGTTTTAAGTTTTGGTTGGATTCCTACAAATCACTCCAGATCTTTTGTTAATTTAATCATTCTCTGTACTCTGATTAGTGGTTGGAGAACAGTGCTGCTCTAGTATCGGGTGTTGTTCTAGGCTTTGCATTTCCTGAAATCTCAATTTATCTTTGGTGGTTGTGGCTAAGGAGATGGAGTTGTCCAGTAATCAAAGAGTCGTGGTTCGATTCCTGGCTCATGTGGAAGGTACTGTAAAACACTTTGAGTGGTCTCTAAGATTAATTCTGCTGTGCTGTGTAGTGTTAGTCCATTTACCATTCTTTGAAGCTCAATCTGTGTTGCAATGACAATGTAATTGTTTTTCTTTTAATGTAAAAAAAAAAAAAAAAATGAGTGGGCAATGACCATTGGTAGATAATTGATAGGTTCATATTGTACAGTTTCTGTGTGCATAAAATGCTCTTTATGTTAGGCCTACCTATGTATTCATGAAATAGAGTATCGTCTGCATAGAGAGGGTCTTTAACTTCATTAGTGGCAAGGGTTAAGCCACAGGTTCCAAATTTGTTCCTGCAGTACTGCTAGGTCAGTCGTGCAGATTTAAAATAGAGGCGTGCTGTTGACCCAATTTACATTTTTCCGTTGACTGAGGAGATCTGAGGTTTTGTTGCCAATTTTATTCTCCTCTGTTTATTACTGACACTTACTGATTTAATTATGTCATAAAGTTTATCCCTCACACAGATTTGGTCAATTTTATAACATAATCCCTCTTGGCAAATATAATCAGAAAGCCTTTGTTAAATCAATAAAACATGTATTTTGCCCTTGTCTTGTTTTTTTTTTAGTGTGCATGATGATTAATTAGAGTGTGGAGAGTGTAAACATGGTCAGTAGTGAGGTGATTTGGTAAAAAGCCAATTTGCCCTTTAGTCAGGGCATTGTGCACCATAAGGAAGCCCAGCATCCAGTCATTGATAATGCTGCAAAAAACCTTCCCTGGGTTACTGTTCACATAAATGCCTCGGTAATTGTTAGTGTCTAATTTATTTCCACTCTTATGTACTGGGGAAATAAGCCCCAGGCGCCAGAGATCAGGAAAGAAGCCTGACTGAAGAGTGAGACTGAACTGGCGCAGGGCCTGTCTCAACTCACGGCTGCTGTGTTTCAGCATCTGTCTGTTTATGTGTCGGTTTATGTGCTTTGATTTCTAGTTTTGTATTATTGTTCCATGACTTTTGCTAATTTCATTGTAAAAACGTTTTGAATTTCTTTCTTTCCATAAGTTTCTTTCTATATTTTTCTTTATAGAATGTTTAAGTGTTTCTTATGATGTTTCTGATCAGTATGTTTTTTCTTCTCATGTCTTATCTGTTAGTGTTCTCCTATTGTTTATACATCATTTTATATCCACCCTGTGTTTTGTTCTTTCTGACATTTTTGCAGTCTTTGCAGTTTGACATTTTTATTATTTCATGTCATTATCAGGGTTCATGCTCTCTTACTGTTGGTTTTATATGTACATTTAGCTTAGATTGATTTTATATTAGGGTCTCTGGTCTGACAATGAGTGCACAAATGAAGCAGGGGCCCATGTTAGTGATAGTGTGATCACTTCCAAGAGCTGAACAGTGTGTAATTAAAATCCAGCCTATTTTTTAGGCCTTTTCTCGAAAATTGCATATCCATAATAAAATGAGTATATCTCTGCAACCACAAGGTCTATTTGAATACTTTTGGTGTCATAGTAAAGGGAAAAAAATGAGGAATTGCTGAAATGTGTAAATTTCAGTATATCTGTTACTGGTGAAGAGTAAATGAAGATGACACACAGAAAAAAATTAATAAAATTAATATTCGCCTAAAAAAAAAATCATATTTTTGATGAGTGCCCTTTAGAATAATGCTGATGAACCTCAAACTCTCTATAAAATCATTGTACAACATGTGAACATTGTCTCTGCAGTGGTTGATTCTGATTAATTGAAGCAGGACAAAATGATTGAGATTTTACTACAAAATATCCAGGCGAACTTTCCAAAATGTCCATTTTTGGCACAGCTTGGAACCACCTGCTACTATAAACTATTGTTTAATCTTTATTTTCACACAATTTGGATAAACTAACTGAAAATAAATCTACTGGAACCGATTGGAAATAACTAAAATAGTGGATTCAGTCTCTCTGCGTACTGCTGCACTCTCAGAGCAGCTTCTGGGTGGGTTTGGCTTTCAGCCTCTATCTCTGCAGCGCAGTGGTCGATTCGAGTGAGGGGCGGCTCATTTTAACCAATAGAGAGAGATGAATGACGCTAGACCCAGGTCGATGTGATTGGCCGCACTGGCAGCCATGTGCCAGCCATGAACCAGTCAGATCAGCAGATCCACGTGCAGGCCAACGTGGGGTTGTATGCGCGCGCACCAGGCTTCCGTGTAGGGTCCTACATCCATGGTAGGGTCCTAGCGCCGTCGTGTTTCGGCCCGGCTAGTTCAGATGTACACACTAGGCAGAGTTCAACTGGAAATATTGTGGATTTACCCATAACACAACCTTTTCACGGCAAAACAGCAAAGGTAAGAGCAAATGTACGACCATGTTTTGGCCACGCAGTGTCTGTTTTTGCTCGACTTTGCTGGTTGTTGTCTTCTCCCTCTGCCGTGCTGCTGCTAGCTGCTGCTGCTAGCTGCTGTTGCTGGGGGAAGCCCCGATGTTTACGTTCAGATGAGAGGTCGCTGATGTGTTTTGCTTTATGTACAGTAGTATACGAGCCAGAAATGTGGCGACTGGGTCCACACAGAGGTGCTTTATGAAGTTTGATGTCTAGTTGTTTGTTTGAGTAGTGTTTGGGCTGTGTTTGGGTCATATAAACATGGTTTTTACACGTTGTAGCCCAGCTTCTGCTGTTTAATTTGACGTATAATATGACCATATTCTTTCATAATCAGTGCAGTGGGGGCTTTGTTATTGTTATGCATGTCTTCAAGTCACCCATATGGGGGACTCTGGATTACAACATATACAGATCTAAGGATCCGCACCAACTCTTTCCTCATGTTGTTCATATCCCAATCTTGAATGTGTGAGTGGCTGGAGGTGGTGGGTGGAGGGGCTAAGACGTGTGAAAAGGACTGCCCAAAGACGTGGCTGTTGTCAGCAGGCTCCACTACATCAGGCTCACATCCTGTTCTGGCATTTGAATCCATTAACAAGACAATAACCTGGGGCTGCTGATGTCAGATGTCTTTATTCATTGTAATAAGCCAACCCCATGTATGTGCAGATTATCCTATTATCACATTTGTAGTACATTTAAAGTTAAAAGAATGTATTATGTCAATGACAGGTCCCCACAAATGTAGAGTAATAGAAATGTGTTCGTGTAGGTGTGTGTGTGTGTGTGTGTGTGTGTGTGTGTGTGTGTGTGTGTGTGTGTGTGTGTGTGTATGTGTGTCAAACATATTCAAATCATTCCCTTTAGATTCACAGTGACCTTTAAGTCTTTTGAAAGAGCCAACTCCTTTTTAAAGAGAGTAAAGGTGCAGAGGCCTTTAGAAAACGATGTTTTAATCATAGTCTTTGCTTTAATCTCTATTATGAGATGGTAGTAGGTGCTGCTTATATGTGGAAGGCCAAAGCCTTACAGCATAATGTGTTATTTGATATGATTTTTGTATAATTTATTTCATGAATTATCCTTCTGACCTGGAATACAAACAAAAACAGGGTGATTACACCATACTGTAGGACTTCTGTGACATTCAGGTTGCAAACATGTTCCACAACTGCATAAAAACAGAGAATCACTGCTGCACTCTCTGTAATTATTATTGAAATCTCTCTTAATGGTTCAGATATTAAATTAACTGCTATTTACAGACATGGTGGGAATGGCGTAGCTGGCAAAAGGCCAGGCTGGCAAGTGTTGTGTTGCTTTGTTTTTATGCAGCTGGGGTCTGTGTATGTGTATCTGTACATCATGTGTTGTATGCATGCAGATGGATGTGTTCTTGTTTGTGTATTTGTATTCCTACCCCAGTGAACTGAGGTGTGAATGCAAAGTGCAAATTGGATTTTGAGCAAGTTTTATCAAGGTAATAATTGAAATCACTTACAGTGGCAGGTGAAGTAGACGTATCTTCATGAAGTAGAATCATGAAAATAAAATCACATCTATGCTCTCATATGCACGCCTTCCTGCACAATATCTTGATTTTCTATTTCCAAGTTCATAACAGCACAGTGAGATATTTTATTCATTCTCCTAAGTAGTCCACTGTGTCCTGATATTTTCCCCAGTTTTTTTTTTTTTCTTTGACCACTGGACAGAGTCATCTGGCCCCTGTGACTTTCACAGAACCTGGCACAGACCATAGATTGAAGTCATGCTCAGCTGGTCTCCTCTCTTACAGAATGTCATTGTTGTCATCAGCCGCTCCAAGGGTTCTCCTGTTAAAGGATCTAAATGCCAAATATTTTCAGATGTCCACACATCATTCCACTTTGATGTCACAAGGGGTATTGAAATAAAACACATCTTAATGTGATGTTTCTCCTCTGTATAAGTCATTTTACTAAAAGACAGATAAGTAATGTTATAATGGAAACTAGAAAAGTTCCTCACAGAAATGTGAATCAAACCCACAACCTTAAAGGGATAGTTCAACATTTTGGCAAATTGGCCCATTGCCATAATCCCTATAGTTTTAGGAGTAACTTTAATTGTCGGTGCAAGCTATTTTTAGAACGGCGGAGCAGAGCCGCAAGCTGCTCCGAGCTACGTTATGGAGGCTCATGGAATTTTATTGGTTTCCCTCATCAAACTCATCAAATACACAATCCAACAACAACAACAACTCTCGTGGACATGTTGTGACCTCCATTACTTCTTCAGGGTGGACTGGACTTTACTGTGACTCGGTATTGGAAAGTCCCAAGGCAGTTCAAGCACGCATGGGCAAGCTGGATAGCAATCTGGGTTAGAAACAAGAAAGGCATGCAAAGCAAGAGTCAAGATGGTTGCCTTCCTTGATACAGCTGTTTGTGAGTGAAGTGATGAAGTTTGACCTCAAGCTCATGTTTCTACTTGATTGGTGAGTAAACAGCTGTTAATGCTACATTGGTTAATGCACAAGTTGCTCTTCTAACACAATGTGAGCGGGACAACAAACAAACCATAAACTTAATTACACAATACAAAACAATGGGCTGGTAATAATTTGCATGAAGGGGAGGGGGTTGGAATGGCAAGTGCAAACTGTGCAGCACACCTGATTTAACTTCATTAGTATTTACCAGAGGTGTGGAAGCTGCAGGACTCCTGATAGATGCAGGTTTCCAGTGCAGCACTATGATGGATTGAGCAGCTGACGCATTGTTTCCAACAAAAGCTACTTCACTTGTCATCACTCTGTTGTGGAGCCAGGTGTGGCATGATAATCCATTTAGTATTTCATTTTTATTTATTTTTTTCAAGGCAGAGTGGTGAATTGATTGAAACATGTTGGTTGTGCACTTACCACAAATGCTGGACTCCTTCTCACATCTGCTTTCTACCACAATTATTCAAATGGCTCCATGGCTTTTCTATTGAACGTAGTCTGATCAACAGGCTGTGTTATGTCATTCAAGATCCATTATAGAGTTACATTTTTATCAAGCGTACACGTTGGATCTGTGTCAAAAAAGGGCAGCATTTATTTCAGATACTTTCACCTGCTTGTGTTTTTTATGACTATGGATGAAGCGGGAGTAATTGCTTGGACCATTAAAGTAATAAAAAGGTGATTTGGTAAATTAGGAACATCTATATTTCTTTTTTACCATCTGTGTGACAGAAGTCTGTGTGTGTACGTGTGTGTGTGTGTGTGCATATGTGTGTGTGTGTGAATAATTAATGGTCTGGAAGAGGAGGTCACAGGTAAGGACAGAAAAGGGAGACAGGTGACACCCTGATGACTTGACATTATGCAAAAGAGCATCCAGGAATTTCATTCACAAAATTTATTGCCACTCCATACCGCTGCCCATCTCTCCGTTTCCTTCCTGCCCCCCCCATCACCCAGCCCCACCTCCTACCATCCCCCACCCCTCCCTTCTTTTTCTTTTATCAACAAAATTGAGAGCTGCTTCTCAGAGCAAGAAATAAGAAGTCGGTCTCACTCCACTGGCCGAAGTAATAGAGAAATGACTGGAGCAACAGGCAAAGGTTATTTACAGCTTTTATTTATTTATTTGTTTAGACGTTATCTGGTGCCAAGGCTGAGGAAGGGGAGAAAAGCAATATTCATTTTTTTAATGGGGCTGCCCTCCACAGATAATGTCCCAGTGTTATTTCCTTTCTCCTGGTTTTCTCATGCAACAAAGTGTGCCGCGAATGCAAAGCACCGCTCTTGTTCTTTCAACCAAACAAAAAGGAAACTATTCTCCATGAGAAACTAAACTATTATATACAAGGAACCACATATTCTAGTTTAACAGATTGTTAGGTTGTATGGATCCATGTTGCTTTGACACTATTCTGTTATACCTTAATACATACTTTGCCAGGATGTGGAATTCTGTAGGCTTAAAAGAAATGTGTCTGACCAATGACCACAAGATCTGTTTTATCAAATGTGATAATTGCCAATACAATACAATGTTCAGTCGTGCTTTACACGGACGAAAACGGACGAAAACTAGCCTTGTTGGCTAACTCTGGCCCACTTACAGTTTTCTTTTAACTCTGTTGATTAGTGGTGCACTGTCCCTATGAAATAAACTAATAAATGAAAATGAAATGAAAAATATAAAGACAGAGACAAGAGGTAAGGATATGTCCTCTTTGGCATGCCAAATTGAGAGCCGACCAGACTCTACCAGAGTCTACAATGACTCGCTATAGCAAAGTATTCTGGCAAGGTCAAGGTTATAGCAGGTCAGGCTAACTTCAGTAGAAGAAGAGAAGGAAATCAAAGAAAAGAAACTGAAGTCACGTTCGGCAGATAATCCTGCAGAGAAGTTAGTGTAAAAGGCCATGGTTAATGGACCCAAATGCAGCACAACAGGAATAAAAGGCCATTTTATGAGCTTTATTGAAAACGGTCAAAACTCATGGTCAAGGACTGAAGGTTGTAGCTGAGGCAGAGATGAGGAGAGGTGGTCAGAGGCAAGTAGAGTCAAAAACCAGGGAATAATTTTCAGAATGAGTGCTGGATGGTCTGGCATGGAAGTGAGGAGAACCTGGCCAAGTGTGTGTGGACTGGGATTGCTTATATGCCGGCTTGATTAGAGAGGAGGTGCAGGTGGGAACAACAACAGTTTGAGACGATGAGGCTGATGAGGTCTGGCAGGATGGAGAACAGAGGCGGGGCAAGAGGAACCTTCACAGCAGCAGGTAAGACCAGGCAGAGCAGACTGTGACAGTTTGATGTTGAACTCTAATGTTATGCAAAGTTCTTGGGTAACAACTAGCAGCTGTTCATACGAGCAAACTTGCAAAAACTTAGCTATTGCACCTTTAAAAACTGCTGACTGGCTTTAAACGAGAAATGACAGCGTTTGTCTTTGGTACTCCCCCACCAAGTCCCTTGTGGAAATATGTTGTCAAAACAAGATGGACTGAATAATGCCAGGTTGATTCGGCATGCAGGCTGCACCCAGCTAACACATCCATTCATCCAACTCCCTTTAGCACTGCCTTTCACTCATTTTCCCCATTCCTTTTTGATCTGGCTTTTTTGTTCCACTTGTTTTCTCTCACTTATAACATCTCTTTATTTTATTCATGCTTTTTTTTCCAATTTTTTTTATGCTCTGTCCTTTTCAATTGAATTTCATTAATTTCACATCTGTGGATAAGTAAAACGTTGAAAAAGAAATATTAACAGTTTACATAGAAAAGGTTATCTATAACAACAGCAGGATTGATAATCCAAGTAATCTACTGAAAAGGTAATACATGCAGATGCACTGAATGGAAACATGTTAACAAAAAGAATATATTAAAAATTCTGAGTTTCCTTAGTTAGTCTCCACATTCACCATTATACCAAAATGTTGACCAGGGCACAGCTAAAAAAAAATCCATCTAGTATAACTGTTCTATACAATTCAGTCCTGAAATATAGAGCTTTCAACCTTGGACAATTTGTTAAAAACATAATTGGTAAGGTACAAACTTTTTTTCTTTGAAATTTTGTATTTGCTCTTGTCACCTCAGGCTCTTACAGTAGGTGACAGTTAATGTTAGGACACACACACACACATACATGATATGATATATAGGATGTTGGGGACCAATGGGATAAAACTGGAGCAGCAACTGCCTCTCACTTGTTAACGCCCTGTGTTGTCCAAGTGCAAACATTTCTCTCAGTAAAACGTCCATAATAAACAACAACTTGAAAAATAAAGCTGACACAATTAACCATGCTCTTCTGTTCCAAGATGTTTCGACACAATGGGAGGCAATGAGAACAAGTGGTGGCATCCCACTGTTCAGACGTTGTTTTGATCAATACACTTGATCTGTTGGATTTCAGTGCTCACTTGCCAGCAAGCGTTTTCATCTCCTGACCTGAGCAACGACATATATGAATGATTTCATCTCCACAAAAAGTATGCAATATTAGGTACTTGTTAAATCTCAAGTCATACAGGGAAAAGCTCCCATAGTCCCTGCGTTCAGAGGAAAGATGAAACAAGCAGATGAAAGAAACACAAATGGACAAAAGAGAGAGAGAACAATTATATGCCCCCTGTTAATCTGCCAAAACAGAAAAATAGGAAGGTTTAAAAGACTACGCCGGCAGTACAGGCTTAGCCTCGCACCTCATACAGACGGCTAATGATTTGTTTGAAAGCCAGCTCACTGCTCCTGGGTGGGAGGCATGAATAGAAAACAGTGAAGCAAACAAGCCCAGCCAGGTGTGCACGTTGCTACAGGCAGTGAGATGGGAACAGAGCTACAGAGCCAGCCAGCCAGCATGGCATTCAGAAAGGTGTGAGAGGTGCCCTTCTCTGCCTCTAATGCATCCGGGGGTGCGTGATTGATTTTTTGCGCAGGAGCGGGTGTCTTAATGTCCTAATGCATTGCTCTGTCACAGAGGGCTGCTTTGGCAAGCTGCCCTTTCCACAGACTGATCTGCCGCTCGATTGGATGAGACCAAGGTAAATAAATAAAGAGGGAGGCCGAGACGGGAGGGCTGGAGGAGGAGAGGGATGGGCAACAAGCATGATTACACCACCGGATCAACATAAACATGTAGCCTACACACACACACACACACACACACACACACACACACTGTGCCCTTACAGAACACACTCAAGCAGTCGTCAAATACACACAGAGAAGATTATTTCACAACTATGTTTGTTGTTTTCTTTACTGGATATTGATTTGACAAGCAAAGGCCCAGTTCATTTCAGGCCACAGGCTGCTGCTGTTGTTCTGTTCCAAGATAACACCAAAATCAATATATTCTTTGTTTGACAGCATTTTCATGTGCTTTTATTTTGGTGACAACAGGCCCCAGTGGTTGTTCATATGCATCGGATGTGCCATTGTAAATCCCTTTTTTGAATGGTGTGGAGGAGAAAAGGAGTGAAGGCCACTGGGGCAATGGCCACACAAGTGTTTACCTGAAATAAGATGGGAAGGTTCATTTCTCCTCTGCAAATGCCAGTGTTGATATTTCAACCTCCACTTGCAACTGACTGACAATCTTTCAAGTTCATTCGTATTCGGTTGCATCATCCTTGGACTGGGTCTAAATATGACTATTTGCATCCCCAGTCTGCAGAAAGTAACAACATATTCCACGGAACATGTCAAACCTGAAAGAAAAGGTTATGGTGAATCAAAGCTGTGAGATGTGAGATGTTTAAAGTAACCTGGGCTTGTTCCAAGAGAGGGATGTTGCTCTTTTCGTTTTTATGCGTTGCATCACATCTTTGAGCAGTACAAATTAAATTCCATTCACCTTAATTTTATTGGGGTCGCAGCAAACATCCCTGGGCAAATAAAAGCAATGCTATCTGCAGGGGCTGGGTCAAGTAAGAAATTTTAATTAATTCAGTTTTTTGGGCAAATTGGGTGAATTGACCCTTGAAGACCTTTTGGGTTCTCTCCGACAACAAATATGTCTCCCTCTCAACCATCTTTAACTAAGGAGTTTTAGTTCCAGATGCCCCGAACAAACACTGCAGGAATAAACAACTGAAAAATGTCAGTAGGGAACATTTTCAGATACACGTTCAGTGTGAATGTGTCCTGTGATAAATAAAGTAATAATAAAATAACATAAATAAAAGCGTAATCCACATAGTGGCATGTTTCCCCTGGATTAAACCCTCTATTCAGCAGCTGAAAAGGTGGATGGAGCCTTGTAGAGCTATCACTCTCATTATTCAGCTCTTGCTTACTGTAATGTGACTACACTATTAATATAAATGAGCACCACTCAAGTCTTACTGTTTATGGGCTTTCATTAGCAGCTTTTACTCCCATGGCTTCTAATGAGAAATTATAGTAAGAAAAAAAGTATCAGTCATATCCAAGTGGGCAAATTGTTCATTATTTCCCCCTTCTGTCTGATCGATGTCGGCTGTGTCAGACAAAAAGATTACAGTTTTCATAAATATGCCATAGCCGCAAGTTTTTACAGTACATACTGTAGTTTGACTTTTGGAGGTTTCATGATTTCCCCTCCCCCCATATTGGAGGGGGATCATATCAGCAACAACAAAGCAATAATATGCATGAAAAGGCTATGATATATGACACGTCTGCAGACTGCAGAATCTGGTATCCTTACGCTGGCAGCCAAGTCCTGCAAGTGCCAATTTCTGTCTCCAGAGAAATAACTCTTCAAGAAGAGCATTTTTGTTGCCAAAAAAATTGTAATTTGCGGCTTCAATGGAGTGTTAAAATGTAATGACCAGAGGTGGAGCAGAGCGGAGGGGAAAATAAAAGGAAGACTTGGGAATTAGCCTGGATCAAAGGAGCCTTTGTGCACTCCCTTGCCCCTCCCATCTCACAAATAAACAATAAATATGAGGAGTAATTGGTTGGGAATTGTCTGCACAGACACACACAGATGCACACACTAGGTACCAGATCTACTTTAAAAAAATTGAGGCACTTTTTGCATCATCTTTGTTTAAACCACTAATTTGTTTTTGTACATGGAAAACAAATCTAAGTAACATGAACTTACTTAGAAAAATGTAAGTCAGTCTTTGTATGAGTTACTTTGTTTTCTTTGTTAAATTTGAATAAGAAATTAGATAAATAACACACACAATCACATTCACAGAGGCTTCTTTAGAGTGGCCAATCGACCTAAGGTTCTTGTTTTTAGACTGCTGACGTACTCTGAGAGAACCCACTCAAAAAATGTAAGTTCCTTCCAGAAAGGCCCGTGTCCTGTGAATCGAACCTCAAACCTTCTTGCTGGAAGGTGAGAATGCTAAGCACCACATCACTACCCATAACAGCAGCAGTGCAGTGTTTGGTGTTGAATGGGAAAGCATATTGATCACAAGGTTTAGTTTGAGATTATGAACATCAGAAGATTACTTTGTTATTCTTGTTGAGAAAAATAATGTTTTGTTTCTAACAAACACAAATTGATTCAAAACTAGACTTATTTGTGTAAACATACAAACATGGAATAATGTTAAAGGGATACTTTTTTTTTTTCGTGACTTGCCTCACTCCCGAGTCCATGACCAGCAGATAGACACCATCCTTTCGACTGTGCGTGCAGTAACAAGGGAGATAGAGCCATATCGCCCGTAATAAGCTCAAACGCTGGAAGTGCATAGGAGTGTTAGCCTGCCTCCACCTTAAGTCATCAGAGACGCTCTTCAGCAACTCTAAACGGAAACCAGCGGGCCGATCTTCATCTCAGAGCAGACAAAACTCTCCGGTAAGGCATCTTGAGCAGTCAAATGCCGGTAACGGGACGAGATCGGTCAAAACGGAGGGTTCAAGCAAAGACGGTTTATTTTGGTTCAAGCTAGCTACATCGAGGGTAGGTTAGCTTCCTATTTCAAAGTAAAAGCACAAATTCTACCGTCATGGTTTTCTGTATGTAAAGGGCAACGGGTGTTTTATTTTGTGAAAGTAACCGGAAGTGCGTTGGTCACAACGGCTAGCTTGAGTAGCGCCGAATTCATCCGAACAAAACAGCTGGTAGGCTATTTAGACAAATTAACGACACACTGCTGATCTAAACGGCTACTTTCTTGCCTAAAAATGTTTGAAATGTTGATAAAGTGATATATTTACAGAGTTTAGAGCTAAAATGAAATCAGCTTCTGACTGCTGATTTCAGCTAAGGTAGGAGGCAGGCTAACACTACCTACAGTATGCACTTCCAGCGTTTGAGCTTAGCTAATTACGGGCGATACGGCTCTATCTCCCTTGTTAGCCTACTGCACGCACAGTCGAAAGGATGGTGTCTATCTGCTTGTCATGGACTCGGGAGTGAGGCAAGATAGCCTACAAAAAACATGTTGGCGTATCCCTTTAAATTTACCCCCACCATGCCCTTTTTCTGTAAACTCAGTTGTGCTTATGCTAACCATAGTCAGGAGGTTTTTTATTAGGAAACACACACACGCTCACTCCACTGCTCCCACTGGCACTGGAGGAAAACCAATATAACATTTGAGTGCAAATGGCAAACTCTCACCACAGGAAATGTAAACTGTAGGGCGCTGGGTCCTCACTGCTGTGATGCTGAAGTGAGCACTGAACTCTCAACCCACAATCATGGCGCGCTCCTGGCTCCTCCGCTCACTTGGTCTGTCTCTTCGCCTTGTTTTCTTCCCCCTACCCCCTGTTTTCTCTGTGCAGCAACAGTCAGGTGAAAACAGTCAGTCAGGTAAAAAAAAAAAAAAAAGGGTTTGCTTGTTTGCATTCCTCCACAAAACCCCAGAGAGGAGCTTGTGCGCCTTTCACTTGACAATTGCCGCTGTTTGCTTTACGTGCCAGTGCGACGGTAGCTTTGCACCAAAGTGGCTCGTAAGTGCTGCTTTTGTACTGCAATGGATGGTATGAGAAAATGCTGACAAGAAGCACCGTGCATCTGTGCATGCATGCATTTGTGTCTGAAAGTGATTTACTCCTCCCTCGTGCTTCAAACACATTACAGACCCTGTCTTTTCTCTGTCAGAATGTAGCTGCCAAAGAAAAGCCTTACCAATTTTGCAATAACAAGTGCCAGTGGTTGTGGTGGTTATACAGCTTTTCCCAGATCTGTAGCCTGACATTAATGCCTTTTATATAGGGCTTAGAGTGCACTCCATAGCCCTCTTATCCTCACCGTGCTGGAAGCAGGGTTGAAAAAGGTTACTTTCAAGATGAAAACATCAGCCATTTTACATTATCAGCCCATTTGAAAGTAAACTGAATTTACTGGCAAAGCCACATTTAGCAATCTGGTCTCTGTCAGCTTCTGTAGATCTCATCTAATATTACATTCCTCATTTGTGTCTTATTTATTTACAGTGTGTGTGGATTTTTTTATTTTTTCCATACGCTAAATGTTACAAGGTTAGAATTAATGGTAAATGTAGAGGATTACAATGAACACAATCACATTAATTTAATCCTGCTGCTTGTAATCCATTTATGTTAATTGGCTTCACATCACAGGTCCTGTTTTAATTAAGAGGTAATAATGACATTGGCTTCTAATCCTTGTCACATTGTACTTTCAAATAGCGCTTTTGAATTTGTTTTGACCTCTCGCAGATGGATGCAGTTGAACTCATCATACTTGCACACAGTCGTCATGTAAGATAAAATAAACTCAATTAAATACATCCAATTGGCAAAAGTGTGTGAATGTCCACTTAAACTTTGTGGACACCAAATCATTATGACTATATATGCAAATGTGGCAGGGCCATATTCACTCACTACGCGGCCCCTGGGGTAAAACGTGCCGCTCATACATTTATTGATTGATAGTGTAGATAGATAGAGTGATATCGGCAACTACTGATCAACAGCTCTTTGTTCTGTGTTGTGATTTTAAATAAAATTGGAAATCTGTGTGCAGGTGCTTTTAATCTATGCTGATTTCTAGTAGCCTAGCACCTGCATATGATCAGCATGTCGTGTGAAAATAAAGTAGTATGCCATAAATTACATTACGTCAATCTAAATGCTACAACACGAGCATGGAGCCTCAGGGGTCACCTGGGGGTCTTGGGAGTTGACTGCTTCTGACGTCTATCCGCTGGTCCAGCCCGACCCTGGTCCGAGGGGGTGGGTCGACAGGTTTTCATAATTCTCAGGCTCGAACCTGAATCAAGCTGGACTTTTTTTTTTTTTTTTTAAACCTCCCCTCCTATAACAACCTGTGGGCTGTTAATGTTGCAGACATTAAACTAGTTTAATTGGATGTTTCAGTGTGGTATTTAGCTTTATTCATTATATTTTGATTGAAAGGATTGAGTTAAAGGTATACTTCACCCAAAATCGATAATTCACCAATTTTCTACTCACCGTCATGCCAAGGAAGGGTTGCTGACATGAAAAAGTTGCTTGGAAAAAAATAATTTGATCTCTGTTTTTAGCCTTGTTGTAGTAGTAGCTCCCGTTAAAGTGTCGCCGTTTAATTTGGTTTACGTTTAAACACAAACACATCTTTCATATTGGCAGGTTAAAAAAAAAAAAAAACCCAAGCCCCATGTCCAAGGTAATGCTGTGGGCTTTCCGGCCCCTTGGGCTTCGGGCTCCAGTGCAGGGCTCTAGTTGGCGCTCCTCTGGGATTGGTTGGTAAAGCCTGGCTCATGGTCACTGTACCTGTTCATCCCACAAGCGTTGGATGGGGATCAGGTCAGGGCTTTGTATCCGTCAGCAAAGTTGTACCTCACTCTACTTGAAAAGATGCATGTCTTGCACATGTCTTTGTACAAAGGGGCATCTCCATGCTGAAACGGCAAAAGCTTCATGCTTTTGACATTGCCAGCCGACCAAGACTTGCGCTCTATCAGCTGAGCCCTACGGCCCTGAGCGATGTCAGCTTTGGTTGTACTGTTGTTGTTGGGATCTTGCTGATAAGTGAGTCGTGAACCCCCCCCCGGCTATCACAGCAACAGCACTCTTTGCTGCTTCCGCGCGTCTACTCGGTGGCTGTCTGGTTGAAGTGGTAATGGCCGAAAATGGAGGTCAGATCACAAAGGGTCATTATCTGCGAAGGCGCGTTCGATGATGATCTCTGCAGCTGTTCTTTGTGGGTCACTGCAGACGGCTGTTCAATTTGTCAGTCAGAGAGGAATAAGTCAGCTCCTCCCTGCAGTTAAGACTCATCTACAATATGAACACCCACACATGGGTAAATGTCATCACACAGGCTGAATGCACAAATGAAAATACAGACTAAAAACAAAACCCCATCAGTAAACACTCCCTGACGATGATGTCCACTCCTTAGGTACACATCGTGACATTTTTTAACATTTCTGACATTAAGACGTAAGTGCTTGTTGAATGCCAACTCCCTGCTCATCGGAATTTCACATAGCAGAGTGTGATTCAGGAGGAAACCAGGCAAGGTCGGATGAAAGAAGAAAAGCGTGAGCAGGAAGAAACTATAGGGAGTGCATAATCACCAGCAACACACTGTATCTGTTTCTACATCTTCATCAGGCCAGCCACTAATTAAGACTAATTAGTAGGCACTGGGGAAACAGGCAGGCTCAAAAAACTTAATTAATGTGAGGACCCATGATGTCTGCGCATAACAACTTCCTCAGCACCTGCTTAGCACGAGACAGCACATTAACCTACCACTGCTCACAGGTCTCCAGACAGTCCACAGACTTCCAGCAGAATCTTAAACTTGCTGTTGCAACCTTTGATTAGCAGCAGCGAGATCCGAGCTGCTTGTGCCACAGCCAAATTGATTAGTTGATAAATTGCTCTTGCTCTATCTGCAGGCTCGCTCCATCCGTAATAATGACCTCAAGTCATTAGGAGCGAAAACGCCTCTGTAGCATGCGGTCATGTATCAAAGAGATTATCAAAGAAACCTTTTGCTTTCTTTTTTTATATATATTGCTCCTGCATGAAAAAAACAAACATTTTCTTTGCCGTGGTTGTCTCTCTTGTTTTTGGCTTTGTTCACCAGCATGATGAATAAATAAGGTATGGAGGTGTCAGCAGAAAGTGTGTTTAGTAAAACTATGTTAAGCAAAGGGAGAAACGCTGTCAATACTAATTGACCTTCAATGTTTCGTATTTTTTACTATTTTAGATCATGTGTGATTCAGACCATGAACAATGTATGCAAGTATAATTACATCAAACCAAATGCTGAACTTTCCCTTCAATATAATTTAGTATGAAGAATGATATTTGAAGTGTTGATATACATAAACATATCTGTAGTTTTAGGGGCCATGTCCACCAAACACGCTTTTAGCGCTGAGCCGCTGACAGCGCTCTCTCTCTCGTCAGATTGTTGCTGTTGCTAGGTTACAAAACGAGTCCTCTGTCACTTCCGTATTCCTGCCTTGTTTAATGTCAACACTACAACGAAGCGTATTTATATACAATAGCATTAGTACCAGCTTTCAACACGGACCCGAGGTCGGCCTACCTTCAAAACAAGTGTGGGTCATGATAGAAACCGAGCCACGTCTCCATTTGTGTTGTTGTCGGTAACGTATGTCCCGCCCCTTCTTGGTTCTGATTGGTCAGTGTGGGACGAGCGCCGTGCTGTTCTAAAAGTTGGACAGATTTCAACTCAAAGCGCTCTGAGCACCGTGACAAAAAATAGTCAGTGCCGAGAGCGTCTCGTTATAGTTTTGGATTTTCTTACTCAGCTTCTCATTGGAGCTTTCATCACGACAGGTTGGTGTCAGCCAATCAGAGGAGAGGAGGGTTCAGGGGCTCTCTTCTGATTCGCTGACTGTTTTCTGAGCAATCAAATAAAAATGCAGTAGATTTCAGGTAAAAATTCAGAGCACTCAGTCCTGCGAGGTTGGTTGGTTGCTGAGACCGGTGAGGTTTGTTGTGACATCACAAAGTTACAGAATCTCCGATTGCACATTGCTCGATTTCTGTACATGGACTTTATGTATTTCTCTCTGTGGACGGGGTGATGATGCAAAGAGCAACAAACTTAAACCCACATGCAGTATTATCTAATTTAGGTCACCAGTCTCTGTCAAACCTTTCCTTGTAGTTTGTATCACTCCATCAAGTTCAGTATATTTAAACACTGATAAAAGTTCTGTCACTACAACATTTATAAAAGAATTAAACTTTGTCACCAATCCTCAGATGTTTAGCTGTGAGGTCTTGGTGGTGTCAAGTGAGGGGAAAGGCGAATCTCTCGGTGAGTTGACTGATGCAGTGGGAGCCAAGGTCAAGGAGAGGAGTACAAATTGACGGCATTGATGTTCCTCCCACTGTGTTATCTGGGCCTGACAGACTGCCGAGTCACAGGGAGGCAGCCCTCCTTTCAGCTCATTTAGGAAGATATTACACCAAGCCATGTCGAGAGGGCACCTGCTGAGCCAACCTTCCTCTGACACTAACAGGAGGGGAAAAATAAAAAATAAAAACATCCGTGAGGACCATCGGCTCTGGGAGTGCATTCTCCTCTTGTACAGTCTCAGGAAGGAAGGATCTTAAAAAATGTATGTTGAGATACGAAAAATGTGCATCAGGGGATTAGAAATGAATCAGAGCAATTAGGAAAAACTGACACTGAGAGCTGTGAGACGTCTCACCTGCTAAGTCGGAGGCTTTAACTTTAAAGGAGTTATTCAACATATTGGGAAATGGGATTATTCATGTTGGTATTACAAGTTATATGAGGGAGATCAATACCATTTTCATTTCTGTTGAAAATGAAACAGCTGGGAATCCATTACCCTAAGCAGCAAGACAGGTTGGAAACAGGTGGGAAACAGCTTACAGGTAAAATCATCTGCCTGCCAGCTCCTCTCAAGCTCTATAATTCATCTGATCTACAGTATGTTGTGTGTTTAATCCATACAAAACAAAGTGTTTCATGATCATTTGTAGATTAGTTGGGGTGATTCCATTTTTCATAGTAAACTAAGCTAAGTATTTAACACAACAGTGGCGTAAATCGTCTCATCTAAAGTGAATATTTCCCAGCAATGTCAATCCATACTTCTGTCTAAAACAGCTCACTCAAAAGGCACTCATTTCTGTTTGCATACAGTGAGCGCCAGAGGGTGCAATTAATGTCATCCATTAACCTTGTGGACTATGAACAAGTACTACAGCTCCCTTTAAAATAAATAAGTCTTTTAAAAATATATAATTGTCCTCCAGCAGAAAAAAATGAAATAAGTTCATATGAGGATGTTTTGAATTGCGGTTCGGACAATGTTACTTCAGCTGTACGGCTCTTTATCTGTATGAGGTCAGTCTGATCTATTCTTCTGCTTCTGGAAGATAAAAATCTGGTTATTATAAAAGCCGCTGTCTCATTTCATTTTGCACTTAAACATATAAAAGAAAAATTTAGAAACAAGTTAAACTACCAATCAACTTGTTTGTGCTGAACTTGTGAACCCTTTATTTTGCCGTACTGAGAGCTGAATTCGTTATCACAGCCTTATCTAGGGAGTTATATTGAGAGCTTGTAGAGTTTTTTTCCAAGGAAACAACAAACCTGACCTCCACATATGCTGTGTTGCTGTTTAATGTCAGTTTCGCCACTACATAATCCTTGCGGCAGCTTGCGACAGTATCAGTGTTTATAGCCCACTTTGGGAAGCAGCGTACGTGTGTGCTTGTGTGTCTGTGTGTGGGAGTGTAGCTGTCAGGCTATAGCAGCCGAGTTGATGTGATGACCTGGTGCCGGGCTGGTGGTGGTGGAGGTGGTGGTGGGAGGGGGTGGGTGGGTGAAAAGCATGAGCTTGCATGGTTTGATGGGGAGAGGAAGGGGAAGGGGTGGGGTGGCCCTGAAGCAAAAGAAACAGCAGCGGTGAGGTGGAGAGGTCGGTGTTATTAGATAGCTTTAGATGCAATGTGGCACACTCCGGCTTCTTGTTGAACACAGCAGAGGGCAGTGGGGACCTCGCAGGAGAACAGATGCTGGCCCGTGAATGACAAGGCTGCAAGCTTTAACAAACATAGGCTTGCTAAATAAGGGCAAAACAGGGACGGCTGGTGAGGGGGGAGGGCGGTGAGAGCCGGAGGTCAAACGTGCTCAGTGGAATGCTTAAAAAAAAGGGCCAGACTGCTTTCTTCTGACTGAATCAAAGGCCTTGGAATCACTGTGATTAAAGCAATCTCCAAAGCCCGAGCAGCAACGAGATGAGCCTGACGATGATGATGATGATCGCCACCCAGATCAGTGACACACAACTTCCCCTCTGTGTCAACTTGTTGCCCCGACGCCTAAGCCGCGATATCCCATAAAATGCTCATTTTGCAAATTGCTGTGATATCCCGGGCGGCCTATTTTCTTCCCAATCCCCTCTCGCGGCGCTCGTGGCAGCAGGTGACAGGTTTAAATAGGATTTGCATCTGAAACCTGCGGTAATGTGAGCGTGCTTCGCGCGAGGGAGGACGGCATGAAGATTGCAATGGAGGAAGGGGGTAGAAATGGAAGGCGCTGCATTTGACCTTGATAGCAGAGCGCAAAGCAGAAAGACAGCGGGGCGAGATTGAAAGAGAGATTTCAGAAGATAAAGATGAGGAGATTAAGGGAGGGACACAATCACGCTGTCTTGGAAACAATATACAAGGCAGGATATACAAGAATTCAAAAACTGATTTGAAAAATACAACCAGGGCGTTTTAATTGTGTAAGGCTTATTTCTTTGAGTGATACGTGCAAATATCATTGTAATTACATTTCATCATTTATCACATTAAGCCTGACAATTTAATTAGTCACTGAAACACAAACTACCTATTACTAAATTGTAAATTAAGCAAACTGACAATTGGAAATCCCCCAAAATAAGATTACGTTTTATCTTTGCAGCAGAAACACAAACAGACTCGTGGAGAGAAACTGTGCTAAATTATGTATAGTTTAAACTGTTCAATTGGATTGTTGAATGTTTGAATGTGATTTCAGGGCCATTTTGGTCCCATCTGCGGGCAAGGCAAGCCTGTGAGTGATATTACCTCACCCTGCCTGTTACTGTAGGACACACCGAGTAATGATAACAGTTCTGTAACCCTCTGAGAGCTTTTACATAAAGAAAGTGCTGTGACAGCTCCAGGTTTGGCCCAACAACAACAACAAAAAAGAATATGCGTCTCAGCTTTTACTTTCTTTTGGAGCAGTGGTGCGCAGACACTTGGGTTTGGGATTCTGAAGGGCTGCGAGATCATTAATGGGAAATAAAAGATAGAAGAAACACAACTAAGAACCTCCAGCTGTGCTTTCAGCTCTTTGTGGCTGCACTTTTTTCTTTTTGCTTTGGACCAAATACCCTCCCGTGCATGTTGCCTGTAGCTTCTGGTACCAGTGAGATAAAGACTGTATTCCAGGAGGTCCAATTTGAGTAGAGCAATGACTGTCAAGTCTTATCAGATGCCAAACACCACACAGCGGCTCATGAAACTATGGGTAATGATTTTACATATCAAGACAGCAGTAATCATTTTATCTCTGTCCATCAGTCAGTGAACAGTAGAAATACAAGGCTCGGATTACAAGGTAATATACCAGGGAATGTGAACCTGGTGTGGCAGATGTTTTATTGGACCTGAGCCTTGAAGTCTTGCAATTATTGTTTTACCAGATAACCATCTG
Source organism: Trachurus japonicus (assembly GCF_045865225.1). Classification (NCBI taxonomy): domain Eukaryota; kingdom Metazoa; phylum Chordata; class Actinopteri; order Carangiformes; family Carangidae; genus Trachurus; species Trachurus japonicus. Next base: position 10,979,707 of record NC_140925.1, read on the forward strand.
TTGTGTTACCACTGTAGTGTCAGTGGAGTGGTCCGATTCAAAAGAATGAGGGGGCTGCATTTTTGTCATGTGACATTGAGGTTGTTCTGGAGAAGCTTAAAGGAATAGTTCACCAAAAAATGAAATTCACTCATTGTTGACTCACCCTCATGCTGATGAAGGAGGAGTATTCAGGAGTATTCATCAGAATGAGGGTAAGTCACTAATGACTTTAGTACTAATGAAAATTTCATTTTTTGGTGAAGATTCCTTTAATGCCCAACCGTGTTTTGAACTAAATGCTGACAATTCCTAATTAGCACTAAACACAACATACAGCAAAGGATGTTTTGTCAGAATTGGCTCATAAACCGAAGTATAACATGGATCTGTGTGGCAGATTGTACTTCTATTCATCCAGTAGTTGTCCAGATGTTTCACTAAAACCAATAGTGATTAGCGGATCACCAAGTGTCGTTTTATCAGCCAATGGTCAACCCCATAACAATACACAGGCCAAAAATGGAGCATTCATAGAGCAGTTTCTCAGTCAAGTCAGGTCTGTTTTTATTTATATGTAGCCAATTCACTCCAGAAGTTAACTTTTCAAGAAACCTTCTCCTCTTGATCTTATTTACAGAGACCCAACAATTCCCACCACGAGTGAGCACATGGCTACAGCGGTGAGGAAAAAACTTCTTTTAAACTGGCTGAAACCACAAGCAGAACATTTTATCATTTTATTCTAATGACATCGATGGAACATTGAGGACTGAACTAAAAGAAGGGGAAGCATGGTTCGGTGGAAAACTAGTTCGCCTGGCAACAACACAAAAGTTTCTATCACCGGCTTAACACAGTGATCGTGAAGCAAAGTGAGGTTTCTGGCACAACTTCACATACATTCAAGGTGCACGCAGAACAAAAATTGTCCTGTCTTTTTTTATTTTTTTATTATTATTTTATTTTTATTTCATGCATTTCTTTTGCAGCCCAGCAGTGAGACACAACCCACTTGTCAGGATCAGTTAGTTTTTCAGGGTTTTAGTTGAGTTCCCTGTCTTTGTCTTGTCACCTCCTGTTTTATTTTGTAGTTCTTGTCTTACTCCTGTGTTCCTGTCCAATTTCCTGCTTTTGTGATTGTGTTCCCCACCCTAATGTATTCCACCTTGTCTCAGTGTCTCCCTCATGTATATAAGCTGTGCTCCACCATCTTTCTGTGCCAGATCGTCTTGAGTCCTTTTAAGCGGTTCAACCTTTGTATCTTCCTCTGAGTGTTTTCTGTGTTTGACCTAGTTTTGTGGTTTCTCTGAGTTTTTGCCAACCAGATTTTGTACCTCTGCCTATTTGATCCCGATTTCCTGGTTTTGACCTTTTTCCGGATAAACGACCACTGAGCTTGCCTGAACCCTGACTCCTGCTCTGTGTCTGCCTGACCTGTGCTCTGATACCACTGTGCTATAGCGATGTTTCACATCAATCCATACCACGGTTGAGATGTTAATGACCAGACAAAAGTTGTGGACCGATCTAACGACATGTGGTTTCTTTGCTCACAGCTCTGAGACACACCAGCCTGACAGTCTGAGGTCAAACCGTTTGGGAACAACTGTAGTTTAAGGCTGTTTGTAATAAGCTCATTGTGAGAGACCCAAACCTCTGAGGCTTCTTCCTGTGTTTTTTCTTTCTCTGTCTCCCTCCTTTCTTCCTCCTCCTGCCTCTTTGTCCTCCATGACAGCACAGAGACAATGGTTCCCGTGTGCTGGCTGGGATCAGCGGTCGGCTCGTGTAATGGGGCCTGTCAGATGGTTCGTTTACAAAAAGGGCAAAATTCTGCATGGTGTCAACGGGCTGGTTTTCATCAGCAGAGCCTTTAACTTTGTTAGAGACCGGACTAATGAAGACCCAGTGGGAAAAGTGCCTCAGATTGTTTGATGGGTTGTTTATCTGTTTTTAAAAGCCAGGCAGGTCAAATACATCTGAGTTACCCATCACATTCAATCATTTTCGAAAATTTGGTGGCAGCAAAAAGTGGTGAAAAAATTACACCGGCCGCCTCATCAGTCACAAAGAAAGAAAGAAAAAAACATAAAGGAGAGAAAAACTTTTTCTTTTGTCACTTGCCAAATAGTGTGGGCCAGGTTAACAGTGTTTGTTTTTCCCCCTGTATTCTCACTGTTGGCGGAGGAAGATTGATCATACCTTCTCCCAAGGTCTGGCGTTGGCTCCCTTTAGCTAAATGCTGTATCATATTTTCACCATTGTCTGCCTGTGGCTGGCAGGTGAAATCACTACATCTCATGGTGTCTCCGCATGACACCTTCATCACTGAAAACCTCCTCTGTCCTTGAACATTGATCGCACCACAGGCTTAATCTAAACACTATATAGTTCCTGCCAGAAAACCTTTCAGCCTATTAACGTTTTAGCCCCCTTTGCCTTCGTGATCATTCTGTCTCTGACATTGTTTCTCCCCTTCGTTCTTCAGCATGTCTCGCGGAGTATTGGATATCAGTACGACTCAGTTTGGAAATGCATTTGATCATGAGGCTTTAGAGCATGTTGTTTAAAATACAAGACTCAAATAATGAAGAAAGAAAACTGTGCATCCATATTAGAGAGTGCTAAACTAGGGGTGAGTGATACAGTATAACAAATACACGTAATGTTTGGAATAAATGACGGTACTGTGAACAAGCATGAAATTGTTTTAAGCTGTCAGCATGAAATTTGCATTGGAGGGGGACGAATTGTTCTGTGTAAGGTTAAATGTATGGTGGCCCTAAGAGCTCAACACACAGCAATGTAAGAACAGATGTCAAATTGAGCTTGATTTGTGCATGCAAACTTAAAATTGTCCCAATGCAAACGAGATGCATTATAAAGGGTTAAATCATACATTTATTCATGACTTTAGAGATTTCAGAATATTGAGTAACATATGGTGTACCCTAGAAATATTGTGATTTTATATATGAGCCATGTTGTTCAGCCCCATGTTTAAAAATAAATAAATAAAAGCGGTTACAAGCCTCGGGAAGAGTCGGGCAAGATGGAGGAGCCAAGAGAGTAAGTGGCGGAGGGTGACGAGGCTTCTCCAGAGGGAACGTGTCTGTAAATCAGTCACTTAAAAAACAAATAACATCAAGCAAGTGCCAATAGCCTTGTCAGCAAAAGGAGCCATCATGGAGTCATTTTATATTCTGTACCTTTATATCTTTCACCTCCTCAATAAATAAGATACGGGTCGGCATTAAATTTGAGAGGAATGCACCTGAGTAATAAAAACGGCAGAGTTATGAATCAAAATACATTCATACAAGGAGGGTGGGAAGAGAAATGAGCGAGCCATGGGTGCAGACAGATTTAAAATTCACTGTTGCAGTGTAATGATAAAGCATGGCCATACCGTGGAAAAGCCTGGGCTCTCTCTCTCTCTGTGTGTGCACACGCTCAGATCAAGTATTTGTCAGACCTTGTTTTGTGGGCGTTTTGACTTATTCTCATTCCCTGTTATTTGCTCTTGCTCGACAACAGCTGTGGTCCACGTTTTCCGCCGGCCGAATTATGCTGAGCCCAGCAGGAAAGTAATGACAGCACTGCGAACCAATAAGGAGCTCAGAATAAGGGTGCTTACAGAATAACTATTTTAGCTTCGAAATCCATAGTGTGTGTGTGTGTGTGTGTGGAACAAGATGAGTAACTGGATGGAGGAGAAGGAGAAGGAGCAGGGTGTTAAGAGAGCAAGAGATGGGAAAAGAGGGAGATTTTTCTTTCTGTTGGACAAAACAGTCTCTGAGCTCCTTCTCCACTGAGGGCTGTGTTGCCCAAAAGCTGCCAAAGTAATCCAAGGCTAGTGGAACGGGTGATTTGTAAATGGTGCCCTTTACAAATCGGTTTAGACCTGCTATTTTATATATATATATATATATAGAGAGAGAGAGAGAGATACAAGTTTGCACTAGTAGTGACTGTGGTTACCCTCCAATGCACATTCTCTCCCTGCATTCTCTTTTTTATTTTGCCTCTTTGCACAAAATTCAGATATATGCCTGTGTCTATGTGCATGGACTGTGCTGATGTCACTGCACCCCTAACTATACTTAACGCATTCAGTTAATATAGCTTGTGTTCCAGTTCATTAAAGTTTTCTCGCCCTCTTCCTCTCCCTGTTTCTCCGACTCTCTGGCTCTCTTTCCCTCCGTGGAGCAGAGGTCTGGTGAGATACAGCGTAAAGGGGGGATTAGTGTCTGCTTGGTTCATTTCAATGCCTCCAAAGAATCAGAGACTAATCCCGGCCTCAGCTGCCTGGATGCTCCTGCTCTGTTTGCACTCAAAGGTTGTGCCAGTGGGGCGCAAGTGTGCCACAGAGATGCCACAAAAACAGCCGAATAAGAAGCTTTGTCCTCACACATAGCGCTAATTTCTCCTCAATCCAGGTGTCCATGCCGCCTTGTGCTTCTGGGGCTTAAGCCAGTTTGGCATTAGGAGAGTTAAACCCCAGGAACATGGCTGTGAAATACACTCAAAAGCTCAGAGTTCATTTCACAATCACCAGACGCTGTTAATTTGCAAGTACAGCAATGTAAGAGCATGGGGGAGAACGGGGTAAAATGGGATGCAGGGTTAGTTGATACATGTGGTAAGAACCACATGGGCAAAGTGGTTTATCTCCAAAAAAACATTTTTCACTCTCGAAAGTGAATTGCATTGCACAGCCACGGAAAACAAGGCCGGCCACAGTAAGGTGTCTTTTGGATGTTTGTTTGGATGTCTTTCAAGAAGTACGGCTGGGAAGTAAGGGAGAGAGAGAGAAAGTGTGTATTTTTTCGACAACATATGCGCACTTTTAAAATCACAAATTAACAGTGGGAATGGAAATGCCACTGCAAAGTAATTCTACACTTTTAGTAACACAAATTAGATGGCATGTAAGTAAAAGTTGAGGAGAAAGTGCCATTTTGCTTTGACGTAATTCCGAGCGACTCAGGCTGCTTGGATCCTACCCAAATTCCCGAGTCGGAATCCCAAGTTCAACGGCCGTTCTATTGCACTTTTCTGACTCGGAGGTCGGATTTTTCCGAGTTCCGAGTGCAATCGAATGCAGCATATTAAAGTCAATAAGGTACCTGTGGGGTAAGTTGAGCCACCTGCCCTGTACATTAAATGACTGTATTTTGGCTGTAGCATATATGTCCAAATGATTCAATCAAGATTCTGGATGTTTATGATTACAGTAAGTATGTTCCTGAAAACAGGAAAAGTTGTTCATGGTGAACCAAGCTTTACTTTCAAAGAGAAGGATGAAGGATTCTTCCCAAGATAATTGCAAAACTCCCCAAAGCTCTCTGAGTCGGTGGCTCAGGAGGAAGTCCCAGCAGTTTGTGTTCACCTGCAATCTGGACAGGTGGAATATTGAGAAAAAGGGGACGTGGGAGATGGATGGAAGGAAAGAAGGGGGTTGGATCAACTTAGCCCCCTCCTATGCTCAACTTACCCCATACATGGGGTAAATTGAGCCACAAGACCACTTTTATGGAACATGTTATATTTTCATACAGTTATGTTTACACTCATTCTGTTTGTTTGTGTGGATGCACGACAACATCCTCATTAGTTTGTAACAAAACTATAATTGTGATTGATGTAGTGATCCTGAATAGTGAATGAAAAGTGACTCATCTTACCCCACTCTCCCCTATAAATATGGTAATTATTCTCCATGCAAAATCTAAATTATCTAACCTCCTAAACTAAAAGCTTTTTTTCCTTAATTAAGGCACAGTCAATACTTGTGACCTTGCAGGATCAGTCAGTGTTGGTGTGAATTTTTATTTTTTTAAATTTTTTTTTAGGGATGGATAAAAAGCCAGCAAAAGTGAGGAGGAAGAGGAGTCTGTGCAGCAAAAGAAGGGCAACCGTTCCCAGCCACTTTTGTTAGACCTTGATGTAAAAGGTCACGAGGTCGGTAAGATGTGAAGGAGAATTGATAAAGACATAACCCATGACATTTCATTTAACCTGAACACGCTGTTTTTGTGCCTAAACCAAACCAAACCATACCAAACCACAGCTTTGTCACATCATAAAACACATTTATTTTTTCCTCAGCTGTGATTTGCAACGCCTCTGACAGGTACAGAGGAATGATGTGGGTCCTGCTGATGGGCGTGTCAGATCATAAACCTCTTCCATGTATCTCTCTAAAGGGCAAGGACAAAACGACATATTTTGACATTAAATTTGGCACAGCAGAAATGTCAGCAGTGGATATCACAAAACTTAGCCAATTTAAACCAAACTATTCTACTATTCTAGTTTCAGATGTTGAGCCTGCAGAACTTTTTATTTAAAAAAAAAAAAAATCATAAATCATAATAATTCTGGTGAATTTCTTGCTTGGAGCTTTCTTTGTCACATCCACATCTGTGTACAGTTATTGTGACATCCTGCCCTCCACACCTTGTGACAATGTAAAATCTGTGGTGTTGCACAGAGGCCAACAAAAGTAGTCCTTGACAACACAATGTTGTGGTAACACTGTGAGTGTGTGTGAATGTGCACATGTCAGCGTGTGCAAGTTTGTTTTTCCGCAAACACTTGTTGGCACGGCTAGGTTAAAGAGGAACTATGCAGGATTTGTGTCTTACATGCTACATTTTTAACTTAAACAGCTTTGGAGTAATTGTGATGGTTTAATAAATGGCTTAACTTGTCATGAGGGAATATGGAGGCTCTCTGCCTTTCACGTGCGTGTCACTTATTGCATCTCTCTTGGCTGAAAAACAACTTTGCAAGATCAGGGCCACCATCCCGGTGTCCCAGCTCTCATCTCTGGGCACCGCGACACAAGCGTGCCCCGTAACCCGTAATCTCTTGTTTATGACAGATTAAACTACAGATATACATTGTAACATTGTAGATTATATATCAAGTTATCTACCAGTCTATTGATTGATTTCCCCCCAACTTCGTAAACAAATACACATGGCCAGGACGAGGGTTAGCAAAACAGAGGAAAAGCGACCGGACTTGCATAGTTCCTCCATGATTTTGTGGATAGATTTTGGGGGGAGGGCTCATCTCCCCCTGAACTTGTTCTACTTGTTTATTTATTCATTAATTTTCCTTCCTCCTCTTCAAACTAGAGTTTTTTTTTTAAAGAACTGTAGCTCCCCCAGCACTGTAAAGAAATCATGCAAACACACTAGGCATCACAGTTTTTGAGCAGCAGCCAGACACTAAAGGCCATAATTCACTGGCTGCTGGGATCCTGTTTAATGGGAGATCTGTTCACAATTTCAAATCATGTGTTTGCTGCACTCTTTTTCTGGTCTGGAAGTAAATATAGTTCACACTTGCTGATTGCATTTATTTTATTTATTTGTTTACCTCTGAAAGGGTGTGTAACAGCACTATATTTGATGTGTTTGTTATCCTTAAAAAAAGATATTTGTGGTGTTTAAGTACCAAAATCCAATTCAGATTTCAGATAAGCACTGAAATTGTGAAATCAAGTCTTGCAAGGGTGGATGGTGGGTGAATGTGGGCGGGGCTTGGAGCATAGCTGAGTGGGGCCTGCTTTGTTGTGACATCACAAAGTCCTGACAACTTGTTTTGAGGCTCAGTTTCTCAATACAAGTTGTGTGTATTTCTCTGTGGACTGAGGGACTTTAATACTTTCACAGTATTAATGTAGCACCCAGACTTACTTGAGAATAATAATAAGAAAAAACACCTTACACATAATGGTATATACCTTTAACGGCTCACTATAAAATGTCACAGCCATGACCTGTAAAACCTGCCTTGTGTCCATTAGCTCTACAGTTAGTGATTCTGAAAGGCACTTGTCTGAACCAACTGCTCCTCGTTTTGTAATCAGCGTCTGTGTGTGAAGCTTTCAGTCAGTGTAGCTGCCAGATTGTCTGTGCTCCCTTTAGGAGTTAGCGGTCCAGCCAATTCCTGCCTGCAGTTACCTGCATGTTATCAGCTACCTGCATGTTTGGACCACCTGCCTGCCCTTTGACTGTCTGTTGCCTGCTGTTGCTCCTTTGGTTCTGTTTGCCTGTTTGGACTCAGCCATCCAGCCTGCTGCTGAGACCATGTCTATGTTGGAGTCCAGACAATGCTACTTCACATATAGAGCAATATTCTGAAACAGTGAAAATATCTAGAGGCTTTTATTTCACTTATAAGAAGGATTTGAAAACACAGTGTCTGACATATTACACGTTGTTATGCTGGCCCTATGTTGCTCTTCATAAATCCAGTGGACACAAAAAATATTGCTATTTATTTTTGACTGATTTCATCTTCAACTCTAGGAAAAACAATCTGTCTTATCAACTGTTAAATATCTGACTCATCTTTTACTTAATGCGTCTGCTGTTTGCTGCTGGACAGGTGGTGTAGTAGGTACAGTGGGATTATTAAAACTTCCTCACTGGAAACAGCTGTCTGCTCCAGCTGGAGACAAAGGATCAGAGTTTTTGGAGATTGAGACAATAGGGTCAGAATATCTCTGCATCTGCTGCTTGAGTTAGACCCTTCTTTTTTAAAATCTTAAAATCTGTCTTGTGTAAACCTGCCAACCTCATAAAATACAATACTAAATGGTGGAATTCCTTTTTATATATTTGTTTTACAGTCTTCAACCAAAGACTTTATTGTGTGTCTTTTCTCAGCTCTGTTAGAAAAATATCATCAAGAAAAAAAAACGCAAACAAGAAAACACATCATCAATACTTCTGTGACAGTAAGGCAGATGTTCTAAATTTGCCTGAATTGTCACACTGTGCTTTTTTTAATTTATTTTTTTTACTGCAGTGCAGGAGGAGGAAGCTCTGGCAGAGACCATAGACATCAACTGGAGAGTGTGTGGGCCAGCGAATAGAATAGGATTTTGTGGACTAAATCTGGTTTGCCCTTAATGGTGATTAGCATTTGCTGTAGAAATAAAAAGCCAATTTATTCCCCAATGAAAATGACCTATATTTAAATTCATTCTGTAGCCTACTCTAGTTTGGGACACTCAAAGACTTAAAGGTATGCAGAAATAAAACAACGTCATTAAAAAATATTTGTCCAATAATTTGTTTTGCTTGTAGAAGTTTGACCCACATCTGTTATGGTGTTGTGTAATTGTGTAAAGTTAATGGACCCATAATACAGATAGAACACAGGAACAAAAAACCTGAAAATGGAATCCAAACAGAAAATCCAAAAACTTTGCAGAATAAGACACTGGGAAACTTTGTCTGTTACAAACATAGTAAAACAGGTGAAACACATTAAAGTGGGGACAGACCATCACAAAGGGACAAAGGATGTTAAAAAATAAATAAATAAATAAATATAACACCACAAAATTATGTCAAAATAAAACAGGAAGTCAGTCATTCCCAAACATTCAAATATTAAGTGTCCATAAGAGCAGACTTTTATTTTGAAAGAAATCTGCAGATAGCGCTGAACTACCGGATTTACGGAATGACGTCAGGCACTAGGACGGAGCAAACACGCGGCGCTGACGGAGCCGGTGGAAATCCGGGGTAATGAGCACACCTGAGCTTCATGCCACTTAAAATGATCCCACAAGGATGAACTGCTGAGCTGTTTTGGATTACGTTGTAATTTAGGAAGTTTATCATTTAACATTTAACCCATAAAGTAAAACATGAACTGTTTTTGTCAATGGAGGAGTGGGAGAACTAAAGCCATGTGGCCTCCTGTTAGCTGAAATGGCTACCAAACAACTCCCTGTGTATGAGGACATGGACTTCATGTGGATGAATGCAGCAGCTGTGGGTAAGCCAAGACCTGCTCTCACTACTGTTTAAATAGGCTACTACATGCAACTAACTTTGTTTTAAAACCTGATATCATTTCTGGGGACCTGGCTTTGACAGTTTGCTTAGCTTAGCAACAACAACAACAACAACAAAAGTAGCTTAGCTTAGCAGGGGCCTTAATACACATCTACCTTAAGGCTTGGCACATGGCAGTACAGGCTATAGCTGCTTATTTAATCCCCCAGGCCAGGTGAAATCAAACATTTATAGAATAATGAAATCAGGCATTACTCTGACTCTGCCTCACCCACCTAGAGCCAAAAAAAAAAAAAAGTGCAAAGTTGAGATCCATACTGAGGCAGAGGGCAGAGAAGCTCATCACTTCAAGGTTTCCAGAGAAGTGACTTGAATGCGCTCTATTCAATATCTCTTTTAATTAGCACCTCAATGGGCTTCCGTCACAACTAAATTTCTTTATGCCTGAACAGATCTTAATTTCAATGCATTTGACATTGCTGTGGCTGATTGTGTTCTGAATCAATTAAGATGTCGAACACCTTCGCAGGCAAGGTCACAACTATGTGGAATCTGCATCGACAATACAGGATTTCTAAAGCAGTTTGCCACTTTGGGAGCTAAATTACGAAATGGAAAAAGTCCATTCGCAGAAAGGGATTTAATAAATTGAGGGGGGGAAAAAAGCTGCAGCCAGTAATTTAATTGTTGTTTCATTCAAATGAAGCACTTGCTGTCCTCTGGGGTTGGCTGATTATCAAAGGGTCCTTTCACTCCCTTAGCTTTACAGCTCAATGTGCATCGGGCTAATGGGCTTCGGCCAGACAGTTATTGTATATTGGTAATGTATCTAGTTCAAGAAAAACCAACTGCATAACACACGCACACAACCATATACAGAGTCTGTGTCCTCGGAGAAATGCAATAGGCTATTTTGTAAATGTTTAGCTTGGTCTTACAAGCAAATGAGTTTCTCTCATCTAATTTCTTCCACATAAACAGTAAAGATAATTTGAGTCAGTCTTTAAATTAAGGAGCTAAGGGAGAAGAAATGATAATGAGGAACTCTGTGGTGTAATAGGGTTTCTGTCCTCTGACTTTCTGTGGTCCTTCCTCCCTCTGCTATTGTCTCCCACTCTCTGCGTCCCTCCCCTCCGACTCTCCAGCCCTCTCTTCCTCCATCCTTCTCGCTGCAGCCCTCTGATCATGTTTAATTCCCCCACCTGCTCTCCCCAGATTAACGTCTCCTTGTGTAATCCCATTAAGTGCCCTGTGTTTCCGTCTGGTACTCATTACTCCTCCACCACACCACGGTGGAGCCATGGAATTGACTCGGGGGCCCTGACATCCAGCGCCGCATGAGGCCGTCCTCGCTTCCGTCCTCCAGCAGACAACAGTCTGCAACCCCAGCTGCCCTCCACACCTCACCTTGCTCTGTCCTCACTGCACAGAAGTTGGCACACCCCAGTTAAATACAAGGGGAGATAGGAGATGCAAAAGCCTTGAAAAATTCAGGAGCACTGAATTTTCAACTCCTGCCATCATCAGGAGGAAGAGTAGTCCAATAAAACAACTAGTTCTGCTGTATAATTTATAGCTAATACAGAAATATGAGCATGCTAACCTCCTAAACTAAGACAGAGAACATGGTGAATATTTTACCTGCCTTGCATCAGCTGAAATGAGCACGTAGCTCAAAGTGCATCCTTACAGAGTCATGTGGATGAGCTGGTATTTTCCTGCAGCACATTATTTCCTCAAGTGCAGTGGTTTGGGGCTTTGGTGACTTGCCATGCACCTTGTTGGGAGGAGATGAGAGGGTGTGCGGATGAAAATTCAGTGGCTAGTTGCAGATCTTGGTGCCAAAGAGGTTTATTTTGAATAGTTCAGAGCAGGGCAAATCCTCAGCGCACATCGTGATTCGGTCACTTAGTAGGTAGTCTACTCTGTACTGACTAGGGTTGCAAAATTCCGGGAATTTTCAAAGTTGGAAACTTTCCATGGGAATTAACGGGAATATATGGGAATTAACGGGAATAAATGGGAATTAATGGGAATATATGGGAATAAACGGGAATAAATCCGAAATTTACAAAATTGATTGGTGAGGGTGAGTAATATTTTAGTCAACGTTCATGTTTTTGTGGTTCAGTAAAAGAATTGATTGTTCATACAAGAATTAAAACTTGATAAAGTTCTACTCACAAATAAATCTGTTGAAATGTTTTTTAATTGTATTATTTAGCATGGATGTCTGCTTATGACAAAACTAAACATTTACATTTATGTTTGGATATGATACAGTTTATTTAAATTAATTACCCCCAATTTCCAGTTAATTCCCATAAATTCCCAATAATTCCCATACATTTCCATGATTCGCATAAATTCCCATAATTCCCATGGAAAGTTTCCAATTTGGAATATTTCCAAAATTCCCCAGCTTAACTTCCCATGGAAAGTTTCTGGAAATTTTCCGGAAATTTACTGGAAATTTTCCACCCCTTTGCAACCCTAGTACTGACGCTTCCTCCACTGGGGTGAGTCAGTGCAGTCGTGGCAGAATGGCGGCAGGAATTAGTCTCCAAGAGGACTGATTGTCTTTATACCATAATTATACACAGCAGATCTGTCGGTTAAACTATCTGCAAGACTGTTGCAGAAACAACCACTTGCTTTTATTTGCAAATAATGCTCGTCAAATTTTTCTGCAATTTCAGCTGAAAAGGCAACAGGCAGGTTGGACACAGACACACTGAAAACACTTCACACACCCGTGAAATACCATGGCACAATTAAAACTTCTCTCTTCACTAATAAATCCCAGAGGAGCTTCTCCCTCCTCCAGAGTCTCCATCCAACACACTAAGTAACCAGTGCAGTGGTTAATCAGCAGCAGTCTTATTAAAGCGTCTGGCCAAAGTCACACACATAGAGGTCTGTGTTTTTAATTACAACGCAGGCAGATACGTTGTTGAGATCACAGTGTTTCCAAGAGGATTATGTTAAAAATCGTACTTATCTAAGGTCATGTTGACGTAGCGATATGATGAACCAAGCAGTTGTTTTCCCATGTTAAACATCCCCAATCTAATATGAGTTACATTTCAAAAATAATTGGAGAGGTGAACAGGTAAAAAGACCTGAGCTTATCTTTGTGTGTGGTTTGACCACTTATGGTCCAATCCTGATTGTATCTGCTCTTGTAAAATGATCACTCAGAGAGAAAGTTGGAAAAGTCTGTCTTTACTTTTTTTGTTTTCTTTTCAGGCTTTTACCAGAGAAATGGGCAGCGAGGAACAAGATGACTGGAGGCGGACTCAAACCCAGAGGCCGCCGGGACAGAAACTGAGCCGACATGTTCCACCAGGTGAGCCACAGAGGCGCCCACCTCAAGAAAAGGGAACCGTACAGTAGTTTTTGTTTAGTCTCTCACACAGAGCACAGCCTCTGTCTGGGATCTAGCTACAAGAATTTTGCCTTAACAACCCCAGCAGTGTGGTGTGATGTGATGTGATGTGATAGAGTTGTTGGACTGTGGCTGAGTTGGGCTGCACCTCACGGTAACTTTCATTTCTGATTGATTCGCCGCTTGTTTTCTCAGTTACTTTATGGTCACAAACTGGAAAGAGTGAGAAAGTGCAGCCTACTAAAGTTTAAGATGAAGAAAATCTGCAAATCCTCCCACTGCAGAATCTGAAACAAACCAATTTCACACATTTTTGCTTGAAAAACGCCCAAATCAATGAATCAAATAATTGTTTCAGCTCTTGCCCCAGGCATATGTTTTGTCACAACATAACAAGCCGACAATCCCCTACAGATGTTCGGTTTCATTTTTAAAAAATGCTGGTCCTTACTGCCGTACAGGGAGGAGAAATTGCCCGTGCTCGATCGCTGGGGCTCGCTTATTGAATCAATGGATAATCGACGAAATTTGCTTTCAGGGAGCGATGACACAGGAGATAAATTGCTGTCATAAACTAGTTTAGTGGATGCTGCTGCGGCTGCTGATGGTGATGGTGACCACACAGCCAGGGGACAAGTACTGTAGCATTCAAACAGTTCTTTAAGAGGAAAGATTGGGGTGTGAATCCACCTCCGCAACTTCAATAAACTCCCCACGGTGTAATACAATAAGCATTTATCAGGTTGTTTTCTCTCCCACCCCTCTCTAATAGCTGACTGTCAACTCCTGTTATCTCCTCCATATATCTGTCTATCTGTCTGCGGCGTTTTTTTTTCTTTCCCCCCACAGTGTTGAGTAAGAATTTAATGTGGACACACCAAGATGTGTGACACAAACTTATCTCCTCGGATGCGTGGGAGTATACGATTTAGATGCTATCGCGGCTCTCGGTTTGCACTCGGCGGGGTCATGCGAGAACATTGCGCCCCGGCTCAATATTATCAGCGCAGCGAAATGTTTACATCTCTGCGCCGTTAACACAATACATCCCCTGTTTTTATTTAATATTCTCCGTGCGTCCTGGTAGTTCCTGCTGCTGCTGCTGCTGCGGCTCATCGGATCATGATGGATAAAAGCGCTCTGGAATAAAGTTACCGCGGACTGCGTTGCCTGCCTCCGCCGCTGTCGAGCAACACTGTGCCGGCCCCACCAGCAGAGTGAGGTATGCTGGGATAATGAGTCTTCTCTGCAGCTGCACCTGAGGGCTGATTTATGGGCGAGAAGAGAAATTCTCAAAGCCTTGACAGAATGCATCCGCCCATGATGCGTTCAAGGTCGGAAATAGTCCAGAGGGGGTCAGTTGCTCACCTCAAACACTTCTGCTGACACGTACTGTCTTATACTGTATATATGTAGGGTGACAAGTTTCTGTCTTCTGCGCCGGGCGTCCAGCAGAGCCCTTTGAATGTTTTATAATGGGGAGACGCCGGAAACAGATCCCTGCCGGACCAGCAGCCAGTAACTAACTCCCGCTGTCTTTAAAGTCTGGGCCAGCAGGAGCACTCGTTTTCCCAAGCATCATTAATCTTACTTTTCCTCGGCCTGTCCTCCTACCACCTCCTCCTCTACCCGGGTGGTCTCCCTTGGGCTCTCCTGTACCTCCCTGCCTCTTTTTTTTTTTTTGCTTCTGTAAAGCACGTACACACGTATACAGTTAGTTGTCTCTCTCCCTTTCTCTCATACACACATACACACACTTATCCTTGCTTTGCTTGATTTGTGGGGACACAAAGCTTAACCATCACCTCTACTCTGTTTGTTGGACCCCACAGATACAGTAAGCCACAAGCCACAAACTGCACATACACACACACACACAAATGCACACTCCTAGAGTTGGGTAGGGAGGAGTGCATGAGCAGCCAGTGTCCTCAGATACAGTAGATCAGACAGGGCTGGGCCACAGCACAACTCCCCTCGACACAGACTGTGATTAGAAGAAAGCAGAGAGGGAGCACGAGTTACCTTAATGACTCAGCTCCACGGCTCAGCTGAGAAATGAACTTTACAACCCTATTCCCCAAAATACTTTATACCTTTTTTTTTCTTTCCCCCACACTTTTTCTAAACCTGTAAGTTTGCTATATTTGTGCACTGCACAGAAGCCACGGTCAGGGTGGAGGGTTGTGTGTACAAAGCACAGAGAACTGACATTGGAGACCAAAGTATATTTAGGTTTGGACCAATGAAACGCTTTCTTCTACCGGCCTAATCCAAGTGCTTTGAGATGCATGAATATAACAATTGAAATTTACCTAATCTCATATATTTTTCATTAGAAAACAAATGAGGCATTAAAAAAAGCCTAATCTTCCAGTATTGTGTTCAACTCCAAATCCTTATTACTAATGCAATTAGTGGATGAATATTAGTTTGCAAAAGCACATAGTTAAATTGTTTTAGGGGCTGCAGTGGCACAGTGAAGTCTATATCACGGTGCACTCTGCATGAGTTCACAGCATCTGTAGAAGTGCACTTGTTTCTCTTCTCCTCCCCCAGAGCAGATGAAGAAAAAAACCTGTACTGTATGTTCTCATCACATGCCAAGAATGACATGATGTGTGGGGGAGATATCAAACAAACAGTACTGCAAGACATGTTGATACTTGTTATACTTGATACCGATTTAAGTATAGCTTACATACGTAGGTACCAGGTTTCTAGGTTGACAAGAGTATTCGCTTCAGCTCCCTGCACGTATCCTTCCATGCTGTTAACAATGTAGACAGAAATTTGACTTTTCTTTTTTTTTTGTAGAGATTGTCTGTCTGAGCAATTGTGCAATCAGGTCAAGAGTGTGTCAGATGAAGTGTGTGTGTGTGTGTGGTCTGAAGACTTGATGCTGGGCTGCTTTGAAGTAGGTGCCGCGTGGCGTAGGAGAGGGCATGAAGTGACTAAAGATGACAGAGCCGTGCAATTAAAGGCGGCATCAGGATCCTCTCAGGAAATGATGGAGGGATGCAATTGTGGAAATATAATATACTATAATACAGTCTACATTAGTGCAAATATACAGAGGGTTACAAAAGTCTGAGAGCACTTTCCTATTCATGAGGTGAGTGGTTTCAGACATTTGGATCCCACTCGTAAACAGAGAGCAAAAACCTTGACAGATCAAATTCATCTGACATATCACATGTTAAGTCTTACAACATTAATGCAATCCTCCACTTTAAAGGGAACGAAGCTTCCTCAAGAAGTAGCCTATAGTCTGCTCTGTCCTCTCCTATAGAGACAATCTTTCCCATTGCATTCTTTGTGCAGCCTCATTTCAAAGACAGTTGATTGTGACAATCCGGCTTTTCCTGAAGTCCACAACCATGTACTTCTCCTGTCCACTGCTAACAGAACCCACCTGGAAACTCAGTAGTCTGGGTCTCAGGTGTGTTTGAAGAGGAAAGGTGAGAGGACAGCCCCCTGCAGACGTCCCCCACTGCTGCTGAAACTAGAGCTAGATGCGAGCAGAAGAATATACATATCTCACTTTCACATCGTAAATCTAAAGTTGAATAGACTCTAAAATAGTCGAGTAATTGATTTAAAAAGTCAGTGGTGGTGAAGGTGTCCTGATATGACCATGAAATTAATTGGGTGTGGCATTTGTAATCTCCCAGATGATGACGTCATGCTACTGTACATCAGCAGAAGCTGATGGCAGCATGTAAACAGCAGCAACAACAACAACAACAGCACTTGTAATCTCTCCCATTATACAACCCAGAGGCTTCCTCACATATAACAATTCAGTAGGATTACACCACCTGTTATTCACAAGTACTGCAATTCACCCGCCACTCTCCTCACTTGCTCCACCTGCATTGTTGTCAGAGTCTGAAATGTATTTCTGTAGACATGTCTCAGTGAAGCCCATAATACAGCATACCCAATTTCCCTACAGGGCAACAAGCACTCCCATTTTATTCATCGGTGACCTCACATCCTCCGTAGCAACTCATGGAAGAAAGGGTTTTTTTTTCTTCCTCTCTGATTGGCTCTGACCCCGCATCCCTGACTGTTTAGCCATAAAAGCATCATCAGTGTCATCTGCAGACTTGATGGATGTCAAGGCAAAAAAGGGGGAGATGCTGTCTGTTGGCATACTCAATCACATATATCACAAAAATGTACATGCCTCTTATGATTTTTTTTTTTTTGTTGGCAAGCATCAAAAGCCCAGCTGAGAGTCTTATAGAGCGGATGGATCTGCCTCGGTTTTACTTTCATGCTGGCAAAAATGACAAAAGACAAGGCTCAACAAAACAAGCAGCCTTTATTTTTATTTATTTAATTCTTTTTTTTTTTTTTTGTTGGAGTTGGGAGAGGAGTAGGGGGGGGGACTTCAAAGCCTGGGGCTGTTTGAATACATTTCTTTGACTGCCCTTGCATGAAACAATGGTGGATAAGAGAAAGGAGGTGGCTTTGATGTGAGGAAAAGGTGAGTCTCGTAGCCACTCAACGGACAGCACCTGAGGGCGACCGTGCATATCGAGTGTGAGATTGAGGGTCCTCTCTGTTCGTACGTCACCGTGTTTGGTGAACAAGCAATAGATTCGCTCCCGTCGTGCTGCCGGGCATTAAACCGTCAGCGCGGTTAAAAGTGAGTACACGGCCCAGGAATAATCCAGATAGCTGCGTCATTGTGTTGACAAGAATAGATGAGCCACTGCGCCATTGTGTTCCGCTGTGTTGGCGTCTCCGTCTTTCATTACCAGAAGATGTTTTTATCTCCATGTAGCCGCGTGTCTGGAGACTCTTTCATATATATCTCCTCCTCCTCTATTTATTTATTGGTCACTCTTAGTCACAGAAGTGGAAAAGCCTCAACACTTTAGTGTGATTGCAACACAGGCTGAGGGAGCATCTTTCTCTACAAGGTGAGCGCGCACCGTGGAGAACAGCCGTTTGGTTTCCTAGGTGGTTGTTTTTTTTGTGTTAAAGAAGTGGTTCCCAACCTTTTTTGGCTCGTGACCCCATTTTGACATCACAAATTTCTGGCGACCCGCGATTATGTCCAGTCATGATCACGGCCGCCAATCATGCGTCAGCTCAGATATTTTTATATGCTGCATTTTATTTGAACTCGATTTATATTTGAGAAAGTATCGAATACTGTTGTTTAAGATTGTGTGTGGTGTTTCTAACCATAGTTTTCAAAAGAATAACAATTAGTTAAAGGGACAAGGAGGAATTTGTATTTGGTTATAAAAAAGTCTCATATTAATGTGGATGAATCTACTTATTAATGGGTCCATTTTTGATAAATATATAGTTTTGTCTCTATCGTATTTTATTATTTTAATTAATGGTGGAAATGCTGGGCGAGCCGACCAGCGTTTCCTTACTTTCGGTTTCGCGGATGCTGCCTGGTGGGTCATGAGAATAACGCCGCCGAATCGCCGTTTATCGTCGGAACTACGACGGTATCTGATTGTCTTCGAACCTCTGACTTTAATTCTTGATGAATGAAAACATTCTTGGCAAGACGTCCGTCTTGTGCCGGTCAAAGAATTTCACCGTGCGCGCGGAGGCTCATGGTAAGTGTATGAAAACACTTTGCTTTCCAAAACTCCTCGTTGTCCCTTTAAAAGAATATTTTCATCAGTAATTTTTTTTATCAATCACTAGAAATTTCAGGCGACCCCATCTGAATTCCAGGCGACCCCATGTGGGGTCCCGACCCCAAGGTTGAAAAACACTGTGTTAAAGGCATATTTTAGTGAGTGTAACTGTTTATTGAAGCACAGCCCCCAGCTTCATTAGGCCTCAATGAGGAGGAGTTGTTTATGCTTAGGGACCGTGAATCTAAAGAAGATGATGATGATGTTGTGATCTGTCAATATGTTCCATCATACGCCCTGTAACACAGCTCAATATCTGCCTTGATCGGACATGAGCGAAGCTCGATGTGATGGAGATGCTGATTAATGTAATGGCTCCTCTCCCTCAGTATGTTTGTTGCTGTCGCATCATTATCGACAGTCTGATCGTGACTGTCAAGAAGCTCAGAGAGTGCGTTTCACTTCCATTCACTTCAATTTAGTTCAGCCTAATCCAATATGATACTGTACTGTTCTCGAAAAGGAAATCATATCCGTGGTTTACACACACACAAACACACACACACACACACACACACATGATAAACACAACTCTGAACGAAAATCAACAATACAAGACACTTAACTCAGCCAGAGAGTCGATAGCTTCAGACAAATGTCTCTTGTCAGTAAATTGTTGAAAGAGAAAGAATCAGAGAGTAGAAAAAGAACACAGGAAGAAAATATGAACATCAGGACAACAAAACAAAGCGGTGAGAGTTGAGGTCCAAACAAAATTAGTCATGTTACTATGTTGTCAGGATATCACACAAAGAAGCACTAAAAAAAAATCCTAGCAAATATGGACACAATGAAAAGGACTGTGTTGATGTGACAGCTCCTTGGGTTAATTACGCTCCTCAGCAGCTAAGTGTTGTTATACTGTTATTATGGGCCTTCTTAACTGCCACAATAGAGGAGTGTGGAACAATGACAGTCAATGCATTATTATTCTATTGCCAGGGGGCTAAAATGAACAGTCAAAGGAAAACATGCAGATGCACGTGTAGAGGTATGAGACCTAAAGTTTAGCACCTCTGTTTTGTGCATTTATTTAGCAACTGCTGTTGGGTTCTGACCCAGATTACCACTCCATGGGAGACGCACAGTGGAGACAACATAGGACGTTGGGTGCGATTCTTTTCTGGACCTGTCAAGGTACAAATGGGGGAAACGAGCAAAATAACAAAAGTAAAGTGCTGTATATTACAAATACGTCCAAGTCCCTCCCACTGCTATATATTTATTTTATGTCAATAATGTGTTTACATTTGCAGCGTTTTAAAAGGACAACATATGACGCCTTAACAATTTGTCATAATAAAGAGCCCTCTTCATAATTATGCTGTTACCAGGTGGTGGCAGTGATTTGGCTTTATTTGGATCATAACTCCCATGCTAATTATCTCAATGACTTCTGTGGCCCGGAGTCACGCTACCAATAACACATCCACACCGACCCTATGGTTTAAAACATTTGGGTTGTTTTTATATTCCAGGGCCATTTTCTAAGGCTAATTGATGCATGCATCTATGCACTGTTTAGTTAGCGGAGAAATGCATTTTAATGGTCTCCTTAGGGCAGGAAAGTCAGTTAGAGCTGCACAATCACTGTAATTATGAAAGAAAGTGAAGGTCACAAGGAGGGAAGCCAGATTGCTGTGCGTTTCCTTGGTAGCAGAATATAAAAAAAGCATATTTTTGAAGGACTGAAATTAATGTTGATGAAACTGTAAAAACGGTGCAGGATACTGTGAAAAAAACACAGTATCAGTAAATGTACAGTATCTGCCTATCGAGAGCTTATCCTCAGTCAGTTATTATGCTAAACTGTTGCCATGCTGCTACATACGTAAGGCTTTCAATCAACCTATCAATTTGTACAACACCTTTTTATACAAGTCATCTAATAATTAATATCCCTTAAAAATTAGATGAGCCGATGGTACATTAGGCCAAATGTGAACAGTAAAAACAATTTTTGACTCATGCACAAAAGATGATGCAATAAATATACAGTGAAGCAGTAAAAAAAATAACAAAAGAAATTTGTGAAATTTCTGAAGAAGAGCAACTTTTAGCTTCATTGATCTATTCCTGCGAACCTGTTTTTTCTCCAATAAAGATTTGCTCATACACTTATTTATATATATTTTTTTTTTGGGGGGGGGGGCTTTATTGTTGCTGTTAAACATCATCCATGTCAGTTTCTGAACTGAACGAGAAGACAAGCACCAAGAAAACATTTCACATTAGATGTCTTTTGTCAGGGAGAGAACGGTTTAATTTAACCTTCGCCAACTACCAGTATTTGGCAACATTCACTCTTTTCATTAATTGCTGTATTTTTTCCCTCCTTAAGCGCGTTGATTGATTTGTTGTTATCAACAACTAACTCTCAGATTATAAGGGGGCAGTCGAGGGGGGCAATCATTAAAAATCCATTGTTTGAGCGAACGAGCAACTTCAAAAGATTGGCAAGACTGCCGGCCTCTCTCCCAATGAGTGCAATTAACGCTCCCAATGGCTCCTAATAATAACACGGTGGTGTGCAGCGAGAGAGCGAGGGAGAGAGAGGTTCAGAGAGAATCAGATCTTCAGCATGGGACTGAAGGGAGACGGGGGCGAGGGGGGGGGGGGGGGTGGCTCTTCATGGATTCTGCCCTAATTGACTGGCTTATTATGGGCTTATTATGAGTGATTCACAGCAGCCTTTTAGGAAACATCCTCCTGTGGTGCTTTAGAGAGACCAGAGCTTGATTGCACAAGAGGACGAGAACATCAGGTGACATCATCGTCGTCCAGCTACTGCACCAGACTTCC
This sequence comes from Trachurus japonicus, assembly GCF_045865225.1. Classification (NCBI taxonomy): domain Eukaryota; kingdom Metazoa; phylum Chordata; class Actinopteri; order Carangiformes; family Carangidae; genus Trachurus; species Trachurus japonicus. The sequence continues at coordinate 11,001,384 of NC_140925.1, forward strand.
ACAGCTTGTCGTCGATGTTATGCCGTTTTCTATTGGAAATATAACGGGAGTAAACGAAAACCCGTTGGGAAAACTGAACTGAAAACATCTTGGATAAATACAGGCAAGCGCGCATAAAGCATTGTACTGTAGATTTATTAATAAATCCTAAGCAGCATTTCTGTGTTTGTCTAAGCAAATTTACAACTGAAAGAAAAACTCAGTGTTAAACCTGAAGTCAAATACACTTACACGCAGTTAATAACACAAACAGCTGTTTTTGGCAGCCATTCTGTTGCATACACACTTTCTCAGAAATATTTATTAACATCTCACAATAAGTCATGATAAATCATCTGCAATAGGAAACCATTTCTCTTCTGTACGCAAATCTGTACAAATGTGCAAGTGGCAAAATGTTTTTTTACACTCTTGACTATGACGTTACAGTTTGCAAACCATTGCAAATGCTCAAGGGCAGCAAAGGGAAACATACCACCCTCTACAGGAACGTGCAGTATATATATAATTTTTTGTTGTTGAAGCTCCAAACCGGTGGCAGCCACGGCCAGAGCCATTATGTTTCCAGCTCATTCACCTGTTGCTCGGTCCATCCCTTATCTCTCTGATGCCTTGAGTCAAAGGTCAAAGGTCATTGTTACCTCACTAAAGAAGTTTTTGGCCATAACTCGTAAATGTATCCACTAATTATGACATAACTGATATCTGTCGATTCTAGTTTGTCTAGTTTTCTCTGTGAAGGAGTTTGATTCACTTGCTCACACACAAGTTGATTGCCACACTTTCTTAATTTATTTTCAGCCAAGATTATGTTGATTTTGTTTGTTTGCTGATTTCTAATCAGTGCTGTGGCTCATGAATGAATGTGATGTGGTCTAATATTCAAAGTAACTAAATGTAAGATTAAAACTTGTTTTTACAAATGGCCAATTACGCACATTTCCATATTAAATAACCCATTAAAGCAACGAGTTGGAGCTCATGAACATTGCCTTATTAGAAAGCAGTGGCAGGGGATGTAAAGAGTTAGAGGTACAAGCTGTTGGGTAGGAGGTGACAGGTCTTGGGGGAAGTGGGATCAGGATGTGTAGGTAAATGAAAGAACATGTGTATAAGTGATTACTTGTGCGGCTGGGATTGGTTGGAGGAGCAGGGGAAGTCGACTTAATTGGCTGCAGTAACAATGTGCTGTACGAAGTTCACCACAGGCAGGAAAGGAAGGGGGAATTCTTAAAAAAAAGTAAATAACACCTGCAGCTCAACCGCGAGCTCTGAGCCCAAATGAGTGGAATAATTGGTAGATGGTGACACATTCACTTACTATATGCAACAGTGTTGGTACTTCCATGACAGCAGGGAATTACAAGGGTGGATGACATGAAACGAAGGCAAGCAGCTCAGACAGTTGAGAGTCACCACCCATCCCTCCGCCTTACTTTGTTGAAAACCCTTGTACTGTATCTTGTGTCTCATGTACCTATTGTGGGGAATTTGGCTGACAGTGAAACGTTTCACCGCGCGCCGCTCAAAAGAATGAACCGACTTTGTCGTATTCCTCGCTGTTATCCATTATTAAACCCTCTTGTTTACTCTTCGCCTCGGGGACAAAGCTTCCCGTGCCTTTAATAACCTTTGCGCTCATGCTCCAGGTCTCGCTGTTCCTCCGCTTCGTACCGCGATGGAGTGACAGTGGGGGATGAATAAATGAAGAGCATGTGTTGCTCATCTCATTCTTAGCCATTCCTCTAACTTTTTTTCCCCCTCTCACCTTTGATAGGATGTCTAATCCTAAGTGACTGACGGGCCAGGTAAAGGTATGGAAAACACAGACATCAGACAGTCTGATTGCAGCAACACACAAGCCTGAGGGTGAGGGCCAGGTTTAGGTATAAAGAGATGGATGGATGGTAGAGAGGGGAAAGATGCTAGGGGGGACAAAAAAGAAGCAGTAGAATAAATCTGAGTGTTCATGCCTGCTTATCTTTCCTGTCTTCCCTCCTCTTAGCAACCAGGACACTTATCATAATCCATGTGCTGTTAGCTAAAACCTCCATTACGAATCACATCCTCTGAACAGGGTCATTTGCTTGTACCGTCATTAGCTTTGTTACACGTCAGCTGATGTTTGACCTCCTGCAGTCTTGTACCTTTTTCAGCTTATCTGGGTTTGCCCCTGGCATCAGTCAAGTAATGACGGCTCCAATGGTTATTTAACTCCACAGTGATTCTATGACACACCTGGACCCCATATATTCTTCCTTTGGCTATACCCTTTAATACATTTTTGATGAAACGCCCTCTGAAGTGGCATCCAGAGAGTTTTTCAGTCACAGATTAATATAGCGCAACCCTTTTTGTCTTTAAATTGTCAAAATATTGAAAAATACACGTCTTAAATTCCAAGAGCCCTAAGGTGATTCTTCAAATTGCTTCTTTTTTTTTTGGGGCGGAGTGTGACAGAAAACAGACAAAAGCAATTACTCCTCTAATAGTTTCTGGGCAACAACCCGTTTGTGTGAAAGATAAACGCCTCACCTCTCCCCTCTCACGATGTAAGTGGTTCACTATATTTTACTGAAACAAAGTGTCAGTGGATGCAGCAACTCATCCAACGGTTGTCTCATCACATAGGCTCCGCTCTTGTTACCCCCTCCCCTCTCCTGTGTCGACCATAAAACCAACACCAACCTGGTAAAGAGAGTGGTGTGAAGCATTTGTATGGCAAGCCATTTTAACATTTAAAAGCCAGACTGGATATGTGTTGCAGATATCTGTAATTCACTTTTGCCTTGTCGAAAAGAATATTTAAGATATCCACAACTACATTCTTCATATCCACATTTGTCGTTTCAGATATCCACAACTACGTTCTTCCTAGGACAAATGACGTCACTTTTGCCATTCATGTGTATGGAGTTTGTCATTACAGATATCTACAATTCAGTTGCAGATATCTGCTATGTGAATTATGGATATCTGTAACTGAATTATGACTAGTACTAATACCAGTTTGAGATATCTACAATTTGATTCTGACTATAGTCATAATTCCAGTTCAAGATATCTTTAATTCACCTCAATTAAAGATATCTACATGTCCCTTTTCAGATATCTTAAATTAAGTTTTGACTATAGGCGAAATGACGTTGTAGATATCTGTAACTGGAATTAGGAATAGTCGTAATTCAGTTACAGATATCCATAATTCACATAGTGGATATCTGCAACTGAACTGTAGATATCTGTAATGACAAACCCCATACACATGAATGGCAAAAGTGACGTCATTTGTCCTAGGAAGAACGTAGTTGTGGATATCTGAAATGACAATTGTGGATAGGAAGAATGTAGTTGCGGATATCTGAAATATTCTTTTTGACTCGGCAAAACTGAATTACAGATATCTTGAATAAAAAATCCAACTATTCAAAATGTAATTACAACTAGTCAGAAAAACGTTGTTGATATGTTAATTCCGGATAGTCAAACTTTAGCTTTTAAATGTTAAAGCAGAAGTAAGCGGAATATTTGTGTTAATATAAGTCTTAAATAGTTATATCTTCCTACGGCAATCACTTACATAGAGTGTTTGGTCTGAAACACGGGTCTGTCAGTCACTCTGCTCTGCTGTAAGCCAAGGAGAAAACTTTTATTTTATTTCCTTGTATCCTACAACCTTTATCCAATGAGAAGAGAGAACGGCATGAAGGGCTGTGTGTGCAGCCAAGGGATGCGCGTGAATGTGGTGACGTAGGGACGAGGACCAATAGATCCATGACGAGGGCGGGGGCTGCTAACTCCATCGGCTGACAAGAACAACCGAATCGCTTACTTCTGCTTTAAATCTTCTTCCCATACATTTGGCCCTTCTCCTCTTCCCCCCACTGCTCATGTTGATGTTTATGGATGACGGGGTGAACGTGCAGAGGGTGTGGAAGCCTGAGCTGATTGCACTGATGCCCACTGAAGGCTGCAGATTTAACTTAATTAGTCAAACTATTGGTTTTTCTCTGAGTATTTTTTTTTTTTTTTTAACCAATCTCCAGAGGATGTTAAAAATGCAAGAGAGAGAGGAGAGGTGGAGAGCTGAGCAGAGCAAAAAGAAGTCGTTAATTGTTTGAATGCGATGCACATGAAGATGGGATGAAAGGGCTGGCAACACACATACACAGACACACTCACTTGGTGAATAAAGGCTCAGTCCCTGAACTGCAGTAAGTTCCAATTACCTTGTCATTGTGAAGAAGAGCACCAGACAAGTTGACAACCTTTGTCACGACAGTCAGAGAAACATTCGGAATATTTTACTGTAATGCACATGAGGTACAGGGGTCGCTGCAAATAAGCCCAGACACATGGCACAAAGAGGGAGGTGGCAGCAGCAAAGCATTATGGTCTAGTCATGTGAAATTAGTGATAAAAAGAAATGGATTTTTTTTTTAAAGAAAAGGACAGAGGAAAAACACATTAAGTGATTTTTAAGCAAAAATTGTCAAGTTCATACTCCAGAAAATGACGTTAAATTTCCTCTGAGTACCATTTTTTCAAAACCACTTTGTTTTCATTCCTCACACCAGTCAGTTCACTTGCTGAGGGTCTGATGCTCTCACCATAGTTCAATATGACCCCACTGTGCTCTCTCCTCCTCTTCATCCACCTCAGAAAACTGGCTTTGACCCCAGGGGACTGTTTTAAACAAGTAAGCATGAATGTGTGTGTGTATTCTGAGCAGCAGACAAGCATGTGTGCAAAGTGTGTGTTTGCATTTCAAAATGTTTTCCAGGGTGCTTTGTGTTTGCATGGGAAGTGAATCTCGCTGGTGCAGCGGTGAAATATTTGATTTACACAAAAGAAATGTATTGCATGCATTTCAAACACATACGCACACAATAGGTAGCCACACACCTGCAAAGTGAAGACATGGGTTGAAAAACAAGCAGTGGCCTGCTTAGAGGTTGTCTAATTAAGGATGGTCCTACTGTTAAAGACAAACCACTGCGTTTTGTGTCTTCACTGTGGGGCAAAAAATGGAAATGAAGAGGATCATTATGCGTAATGCACCATTAATGGAAGCATTTTGTTGCACTTATGCAAAGAAACCTATAAAAACAAAGCTGAGGTGTGCCCCAGGGCTAAAATGTAAAAAAAATATGGGTCAACAGGATATTATTCCTCCCCCTTGTTGCAAGTGAGCCATACTTCCTTCTTCTTCTTCTTCTACTCATCATCTTCATCACCACCACCACCACTCTGGTGCATACAGACCGGGTCTGGACTCTTAATGTACCAGATAATCAGCACTAAATAAAAAAACTTCAGAATTATCATATAAAGAATTACATTTTCAGAAATAGTACAATTTGCGGTTTTAGCCAGTCCCATTTGTTTTCCAGTGGCTTTTGACATTTCTCACTTCCATCACAGCAATTTCCACAGTGGTGGAAATGGAAGTGGAGCAGTAGGGGTTCTTTTATGTAATTGTACAGAACAATGTGAATGTGCTACAACCACTGAAGTCATACTGAAATTGCCACCATTATCATTTCTTCCTCATACAGTACAGCAATCAATGGGCCTAATTTCACGAACCGTTCCTGAGAACAAATTTGTTCATAATTCCTACTTACTTAGTTTCTATGAAGATTGTGGCATTCATGAATGTTTTCTTACCCAGGATTTGTTCTTGGCTAAGAATAAAATCTACGCACATTTGAGAGCTGACACTTGTGCAAAATAACTTATTTTGTTTACTTCATGTTCTGCAGTTGTATAATATATGATTTGAATTAGAATAAGTTTTTAATAATTATTTTAAAGGAGATATATTATGCCCCTTTTCCATAAATTAAAATAGTTCTTAAAGAGTCTTAAAGATATGTCTGTGACATGCTTGGGACAAAATCCCCCAAGGATAAAACACCACAGCTCTTTTCATACTCTCAAAACAGCCCTGTTCAGAACGGCTGGTATCGGTGCCTGTCCCTTTAAATGCAAATGAACCACTGCTTGCCCCACCCCACCGCTTCTAATGGTACAAGGTGTAGGGGTGGTATTATGCAAATTTGAAAACGAATTACATCATTGTCAGATAACTGAGGGAACAGCTCGTAAAAACCACATGGATTTCAACCTCGGGAGCCTGCAAGTTACAGATATGTCCCCTTTAAGTCAGTGGCACAGAATTTCTGCTCAATACACATACACCCTGTTGTGCCAGCTGTGCTGACAATGAACTTCATTTGTTTGGGTAAGTCAGTATAGGTACAGTATACAGTCCTCGAAAGGTCGGATCAGTCTTTGTAGTATATTCCGTGTTGTACAACGTTGCATTGTGTCATGGATTTCTCTTGGTCATGAATGTGTGACATGAAGTGCTCTTTCTTACTACCTGATCTCTGCAATTATTCCCATTCATACTGAGGCTGTTACACTTTTCAAGGATTTAGGATTTGTGCTGTTGCTTCTTTTTAGAGCCGTGTGCAGAACATTGATTTTGGTCCTCTCTTTGCCCCTCAAGGGAAAGTGAGATGGCACTGATTGGTTTATTGTATATTATGCCCAAAACACTCCCAACATAATTCTTTTGAACCTGGCACAAAGACTGTTTTTACCACAATTATGAAAACGTCCCTAAATGCACTTGCAACATGTGCTCTAGACTGTTACCGTAGCCGTATATGCAGATTAGCACATCATAAATCCCAAGTGTAGTTTGTTGGTACACAGATGTGGCCAGATGGTGCTGAGGGTGAAAAAAAAATGCTGCAAGAAGCAGGTTCAGTGCCCAACAGGAATGCTTCCAGTTTGGCCCCATCAAACAAAATAGGCAATATTAGCAAGTGGGAAGCCAGTGAGGGTTTGTGTCCTTTTTATTAGCAAGGACACAGTGAAGGGGAATAGGGAGAAAAAAATGAAGGACTTATTTAACTTTGAGGTTACCTCATGCAGTCAGTTTGGCTACACTGTATTTACCTTAAAATGTTACCAAATAAGAGAAATTGCAGCATTTCCCAATTCAAAATCATAGTTGTCAAGGAGAGGTGTGATACACTATATTCAGGGTGTCTATTCAGTGCAACTTCTTTCCAAAAGATGATAACAGTTTATATATAAAGAGGCATATAGACACACACCTTATACCGCCTTATACCACATTGCTGTATTGATTGGGACTGTAGCACATGGAGACCTGACAAAGGCAATAGTCTGAGACCAAGCTTTAAGAATAGCAGTGGTCAGACTGTGGGTTCTGTGTGTGTGTGTGTGTGTGTGTGTGTGTGTGTGTCGGTGAATCAGATTGGAGGAATATTTTTATTCCTGAGGAGCAGGGAGAGAAGAAGAGGTGAGACACTGTCATAGACCCTTCTGTATCCAAGCTGTCATAGACACCAGCGGCAGTGATTAATGAGACGGGGATGTGCAGACGTGCTTCAGAGAGAAATATGTTTGTATACAGCGAGAGGGTGTGTACGCGACTATGGACAGATAAATTAGATTAAATTATGCTAGATACATACTTTGAAGTGCCTATAACTAATATTTTAGTATTGGTAATGGATCACATGTTTGTGAAATATGTGAAAGGTTTCGAAGCCACAGATAACCTCACCTGACAGCCAAGTGTTCCTCAGCTCAGCAACTTTAAGCTGTGTTCTGGTTTTCTGGCTCAGAACGTCATTCGTTGATTTTTCAGATGCAGCATGCAGCTGATATCAGATACATGCCCACTAAACAACCTCACAAGGACTAACTTCAGTTCAGCTTAAAGGTACATTGTGTCGGATCTACTCCCATCTAGCGTTGTGGTTGCATAACGCAAGCAACTCAATCGTATTTTTCATGTTGCATTCACGTGAAATTGGGCAGACGGCAGACAGCCGCTGCACGTAACGGCATAAACCGCCTCTATGTAAACAAGTGGTCCGTCAGCATGAGGCAAAACAATACACGTGACAATATGTTGTCATGGCGATGTCCTATCGTTTACCTGACCCACGTTTTACCGGCTTTCTCTCGACTTCTGTGACTAAAATGACATCTGGTTTGTTACCGACGGCCGTCTGCCCGACTGCACGTGAATGCAGCATCAGTGTAACGCTCCATTCCTCCTCACTGCGTTACCGCGGTGACTTTTCACAGACGCCACCTCGACCTGAGCCGACAGCTCCGGTGTCTCCGGTGAGTTTCCGTGGTTTCCTACCGTCATGCTGCCACTGAACGTAAAAACATGGTGACACAGCATGGCAGCCAGCACCGAGCTTACCCGCTCTATGTATATATGAATGATATGAACTGCAAATTCAGAGCTTACCGGAACACTTCGGTTTGTTGATGGGGGGTGATTACTTAATGAAAAACATACTTAGGAATGAAATAATCGATTTTCGTGAATAGATAACAGGAGAAGTTACACAATGTCCCTTTAATGGCTGACAACGTGACTGGCAGATGTTTTCCTGCTCATAGAGACAAAAACAGAGCTAAAACTGGGGTGATTATTGGACTGAACATTTGCCAAATCACCATCCACCACATGCATCCAAATCAATGCCTAATGTGTAACATGGTACATTTTCCAAAGTAAGGTCACTTAGAAGATAATAAAATATGAACGGTTTGTTTGCAGCTTGTTATTGCTGACCCCTAGAGGCAGGAAAATATGCTACTGCACCACTGTTTTGAGCTCACATACTGCTATCACTGAGCAAGTTCGTGAAGCTAACATATGATTATGGATCCTTAAAAAATCTTGTGACTTGTGAATTAATTCTAGTCTTATCAGTGGAAGTTGAAGCAATTATCTATGAATCTTTATGTTTGCTGTACTGTATCATCATTCTTTTCCAATAACATTTACAGAATATTTTTTTAAAGGTTATCAAATGCCTTGCACTGTGAGTATAGTCTATACAGTGTGGTACAAACGTCAGAGACCCATTCCTCATTGTGTGTGTGGCTGGTGTGTGTGTGTGTGTGTAATCACTGCCAGCATCCCTGTTTAGCTTTCAAATGGTTTGATTTACATGTACACTTTACTGTGCCAGGCTGCCAAATTACCTGTTGGAGGTAGTTTATTGGTACTTAAACAATCATTTTCTCGAGCCTCCTGCATTTTCCTGCTATTAATGAAGAGTCAGTCAGGCCTCACATCCAGTTTTATCATCTGCTATTTGCTATTTTTTTCACCAGTGCTGCAAACTAGATACAATGGAGCCCAGAGAAGGATGAGGAAAGAAACATGGTATAAACACACACTTTCATTTGTGTTTGTGCCTCTTTCTTTCCAACACAGGCTCTCGTGGCCTTGCTGCAGATAATTTTGTGCAGTTGTGTGACAATACAATCGGGTCATTCTCTGTAACATACATGCTTTCTATTATGCAGTAAATTGATCCTACCGTATGTATGGACAATACGCACTTAAACAGCTGGCTATTTGCCTGTCCAGGAGTAGCTCATGCTGTGAGTTCAGCATCAAACCATCAGACTATCACTTGCCTATTTTAAGTCTTTGAATTAACCAGCTAGCCCCAAGCTTATTTTGTGGGTTAGGTTTCGGGCCTGGATGTCATACTGTAGTGATGTTAGAATTTGAAATGTGTTTTAGGTTTTACAGAACTACTCTGATGCCTAACACGCGCTAATGGAGATGTTTGTAAATTGCTACATAGATAGCATTAGGATTAACAGCTGCTTACTTACCAGTCTAAATGAAACACTGAGTTCAGCCTCAAATTTCATTCCTTTACGTTACCTGTACTCCATTCCCTCTGTGTTTACTTTTCTATCCGACACTTCTTTTCTTCCACGGAAGTTGGCATGCTAACCAGCTAGCCCCGGCCCATCACCACCAATCGCCACTTCCAGCTCCTGACAAGACACCACATGTAGGCTATTTGCAGAGAAAATGCAAATGGACACATGTTCGTGGGCGTTTTCAGTTCCTAATCATTTCTTTCTGGCCATAGGCCATGGGCAAATGCCACAACTGCTGCGTAATGACACGACTCACGTGTGGCCGCAAAAGAAAAGTTGGTCGGGGCCATATATATATATAGTGTTTAAGTAATGTGTGGCCTCTCTCCACCCCATTCTATATATCTGTTATATTATTGTTAAAGAAAAGAAAAAAGGTGGCATACATTGTGATAATACGTGATGAGGTTACCCTGTTTATACTGATGTTGTCTTGGCTCGATTGTGGATGGACACGCCCCCCTCGAGCCCCACACACCTGTACCTATTTATCTTCTCATCAGTGTTTCTGTGCCAGTACACCCTGAGGAAGACCTATGTGAGGTCGAAACGTCGGTCCTTTTTTAATAAATTATATATATATTTTCTACATCAAGGCTACGAGTTGAGCGACTGCTTTTTTCTCCCCTCTCTCCAGCCCCCTCCATAATTTCAACCACGATGGTGCAAAGGCAAATGGTGCTGTTTATCTCACCTACAGCGTCATTAATTCAGTACACATCAGCAGCCAATATCTCAGTCTCATCATCAAATTTCAGATAATCAGGGATTATGTTTCTGGCGCTCGTATCCAAACAGACTTTTACAATGTGCTTAACAATACAGATTAGTATGAAAAGGGCATAAACACATGGGAATAAAATGATGCCTAAAATGTAAATTAGGATAACGACGGACTGAATTAAAGAAATTGATTTGAAACAGAGTTTAGGGATGAGTTTTCAGGACTTTTTTTTTTTTGATGAGTATAAGCCAAAACTTTGAAGCTACTCGTGAAATGCCAAATGTTTATTTTATTATAAATACAGAAAACTGCCAATCTTTTGGCCAAGGTTCCCTCTGAGAAGGCCTGTCTGTGCAGCTGCTGCTTATTGTTCCTCTTCTTCGACATTCATCTCTTTCTCTCTCCCTCTCTTTCCCTGTTGCCCTATTCGCTCATCTCTCGCTCTCCATCTCACCCGTCTTCCCCCTCATCTTCTGTTCCATTCCTCCCACTCTCACTATCCATCTCCATCGTTACCTTTATCTCCCTCACACTCTGTCTGTTCTATTTTTCACTCAAAGACTACATTCATGATGCAGATAAATGTAATGGTCCGCTGGCTGGCTCTCTGCAGCTGAGACTTGGCAGACGTTTCTCACACTGTATAAATCCACCGGGCCCTCTTTTTTTTTTTTTCTTCTTCTTCCATCGCCTTCTCCCCCTCATGCAGCTGGAGGATGCTAATTCACAGGGGAATGGTCACCATCCACTGGGGCTCTGTAACTTTGATTGACAGCAGAGGACCCGCAGGTTCCACTTTGATGAGAGGCAAGAGACTCTGACCTTTTCTTAGTCCGTGTGTCAAATAAAGACAGGATGTTTTCAGTGGAAGTTCGAAATAGAAGAGGGAAGTAGCACTTTTCTTCTATTATTATTATTATTTATTTTTTTAGGCTAAACCTGCTGCATCTCGGACAACTATTGCATTTTCCGATTCAGCCCGTGTCTGTTGTTGTGTGGACTCCACTAGATTTCATATTGTGTTAACACAAGTAAATTGGAGAACAATGTCAGCCAAGATGCAGTTTCCTCTTCCCCCGCCTTGTGTTTTTTTTTATTGTTTTGTTTTTTTTTGATTAATTTGATAATTTTATTTCTAAAGACTTGGCAACCACCAGCAGCAGCAGCCATCACCTTTATGGACTTTTCATGGAGCGAGTAGGAGTAGTTCACATTGATCTTTAGCAACCGATCGGTGGTGGGTGTGCACTGATAGCTGGCACCACAGTTTGTCTTCGTCTGTGACCGCCATGGCAAAAGAGTGGGAGGCACATTGGATCCACTCCATGTCCCCTTATTGACCTTTAGTCTGTCGATGAAAATGTTCCTCGTTGCTTAATGCACCTTGGCGGGGTTTAAATGTACCTTTTTATAATGTCAGCTTTTCCACAGTTCGTATTTAGACTGTAAGAATAGATGTAATGCCCTTTTCACCCCCTCCAAAGTGCCGTATCCATTCAGTCTTAAATGATCAGCAAAAGCAAAAGACGGCTGTTTAATGTAAAAGCTACAGGGCTCATTCAGAGCATCCCTCACAAACTCAACCACTATCACAACAACCACCCCCTTTTCTTTAAGTGCACCTGCATGGCAAGCATTACAAACTGAATCACATGGTAAACCATAAATTGGCAAAGACTCACCTTTGATCGTCGGTTTGCATATCAATGCTTCCATCTGCTCTTCTAATCACTGCTAGATTCAATTGGGGAAGTAAATGGTGAAGAAGCTCAGGTTTACTTCCTAACTCAAAGCAGGAAAAGCAGCATGTTAACGCGGATCAGTAAGCCAAAGCAGCCGGCGAGCCTGCAGAGTAGGAGCCCGAAGCTGAAAAATGTAAACGTGATAAAGTTAATGTCATTTATTACACCTGTGTTCCTTTATTATGCTATCATCAATGCCAGAGCAGCTGTTGCTATAGAACATTTGCATCATTAATTCATCTCATGTGCCTGTATATCTCAATCATCATTACATCAACATCAGAAAGGTGATTAAACTGACAGCTCTGCCACAAGACACTTAACAATAACGGGTCAAATGACGAGCGGAATAACAGATAAAATGGGAAAACCGAGGGCAATAAAGGGGATCACTCAGAACAAGTCAAAATTCAATTTACACAAATGTGCATTGGTTTTTTTAAGTATGTAAGGTGCACCTAAAAAAGTGTTTTACAATTTGATATCGGATTTCTTCACTGTCGGCCTTGCAAGTCTCAGAATCCATGCATATGGTGTGAATCTCACAATGTCAGAAACGACATTATCACCTCCCCCTGTAATGCACATAGCAACCGCCTACCAGCTCCTGCACCAGTAAGTCGACCTGTGAAATGTACGGCCGTCACAATCAGAAGAATAGGCGAGGTGGAGCGGGGAGGGAGAGAATGAGTAAGAGAGAGGCTCTTGCCACGGCTAACTGCTAAGAAATAACCAACATGTTCACTACTGAGGGACCATGTCAGTCAGAAATCTGTTGGACTATTCAGAACGGTCATGCATAAACATGTGTGAAACCAGGATCATCCAGGTGAGGCGTTGAGTTGGGTATGTAAAAAATCCCAGCTGACACCGAGCAAGAGGCAGGAAACACCATGAGCAGGTTTCCAGTCCATCATGAAACAGTATTCATGCTCCTCCACCAGTTAACCTCACCTGCAACAGCCCCAGATTCAAACCCTGTGCCGCCCTCGCTATATGTTCAGGATATAACTCAGCAGTATAACACCTTTTGTTCATCAAAACTCTGGAGACAGTGATCAGTTTGTCCACAGGTTTATTGACTAGAAAAGGGTGAAACTGAGAACAGACAAAGGAAACATTCTTAGAATATATCCTTATTAGGCTACATATTTTTAAACCTTGGTAATGCACTGTAGCATACTTTTATCAGAAATCAAATTACTCCCTTTTAACTTTTTAACTCACTCAGGCTTACATATGAATTGCCTATTTATTGCTTATTTATCGATCAATAAAGTAACCTGTTGATTTTTAATATGTTGTCACTCATAGCCTACTATTGTCCTGTCCTATAAACATAACATAAATTGTAAATGAATCTGCGAATTAGCTCGGTAGCTAGCTAGGTAATTAGCTACGCACAAAATATCCACAAAAAATCTTCAAATTCACAACAACTCTTAAACAGCAAATAATGCCTTAGAATCGAACGAGAGGACAAAATTACATACCAACAATTACGTATTCATAAAGAAACAAGCAGCCGAACTAGCTAGCTATTTTCCTTGTCATGTGCGTCCACTTCCTGATTGACTTGCGACAACACGTAACTTCCTGTGACCCACTTTCTTAAAGGGGCACTGCTACCAAATAAAACAATGAATTTGCTCACAAAAACTGAAATAAAATACCAGAACAAACCCAGAAGCTTGTTCTGACCATTGTACCACTAAAGCGCCCACATCTCTCATTTCTGGCATTTCGGCATGTACATAGGTTTTAGTGTGTTTTTATACATCTGGATCTCGGTCGATGCTGTGACTGGTCCAGCTGTGGTCCAGCTGTTGTCACACACCACTCTGAGTACACCAGCAGAGATGTTTTGAAGTAGTGGTGCTGTTCTGTTCTGTTCTGTTCTGAGCTGTTGTGCAATTTCCTCCATTGTGTTCTGCATCTTTGTGCAGTCTGATCATGTCGAGCGCAGATTAATCATTTATGTCAAAACTAAGCTCCTAAAATTGTTCTAATTCGACAGGCTTCATTTGTATTTAATTGAATAACACTAACACGGAGCAGATGGCGAACTGAGAAATGTTGGAAACAGGAATAATAGCATATGTAAGAAATGATTAAATTTCAGTCTTATGCTGCAGTGACCCTGTAAGTCACTCACTCACACACACACCAACCCACCACCACCTCCTCCTGCTTCATCACATTCATCCAGCAGTTATCACCTAGACAGATTTATTTCTGTCACCATGCCCAGTAAATACAACAACAAAAGCACAAAGTGGCTTTGTTCCAGTAAATGAAATGTCTCACTGATAGGAGGGAGAGAATCAATCGCAGTTAGTTTTCCTGCACATAGGCAAACGCGGAGACACTGTGACTGTGGCCGTGTGAGAGCTATCAGGGAATGCTTCAGATCAATAGCGTCAGGATTCAGGCAGACACTCCATCAGCGACAGACTTGAGATGGAATAGGACCAAGTGTAGTTGTAGCATGCGTGTGCGTGTGAACCTTATTTCTCTTGATCTGCCTCCCAAAACTAGCAAGGACTGAGGCATGGCAGTGTGCCGACAACATGAGAATCATCCTCCTCCTGGCTGTCGGTGATCAAGAATATCTACATTTTACTTTCCTCTTTTTTTTTCCCACTGCAAGTCCTGAGACTAACTCAGTAATATTAGCTTTAGGGCCGTTTGATCCTGTTTTGGTTCCGAAATTAGCTTCAGGCGCCGGAACAACAAACCTGGAACATCTCTCGTTTAGCCCCATGACCTTGAAAACCGCGTCGCTTGATCAACGCGTTGTAAACTGTGTGCGTGCTTGTGTGTGTTTTTTTGCATTTGCATGTTGGTGTGCGCGATTTATCAAAGCAGAAGTGTGCCGTGTGCGCGTCCCGTTTCAGAGAAGTGTTTGCACCCTGCCCGTGACACTGATGGAGACGTGAGTAGAACCTCAGCGGGCCACTTTAGATGCTCATTATGCAGGATTTGCGAGGACCCTCACACCCAATTTCCCGTCACCCTTTCAAACATACACACTAATACACACACACGCGCGGCCCCCTGCATGTAAAGCATGCAGGCGAACACAATAACAAACATAAGTAGCCTACTAAAAGCCCTAAACACAAAAGCGCTTTAGGACAAATCCATGTGTATATACAAATGCAACGACACACACAAAACAATGTACACATCCTGCCATTGCCATTTTATTTTCCTGAATATTTTAACAAACATGCCTCCTCTCTGCTTGCCCTAACCCCCAATTCCTCAAATGGTCTGCCCGGCGGCTCTTGAGCAGCATCTCATCTCTCTCCTCGGCGCTGTCTACACTATGCATGCTTTAGTAGAATTAATAGAACTCTCCCAGGCTCATCACAACGAAATGGGTGCCATGTGCTGCGCTGTCTGCCAGCCTGTAATTCATGTATAATGCATCCTGTCTCTCCCCCTCTCTCGCTCTTATTCAGCGGAGGTGAGGAGACGCTTTGCCGAGTGGATGCCAAGTATGACCGCATAGCAAAGGTGCAGGGGGTCAGCCGGTTGGGGCGTGAGGCACATACCGCAGACCGAGAAAATGAGCAAGACACAGAGAGGAGGGGGACAGTCAATGGAGGATAATGATGGATAAGCACTGTAAGAGAAGGAGGAAGAGAGTGTGAAGTGAACAAAAGACAAAAAAAAAGCGGCTTCACTGGGATAAGAAAATGTCACAAGAGCAGTTGAGGAAAGTATATTGACAAGTGGTATAATTTAGTATAAATAAGATTTGCATATTTCATACTAAACTGCTATGAAAACTTTCAAAAGTTGCTGAGATTGAATGAGTATTTAGTACTAGGAGTCAGTGTAGCCGAATCTGGCCCTCTCCGTTGTGTTTTGGTACGGACTGCCCCAGGTGGGGTTC
The DNA here is from genome assembly GCF_045865225.1 of Trachurus japonicus. Taxonomy (NCBI): domain Eukaryota; kingdom Metazoa; phylum Chordata; class Actinopteri; order Carangiformes; family Carangidae; genus Trachurus; species Trachurus japonicus. Next base: position 11,017,510 of record NC_140925.1, read on the forward strand.
GAACCCCTGTTCTCCCACACGGCGGGCGACGATGCAAACCGTTGTGCCAAGAGGTCAATGACCGCTTGGCAATCGGGTTTGCACGTCCTTTATGGGTGAGTGAGTGCACCCGGATCCTCTGTTACATCAGCAGTGCCGGGGGTAATGCAAATATCTGCTATATACAGTTCACTAATATGAGCTAACACTGTACGTCTGTAGCAACAAAACTCTGAAATGTATCACTTTGAACAAGGACGTCTTACGAACTCAACTATTACTGTAAATGTTAACTTGTGTTGATTTAAATTGGAATATCCAACATTTTTTGTTTACCCCTAATGACACCAGTAGATGGGCTGTAGGCTGTATGTGAATCAAGACAAAGGAATATGCTTAAAAAGAAGCTTCCAGTACAAAAGTTAAGGCAGCAGCACCGAGGAAGGATAACCCACAAAAAATAAAAAAAATGCTTTATACTGTAGAGAATCTCTGTGAAGGTTCAACCAGAGATGCTGCTTTCATGAGTCCCAGTGATTTTCCTTTTATTGAAGACAAAATGTTTCTGAGCAAGCTGATTATCATAGCATTACGCCTAAATGCTGCTGAAACCAGGTCAGCAGCAACTTTCACAAGCAGTAGGTTCGTTGCGTAAACAAGAGCCAAATCACTGCCAAACCAGGAAACTGTCAACTCCCCCACACAAATCCCACATCGGCACGCTGTTTGACCCTCGCAAATGGTCTGTTTAGGGCTCATCAACATTCAGCGTTATTAAATTTGCTTTTCTAAATATCCATCATTACACAATCCGACTGTTGCTGTTTCTTTTCACAATGTGAGCCTGTGTGTTTTAGACATGTGAATGCATTCCTCCTTTCCCTGAAGGCAGCCTGCGGTTTTCATTGGTTTCTGTTGGTCTTTATGGCAGTTAGCAGATAACTTGATGCTTTTACCACTGTTGTGCTACAGTAGTGCAGTTGAAAGCACAGACTGTTGGAGTATTCAGATGTTTTCAGGTAATAGCAACCTCCTGACCACCGAAAAATCCAGTGAAGCCTGGAATTCTGAATTTAGAGAGACACATGTGACAGACGGTACTGTAAAAGCACTGGTTAGCTGCAGCATTGTAGAAATACTAGATTTAAAAAAAAAATCTTTAGCTGTATTGAAAAGACCCATTAAACACTAAGGGTGCTGCTTTGAGGAGAAAAAATATCTTTTACTGTAATTGCTTGTTCTCGAACCTGCTTTTGTAGCAGTAACCTCAAACAAGCTCCCCCAGCAGCTGCAGATCGCTGCTTCACAATGTTCAGGAAGAATTATGGACCATACCTCTTTATAGTGCTGCTTCAGCTCAGCTACATTCTGGTGCGAGGCGGCTCTCTTCAGGTCAGTCCACAGCATCTCTACTGGATTAAGGTCTGGTCTGTGAATGAGCCACTCCAAAAGGTGGATTTTCTTCTCAGAAGCCATTCTGTGGTAAATGTATTTTGATGTTTAGAGTCATTGTCCTGCTGCATCCCCTTGATGGTGGATCTCTGTCCAGCCGCCCAGCTGCAGCAAAGGCCCTACAGTGTGTGTGTGTGTGTGTGTGTGTGTGTGTGTGTGGGGTTAGTGGGTTTCATTTTTAACTGCTGGAGCGAGCTGTTCTGCTTGTGTCTGGATGGCACACCATTGAAAGCAATTGGGTTGTAGATGAATTCCACCTTTCTTCAAATCAACGCTCATGCATGCCGTAAGACTTTTAAGTAGGACTGCACTTGATCACCACCTTATTCCACATCAAGTAAATGAAAGACATGTTTGAAGCTTTCTCGAATGCTCATCATGGCCAGCGTTGCTCTATCTTCAGTTCTCAACGATACACGTGATGCTCAGAAAATCTAAATTCAATCAGACATGGATTTCACCTTTTCATATACTTGTGATGTGCAATCTTGTATGTAGTGTCAGAAATGTTGGGTGGTGTGGATGAAATGTAGCTTCAGTCATGCAAAACTTGGAGGGTGGGCTAAATGGGCGTCCTCATTCTAACTGTTAGTGGAAGAAACAAATACACTATAGTTGTATATTTGCTGCGTGAAAAATCATTTATGACTTCCCTACATTAAAACAGCTGTGGATGTATTCACTATATTTCTAGATCACCAAGGACAGGCTGATTATGCTTTATTGATCAAAGAAGGAACAAAACCTTCCTCTGTTAATGTATTTTCACCTATAAAGTCTTGCATACAGATAGAAACTCTCAAAGTGAAAAATATATTATTTCATTTGATGATTTTTTGTCTTTCTTTCTTTGTTTTATGGACATAAAGGATAACTGTCCAACAGAGACAGAAACTGTAACAACTTCATACCAACAAAGAAGTATGCTTTCTGTAGCTGCCAATCCCCACATCAGACGATGTCTCTAACAACAATCACTTCCTCTGTCTGAACATAGAGACAGTAGGTGAGTCAGGCAGACAGAGGTGTCTGAATCTGCATTGTGACTGTCCAATTGACTGACAATAAGATAAAGACACAATCACTTGGAATAGATGTCCTCACTGTTTCTTGTTCAGAGTTTCCCAGACTTGATGAAATCCTTGTTTTTCTTTTTCTGTTTTCTCCCGATGTCAATAAAGTCAGTGCCACTTTTAATCATGCACACTAGACATTGACATGGGAACTTTAACCATCTTGGTCTATAAATTGCTGCTCCTGGAGTGTACGAGCTGCAGGTGTACTGGACTTTCTTAGTCATAGTGATAAAACACATTGGATTTGGTGGCTTTAGTCTACCAAGTACAGTTTAGTAGTTTGGGTTAGGATACATTCTTCCTGAGGGTTTGGTGACCCTCATGATGGCTACCTTAATGAATGAATGAATGAATGAATTTATTTATTTATTTTGAAACATAAAAAGATTAATAAATTAAACAGCTTCAGAAATCAATTTACAACCAAATAAACATACAAACAACTATCCCCAATTAATTTACAACCCAAATTAAATACACATTCATCAAATTATTTACAGTCCTAATATATTGATGATAATTAATGATAATTATATAATAGTTAATTAGATGTGATTACAATGTACAACAACACTTCTGAAAATCATGCATTTCGTTGTTTGTTTGTCCACCCCAACTTCCCCCATTGTGGACTTTGTTACTCTCTCTGTACATGTGCCTATAAATCTATATCTAACTACATAAATATAACTGTACATTCTACAGTAGATATCGACCAATGTAGGTTGAAGGTTTAATTCAACAAGCGGACAATCTTGGAGTCTTGGACAAGCTCTGTTGATGTACTTTTTTTTTTTCAGGAAGACCTCACAGTAACTGTTGTAAACCAAAACCCTTTATTATTTCACATTTTAAGTGATTTTCATTTTTTTTTTGCCAATTGTTCTCATTGCTTGTTTCAGCCCACTCATTGTAAACAATGCACTCACCAAATCAATTCTCATTCCTTCAAGCCTCTAAAACACATGTTGCCTCTTTGCTCTCGTCCTTGCCTTCCCTAATTGTCGTAGTTACAGTATAGCTACTTCACAAAAGCTGCTCTTCCATTTCCTATTGTTTTTCATACTCATACTCGACATGTTTTCTGCTGGTGATGTTTTTCTTATCAGAAAATATCCTCCATCTGGAAGTTTTCAGTCGTCCTGTTTTGAGAAGCTCTGTTGCATTCTCCCGTCTGCTGAGGAACTCCCATTTTTTATATTGTCTTTCCAGTTAGACATTTTTTACACAAGTGTATTCCCTTCAGACTTGAGTATCTTGGCCTCCAAAATGCACCTTCGACAAAGTTTAAATCTACCATTCACTAAATTTACCTCACCACCTTTTGCCCAAGATGTTCTTTCTTTCACCAAGATGTGTGTGGTGGTAGAGTTTGGTTTTTCAAATGATTTGTGCAGTGGACCTGATTTCTGTACAATACTGCCCTGATTGCAGCCTTGAGGGTGGAGCAAAGTGACAGCTACAGTACATTGATTTTCACCAAGCATAATGTTCCATCTTGATGCAAAAAACACTGCTGGAAGTCTTGAAGTTGCTGTGATTGCCTTTTAGAAACCCATGTGGCCTCTTTGACTTCCCCAGCATTACAAATAATACTGTAACTCTGTGACACAGTGTGCATTTGGTGAACATTTCATTATTGGAATTCTTTCTTAATCCAATAAATGAATTCCTGGGCAGACAGATGGACAGAGCGAATCACAGGTGTAAACTGACAGTGTGTAATATGATGGCGGCAGTGGATTATAATGGGAAATGTGACAATGAAAATGAAACTAGCAATGACTGTGGACAAATTACTTTCACAGAATGCAATTTATTCCACCATGTTCAGCAATGGCTTTCACCACATAAGCTAATCAGAATAATGTGAGACCAACCAACAACAGGCAGCTCAAGAGGTGTGACAAAATTATCACCCATCAATGCCACCAAGCAGCAGTGTGTCATTTTAAATGTAGCTTAGCTTTGTGGCCACGAGATGAAACACAAATCATTCTAATCTGCCTAATACGTGAATCACCACAGAGAAGGATCTGATCTGATCATTTCCAGGACCTAGAGTTTCACATCATGTTCCTAAATTAGTTTTTTGTTCAGAGGTTTTGAGAAAAAGAACATGTACTGGACCCATTAGTCAGTGCTCTCTATATTCTGTTTCATGGGAAATGTTAGACCATGCTAGGAGCTAGGCTAACAACGGCTAACAGCTTAGTCTGTAATTACCCACCGCTAACACTACCTAGCCGCTAAACCTTTTGCGTCAGATGCTCTATATGGTGTAAGCCACTGGATTCAGTCAGCCTTTTGGTGTTACTGTAGCATTAGCATAGCCTTATCGGCAGAACATGGAGAGTGGGCAGGCCTACCTATTAGTGCTGAAAGCCTCATAGGAGCAAACAACTCATAGTGGGGGCTTTTCTTCATTACCATGATCAAATTATTCCCAGCCCATGGAAATTCTGTGACCCACAGAATTCCAGAAAAAAAGTCAGCCATTAGCTACAGGATGATTTACTGACTAGATTATTAAGTTATTCTTACCAGTACTTTCCACCCACAGCTACTTACAGTAGGATATTTTAACAATGCAATCCCAGTTTTGTAGTCCCTGTCTGCACTCTGCTGCGTAATTACCATAGACTGTAAAAAGAATGGACGTAGCGTCCGTGACGTCACCCATTGGTTTTGGGGAGTCGTTTTTGTGACTCAAATATGGCGGCCTGAACAGCGCCATGTTGGATTGGCCGGCCGAGAACCCGCCCACTGGCCTCGAAGCAGCTGTCCACGGAGCTGCTCGGACCTGTCACTCAACGTTTCCGCGCCCTAACTGGTCAGAGTTTTAACCTTTTAACAGTAAAACGGTAGAGTTAGAAAAAAATTCACCCCCCTCAGAGTGTGTGCGGGGGTAGAAACTATCGATTGAGACGAAAAAACGTTCTGACACCAGGCTTTTAACATGTTTACTGAGGATGTAAAGTCGGCGATTTTAACATGGGGGTCTATGGGGAATGCTCCCTTCTGACACCAGCCCCCAGAGGAATCCGAGGGGATTGCAGTTTTTTGAACGCGGAAGTGAGCTTCGCTTCTCAGACCGACAACTGCCCCCTTGGTAATTACGCACAACCTAATGTGGGTATTCCTCAATCAGCACTTCTTAAAGAAGGGAGTCACCTGTTGAGTAACGCACATTTCCTTATGGAAAGCCTTGTCGGAATGGTGGGACGTTGGCATGTCGGAATGAAAGCAACCCTATAGCGGAAGAGGAAGAAACATGTCCATTACGTACAAAACTACAGAACAAGTATGGAAATGACAGAAAAGAATGGGAAAGACTACATGAATCAGAATTACATCGAAATTAGATTAGATTTGTATTTAGGAAAAATACAGTAGCCTAAATGAAGAACAAAACATAGAACAAATTCAAATAAAATGTAAAAAATAAGAAAGAAAACAACAACTTACCCATCAGCAGCTGTACAACCCAATACATAGCCTACATCAAACTGGAAAAAGCTGCTCCCTAAAGAAATTGATTCAAAAGAAATATGTGTGCGCATCTTTTATGTTTTGAAATGATTTTGCTCAGTTGTGCACGGTTTAGAGTTCAGTGTTGTCCCTATAGCGTACTGTTGCTCTTTGTCATGCTGTGATGTTTTCAATGCCCATTTTTACAGCCTTATACCAAATACGTACTGAAAAAGGTACAGGATGATAACAGTGGAAATTTGTCTACAGTTTCAAAATGTGTGTCTTTTATTTATATTGCCTTTTTTATTGTTCACATAGAAACAACTTTAATTGGAGATAAAGCACATTTTCTCACCGTTTTAATCATGCTGGTGCACTGTGTCTTCTATAGACTATAATAATATATGTTTATACAGAGATTCTCCAAAAAACTCCCACAGTTGTGACGTAAACAAGTCAAGCCTGTAATAACAGCTCAGTCTCGATGTGTTTACCGCGGCGGAATGCAGTATGTACATCACCAGGGTCACGCAAACATATGGATTCTTCATCTGTTTTCTCCGTCAACACCTCCCATAACACATCTAACTCAGGCGCAGATCAACAACAGTTTGTTAGTGAGAAACCGAGTTTGTACACTAATAGCCGGGCACAAGTTCGCAGGCGGTGAATTAATTAGCGTGCCTTGGAAAGTTTCATTGACCTTCAGAAAACCAAACTTCAGAACACATACCTACACACACAGATACACGTTCACACACATTTCTACACAAGTCTGGTAGAGGCAACTTGTCCACGCACATCTAATTAATACTAGTTAACTGTGTGTATAAAGGAAGCATCTTGAATAAAGCAATGAAAGAACATGCGTTATTTCATTAAACCAGACGAGTTCAGCCAAGTTCTGATGATCAGGATGAACTTATGGTCTACTCAGACAGGTACAGATCTCATCTATGCACTGATTTACAGAGTATGTATAAACAAGTCGTGCAATTATCCAAATCGAAACAATACAAAGCATAAAATCATGCAGAAACAGGTCAAGATATTCATTTAATGTTTATCAATTATGATTATGAGTGACTTTGGCGGTGGCATGAACAACTTGTTGGTGTGAAACAGTCTGACTTGAGTATTTCTGAAAACTGCTGAACTCCTGGGTTGTGATACACAAGTCTCTGGAGTTATTATTCTCACAAAGGTGTGAGGGAAAAAAAACCAAGCAAGCAGCAGCCCTGGAGATATAGAAAGGCTTTGTTGGTGAGAGAAGTTAGAGGAAAATGGCCAGACTGGTTGCAGCTGACAGATAAAAGCTACGGCAACTCAGATAACCACTCTTTACAACCATTTGTCTGCTGGGGCAGCACAAGTCCATGGATCCAACCTGCATGTGTCAACAGTCCAGGCTGCTGGCAGTGTGATGGTTTGGGGAATGTTTTCATTTCAAATTGGTGTTCATGAAAACGAGTGTAATGAGATCAGTGCAGTAACAGTCATCCATGCCGAATCCGGCAGAGCATGGGACTCTCCTGGGAAACTGTAGAAGAGGAGCAGCATGAATGTCCACCTGACAAGTGACATGATACGTTCTTGTTGACATAGTGCTGAATCTCAAAGGAGTTTCATCTATGCAATGGAGAGCTGAGGCTGTTTTTAAAGGGAGTTCCTAATAAAGTGCTTTGTTTAGTTTAGTTTATTATTATGGATCCCCATTAGTAACTGCCTCAGCAGCGACTATTCTTCCTGGGGTCCTACAGTACATCACAATACAAAATAAAAAAATAAAAAAATAAATAGCACTTGTCCTGTAGCAAACAACAACCACAATTAACACATCAAGCCAAACTGGGAAGAAAAGAAGAAAAAAAATGAATGAATGAATGGATATGACAAAATAATAAAATGTGAATGTAGCGTAGTCATTTTTTTTCTGTTTAGTAACAGAAAGGAAAATGTGCTCCCAGCACTTGATGTCAGTGTGGCAGTGGTGCAGAGGGACGCTACACATATCCAGTCTAGATAGTTTTGGCTGATTCATGTCAAGAAACTGATGTAAATTTCTTCCCTAAAATAACACAAATCAAAAATGAAAAGTAAATGTGGATGAGAGTGACAAATCACACAGACAAGATTAAGGTTGGAGAAAGCCACCATTATCAACAACAAAATCAGTTAGTTTTCACACATGATGCTATCGTCCTCCCACGCACACACACCTGGGGGCTCTGAAAACGGTCGCACACCCACACAGTCGACACGGATAAACACATGTTTACAGCTGTGAACAGGCACCACACTGCATCTTTATAGAAGAAATAGTGCAACAAATTAGTTGTGATATGCTGTTGTTGGAGAACAGTGGAGGAGAGACAGATGTGTGAAGTGATGATAAATAGTCTGGTGTAACTGGTTTTTACCTGCTGGACATAGTATTAATCTGCTGACATCATCAGCCTCCCAACAACTGATTTATTGACTTGTCAACGAGCTGACTGGTAACATCCAGTCATATTCACACAGGTGTACAGCAGCCAACCTCCTCCTACGTGTGTGTGTGTCTCTTACAATCAGATGAGTTCTCCCAGCAATGCTTTAACTGCTATTTTTTAGGTTTTAGTTTTTCCTAGTCGATGTGTTAACCTCCAGTTGGTTTGGATTAGCATGCTCCCAGTTTAGAGAAGCAGCAAGGAGCACAGAAGCTGAGTGATGAACTCCTGTGGATGAGGGCATTTGCAAAAATGTGTTAACCAAGCCCCCCCAAAAAGTATCAGTTTAATTGTTTGCTTTATTTTGGATATTTTCACCACAAGAAGCCCGTTCCTTCAATGGCATTATTTTTTCAGCTCCTCTCCTACTCCTGTGCTTTTTTAACTAAGCCCACCAACGCTTAACTCTTGAAACTTGTCTGTTTCAATCAGCTGAACTTTGGAGTGCTTGTGAATGCCCTCGTTGCACTTGTACATGGGAGCAGTTCAACTGTTCACTAACTCCAAAGGAAAGTGCTGCTTTGATGACAAAATAAAGCCATGAAAATGGTAGAAATAAAGTGGACACTAAAACTGATACTTTTTTCCCCAGTGGGCGCTTTTTTTTTTTTTTTTTTTTAAAGTGGCGTTTTTGTGGATGAACTCTGCCGACAGCAGTACATCACTCAGCTTCTGTAATGGTGCCTGGCTGCCTCTCTGAACTGTGCACTAGTCCAGATCTACTGCAGGTAAAATAGAATTTCCAGTAGATAGCACAACTTCACACAACCCTGCATTAAATTGCTTTAAAATAATACAGGTCCAGCCCAATGGGGGAAAAAAAATTCAATTTTGAGCTTCAAAAATAAAAATAAAAATTCAATCATTCTTCAAAATTGTACATGTGTACCCTGATAACTGCTTAGTCATAAATATAATAGGTTTTATGTGTTGTGTTTGTTATTTGATGCTTGGCTTGTGCCTCAGGTCCTATATTCCAGCACCTGCTTCTCTGCCAGTTGAAGCTGCCAATATCTGCCCCAATGACTGTTTGCTGGTGTTGCCACCGGTATCAATAGCCTATGCCAGCTCTGACAACAAGTAGTGATGCAAAAACAACAGCTGGGATCACTGACTGTCAAAACAAGGAAACGGTGAACCAATTTTGTTTTAATCTTTAATGCATGGATTTCGTATATGAATATAAATTATGGTATTAAAATGTAAATTTCAGTTTGGGTAAGTATAGGATCGGCAAGTTCCATAATTTTTCTGCACGTAACAGATCATGTGTTACTTTGTGCAGCTGCATAAAAACACCTGTGCGAAGAGGAACAGTATAGTAGATGGACCAAGACACTAAGAGAGTGAATAGAGTAGACAGTATTGGTCTTTCCCTATATACCTGCTCATATTCATACCATTTGTAGAAAAGCACACTTAGACTCTAATAAATGTAATAAATGCTTGTTTGAAGTTGAAATGGAGACCTTTCATAGACACTTGTCTCAGAACATGCACTTTCCTGTCAATATGGGGGTGGGGGGAGGGGTGGTGGGGAGTTGCTTGGCGCTCCATCCCACATTAAAAAGCTCTTTGCCTGAAAGGATTTCTGCTAAATTCATGAATTATTGAAATGAATGAAGAGACATGGGCAAAGTGGACCAACATGTGGGATCTTTGATACCAGCCAAAAAAAGAATGAAAAGAGGAAAAATCACTTTGCAGCTGTTGAGCTGTTAATGACTTCTCACAATCAAAAAGTGGCAAGATACATTTAATGAATTGCATGTTTTGTCCCCAACTGGTCGTCATTATACTGTAAACCACAAACTCTCTTAACAGATATTGATTTCATGGAAGAATCAAACCCATAGATCAGCTAATTGTTACTGTATCTTCTAATAAATTTCTTCTCTGTGGAGAGTGCAGATGGGTCAGCTGAGTTCTTGTAACCTTCAGCTGCATCTGGATCTATTATGCCAGCATGTAATGTGAGTTGCAAAGTGGGAGGAGTAGTTTCCAGTATCCAGTGTCCCAGAAGTAAAAGCCTCATTCATTTTCAGCATTGATAACACAGTTACTTTGGATGGAATTACCCTGCAGTGCTATTGTAAGAAACCATTACCTTAGTTTGGCACACAGACCAACTCTGAAGGACAGTCCTCCTCTGTGTAACATTGCAAAACTTACAAACATGGCTGTGTCAAAGGGAGGCTGAAAACTTGTCCGTGCACTTGTTACCTGTAGACTGGACCACTGTAATTCCTTATTATCAGGATGTCCCAGTAGCTGTGTGAAAAGCCTCCAGCTGCTGCAGTGTGAGTACTGACAGGAAAGGAGATCATATCTCTCCTGTGTGAGCCTCCCTGTACCAGCTCCCTGTAACAATCAGGATGGAACTGAAATCTGCAGTGTTGTTATAATGGTCACTTCTTGTTCCTAGTGTTTCAAAGAGAGGAACAGGAGGCAGAACCTTCAGCTATCGAGCTGCCATCCTGCGGAGGCAGAACCAGGTTGGCTTCTCTCTCTCACAGACAGTTTGGGTCTGGCTAGTGTTTCCAATCCCAATTAAGACACTGACCCTAACACCCTGGTATTTTGTGTACGCAGGTTTTCTTTCTTACTGACCCAGCAGAAATAAGACCAACTGGACTTCAGTCTGCTTTCCTCATAGTTGGATTTACCATTGTAACAACCAAAACAAATCCTGGCTGGTGAAAAACAGAAAAAAACAAACAGGTCAACCACAGTTTTCTCCATTGACAACTTCCCCGTCTCAGTCTGTCTTGGTTTCTACCACTCTCTTCGGCTTTAGGTCCTTTTCCTGATTTGACAACAGGTTATCTTTGTCATTTGCTGGGTTAAAGGGATAGTTCAACATTTTGTCAAATTGGCCCATTGACATAATCCCTATAGTCATAGCAGTAGGTTCGTTACCTTTATTTGTCGGTGCGAGCTATTTTTAGAACGGCGGAGCAGAGCCACAAGCTGCTCAGAGCTATGCTGCGGAGGCTCATGGGATTTCTTGGTTTCCCTCATCAAACTCATCAAATACACAATCCAACAACTCCAAAACGCTCTCGTGGACAAGTTGGGACCTGCACATTCACCATGCTATGAGATAATAATGGAACGTTACGAGATAGAGTTGTTTTCAAAGGAAATGCAGAGACTGCTTGCTGAAAAACTGTCCCTGAAGACAACACGCATTTGCATGAATTTACCTCTAATCTCATAGCGTGGTGAATGTGCAGGTCACAACTTGTCCACCGGAGCGTTTTGGAGTTGTTGGATTGTGTATTTGATGAGTTTGATGGGAAACCAAGAAATCCCATCAGCCTCCGTAGCGTAGCTCTGAGCAGCTCGCGGCTCTGCTCGGCCGTTCTAAAAATAGCTTGCACTGACAATTAAAGGTAACGAACCTACTGCTATGACTACAGGGGTTATGGCAATGGGCCAATTTGACAACATGTTGAACTGTCCCTTTAAGTTTCCACACATACTCCAGTTGTTCCACTATCCAACATGTCTGCTGTCTGAGGAATACACAACCTGTAGCAGACGTGTTTCCAATAGGTCAGCATGCCCTAATTTTGTCCACGTTCTGCATTCTGGTATGCAGAAATTTCAAAGTAAGGAGCCATTATTTCATAATTCTATAGCCATTTCACTGTGCAATCAACATTTACTTCATGCAAATTTCCCCAGTGTGATACTAATAAAGGATGATCTTCTAATGTTGAATTAAAGCAACACACTTGTTTATTTCCACTTTAAATGAGATCCTGTTTCTGAGGCTATCTTTAAAAAGAGAGGAGAAACACTCTCAGGACCAGATAAGCAGAATTTACAGACTGAATTTTCTAAGGACACACAGGAAGACAGAGTACCGGCATTGCTTTGAAATGTTTCATCAAGCAAATAAAAAAGAAGGGGGCTGCAAGAATGAGGGAAATTTAGCTAAAGCGGAAGAAAGTTGGAGCTGAGTGCTGGTAGAGAGAAGTGGAGTTGATGTGTTGTCAGATGGACCCGTAACCTGGTTAAGACAGATCAGAAAGCAAGAATCAGAGAGGAGGGGAGGAGAGAGGAAGAGAGGAGAGAGAGACGGCGAGTATGTCATGCACAGCACGGAGCCTTTTCTCCTCCTGTTGTCAATTAAAGCAGGCGGCTCTGCACCTGCATGTGGATGCCAGGCCGGTGCTTCTAGCCAGCGTTCACCTCGGCACCAGGCCCACTGTCCAACCAGCTCTTAATGAGGGGCTTTGTGTGGATAAAGGGGGGCTGGCGTGTATACTCAGGCACCCATACATGTCAATTAGGGCGAACCAATCCTAGGGAGATCAAGGACTCATGCCTCTCCCTCTCTCTCTCTTAGATTCTTGCTCTTTATACTTTCCTCAAGTAAGACTGATGGACAGACATGTAGATATGGGACTGCAAGATTTTCAAATGCGTGGGCTTGGAAATGACTAACTGTAATCCTCACAGAATGAATCATAGCCGATGTCTTCCTTATTGGAAATGTTAGAGCCAAATCCATTCGAACATGAAATTTACATATTTCATCAAAAGATAAATCTCGGAGCAGCAGTGTTTAAGAATTTCTGTGAGCCCCACTTTGTCTTGACAGTTATGGGATGCAACACTTTTACTGTGATACATTTTTATAGTAAGTTCCTTGTCTGCACACAACAGTGAGAAACCATTTGACAGCTTAAGGCATAAACAAACACCGTAGGAGTCAATCAAGTGAGTTACCAATAATATGACATTTCATATTTGCGTCAGTGGTTTAACTGAAGAAACCTTGACTATGTGGTTTAAAGCTGTATGGAAAGGTGTTGAGAGTGGAGACAGGTTTCGGTGAGCTGTCGTAGCTTATGGCGCGGAATGCAAATTCAGTTTAAGTGCAGCTTTTTCACTTCAAACAGTATGCCACCCACAAAAAAAAGAAAAAAACAGATCATATTGTGCTTCTTCTGATTTCTACTGTAACTTCAGAAATGTGGGTGTTACTGGCATTATTTTTTTATATAACTCATGGAAACACACACATACAGTAGCAGAGACTGATGTTTGAAATGTGTAAGAGTAGCCGAAGTGTGAGCTGACATTCAGAAGTGTTAAGCCTGACAAATGCAGTATATTTGTAATCCCAGCAGTAGCCATAAGATTGACTTGGAGTTTTTTTTTCTTTCTTTCTTCTTCTTCTTTCCCTGTTCTGATCAACATTGTCAAGACAAATGAAACAAGAAGTGTGCAATTTTAGCAGGTATGTCAGAAAGTAACAAGAACACGGTGAACAAGCTCCAAATGTGAAGCAAAGATTTTGCTCTTCAACAGGTTTTGGGACAAAGCTTAGTGAACACAGTGTAACTGGAAGAGGGGGAAAAAAAACCCTGAAACACTCACTTGAGACAGCGGGAGTGAGGGGAAAAGAAATTGCCAGTATGAAGTTAAAGGTAAATTTGACAGAGAACTTTGAGAGAAATGATTGCTCATCAATCACAGCCGAGCTGGTGGGAGCAGATGATGAAAATCTCAGTCGAATTGAAAGGTAGACTTTTTCTATCTGCGAATGTTTCCTCTCTTCAAACAGAGACCTCTCCCTGGAAAGCAAAGGCGATTTTTCTTTTTTTCATTTTTAAAATCGTTCCTGACGTAGAAAAGTCAAAGTAGAGGTCTTGTCACTCACAAGTCTTATGTGAGTGACTTGTCAACTGCTGCTGAAAGGATCAGTCAGGCATTACAGAAATTACAACCCTATATACAGTATATAAAAACGTGATGTATAAAAAAAAATGGTATTATATAATACAATTTTTATTATATTTTATATATAGGGTTGTAATTTCTTCTGCAAAAAAAAAATTGTATTTTATATTTATATAAAATACAATTTTTTCATACATCATGTTTTTTTGTTACATTATCACAGGCTGTTTCCTCACACATATTCTGTCATGTGCAATAATTCAGAATCAGTTGTGCTATACCTGCCAGGCTGCACAATGACTCCCGACGTATCTACTGTACGTAATTCAGTTAGCAAAGGTGATCTGTCGCCGTGATTGAGAAGATAACAAACATGTTTTGCCAAGTTGCATTCGAACGCCACAGTGAATTGCGGTGCGCCGATGCCCCAGCCCGTGGTTATCATGTTTCTAACCAAGCATGTAATTGTGTGATTGCTGCCAAGCTGCAGTGACGCCATGTTGCCGTTGCTCTTTAATATTACTCTTCTGCGTATGTCTCAAAGACACAAAGACGTCATGCTCGGCTGCTGTTATTGCACATGCTAAATCGCTCTTGGACGTCCGCCGTATTTATAGCAGCAAAAATTGCTTTGCATCCCCGACAATGACGAGGAACGCCGTGTTCAGAGATGCAGCCCACACGCCATGACACACCGTTCTCTTACCATACTTTAGGGGGGGTAATATTTTAGTATGCAAACATTTTATTCAGGAGCCCCTAATTTACTGAAGCCCAGCTAAATAATTCATGCGGCCTCTCCTGAGTGGTAACACAAAGGTATGTGAGAAATCCCAGAATCACAAGACATACATGTGCATGAGGCACATCATCATACTCACAGATGCTTGCTGACAAATAGTACAACAATATTACACACTGCATTCAATTAAACCTGAACTTTACAGTATACAGACTTCAACTAGAAATCTGACAGGAAACTGAAGCTCATAAAAGCCTGCCACATTGTTTTGACTCTATCCAACACATTGATTTTATTGAATTATCATGTTTGAAACAATCTCAGTATTTCTACTGTAATTTTTTTTTCTCCTGCATGGAACAAGTCAGTCCCGTTTGTGTGAACATGATTAAAGTTTTGCATTTTATAACATTACTTGTTTGTGAGTTCAGCATCAAGGTTTGTTCCTTTCCTCTGTGTTTTTCAACCTTGGGGTCGGGACCCCATGTGGGGTCGCCTGGAATTCAAATGGGGCTGCCTGAAATGTCTAGTAACTGATTTTGAAAAATACTGATAAAAATAGTTTTTTAAACTAATTATTATTCTTTTAAAAATTATGATTAAAAACACCACACACAACTGTATTCTATGCTTTACCTTTCTCGAATATAAATCGAGTTCAAATAAAATACAGCATATAAAAATATCACGTGTTCATGGGGTCGCCAGGAATTTGTGATGTCAAAATGGGGTCAAAGGTTGGGAACCACTGCCATAAGCTGTCTCCAACAGTGGAAAGCAGCATGCAAGCTTTCTTCTATTAGCATGCTAACTAGCTAGCTTTGGTCAACCTAGCGCGATAGCACCTCAATGGAGCCTCCAATCAGCACTGAAGATGCAGCGCAGCTCAGAGAGCCTGTTAGAAGCTTTTTATCTAAAACAATGGCAGCTAATGATCTCGTCAAGAAACTACAATCCACAGTAGAATAATGTATCCACAGTCACTTTGGGATTTTATTTTATTTTTGTAAATTATTTAAAAGCTTTAATATTATTCTCACTGTGTTTATACTTGGTAATGAGCATCATATCACAGCTGTTTGAAATGACTAGTTCCTCTGAATGCATTTCTAAGCATGTTTCAATCAAATGATTCTGACTGGGCAAGTTAAACTCAAGTATAATAGGTTTCAGTATTCTCATTATGCCTTTCTGAACTCCCAGCTCGATCAGAAATCAGTGGGCGTTTTACTTGTTAACTGATGAACGATTCTGTTCTGTCATCACGAGAGAAACAGAGCTCTCTTTTTAGTGAAATGTGAAACCAAAGGATCGGGTAGCTATTTCTGTAATTTCAAAACTGGAGAGGGAGAACAGGTGCTGCATTTCTGTTGTATCGTTTAAAAAAGGAAAAGGAAAAAAACTGAGACATGACACCTGAACTGTCACCCTGTTTGGACTGATCTGCCATTTATTCAACAACTAAAATATTGGTTTGTTGTGTCAGGGATGACTGTCACCTGCCCCACTGAGCCTCATGAGATGCTCAGAGTGGATTTGAAGATTCCTGTCCTGGTTGTCCATCTTCTCCTGAATGGTACAGATACAGTTGCTTCAGGCTTGAGAGTTGCACTCTGGTGGCCTACAGCAACTAGAAAACAGAAGTACAGTCCAGCTCAATGTGGAAGGCTGCAGAAAAATCTGTGAAAAATTGGCCAGCGAGGGAGCGGACATCGGCCTTGTGGAAGGTCCCTGTGCCTGTGACATTGAAAACGTCAGTGCTGATGTCACGGCGATTCGAGGCTGTCCCCGGGAGAGTGACATCTGCACCGCGGGCATCTTGAGCCAGATCTGCACTTAGTCTGGATGGGTGGGAAATAGATTTGTTTGCCTCAAATGAGAGTCCTGACCGTCTCCCGCAGCTCTCCTTCGGACCCACAACAGCCCCTGCGCATGGAGACGTGATCTACATGCTGCATGGCTAAATAAAGCACTTCTCAGCTCGTCCTCCATGCATCTAGTTTGTCATGGTGTAAGGTACTGTTCTGTGCAATAAAGGCAGAGGAGGGGAGATGGAGTGTGTCAGGCAATCAAAGAGCGCAATGCATTTTGTATCATTTAATATTTGCAGTGTGCCTAAACCTCACCTGACAAGGGAAAACTATGCAAATCTTTAGATGGATTAGGATAAATGAGATTGTCATTTGCTAAGACGAGAACATCAGAAGTTTTATGATTGTCTGTAATAACTTTAGAAGTTAAGAAATGAGACCTTCCGGAAATTCTTATTTCTTAAGAGAAAGTTTCACCGTGCTAACTCAAGATCTCATGATACATTTGTTTTCTCTAATTTGAACTCAATTCTTCTTCAGGCTCCCTGAAGGATTCCTCCAGCGGTGATGAAAATCAGCCTGATTTCCCAGGCGAGAATTTTTCTACTCTGTGGAATTCACTGCTGTTTTCATTTTTTACCTTCGGAGAGACCAAATACAGTATCCTAAATGCCTTAAGAGATGTCTGAAAGAAATTAATCACTTCTCGCCAAGCTTTGACAAGCTGTTTTTCAACCTATTTTCTGGATTTGGTGACATTTAAGGGCCCTTTAGGTAATGCTCTACAGGCAGGTTAATTCAAAAATATTCCATTGAATCACCAGATGATGGACAAGAAAAACTGCCTCGACAATCATCAAATCTATGGGCAGGAGCTTATTATGGCCAAAAGGGCAAGGACATGCAGGATTCAGAAAGAAGTCCAAACTGAAAGACACGCAATGTGTGATTGTACATCACTTCATTGCATTAAAAAATATATATATAATATAATATAATATAATTAAGGCAAGGCTGCAACACTTTCAAAACAGCTCTATGGCAAAAGGTTGCAACGAGTACAATTGCTTGGTACAGTAGAAGTCCAGCGTTGAACCCATCATGTGTCCTTGCTCCTTCACTTCCTGACAGAGTGTCATTATCTCCTCACAGGTGCACGAAAAAGAAAAAGAAAACTCTCTCACACACCATTAAATATGACAGGGCAGATCTGAAGATGAATTTGAAAAGGTAATAGCTGCTTATACTACGTGTACAAACTGGCAAACATTGAGTATTGTCGGTGGTCTTTAAGAGCGCACTTTGTCTGACACTGCCCACACATATAGGTAGGAATGAACAGGTATAAAGAACTCCGGAGTTGACATTGGTTAAGCTTTGGAAAAATGTGAAATAAAAGAAAATGTGAAATTTCTAAGTGAAAATGGCTTTGCACTAAAACATTTTTGATATGTCGTGAAAAAAATTCAAAAATAAAAATGTTGTGATGGGTAACTTACCTCTTGAAGACATCTTACCGCCAGACAGTACAAGAGAGAAAAACAGAGGAAATTAAATAAAATCTTGAGCAGCTGAGCACCCACCACTTCCTTCAACGTGCTCAGAGTGTGTGTTGGGGTCACAGCTCCAACATGGAGGCCAGCGCACTGTGTTGCCATTTTAACAGCGAGCCGGGCAGCGAGAGCCTTTTCCCGGCTCTAGGCTTGATGACACATGCATTGACCTAAACGCACATCAGTGGGTGGAGGAACATCGGTGCTCCATCTGATGTATGAGCCCAAAGGTGTTATGTTTGCACCAATTACATCTCTTCATCGACATGCGTTTGATCCAAGGTTCCCCAAAGAAACAAACCTGATGGGGGCTGAGTGCGCCCGTGTAGTTATTTATGTTGGAGCTGATGCATATGCCCTTGTTTCCATTTGCAGATGCCTTGAAGTGTATGCACCCTATCTACAGTGTGTATGCATGTATGTCCTTGCAGTAAATGCACAGCTTTAGAGCTTTGCAAGGAAGGGGGATCACTTCTGAGCTGTCAGATGGAGTCTGTGATTCTTTTCATGCCAGATGGTGGCAACTTTTCATCACAGAGCAGGTTTTAGAGCGAATGGCCGCACGTTGGTGACGGTTCAGATCTGTCAGATACAGGCTTATGGCCCAGAATTCAATCGGGACTAAAAGAATGATGCTGTTTTTCAGCTTGACGTGGCTTTATATTCGTGTTCCCCAGCCAGTAATAAAGGTGAAGGGGGATTCTCCAGCTATAGGGTGGATATGTGCCATTGCGGGCAATCTGTCACAGCTGTGTTTGCTTTCCTTTGTCTGTACATGCTGGTGCCGTGTGTGTTACAGATGTTTATTCATAATCTCAGACATGGTGAGCCCCAAAAGTTCTGAATCCATCTCCAAATAAAGAAATCTGCTAATTTCCTCTGATGCTTGGATTTGTTTGAAAAACGTATATAGATTTTCTAGCTTGTCTTCTGTTATACCATAATATTTCTTACATCTGATACAGTTCTGCCAGAATTGAGGGAGGTTATTTCCTGATTGACTCTGAAGGCTAAGAAAGAAGCAAACATACACCACCTGCTATAATTCAGACCTGATAGAGAAATGTGTACTTGACCGTGAAACGTTAAATGAGCCATTCACTGTAAGATATAATAAGATATTCTACAATATAGCATTCACATATATTCTACAACAACACCATCTTTAGCACATGTACTCACACGGTGTCAGTTGTTCTCTAATAGTCATTAAAACACTGCCACAGTCTGAAAAGCATCTTCAAATTACTGCACTGCAACATAAAAAAATAAAACATGATTGTGATTTGGAGCGCTCCTGCAACAACAAACACCATTATTACACTCCTGGGAGTAACAAAAAACGAAGACGCCACTGCCTGCCAATTAAAAGAAAATATAACTGTCTATGAGAACTAACTGCCAGATAATTGATGAAAGGGTTCAGGTCTATCAACAATCCAGCAGATGGACTGTCACGATAGTAGTGTGTGGGAAACGGTGTATTTGTGGTTTTTGTGTAAGGATATAATTTATTAATCTCACCCAGGGTCTTCCTATTGAATCACCAAAGTTTTCTGTCGTCCTCAGTTTGAACAGTTTTTGTTAGCGGTTGCTGTTTCATAAAACACAAATTATATTGGTTTGTAATTTTTAAAAAAATGTTTCTTTTCAGTGCTATGAAAGTTCCCTCAGCCGTCGCTGTATGAGGGAGCAGTAGAAATCTCAAACTACTGTATCTGCATGTCAAGGTGTCACTTCGAGGTGAAATATCTTAGTAATTGAGGTGAATCAGTCTTGTAAGCTAAGATTGGATGTTACTCAAAGCTTCATGATTTATTTCACAGTTTCTTGAGTTGTTAGGAAGGGAGTGAAGTGCTTAATGTGAATCAGGGTGATGCAGTCAGATGCAATCGTAGCTCAGGTGCTGCTCAGACATGTTCTAACATTTTTTCCTTCTCGATACTGATTCTGATACCTCAGCTTTATCGGCCAATTCTGAATACTGTGGCATTATGTTAAACTTTTTTTTTTAATCCTGTATGGATGTGGTATATAACTTATAGCATTGTAGATTCATGAATCAATGGGATCTCTTTTATTATCAAATTTAATTAGAAAAAAAAGAATAAATAACAATTCCTTCTAGTGACAACCCTGGAAATAAAAGCCTTGTAGCTATAACTATGTTGTATTTTTGGTGATGAAACTTTTCTTTGAAACACATTGCCACATTGCCAACGTTTTTGAATTCATACATTGCTATAGGCTATCTCGGGGACAGATTAGAGGCAGGGAATGGCTATCGGAAAAGGATGTGATTGACCAAGGGCAAGCTGGTTAGCATGCTAACTTCAGTAGTAAAGAAGATGTGGTAGAGACAAGAGTTAAAGCAGAAGTAAGCGATCCGGTCGTTTTGGCTAACTTCTTGTCAGCCGATGGAGTTAGCAGTCCCCGCCCTCGTCCCTACGTCACCACATGCACGCGCATCCCTTGGCTGCACACACAGAGAGGACCGCCCCTTTATGCCGTTCTCTCTCCTCATTGGATAAAGGTTGTAGGATACAAGGAAAGTTTTCTCCTCGGCTTACAGCAGAGCAGAGTGACTGACAGACCCGTGTTTCAGACCAAACACTCTATATAAGTGATTGCTGTCGGAAGATATAACTATTTAAGACTTATATTATATTCCGCTTTCTTCTGCTTTAACTCTTGCTTTCCTGGAGTAGGGTTTGACCTGTACTATAGCCAGCCACCAACTTTTGCGGAGCTGAGAATGTGAATCTTTAAATGATGGCTTTCGTAACACCATTTTACGGAGATCAGTTCTTTGCCATTCTTGCCGGTGTGACCGATGTTGTCTGGCCTGCCCTGAGCAGGTTTCGACGGGCGGGTGATGATGCTAACCATTTCGCCAAGAGGTCAGTGACCACTTGGCAAGCGGATTAGCACGTCTTTTATGGGTGAATGAGTTTAACTTCAGTAGTACAGCTAACTGCCACACACCGTCACGTCTCCTTACTGGTACCTCGTGACTGTGACTATACCCGCAGCTATTGGCACATGCAGCTTTTGTGCTTATTGTAGGGCTGCTTGAATACATCAGAACCTGCATTTTTTAGAAAAACATTTGAGTATTTGTACGTGTGTGTTAAGTGGGATAAGTGTGACATTTCAATTGGAGGAACCTGTCAAATGGCAAATCTAAAAAATGCAAACTAGCAGCAGACTGGTGAGTTGTCAGTGCACTTCCCCTGTTTCCTTGTGTTTGTATTTCAAACCACTTGATTCAGACACTTTTCTCTCAGTCTCTCCCAACTCCCACACCTACCCTGTCTACTTTTTCCTTTCCACGTTATAAGCCTTGCTTTGCCAAGGTTGGTGCAGTTCCACTTAACATATTTCTTTTCTATTTTGACCATCTGTCTCACTTACACAAACAGATTTGCTCCTCTTTCCTCTCTCTATTTTTTTTGACTCATCTCTCACTCTCTCTTTGATGAGTACTGTTGGATTTTTCTTTTTCTCATCTCCATCTGCCAAAATGCCTATGATTAAAGATCCTTACATAAATTAGACTGTCTATCAGGGTTTTTTTCAATGGCTCTCTAGTTTTTTTTAATTTTTTTTTTTTTTTAATTTTAAGCAAATTCAATGCTATGTATCCTCCATGCTGTGAATGTGACAGTGAAGTACCATGACCTTCGAGGTGTTGCACCAAAGCCAACATTCATAAAGGCCACCCACTTAAGTTGTTGAATATACTGAGCCCAATGTATTATTTCTCTATGACAGTACTCTAAAACTCAGTAATTAAACTAGAAAACTTGACTACGAGTGGTGTGTACTAGTTTCGCCCTCAACTTGAATCTTGCAGAAATGTTATTTTCTGTCTCTTTTGCTAACATTAAACCCACTGTTTAATTTTTAATGCTGAGAAATCAAGAGAAAGAAGGCTGAGGTGCAGTAAGTTGCTTACAGCTAACCCTGCTCATACTAATGCTCTTATAAACTCCCACAAGTGAACTGACCGAATGCTGCATAAATTAAGCTGTGCTAAGCTCGGCGTGTTTGTGTTGACTGGGGTTGTTCTTTATGGTCAGCAGAGCTCCATGGGAGACCATGACTCTTCCTCTACCAGACAGAGACTATGAGAGATCTTTATTGTAATTGGCCTTGGAGGTAATAAGCAACGCTCATCACCCCATCGGCCTCCCACGGAGCTCCCATTC
This sequence comes from Trachurus japonicus, assembly GCF_045865225.1. Lineage (NCBI taxonomy): Eukaryota > Metazoa > Chordata > Actinopteri > Carangiformes > Carangidae > Trachurus > Trachurus japonicus. The sequence continues at coordinate 11,039,994 of NC_140925.1, forward strand.
CCATTATCCCCCTGCTCGTTCCGATTCATTAAGCCTCCAGTGAGATTGGTCAGAGTGGTGGAAGAGAGGACGGAGCATTCATTTTGGTTAAGAAGATCCCCGTTCCTTTGACGCTTCTCCTTAAATGGGCGCTAATTGGCAGAGAAATGTTAATGGTGTGAGAAATGTTTGATAAATACGAGTGAGCCCTTCATTAATGACGGGACCTGCATGCGTCGACTTCTCCTCTACTCCGGCTTTTTCCATGCCCACACTGCCCTGTAGTAAATTATTATTGAAGGTTAATGCATCCAGCGCTACCCTCAAGTTATCATCGGGGTCGGTTGTGCGTCAGTACATCAGAGTGAGGTGTGTGTGTGTGTGTGTGTGGAGACGATGGACTTCACAGATCTCTCAGAAGCACTCAAGAGTCTTCCCTCAGGCTTGTCTTCCTCTCGGAGTCCTGACCTCCATCTGTCCACCTGGGCGGACAATTTGTCTTATATTATTTCCCTTTTGCGGCCATTGGCATCTTTGTGGATTTGTGATCTTACCTTATCTCAGGTAAAAAAAAAAAAATTCTCACAACAAGCAAATACAGGTGAAGGTCTGAGTTGTTGATTGGGGCTTTGGTCTGAGCGCATCTCGGATGATTTCAAACACTGATGCCCTTTGTTGATCAAAGACTCCTCTCCTCCTCACCTCTCCTCTTCTCTGTTGCTCTGTTCAAGGCCTCAGAAGATGCAGAGAGAGGTTTTTACCTCTGTGTGTCTCTTTTTGCTTTGTTGATGGGAATGAATTGAAAGCTGGATTTTGTTGTTGATGCTTCACTTCATGGTATAAAATCTAAGAGTCTGAGTGAAAATCATGCTGTTTGGAAGCCGTGGGCCAGGGTTTTTGGTTCAGCAGGAGGCTTTTTGAGCTGATGCATCGTTTTAAATATCTGGCGTTTTTTTTATTAGCAGACTTTTTGCAGGTTTTAGCCAATTTATTACAAATAATTTAAATCACCATCATTCCTTTCAAATCTACATCTTAACAAATTCATCTATTTATTTCCGCTTGTAAAATGTATTAAGAGAGGCGTGAAACCTGAATATCTGCGCAGAGAAATCAGTTGAAACCGCTGTCTGCCAGAAACATTGAGAGAAACACATCTAAGTCTGTATGACATGCATTTGGAAACTGACAGCAGAATAAAGTGATTTGCAATGAGAGAGTGATTGAAAAAAAACTTGCACCCACATGATTCTGGTCCTTTGAGGGCAGAGTACATGTGTTTTCTTCAATTACTTCCAGATTTCTTTGCGCTCATTGCTCTCCTCCTTGCTGTGCCAAAAATGGCATCCAGTGGTCTGGTTGAAGGTGTTAAATATGGATGCCCAGGGCAAATGTCAGAATAACTTGAACAAATTGCAGTCTGCCGCATAGATAACTCTGACTCATTATCACCAGTTGTGTGGTTAATTCTAGGGCCAGAAAGAAAGAGTGTGCCTCCAGACTGAAGTGACTACAGCTTGCGATAAGCTGCTTTAGCACCTGTGATCACAGCTAGCCATTGCTCAACAACACGATGAGCTGACACCTGGCGGCGTTGGCATCTGTAGCGGGGGAGAGGTTGAGGGTGGTGGGTGGGGGGGATTGTGGGTACCGGTACTCACAAATAAACGGCAGAAAGCTGTGGCTCAAAAATACTACGTCCAGGGATTTTCTAAATTACCCTCATGCTGAGTTCAGTCACAGTAGGTACTACGAAAAACCATAATCGTGGCCCCCGGGGGGGCGGCCGAGGAAGCACTCTGTCTTGGTTTTCCTGACGTTAACTCGATTATTATTAACTTCTGTTCAAGGTATCACTTTTGTTTTCTTTTTCGAACCAACAGGAGGCTCAAAGTCACGCTGAGAAACAACACAGGCTATTACCATGGTGCATTATTTCCTGGCTGCCCTGTGGTGGCTTAGATGGGGACTCGCCATTCGCAAAACAAAAAAAAACAACAACCCAAAAAACATTAGAAACATTAAGCACTCCTGCTTTCTCCTGGCGAGCCACTGTCATTTTCAAGACGGGAACATTTGCTCAGTCATGCTCTCTCATTCTCTCCCTCGGCCTCTGCTTTACTGATACTGTCATTTTGGAAACAGCATTTGCTCCGTCACTCTCTATCGCCCCTCCTCTCTCTCTCTCTCTCTCCCCCTCCTTCTGCCCTCCACTCATTCATCCCCCCCCCTCCTTGTTTCTCCTCATTCCCCTACTCAGGCAGGACATGAGACAAGATAACACACCACTGTTTCAGTCCTGGTTGCAAAATTGTGCCCTCTTTTCCTATTCCTCTCATGCAACCTCAAACAGTATAGGGAAATGCAGTCACACAGTCTCACCTGAAGATAAAAGGCTGTGGAGTGTGTCAGTGCTGAAGGTATCAGAATGCGGCATAAATCTAAAACCTTCCTGTGATGGTGCCACAGGGGATCGAAGGTCAATGAGCTCAGACACATTCTAAATCCCTGCAGAAATATCACAACCGGTTCTCCTCAGGCTCCCTGCGCACCCGATTCTCTGCAAAAACACCCCTGGCAAAACAAGCACAACACGTGTTCCTTAAATCATCTCAACAAAGGACTTTATTCATTCCACCTTTTTTGTGTGTGTGTGTGTGAGGTGGAAAGCAATCAAATCCTCTTCTGAAAATCCTGTGCTTTGGCTCTGCTGTCACCCCAGGCTGCGTTTCCGCGCTCGGCCGCGTGGTGGCGACCTGCGCTGCCTGCACATCATCACCAGAGCCTCATGTTTCCTCATAAAGAACCCGGGACTCGTCCTCACCCGACGCACACCGGCAAGCCGGGCTTCTCCTCCGCTGGCAGCCTCCGACCATGACTGTGTGACTGCGTGTGCAAGTTTTCTCTCTCCCTCCCCTCGCCGCCCTCATCCCTCCGCTACTCCGAGCTGCTCAACTTCTTCTCAGAGCTCCTGTCAAACTGAATTGCCGACCTTGACAAGAGCCTGCTGTGGGGAGGAACTTTACTAGGAGGGGAGGAGGAGGAGGAGGAGGAGGTGTGTGTGTGAGTGCGTGTGTATGTGCCAGTGTGCTCCGGATCTGGCGCTCCTCTCCTCTCCTCTCCTCTCTCCTCTTTCCTCTCCGTTTCCAAAAAGGATTCGAGGAAAAAGTCTGCTCGCTCCTCTGGAGGAGGAAACTGGAGCCGCTCGGACAGACAGACAGACAGGGGAGGCTGAAGTTTAAGAAGAACACCGCATCTCAAGGACGCAGGAGGAGTGGATGGAAAAAAGTACGAGGAGCCGCTTTGCCTTCATACAGGTGCAGCGAGAAACCGACTGGATTTGGACTTAACCTGGATTCATTCGGCTGAGTTGCGTTCAGAGGAAACCAACTCGCACTGCTTCAGAGGAAAACACCTTCCTATCTAACGGGGCTCGTGGAACTAGAGAATTTGAATTTGAACAAAATACAGACTCTTGTTTGACCGAATTTCTTCGGTTGCGACCGGGCTGCAGCAGCGGCTCCTTTACCCCCCTCCTCTTTTTTCTTTCTGCGCTCTGAGGTCGGTGCGCTCTGCCCGGCTCCAGCAGCTCCAGCGGCTCCGGTGGCAGCAGGTCCTTCCCTCCTCACTCACACTCATTCACTCCGAGAGAGAGAGAGAAGGAGAGAAAGAGAGAGAGAGAGAGAAACCCGACGGGAGGCAGACAACAGCACAACCGACACCAGCGGAACTCGGGCTGGACACAGGAGCGTCAAAAGCCTCACGGGCTCAGCGGGCACTTGTTGTCCACTCTGCGCGGTTTGGGACCATGTTGGAGGACTCCTGGAGCAGATCGATGTGGCGCGCCACATGGATTTTATATTTCTCCTTACTCATCCACTCCACACAAGCTCAAGGTAAGAGAGAGCGAGAGAGGGGGGAGAGGGGGGTTGGTGTGGGGGGGAGAGGGACCGGCTGGGCACAGCGCCGGTTAGGCCCGGTATCTGTCCCCGCTCTGCTGGATGTTGATGTGGGGAGCGGTTCCGTTACTCCTCCTCCTCCTCTTCACGTTGTCCCTATAATTTGCTTATTAGGGGACACATCACTGGCGTCCCCTTGCTACTGTCATCTCCTTTATTAAACATGTCACTGAGACTTTTCCACGCGCGTTCCTCCACCTGAACTTTATTAAGTTGCTGCTTGACCTCTGTGAGTCCTGCAGCGTGTCTATGGGAGACAGTAGGATATCTCAACTTGTGGCTGCTCCTGCTTTAACGCACTCCACCAGTGTTTTCCCATCCAGCTGTGCCGCCGCTTAGAAGCCGTTTGAACATATGCAATGAACGTGTGATTAGAAGCCCAGCTGTTAAAAATGCAAAGCTGATTAATAAATACCTAATTAATTAATCAGCCCCCCTAACACACCCCACACCACCCTGGAAATTAAGCTACAGCGTTGCAAAACACCAGCAGCAAATAAACAGATAGCGCGCTGATATGCAGCGATTAGCGCCGTGGCGCGTGCACGCGGTGCGTGACCGTGCGTAAAATGTTTCCAATTTAATTGGTTCTCTGTGAATTCCGTGCAGCTCGTTTCTCCCCATGAGCACGAGCCAAGTGTGGCAGTTTTGCAGGGACGGCGGTGACAGCGAGTGTGTGCGTGCGTGCGTGAGTGCATGTGTGCACTGTTGTTCCTATCTAAGAGGGGACATCGGCGTCGTTACACATTCACCAACAGGGGACCAAGCAGCCAACAGGGGACTTTTTTTAGGTCCCCTGTTGGACATGCTTTAAATCAACTTAAAATCATGTGAAAAACCTTCTGGTTAATTTTTTTAACTTTAGCCAAGAGGGGACCTGAGTGTGTGTGTGTGTAAAATACCATATTCAGCAGTGCCCCGGCAGGCTGGAGCAGGGGTTTTAACGACTCATTCACACACGTCGTTTCTTACACTCCTCCATAGTGTGAACGACTTGCAGCCCCGGCAGCCTTTCAGACTGTAGAGAGGCTATCAAACAGGCTCCTTTGTGAACAAACCAGTACCTTGAAACATAATTTGTTATTCTTTGTAACAAAATATAAAGGTTCCGTTTTCATGGATGTCTTAAGTTTAAACTCAACACTGTATTAGGTATAATAGAAATTTTAAAATATTGAAAAAATTGATCACCCATAACAAAATTTTAAATAAAATGGTCATTTAGATCATTTCTGTTGAATTCTGATTAAACATTAAAAATAATTGACCTTGTTATTGTTGCTTGTCCAGTTTTTTTAAGCACAGGGTTTCAATTTTACAATATACATGTGTTCTCAATCTGTATAGGAATTATTAGTTGACTTACATTGCAGAAAAAGGTCCACACTTGGTTTATATGGAATGACAGGGGTCCACTGTTGGTTGATGCATAATGACACACGATCCCACTTAGTTAGCATGGAGTGACATACACACTCCATCATGTATGAATAAGAAAGAAATAAGCAAAAGTGATAGTTTTTAAGAGAAAACTTTCATCAAAACTTAAAACAAACATTTCTAATAAAGTAGCACCAATAATGTTGTAATAATTTTTTTTACTGTAGGGTGTACTACTGCAACACACATTTCTACAGTCTATTCATTTTTTAATAGAGGGTTTTAGGATTTAGGGTAATCTTAATGTACTTGCATCATAAATCTGTATTCATAAGGATGTATTTTATTTACAGAAAACTCAATGGCAACCTATGATGATATATTATGTAGAAGTAAACCATCAAAGAGTAACTGATATTAAAGTATTGGCACGGCAATTTGTTATCTTTGGGGAAAATACAGAGGGTTTGGGAGATCATCAGTTTGTCAGAGATACAAGGGATAATTCATTGAGAGGATTAATCTCACAAAGTCCCTATTTTAAACTATTGCCAGACACATTTCTACAGTCTATTAATTTTTCACTGTACTGGTGTTTTATACTACTTAACTGCATTGTTGTCATGGGAAAATACTTAAACTACTCACAGTTTGACATGGCCTGATGGCTCAGAGCCACAAAAAGTTACTTTTTGGCCACGTACATCTCATATAGATGAAGCTCTGTTGGGGCCACCTATGGTCAGACTTTTACTTTTTAAATGCATGTGATTTCAATTAATTTTAATGTATTTGCGTCATAAATCTGTATAGGAATGATTCGTTGATTTACGTTTTAGAAAAAGGTCCACACTTGGTTTATATGGAATGACAGGGGTCCACTGTTGGTTGGTGCATAATGATACAAGTGCCCACTTAGTTAGCATGGAGTGAAATACACACTCCATCATGTATGAATAAGAAAGAAATAAGCATAAGTGATCATCCGTAAGAGAAATTTTTCATCAAAACTGAACACAAACATTTCTAATAAAGTAGCACCAATGATGTTGTAATTATTTTTAAATGTAGGGTGTACTACTGCAACACACATTTCTACAGTCTATTCATTTTTTAATAGAGGGTTTTAGGATTTAGGGTAATCTTAATGTACTTGCATCATAAATCTGTATTCATAGGGATGTATTTTATTTACTGTTTTATATTACAGAAAACTCAATGGCAACCTATGATGATATATTATGTAGAAATAAACCATCAAAGAGTAACTGATATTCAAGTATTGGCACGGCAATTTGTTATCTTTGGGGAAAATACAGAGGGTTTGGGAGATCATCAGTTTGTCAGAGATAGAAGGGATAATTCATTGAGAGGATTAATCTCACAAAGTCCCTATTTTAAACTATTGCCAGACACATTTCTACAGTCTATTAATTTTTCACTGTACTGGTGTTTTATACTACTTAACAGCATTGGTGTCATGGGAAAATACTTAAACTACTCACAGTTTGACATGGCCTGATGGCTCAGAGCCACAAAAAGTTAGTTTTTGGCCACGTACATCTCATATAGATGAAGCTCTGTTGGGGCCACCTATGGTCAGACTTTTACTTTTTAAATACATGTGATTTCAATTAATTTTAATGTATTTGCGTCATAAATCTGTATAGGAATTATTCGTTGATTTACGTTTTAGAAAAAGGTCCACACTTGGTTTATATGGAATGACAGGGGTCCACTGTTGGTTGGTGCATAATGATACAAGTGCCCACTTAGTTAGCATGGAGTGAAATACACACTCCACACAGACACACAAACACATGCAAACACACATATTTCAACTTAAGTAGCACTGGTAAAGTTGTAATTGTAGTTTTGTTTTTAAACATGGGGTTAGGGTTAGTTACTGTGAAAACTCAATGGCAACCTATCATGATACTTAAGGGAATATTTCAGTTATTGACATTCATGGATCAACAATAAAACATGTATGGGAAAATAAAAGAGGAGCTGGGGGGTCATCAGTTTGTCTGAGATACAAGGGATAATTCTTCTAGAGGATGGATTAACCTCAAAAGCTCAAAAATTTCATTAAAACTTAATACAAACATTTATAATGAAGTAGCAACGGTAATGTTGTGTTTTTTTATGTAGGGTGTACTGTGAAAACTCAATGGCAACCTACGATGATATATTATGTACAAGTAAACCATCAAAGAGGTACTGATATACGACAATTTGATATGGGAAAATACAGAGGGAATGGGGGATCATCAGTTTGTCAGAGATACAAGGGATAATTCATTGAGAGGATCCCTATGTTAAACTATTGCCACACACATTCACACAGTCAAAATGTTTTTAAACTGCCACGACCACGAGAAAGCCATCCATGTGTTGCAGTAATCAGTTCTAGATTGGACTATTGCAATGCACTTTATGTTGGCGTCTCCCAGTCTTCGCTCAGTCGCCTCCAACTTGTCCAAAACGCTGCTGACCGTCTTTTAACTAACACTAATAGACGTGAGCACATTACTCCTGTTCTTAACTCCCTTCACTGGTTCTCTGTCCCTTACAGAATTGATTTTAAACTTTTAATGTTTGTTTTTAAAGCACTTAACGGCCTGGCCCCACTGTATTTATCTGAGCTACTTTATTAGAAATGTTTGTGTTAAGTTTTGATGAAAAATTTCTCTTAAGGATGATCACTTTTGCTTATTTCTTTCTTATTCATACATGATGGAGTGTGCATTTCACTCCACGTACTTACATTCAAAACAGACTGACTGAAACATGGGTACATGCAATATACAGTCACAGAGCATTTTTATGAGCTACCATTCTCTGCCAGAAATGTTGTCTGGGAACAACATCTTACTTAACATGGCACAAGAAATTAGGATTCATCATATTGTCAGAGATACAAGAGATAAGGCATTGTGTGGATGGAATAACCCCAAATAGCTCAATGTTGAACTGCTGCAACACAACTAAAAAAAGTTAACAGTGGTGTGGACTGTGTCTGAGGAATATAGTTCTTGCTGTGTCCTAATTGTCCTTTACAAGGCTTTGTAAGGCTTTGCATGTGTTTTTATATTTATGCGTTCCTTTGTTTCCCTTGATTTTCTAAATACCTTTTAATGAGTAGTTTAACAGGGGGGTTTTTGGGGTTATTCCGTCCACACACTGACATATTCCCTGTATCCATGACAATCTGATGAATCCTAATTTCTTATTCCAAGTTAATTGTTGTTCTCAGACAGCATTACTACTAGCAGACAACAGTGGCTCATATAAAGGCCCTGTCACAGAATATTATAACAGGTAATTACACACCTTCACAAAACTCATCAAAGAACTGACAATTCTTTAGACAAAATGGAATATTGCTGGTACACCCACTCTTTACAGTTGCCACAGAAGTTGAGTCACCAAAGGCCATAGGTGCGTATGTAGCACATGGCCAACCTAAGACCTGGGACGGTCTGATTTGGATATAAGATATTGGCTGAAAGAAGGTAGAAACTCTGAAGCCCAACCTGAAAATACCTAACGACCATCGTCAGCTACGACAAACCATCCCCCACACTGCCCACACTCAAGGACTGACACAGGTCATCTGGCACTCACTCCGCTCTCACTCCATTCACTCACTTCTCAGATCCCAGTTCAACAACTCTACCTTAAAGTTAGGATCTGTGAAATACATGAGTGCTGTTGACTTAACTACTTCAATGTAGAGGAATGTTTTGTGCCCACATAGACTGAAACCCCATTAAAAATGTTCAACTCTACTTAGAAAACTGTGTGTAAATGTAATGAAGTCGCATTGCTTACTTCAACATGCACAAGGTTATACCTAGATAATAAGGAATATACACACTTGTGTTTAGCTGGGTACTGAAACGAAAGAAAATCATTAGGAAACAACCAAAATAGATAACAAATGAATTACTTAAAAATATAAATAAATTAGATAACGTTTTACCATCTTCTGAACACAATTAATTGAATTTGTTTATAATCCACTTCAGATGCTATGAATAAGGTAATATGGGATTGTTGAATGTACAATCCACACATCCTGAAAGCAACCAGATCCATTTCTGCTGAGCACCAGTGTGAACTGAATACAGCTTTTATTGTGTACTTCCCACTTAATGTAAACTCTCTGATCCTGTGCCAATCCTGTACCTTTTGACAACTTTAAATTAGGTTTCAATTTATACACCAATTTCATCTATAGATGTGTATGACTATGTGATACAGTGTGTAATATACTAGTGTGTAAAAAAAACACAAATTTAGTTTTAGTTTTCATTTTTGTTGTGGACCAAAAATATTCAGACAGGTATACATGAACTCCAGTAGAGCTAATGGTTTGGTAAGTAAAAATGTGTGTTGCAGTAGTTCAACAGTGGGTATTTTGGAGTTATTCCATCCACTATAGCTGATTTATCCCCTGTATCTCTGGAAATCTGATTATACCTAATTTCAGACAACATTTCTACTGGCACACAATGGTAGACCATATAAAGGCTGACAAAATATTATACTGATCACAAGGCATCACACACCTTTACAAAACTCATCAAAGACTTGACAGGGTGGATTATTGCTGGGACAACCACTCTTTACAGTTGCCACAGAAGTCCATAGGTGTGTAGCACATGACCAACCTAGGACTGGGGAATTCCATTGTCTGTTAGTCTGATTTGGATATAAGATCTTGGCTGAAGGATGTTAGTCTTTTCCAGGTTGCCCTTCAGAGTTGCTAACGACCATCGTCAGCTACAAGAAACCATCCCCCACACTGCTGACAGTCAAGGACTGACACAAGTCGTCTGGCACAGATTTAAAGCCCTCACTCACTTCTCAGAAGCCAGTTCCACATTTAGAGTGGAGAGTGGAGGTAAGCCTACCACACACATAAAGATAATCGGGCTGATTTTGCCCCGATTTTCCCCCTTCCGACCAAAGACAAAAATCAGCCGATTATCCTAAAGTCTTAAGATTATTTTATGAGATTCTCTTGTAGTGTGTGGTATGTTAAGAGTCAAAATTCTCATAACAATTGCCTCGGAAAACGTTCGGCGCCGATAATCGTAAATATTAAACATGTTCAATATTTCCGAATCAAAAGTCATCTTGCGTGTGGAAAGCCGGTGTTGTGCTGAGAAGTGCCTGCTTGCCAAGCTCTGCATGCTGCTCGCGGCAAGCCACTTCTCGACACAACACCGGCAATCCCACAGAGAGCCACGGTGCAGCCCTGGCAATACATGAGGTTCACACAGACATTCACGCATACACGGGAGATTTCCTGGTGGCCGATAGCAAAGACGGTAGCGATCATAGCCAGCAACAGCCGGCAATAGAGCAACCATGTTTAAACGATCATGTGACCGCCGCTCACAGCCACTTTACTGCTCGGCGTCTGAAGCCACAGACACACAGACACACACAGATGGTATCGTTGTAAAGGCTGAAGTGTCCCGCTTTCATTTTTAAAAAATGACATCGCTCTCATTGTCCATTCCGGAAATAGACCGAAAGAGTAGCTACAACAATACTGATCTCTTTCTGAGTTTTCTGACCGGAGGGTCAAGATTCTGAAAAATCTTAATGTGTGTGGTGCGCTGTGTTTGGAATATCACAGCACACCACACACAATACGATCAAAACTGTTCAATCACAGATTTTTTATCTTCATGTGTGGGGTCTTTCACAGATAAAAAAATTGGTTGAAATTTAGAGAATCTTTATGTGTGTACCAGGTTTTAGGATCTGTGAAATACATGAGTATTGATGACTTCACTACTTCAATGTAGAGGAATGCTTTTGTGTCCACATCATAGACTGAAGTCTATGGGTGGGAATTGAGAACCGGTTCCTCTTCAGAACTGGTTCCCACTTGATCATTTCCTTGGGATTGTGTGCGTGCATGCTTAATAATTCCGCTAATCAATTTTGCTTTTTCCTTTGCAAATGTGCATGTTTCTAACCCAAACAACACATGCTGTATTCGGGTCAGAACGAAGGCAAACACGGCGTCGAGACAGAAGCGCTCTAAAGTGTTGGGGTAGATGTGATGTGACAAAAAATATTCAGATTTATAAAACACTGCATACACACACTTGCAAGTAAAGTGCCTACAAGGCACATACATACTGTAGATATTAAGGAATACACACTTGTGTTTAGCTGGGTACTAAAACATCAAAAAATCATTAGGAAGCAACCCAAATGTGTAACAAATTAATCACTGAATCAGATTGCCATTCTACTATTTGTCAAAATAAATTAGATTAGAATTAGATTTATTGTGTACCTCCCACTTAACTCATTGAGTGCCATTGACGTACATATACGTCAAGCGCAGTTTTCTGCGGCTGGTAAATGGGGACGCTGTCGCCTACACTGTGAGTAATTTTGGGGATTCTGGGATGTGTAGAACGAATGAGACTGTAGATCAGAGCAAGAAGTGAAGAAGAAGGAGAAGACGAGTGCGATCGCTACGGAGATAAAAAAAAGTTGGAAAAGTTTCTATTTCTAGAGAAAAACGACGGGCAGAGCCTGGAACAAGTGTAACTTGGAGCTGTGATGAAAAATTTCTCTTACGGATGATGACTTTTGCTTATTTCTTTCTTATTCATACATGATGGAGTGTGTATTTCACTTCATGCTAACTAAGTGGGCACTTGTATCATTATGCACCAACCAACAGTGGACCCCTGTCATTCCATATAAACCAAGTGTGGACCTTTTTTTTCTGCAATGCAAAACAATAAGTAAAATGCATCCCTATTAATATAGATTTAGAATGCAAGTACATTAAAATTGATTGAAACCATGTGCTGTTAAAAAGGAGAGGAGTGACAATAGGTGGCCACCACAGAGCTTCATCTATATGGGACATTAGGTGACTACAGAATAACACTTTGTGGCTCTGGGCCATCAGACCATGTTGAATCCTGAGTTTAGTTATTTAAAGTAGTTTTCCCATGACAACAATGCAGTCAAGGAGTATGAAACTTCATTAAGTCAAAAACTTGACAGACTGTAGAAAGGTGTGTTGCAGTGGTATATCATATTACTTAGTGAGGTTAATCCATCCTCTAGAAGAATTATCCCTTGTATCTCAGACAAACTGATGACCACCCAGCGCCTCCTTTATTTTCCCATACATGTTTTATTGTTGAGCCATAAATGTCAATAACTGAAATATTCACTTAAGTATCTTGATAGGTTGCCATTGAATTTTCACAGTACATCCCATGTTTTAAAAAAACTACAATGAAAACTTTACCAGTGCTACTTTAGTTTAAATATGTGTGTTTGCATGTGTTTGTGCGTGTGTGTTGTGTGTATTAATAGTTACAAATGTTTGTATTAAATTTAGATTAAAAATGTATCTTAAAACTTAGCAATTTCTCTCATTTCTGCTTATCCACCCATGCTGGAGTGTGTATGTCGCTCCGTGCTATCTCAGTGGGAGCTTGTGTCATTATGCCCCAACCAACAGTGGACCCCTGTCATTCCATATAAACCAAGTGTGGACCTTTTTCTGTAATGTAAAACAGTAAATAAAATACATCCTCATAAATACAGATTCATGATGCAAGTACATTAAATGTGACCTAAAACCCTGAGTTTTAATTTAAATATTTTTCCTATAACAACAATGCAGTCAAGGAGTATAAAACTCTTGTAGGGGAAAAATTAATAGACTGTAGAAATGTGTGTTGCAGTAGTACACCCTACATTTAAAAATAATTACAACATTATTGGTGCTACTTTATTAGAAATGTTTGTGTTCAGTTTTGATGAAAAATTTCTCTTACGGATGATCACTTTTGCTTATTTCGTTCTTATTCATACATGATGGAGTGTGTATTTCACTCCATGCTAACTAAGTGGGCACTTGTATCATTATGCACCAACCAACAGTGGACCCCTGTCATTCCATATAAACCAAGTGTGGACCTTTTTCTGTAATGTAAAACAGTAAATAAAATACATCCTCATAAATACAGATTCATGATGGAAGTACATTAAATGTGACCTAAAACCCTGAGTTTTAATTCAAATATTTTTCCTATAACAACAATGCAGTCAAGGAATATAAAACTCTTGTAGGGGAAAAATTAATAGACTGTAGATATGTGTGTTGCAGTAGTACACTCAACATTTAAAAATAATTACAACATTATTGGTGCTACTTTATTAGAAATGTTTGTGTTAAGTTTTGATGAAAAATTTCTCTTACGGATGATCACTTTTGCTTATTTCTTTCTTATTCATACATGATGGAGTGTGTATTTCACTTCATGCTAACTAAGTGGGCACTTGTATCATTATGCACCAACCAACAGTGGACCCCTGTCATTCCATATAAACCAAGTGTGGACCTTTTTCTGTAATGTAAAACAGTAAATAAAATACATCCTCATAAATACAGATTCATTATGGATGAGTAAAGACAGACAAGCAAATTATCTTTGTTAAGAAAAAAAGAATTCATTCATTAAAGCTGGTTTTAAGTAAATGTTGTTGCTTATACTGCAGAACTTGATATTAGTGCATGCAGCCATGTTACTTCTGAATTGCATGCAATTCAATAAAAAAATATTTACTCTCAAATGTGGCCATGATTATATAAATATATACATATATATATATATATATATACATATATATATATACATATATATATATACAAATTATATATATATATATATATATATATATATATATATATATATATATATATATATATATATATATATATATATATATATATATATATATATACATATATATATATATATATATATATATATATATATATATATATATATATATATAATTTGTATTACAGAGACTTTAAAATAAGTAATGATAACTCTCAAGTTATATTATTCATTCTTGAAAGAAACTGAGAAAGTCATTGTTGTAAACAAAGACTCATTAGGTGAATGGGTCGTTAGGTGAATGAATGGGTGCAGACAGCTCCACTGCAGTATGTGGAGGTCCACTCTTTGATAGGTAAATGTCGCTCAGAGATCCAAGTCCCCTCTTGGCAATTTCTTTAAAAATAATTAAAAGTCACATTTTCAGTAATATTATGGTAAAACACCTTAAAAGTCAATTTTATATTCCATTTTTGGTTTTTCAAAATAAGCAGAAACATAAGACCCCTCTTGGCAGCTTGGGATGACAGGTCCCCTGTTACCCCTATTGGTGTGTATGTGTGTGTTTGTGTGTGTGTGTGTGTGTGTTTTTCATGAGTAAGTTGCCGGAGCTGGAGGAACGCCTCAAATTCTCAGCGCAATAATCCCTCTAGATCCCAGTAATATTCCTGAGGAGACCGAGGAGAGCGTCTCTGGTGCGCGGCAGAGTCTCCTCCGACCTCAGGCCCTCTTCCTTCCTTTTTATTTATTTGTATTTCTTACCCAGCCTCCAGATCCCTGGAGGTTGTTAGTTTTTCTGTGTGTGTGGTATTTACTCAACAGTTTCTCCATAAATGATGTAATCACTTAATGACAGTTTGTTTTTGCAAGAGAGAAAAAGCCAAAGCTGCTGTGGGAAGCCGACGTCTTCCGAGGACATGTGGTCGATGGAGATCAAGTGCATCACTTGTCACTTTGATTCCGACATTTCTTACTATACATTTAGAGCAGAGCGGGGTCCTCCCAGCGGTCCTCGGCCAAGCAGCACTTAATTGCTGCTTCTATTGAAGTAAGGCAATAGGAAGTAAGTGAAGAATGATGATCTTAATTGAAGGTTGCCCTCTCCTCTCTGCAGCCTCCAAGCCTTTATCATGCAGGGGGGTGCAAACTAAGTGAGTCTTTGACATTTGGAAGCTGGAAAAGCTCTAAATTAGGCGTATCTGCAGTGCATCCACATGCATGATGACATGTGTGGTAAATAGAAAAAAAAAAGCCTCTCCTCCTGCTTTGCTTCCTCTGCTGTGCCCATTCCACACAGGTAATTGGGATTCAGGTGTTGCTGCCACAGTAAGGAGGGAGTATTACCACTCACGATAGACTCTAAGCCCGTGGTGGTGCTCACTCAATAATACAATGTAGAGGTGATGAAAAAAACAAACAAGGCAGATATCCATCATTCATGAGGGCATATCCCGGTGCCTGACATTTACAGGAGATTGATAACTCGAGTGTCCTGGGGATTAAGAATCCTGACATTGTCGCTTCCAGTCTTTAACTGGACCCCCCCCCCCCCCCTCCTGTCTGGGTATGAATCTAGAAGCCTGGTCCCATGCAGTTCCTCCTTCATGCCTATTTATCCAACCAAGTTAAATACTGTAGGAAGACATCATTTGCAGCAGTGGCCTGGGGAGAAAGCTTTGCCCGTTTTTATTTTTTGGTAGGGGGTGTGTGCATGGGCGCATGAAGCAATATGCATGCATGCGACAGGGTGGATGTTGGGGTGGGGGAGAAAGGGGGACCGGCTGCACGTCGCTGCTACTGTATACTCTCTCCCTCTGCTCAGTCCATCCAGCGGTGGCCGTCAGATTTCATTACGCAGTCGCTCCTGGGTCAGAAAATGTAGGATTTAATTGGACTCTCTTCAGACCGTTCGGAGTGCAGCTCGTTGAAAGTGACCCCAGTGTGGGCTGCTCTCTTTCCATCGGATGATTAAAGAACATGATGAGGCGAGTAGCATGCCTCTGGATGGACATGTCAGCCACTGCTTGCCACATTTTAATGACCAGTCTACTGAAACTGCTTTTTAACGACAGGAGAACGGCCTTCATCACACCAAAGTGCTATGAAGTCTCGCTTTAGGGCTTGCTAAGCCGAGAGGGTATTTTGTATATTGTCATTCATCATTTTGCTCAGCATGGGGAAAAAAGATAAACTTTCAATGTTAATACAGCCACTTTTTATTTCAACAAAATTCACACTTGATCTGCCAGTGGGTTTTGATGTTCTTACCTAAAACGGCAAAGTATTCAGCATTTCAAACAAAAGCCTCCAGGCCAAGTAGCACGTATGTACTCAATAATATTTGGATAGCTCGTATACATCTCGGCTCGTCTGTGAATCATATGAAAAAAAAGAAAAAAAGAAAAGTGGTCATATCCCCCCAGCTCGCCCTGGTTATTTTGTTTAAAGTGACAGTTATAGGAGCTGTCTGGCCTGTCCCACTGTTCACTTCCATTCATTTACTGAGGTCATGCCGAGACAATGCAGGGCCTGCCTGCTGGTTTTGTCATTTCCAACACGTCTATTTTGGAGCTCGGAGCAGCAGGGGGCGGGGGGGAGGACTCCACTGGAATGTCATGTTTGGCATACATACTTCTACATCACTCAGTGTCTGCAGATTAGCCTGACTGGCTGCAGCTCAACTTGGGGAGCTTTAGACGAAGTTGAGGACTTCATTCTGTCACAGGCGTGGCGCTCAGATTAACATCCGTAAAGACGGGTATGACAGAGTTTGTTGGGACACTGCTGGTGTAGGAATCAGTCTTGAGAGGACGCAAGGCGAGGCTCGTTTTAAGAGTCTGACTGCCTCAGACGGAGGTGGAATTGGATGCATCCATACGACAGACGATGAAATCATAGATGTCCAGTAGAAATAACATTAGACTGCAGGGCTTTCTTCTTTTATTCCCTTCATGTGTTTCCTCTCCTCATCTGACTGGTTAGACACTTCTATACCATTAAGATGTTGTTTGCGTGCATACATACATGTATTCTACGTGAAACCTTGAGAAGGCAATCCTATGGCGGTAGAACACAGACAGCAGAATCTGAATTTAGATGAAGGGGGCATCAAGATAACTGCGATATTGATCTTTTCTTTTCTTTTATTCTCATCCTTTAAAGCCACATTTGGTCTCTGATATGAGTCACTCTGTTATTAGGCAGCAAGCACAAGTGTTCTTTTTAGGATCATTGTAAATTGACATAGGATTTGGGCAGAGCTGGAGTTGAAGTATAAGCCACAGAAGAAAAGCTGATCGAGACCGGAGTGTGAGTGACTTGTGGAAACAGTGGGGTTGAGAGAATACGTCCAGACTACAAATGTCCTGATTTGTCACTCATCTTAATTGACAGACAGGGGGATCTCAGTTTCCTTGTAGCAGCTGTGCTCTGTGAAACGATTTGCAAAAAAAAAAGAAAGAAACGAATCGGAGGCTGTTCGAGATCCCTGCAGCCAGCACTTTGGTAAAAGGTCACAACATATCGCTTTTACATTCAGGGCTGGTGAGAAAACTCATGGTCAAAGTCCAGTGATAGATTTCTCAGAGGGATGTCTGGAGTTACACTGTGGTATGTTCAATAAAACAAAACTTCCCACCCAAGGTCTGTTGTAGTGGCACATCCGGGAGTGAATTGTAAGTCAAAGACCTTTTTTGTGTTTCCTCTCTGGAAAGCACTTCTAGATCTCCACAGTGTCTCCCTGTTTTTATTGATCTGGGCCCTGTTTCCCGATACCGGTCAATTGAAGAGGTCGAGTGTTTTTTTCAAGTGGGACTTTGTCTGTGTTCCTACATATCTATATGTATGATCAGAAAAAGAAAATTTAAGTTGGAGTGTGATGAGGCTCGCCTGGTGGAGCACATGGGCCACTAAGGTTCAGTCTTTACTGCAGCAGCTTTAGGTTTGACTCTGACCTCTGGCTCCTTGGTGCCTGTCACCCCAACCCCCCCTTTCTCTCCAACTTTTCAGTTATTCTCACTGTCTTTATCAGATTAAAAATGAAAACCTATAAAAAGTTTGCCACAGTCTTATACTGTTTAATGGGAGTTATGGGTTAGGTTTGTTACTAATGAAGCTACAGTCTTCACTACATATCACGATGATGATCAAAATACCATTCCACAGAATTCACAGTAAGCATTACTCAGTGGTGTGTTTTCACCAGTTTTAATTAGATACACAATATACCTGCACTTGAACGACTCATTCCTTGTAAATGCCCTTGAACATATATTATAGTATATATTTATACATATTCTCTATTTAGTGCAGCTGTGGCCAAAGGTGAACCCTCAGGGTGATTGGAAGGAATCTACCCCCCCCCCCCCCACCCCCACCCCCACCCCCACCCCTCCGACACACACACACACACCAGTGGATTTCTTACCCACTAATGGCCATAAACAGCTCAGCACTTTTCACACTCCTTCTCCTTGATATAGAGACCTGCCTCCCACAACACTGTAACAGAAATGTACTGTATACTCATTATTGTCAATACACCACTTATTACTGTAGGTAGACTCTATTATTATTCTGACAGCCATGTTAAAAGCCGCCCCCTGAAAAAAAAAAAAACCTTGGTAAGAACTTCACGTGTGCATTACTCATTCTAAATAAGGTCCTTATTTTTTTTTATATAAAAGGCTCTTTTGTTTATTATTAACACGAATAACTGTGACTAAAAGAAGCTGCGTCTTGAGAGCTTCAGCCACTTCAGTTGGAGTTGTGTCCTCATTTTAACCGTGTGAAGAGACTCGCTCATGTGGAGCCATGTAAAGTGTATGAAGAAGGAAGTATAGGGATGCGTGAATATGTGTCAAGCATCTTTGTCTGGAGCGTTGTCGAGGTTTAATCTACTCCGCAGCATCCTGCCAAAGTCGGCCTGATTCTCCTGCATTTATTATGCAGCCTGACATCATCCAAGTCCTTTGATTATACTCGTAATCCCCCGTATTTAAAGGTACCAAAAAGACACCTTGTTGGAAAGCCTGTAATGCTGCTCTTCCTGATCTGCAAGCGTAAACAGGCAAACACACAAACTTCACTTTGATGATTTCTTCCATGAGTGGTCTTGGCAGCGGGACTCATGGCTCTGACCCTGGTGCCAGAGCGTGAAAGTAAGTGAGCCTGATGTAAGCCCTGTGTTGAAAAAACCGCTGGCTGAACATTGTATTTCCAGTGGGTATCATAAACCGCTGTGCAGTTTGTTGGCGTCTCAGAAGCCGTCAAATTCATGGATGTCTTACTAGACTGAATCAACATGACCCCCACCTGTGCAGCCCCCTTGTGTATTTCATAAATGTTGTGCTAATTTCAGCCTGTGTCTGCGTGCCACACTTAGGAGTTAGCGGTGCATGCTAACACCCTGCCGATATTGGTAGCTGCCTGTTTAATGCACCAACAGGGGGATTATACTCTCGTTAGAAACTAACATGCTTTCACATCATGCACAACATCATGCATTGATACAGATAAACATGAAAGGCTCAAACACTCACTTTAATTTGGCCTCAGGCTGCCGTTTGAGGATACAACAAGCTTTTTTCGGAGACTTTGGATTTTTTTTTTTTCCATTTGATCTGAAACTCCAAAAAACCCACTCTGGCTTTAATACTTTAATGCAGCAGGCGAAGATAAGGTCAGCCTAACTCGGGGCAAGATGACATAAAAATGGTGCCACCAGCAATGGCTTGCTCCTCTGAGGGTGCTTCTTAGGTGACAATGGCGCGGCATAATCAATGCCATTTTCACAGCTATCTATTCAGTGACTGCATATTCCGGATCCAAAATTCCCTCATTGGCATGCCAGCCACTTATCTTTTTTTTTTCTCTCTCTCTCATCTCGCGGAATACATTTGAAGAAGTTTAATCCTAAAATTTCAGCCAGTCCTGCTCTTTGAAATGCCAGTTATGTAACGCCAAAAGATGACTATTGGATTGAAAAGGGAGCGCGAGAGAGAGAAAAGATTTAGGATTGTACAATTTCATTTCTCTTCTGAGCGTCATGCAGCACAGACGGTTTGACCAGAACAAGCACTGCTTGGTTGAGGAGAAGATGTAGCAGCCTTATTCACAAATAGTCTCTTTAAGCCTCTGTCATCTTGCCCGCTGTCTGGAACATGGCACAAAGGAGTCTGGTTAGCATTTGCCAGGCCCGTCTTATTTGTCTTTGCATGTTTAATGGTTAATTTGGGTTCTGTCCACGCTTGCTGGGTGGACTGGGAAAAGCGGACACTCATGCCTGCTGGGAATTGCCACTATGCACTGACACACACGAGGACCGGCGGGACTGTACACAATTGGAGTTCTTGTCAATAAAAACAGAGGGTCCACTTGTCTCCCTCTAGGCTTCAGTAGTGACGGGCTGATTATCATTGTTCAGTTATATATCCCCCATTCCTAATTGGAGCTCCGACTGAAGTGGATTACTCCTATTGTTGACTCTTTTTTTCCCCCTCTGACATAGTTTTAAACAATTCCTTTGATCACTCTTCTATGGACGAGGGCAGGCTAGATTACTTGCTCCGGAATTATTGCTCCATCTGCAGCTCAGTCTATTTTGTGTTTAGGAGAGAAGCTCTTTATGTGCAGAAGGTCGTGCATTTATGGAGGTGGTTTAAAGAATGTATTTATAAAAGCAAAGCCTGCTTGTATGTGCACCTTTTATTTACAGGTGGTAGTATTTATTGTTTGATGTACAGTAAGGAGAACACTGATAGCTTACATGTGTATTGTGCTCGGCTTTTCAGTGAGAGCACAGCGGCGTATTTTCTTTTGAAGCCGCTGCTCCTTTCAATCTGCTCTGTGTGAGTCGTTACAATAAAGCTCTGGCCCCGAACAAGGTTTTTTTTGTGCTGAGAATGGATTGAAGGATTTACAGCAGGGCCATTTCACCTTGTTTTAATATCGCCGTGGTGAAAGCATATCCCGTGTTTCCATATTTGCTGAGCCAAGCCAACCTACGGCTCTGCACTCTTCGCAACCTTCCAAATTAGCATCTGGAGGCCTTCTGCACTTTTACACCACACCAGTGGCTGATAGTGAGCTTGATCTGCTCCAGCACAAGTCCTTCAATATATATATGGAGGTTCAGCTGTGATTATGGACTTGAACTGCTCTAGCGCTCTTTAAGAGGTCCATTATGCATGCGGGGGCGACAGGCAGGAGGAGAGCCACAGTCGCGGCTTGTTTACCAGCATCACCGCTGTCTGGCGAGATGGAAATGAGCGTGGACCTTAGAGTGACACTAGCTTCAGGAGGGCCCCCCAAAACTCCACTCACTCATGCGGATCCTTGTGTGTTTATAATAGAAAAGCACTCAGATTGGCTGGGGGCTTGGGAAACCACCTCTGAACTCTGTAATTGCCTTTCCCTGAGGGTGGTGTTTTGTATGTGAGTGTGTGTGTGTTTCTGCAGGTGAACTGTGAATTTGTGTGCATACATGTGGGTGTATGTGCTCCGCGTACAAGTGGTGGTGGACAGTCTGAGGCCACAGGGCAGAACGCAGTCCTTCAGCTATTGCCACATACGAGGAGCTGGAGCCCCCTGAGGCTGTAATGACTCCCCCCATACAGTGCTGGATGGACAAAAGCATGGAGGGGAGAAAAAAAACAAACTGCAGCCCCAATTCATGGAATTCACGAAAGGGCATTTAATGGAAAATGCCCAGAGCCATATATTTTGTGAATGAAAATGGATTCAGCCTAAAGTGCCCCATGCTTTTCTGCATACTCTGGAGCCACTGGCATGATTCTCTCTTGAAGAAGCCAGATGACAAGCAGATCAATTTAATGGCCTAGATAGGGACGGTAGAAGCCCTGATCGATTCTGACAATCACGCCATCTTTAACAGACATCTCATCAAAGGCCCATTCCCGTTTTCGCCATCCCATTACCCATCTATCCAGCACTTGGATCCGCTGCCTATTTACCCATCCCATGCAGGAATAATGGGGCCTTCACCCCCAGTTGGATTAATCAGCCATAACCATATGCTACCGTGTGCAATTACGCTGCAATTCTGACCAAGGGAAACAGCTGTTGCCATTTGAAAGGGTGGAATAAGATTGTAATTGCCTTAACTTTGATTTGTGGGGTGCTTTGATTTGATGAGAGAACACATTTTTATGCTTTACATAATAATAACATGGAATGAAGGGATCTATTAAAACATGGGAATTTTTCCGCTCCCAGCTTCCAGATGCATTCGGAGGATAACCTTGCTGTTATGAGCTATTACTCGCACATTATAGAAGGAATGAGTATGTTTATTCATTTGGGTTTTAATAGGCTTTCTATTTTCGGAGGCTATGTTTTAGATTCAAACGTCTAATGACATTTGAGTATATTTATGCATGGCGGCGCCTTAGTATTTCGATACAGGAAGCTGTCTCTCTAATCCCCCAGGTAAGGCAGTCGCATCAAAAGTGACTGTCTGGCACTACAGCATCCTATACCTGCACTATCCTCTACCTATTTTTTTATTTTTATCTGCCACCCTTCATGTTTACACATTCTTTATCCGGTGACTGCATTTGGTGACAGAGCCTACCTGCTGTCCAAGGCAGAGTGATGCGATGCAAGAATCCTAAAATTATACTCAACGGGACATTTCTTGTCCCAAATTGTCACGTTGACTAACTGCAGCTAATGTCAGATGAGCAGCACTGATATGTGGGATTATTCCAGTTGGAGACCGACTGTAGAAATGGAAAAATACCAGAAGGACTTATCTCAGGTGTGCCAACTTCAAATGCATCTTGTTTCCAGCGACAGCAAAATCAGACCAAGATGCATCTGGTAACATCTTGTTGAGGGGCAACTGCTGATTTTTTCTTTTTTTCCCTCAAATCTCCAATTTTTCTTTGATATGGGAAATACAAATTCAGACTTAAAAAAGTCAGAAGTGAAATAAACCACAGTTCTTCCAATGGCCACTTGAGGGATATTATCTTGTGCCTTTTTTTTCCTACTGTGCAATTCATTGGGAAGTCAGCTTCAAAGCAGCTTCAAAACCACTCTTGAGAACCCTATGGGTGACATCCCTCAGGCGTTGTCACTATTTATCTACATTCTTTGAGTCTTGCACTCGAGGATGAGATGGCATCGTTGGCTGATGAGTGTGTTCAACAGCTAAATGGCAGCTAGATTGAAGGTTTAGACGGTGGGGTTTGAACTTGATGGCCAAAGTGCAAGCCCACTCAAAAAAATTAAATGAATGTATGACACTTAAGGTACATAGAGGATGTCAGCCATAATAGAGGCCGTGGAAGAGAATTCAGTGCAGATCTCCCTATTTTCCAGCCCCATTTCTCCACTTGTCAGCAGTGAAGACGGCATATGAATTTTTCATATGACTGACAATTACGGCTTTTCTTCTTCCCAAGCTTTTAAAAGAAGGACACTGTAAATGATGCATACCTTTCTCTCGCCTGTGAGGTATTTTTTTTTTTTTTTGTGCATGCAATTAGCCAAAGAATGCACCTAGCTCTGATTGAGAGCTGTCCAGTGGGAGAATGCAATGATGACACGACTTCTCCTTGAATTACCGTCGCAGGGCCAATACATTCTCCTTCTCTTACACCGCTATAAATGACTGCTTCCTGGCATTGCTTTGAAAAGTGTACTCATTTAAATTTCTGAAACATGTTCTTATTTTTCTTTTTGTTTGTCCTCCTTTGATGCTTTGAGGGACCGGTCTCGAGAGATTTAAGGAATGGTTCGTTCAACAAAAAACATCTGACATCTCATCAAAAAAAAAAGAAAGAAAGAAGAAAAGTTCTTTGGTATTTACACATTGATCACGGATGCGTATGATATTGCTTTTGAAGAGTTCCTTTTGACTCCTGCCAAACAACATGTAAACACCATGCATTGTTCAAATGATGTTTTATTAAGCAGATGGATTTCACAATCATCTTCGTGAGGAGGGAGAGCGGCACTCAGACAGAGAGGGAGGGAGGGAGGGAGGGAGTAAGGCAGAAAGAAAAGGAGGAAGGTGATAGCGGCATCAGCCCAGTTCACCGGGGGCCAATCGATGGCCTCACTTGGAACTTTTGCAAGCGTTTAGTATTTTATCTCTTCGGTGACAAGCCTCCAATCTCCATCACCTCATCCCGCTCCCGCATTGCTGGTACTGCTCAGACACTTAGGCTTTATCACCTGCTAATTGAAATGCCTATTTTATCTATGACTCTGAGAAGGTGGAAGAACCTTTCCACTCTGCCGTTTTCTTACAGCTCCCCTTTTACACTTTACACCTGACCAGTTTCAAAAATGTACATTTGTTAGATTAACATCTCAGTTATCTTTTGCCTGGATGCACTTCACGCATGACCGAGCCACTTAACACCCCGGACAGTCGACTTTAATGCCTGGGCGGGTGTGGATAACACAATGATAATGGGAAGCGACTGAGTGAGATGGATGTTTGGATGTTGGGCTTTGACCTGCAGCTTTACTTGCACTTGACCTCAACTTGGTCATTTTGAGGTTATAGTCACACTAGCAGCTAGCATACACACATGGATGCTCACAAAAAAAAAAACATCCATGTCCCCTTTATTGTGATTGCATTAGTCACACAGAGATGATCATTCTCGGAGTTGAGCCGGAACAGGCAGGAAGTGGCCCATCCATCTTGATTTGTCAATAGGTACAATTTTAATTACACCTGAGTGCTGTCAGCCTGCCAAGCTGGGCGGGGAGTATTGATTCACTCTGGCTAATTGATTAATTGCTGTGTTCAAGGGGGTAGTTTTCCCTTCGCTCACCCACACCATCTCTTATTTTGTCATACTTTTTTTATATTCTCTTTTCATTTTCTCATGGATTGTGTTTACCGAGCATTAAGAGCTCACCTGCGGGGAGAGCAGTGTGGCGTGGAGTAAGTGGGGTGCTTGTAAAGATGTCCCACTATATTTTACTCTCATAGGAGAGTGGCATATTAAGGAGAGGAGGATTGTTACTGTAGAGCAATAGGTAACGATTGAGTACAGGGCAGGCGGTGCAGTACATCACGGCAGCCATTATGTGACAGTTAAAGGGGGGCGAGAGATTTGGAGGCACAGCTGCCAGAGACCATTTACTCAAAACCGTAGCTTGAATTTGTGTGGCTGTTTTTCAGAAGCGCTCAGCTGTCCGGTGACTCCTACTTTCTCTCTCTCTCTTTTTTTTTTAAACACCATTTTAGAAGACAATATACATCAGTGATCAAAGAAGTGTGGACAGCCCGCTGGATTGGCTAGCACCACTGCCTTCTCTAAATCTTCCTTGCTTCCTGGCAGAAGTCTTTAAACCTCTCATAAAATGACAGAACTCTGGAGCTGCTGTGTATCACAGCCAACCAGACTGCCGACCTCCCCGGCTTGAGTCTACATGAAATGGACCCACTTAAAAGGCTAATTTTACCATTGTCAGTCATTAAATCCTCCGAGAATTGGTAGAGGTTTATAAACAAATATCGGTTTAATGTTGTTTGACAATTCAGTTTGGATTCCTGTCGGAGTTTAAATACTGTATCACTTTGTTTTGGAATAGATGATGTGATACTTTTGGTTAATTAAGCTAAAAAAAAAATTAAAAAAAACTTGTTGGTTTTGAAACTTTTGCAAAGCAAACTCTCCAGAGACTTCACTTAGTGACTGCTATTTTAACTCTGTCTCTCTCAGTCATGTTGTAAATTCCAGCTTGGTCTTTTAAATATTTACACTCAGTGTGTGGGCTATGTTTAAATGAAGGAGGTTAATGAGTGTTTCGACAGTGTTTGTTTCTTGCGGTCGACGGGAGGTTTGTGTTAGTTACAGCAGACGCGATGACTAATGGAGACTCGGCGGTGATGTGCAGGAAATAACAGATGGTCACTCAGACTATATATTGTGTGATGCATCAAAAAAGATGACAAACAATGTCATAAACAAATATGGCAATCAAACTGAATGTAGACGCTTCTCTGTACTTTGAATTAAAAGTGAAAGTGTTTGATAAGAGATTGTGTGAAGCGTCCTCATGGCTAAGTGGTTAGGATCACACAATATGATAAAGTGTTCCCTAAGCAGCAGGTCTCTCTGCTGTTATTTCTTGCCTTCTCTTGTTTTTCTTGTCAAATGAAGGCATGCAAAGCTTAAGTAAGATTGAGTTTGACACTAAAAGATAGTGATGACTCATTGAAAACCAATGAGCCTTTTCCAGCTAAAATTGGTCGCATAAATGGGTCTGTTTGGACACAAAACTGTATGGAACAACTGCTAGTTGTCATGTAAACTGGTATAATGGATCCATCACATCATGTCCACATGTTGATACTAGGGGTGTACCCGAACCCGAATACGTTATTCGGAAGTACACGAATAATGCTTTGATCCTGAATAGTTTTTCTGTCCGAAGTTTCTCCTCACTATTCGGTAGCTTTTTTCTAAAGAAAAAGAAACGTTTGGATCAGCAACAGCACATAACCTGGTGATTCTGGTTCACACTCCAACACAGTAGGTGGCGGTCATGAACCTTAACGTTGGTGCGCCTGCCATAGAAGACGAGTAGAGTGCCAAACACGAGCAGGCAACACCGTTTCATTTGTGTGTAGTTCACGTTAGGATTGCTAAGAAACAGCAACTCCCTGCATGCATTGCATTACAGTAGACAGGAAGTGCTCACCGATACTTCCAGGGTCACCGTTCAACAACTTGGGTTAGGGTTAACATTTTTCTCATAGACAATAATGGGAAAAGAAGCGGCTATAACGGTGGATAATTTTTTTTTTGTGTCACAACCCCCGCAAAACGACTCGTTTCTCTACCAGAATTTGATCCGATTACGTTTGGAAAGTCAAGAAGAGCCGCACGATTAAATTATTTTATTCCCGTTCTAGTTAGCCGAGAGCTAAAGCGGAAGTTAGCCGAGAGCTAAAGCGGAAGTTAGCCGGCTAGCTTGGCGTAGCACTAGCTCGGCTGAAGTCAGTGCGCCCACTTCCGGTTTCTTCCCAAATACGAATCTGAATCCAAAGTTTTTAAAAAAAAACCCTGAATCCGAATCCGAATAGTGCATTGGCTGTACACCCCTAGTTGATACTCTTTTAGAAATGCGTTGAAGCTGCTGTGTGAGACTTTTCCATCAGTGAGTGTGTGTTTTTCAAACTTATTCTGAGGCTGCGGCTCAGTCTTGCATCAGCAAGCTCCGGTGTGTCAGTGCCAGGTGTGAATGCCACATCATTGAAATTTTCAAACATTAGTTTATGTTTTATGAGTGTGACTATTATCATTAGTCACGTACTCGGTTTATACAGTACTTTGGCTTTTAGTGAAGGGCAACAAAAGAACATTTGTCATCATTGACATTTTACAGCAGATGGAGAGTGAGTTCAGTCTTAGCTGGGGGTGACTCAGTATGAGCTACAGGGGGGTTCGTAGACATGTTCCAGGAATGACGAGCACAGGTAGCTCAATCACTCTTGACATTATGCAGGTAATTTCTCAGAAGTCTACGGAAATATGAAAAAGAAAACGAAAAAAGTAATCTGTGCATCAAGGGCAGAAGAAATGTGAAGTGTGCTCAGCCCCAGTTTGCTTGGTGGCTGTAAAAACCCATTGTAAGAAGTGGTGAAGAGGTGTTTTTCCCTGTGTCTGCAACACTGAAGAAAAGGCTTCCTATGATGGCCAATTACTTCCTCTTTTGTCCCTTGTCTAAGCCGCAGAACACAACACAACCTACGCACATGCTCTGTACCTTGTGGTTCTCACGCACATACATGCACACGCACAAATACACAACAAACAGGGGCATGCACACAAACATACGTACAGTGCTTCATGAAAAAATGGCATTTTATGCTGCGGGGCTTATTCTTGTAAACACCACCTGAAAAAACAAACAAACGCACACACGCAGGCTGAGTGCTGCATGCTTAAAAGTCCTCTCACACATGTACATGTTCACACACACACACAAACACACATACGCGCACACACTCTTGCGCTCTCCTCTCCATGGAGCACAGAGAAGCAGCACTGTTTCATTCCCCATCTGTTTCTTTCTTCTCCTGTGGGATCCAGGAAATGATTGTATGAGGATGTAGACATCTTTACACACCATGAAAGAAGTCGCACACTTACAGGGGCAGACAAAAAAAAGGGAGAAACACAGAAAAAGCTGTTGAGCTGTTGCGTTCAGTCGTCTGTAAAGCTGAAAGTGTGTAACTCGAGCAGCCTGGTGTGACACTTTATTTTTATTCGATTGTGTTTTGTAAGATTTAAATGAACGCTCTGCATTTTCGGATATGTATGTTCTTCTTTTTTTTCTCCCTTTTTTGCCATTTTACCCACAGACAGATGAGAAGATTGATATCTAGCACAGAGGGCTGGGTTTGTTATATAAATGTCCTACATAGAAAAGGTGCTGTCTTCTGAAATATCAGTGATATTTCCATATTTTATATATTTAATAGACCTGAATAATTTATGATCTGCTCACACAAAAGAAGACAAACTGTGAGGTGGAAATTATTCTGCTAAATGCAGAAAGTATGAGCCTGACAAAAATCATATTGTGAAAGACAGGACATGGTAACTTTTCAAAGAGGAAATGGAACATTTCTCTCATCTATTAGTTAGACTGCTTTTAATTTGGAAGTCTTAGAGGGGTGGAGCCAATCCCAGCTGACATTGGGAGAAAGGTCTATCATAGGGTTACCCCAGTTTCCAGTTTGCCAATAGCCAGTCCTATTAGTTCAAGTGCTGTTTGTATGTGGAAGTTTTTTTTTCTTTCTTATTTATCTCTACTGTTTGCCTCCACTTCCAGTATAGAGTTTCAAATTAGAAGCTCTCTGCTTAACCATTCAAATTCATGCCATTGTAGTATAGTATAGTA
This sequence comes from Trachurus japonicus, assembly GCF_045865225.1. Taxonomy (NCBI): domain Eukaryota; kingdom Metazoa; phylum Chordata; class Actinopteri; order Carangiformes; family Carangidae; genus Trachurus; species Trachurus japonicus. The sequence continues at coordinate 11,068,903 of NC_140925.1, forward strand.
TAGAATCATTCAAGCAACACAGATGAGTCGCAGAATAAAGTTGATTTTAGCAGATCGTCAATATAAAAGGCCTTGGGTTGGAATTGGGGTCAGAAAAACTTGAACACAACATCCCTGCTGCTAATAATTGACTTTCAGATGCAATAATAAGCAGATTTTACCTTTTGTAAGCCCAGCTAGCTGCTTCTTCCCATGTCAAGTCTTTTTTTCCTACTAATCTAAGATAATTGTCAGTGTCAGAAACATGTTTAAGCAAACAAGGGAAAACTGTTGTACATTTTTCACGTTTAGGCTTTCAGTTAATCTATTCCACTTGATCCTGAAGTGACACACAAATGAAAATGTTCCTTTAATATTTTACCTTTCCAAGTGACTCACCAAAGTTGTGGTAGACATGGTTTTAAGACCAGCACATACTTTCCACCAAAAATACCCAGAACCTGCTTTGTGCTGCCTGGTTTGAATGAGCCACCACCTGTTCACACCTCTCCTCCCAATATGCCCTCTGAGTTTGACACCAGAATACCACACATACTGCATGCACAAAGTGGAAAACTGCAAAGTGTTACGTGTATTAAGTCCCAAATTGTTAATATAACTATAAATTTATTCAGCAATTTCCTTTACAGCCATCTGTGCAAAGCGTTACTATACAGAGTTGGTGCTGTTTGTCATTTCACTGAGTCATGGTGTCGCTCGCATCCACAACCAGCACAAACTCCAGAGTGACTCACAGTGTAGCAAGTGTGGCACTCACTCCACCGTCCGCTGCACGAGACGCACTCTGTCCTTCGGCTGGTGTCGGGCTGAGAATCCCAATGCCTGAGCTATAACAGCTCTTTGGAACCTTGTTGTATTTCCTGTTATTTCATGCATTATGAGGCTTTGTGAAGATACGGAGTAGCGGATAAAACTTAGTCTGTTTCATTTTTGACAGAGCAAGGCTAACTTTTGCCTCCAGCTTCCAGTCTCTGTGCTAAAGTACCTATAACACACCCTGCATTTAATGAGAAGAAGCCAGTACTGATCTTTACAAATCTCACAACAAACAAAGTCGTTCAAGTGTTCATTTCAGATGACTTCGCAAAACGCTGTCTTTTATTTATTTCCTCAGCACAGATATTATTTATTTGCAAATACTCTTTATCTCTTCTTTTTCGAAAAAAGAAAAAAATAGCTACTGGTAACCTTGGATATCACTTTGCTGTAAAATATGGTCTGTGGTGTGCTATAGCGCCTCATTGAGTATTCAGCAGAGACACAGATTTAAATGGTTAGATAGTTCCTCACAACTGTCGTTCCCTGGCCTCCGCAGCTGCCGCCTCGGCCTCTAGGTGCAGAAACACACAGGCCTTGATCTTTTGACCCACAAAGCCTTGTCAGGTCTTCCAAAATAGATCTGTAGCCGCAACCCGACGTGACCGGTGAAATCAGACGTGCTTTCCAGGCCGGAAGACACCACCGTCACCTCAGAAAGATAGACACGCTGTATTTGTCTCCGACTGCTTTTGAGAGACAATCTGTCGGGCCGCGGCAGCGTCTCCGGGTCAAATCCAGTCCGGGTTGTCCTGTTGTTCAGCCAGGGCTGGAGGAGCAGCTGTGAGAGTGGAAGGCTGTCAACTGTCCATTGCTTTCTCTGCAGGTATAGCCAAGCAAGAAGAATGACTTGACTTTGTTGTTTTTTTCTTTTCTCTTTTGGCCCAAAGGTTCCACTCTCTCTCATCCCTCTTTTTTGTTTTTTAATAGGGGCTGGCAATTCTGCCTCTCTCATTCTTCCACTCTGTCTTCCTTGTTCTCTCACTGCTCTGCTTGGCTTCTTTCTTTTGCAACAAGCTTTGAGGGATGAGGAGGGGAAGAGGGAAGATCAAAGAAAGCCCGCACACTCTGCCCTCAAATATCATTAGGCTATCTCTGATGGCATTATTAGAGTTTCTGCCATGCATGTGTGTGTGTTTTTTTTTCTTCTTCCATTGAGTATGTGTGTTTTTTTTTAAATCCCCTTGCCTGTATATCTTTGAATTTGCACACATGTGCGCGTGCATGCAGCCAGTGGGTTCCTTGTCTTCCTCTGGCACGCGGCCCGGTGCTGCCCCTGGGCCGCCCCGCCATCAGCCCCTTCCATATTGAGCAAGACGTCCAAGCCCCCCCCCCCCCCCCCTCCAGCGCGGTGCATGAGGGAGCTGCCCTCTGTTTGATGTCACTTCTCTTTTGCTCTGATCTTCCTCCACCAAAGCCTCACACCAGCACAGTCACACACACAGTGGCTCAGATAATGGAAGAAGCATGATGGAGGGGGGAAAAAAAAAACAACAAACATCTGGAGCGTGCTGGAACAGAGGGTCTCAAACCACCTGCTGAATCAAAGCTTAACTCTGTTGGCACCACTGGAAGGAGAAGGTTGGTGCTATTTGATCTTTTAATTATAATCGACAAATCTCATTAAAGGCAGAATTAACAGCAGCAACCAGAATATATTAAAATTCCTTAGCCATACTGTTTACCGTGCACATTTATGCAACCTCTCTCCGTATTCCAAACCAGATCCTCTCCAGAGATTGAAAATACAAATACACTGTAGATAATATTTAAAGTTTTATACCAATGCTTTGACAGTGCATCAGTTCTAACTTAATACAGCCATCTTTTTGCATGCCAGTACATGTTCGCTTGTTTGTGTAGAAGCTGCTGTGCATGTACATAATGCATGTCCAAATCTGGCAGACATCCTCCCTTTCTTTATTGTGTCATTTAAACATATTCTCTAGAACATGCACGCTTGATATATTTGTTGTAGATTTAAGAATTCTGTTTCATTCTACCTTCTGCATAATGCATAATAGCAACCCGCATGAAATATTTCGCAATTTCTTTGCCGTTATAGATGCCCATTCTTTGTCACTCTTTCTTTTTTTATTTTCTTTTTCCACTTCTGAACATTTGGAATGACCTGCCACAACGGATGACATTTTGATAGCTGAAAATGTATGAGTTAAAATGGAAGGCATTGTGGGTCAGCATTGTCGGGACAGCTTGTCCAGGTGAAGTGTGTAATGTGGCTTGCAGAACGTGTCGTGTCATGTATTAGTGGCTTTTCCATCGCCGTCCTGTTTGTGATGCCGAGTTCAGCGCTCTGCCCACACACCTCCACCACAGTGTGTCAGAGGAAGAGAGAAGTTCTGCAAGTTGGGACTCGAGAGTAGAGGCAAGCACGGACTGGAGGTGTCGCTGGGGCTGTTATAGCTCACACCTTAATGTTTAAAATTGCTACTGGAGGTCCATTTTGCAGGAAACTAAAGGTCCCCGTTGTGTATTTCCTCGCCTTTCAATTCTTCATACATTGTTGCTTCTATTGGAGCCGTGTGCACTTTCCTCTCTGTTTGTGCGTCCGTAATGCACAGTTGCTGCAAACCCTGCAAGCACCACATTACTGGACTGTGGGAGAAAGGGCGAAGAAGCATGCAAGATGGAGGGATTGAACGATTGAGAGAGACAGGGGGGGAGAGGGAGGGGGCATGGAGACGGAGCCTGCACACAGTTACTGAATCCATAAAGGATGAAAAGGGCCTTGGCAGGAGTCTTAAGGGGCTAATAAAATAAAGTTCTCTCAGATTAGTTAGCTAATAGAGCTGTAACATAGTGTTGCGTCTTAATGCTGAGGGAAACACGGCCTCCTGTGTGCTGGCTGTTATATGGGAGGGGGGGTGATGAGGCAGCAGAGGGTGGGTGGGCGAGTGGGCGTGGGAGGGGAGGGAGGAGGGGGGTTAGGCGCTAACGGAGCACCTGCTGCGAAGAAGCCCTCCGGGTCTGATTATTCAGTCAGGGGTGAGCAAGGAGACAAGGAGAGGAGAGGGAGTCTACCTGGCATGAAATTACTCTCCCAGCAGCTTTAGCACTTAACTGTATGAGATCAATGCACAAGCTGTAGTAGCCACATGTGTTTCGGTAAGCTAGAGGAAATTAGTGCTTTCTGCAGATGTAGGATTTCTTGCTCCACTGTTGGGGCTCATATTATCTGGCTGGCAAGGAAATGAGTACAAGTAATAGTTAGAAAGACGACTATGTGGTCATGTCTACACCAATGTTTTGACTGACTCAACTGCAGAGAAGTGTCCTGTTTCAGTTCCAAAACACAAGGAGCAAGTCTTCAAATTCATTGCACAGATTTAAAATCCAAAATTTCCCCCTTTTTTTTCTTTCTTTTTTTTTTTTTTTTACATCATTCCATAGCTATTTGAGTTATTTATTTAGTACAAGATAAGAAGGTCGTCAAAATACCAGCAGCAATGCATCAACCTTAAAGGAGCTATTTGACATTTTTGCTGTTGCTACGTAGCTAGCATTAACATTAACAGCTGCTTAATTACAAGTTCAGAAGAAATGTTGCGAGCTCAGCAGTAAACTTACCACGAGCTGTCTCCAGTGGTGGAAAACAGCACCAATGTCTCTTGTCTCTCCATCTTTTCTTCTGGGCAGCCTGTCTCGTCACTTTCTGATTCAGTAGTGACCTCCAATCTGCCCCGAAGACATAGCACTGCTCCAACGGTGCATTGTAACCTCTTTTTCTGTAAACACAACTATGGATTAAAGTGTCAAACGGCAATCAACACCACCTGCTCCCAGAAAGGAACCATGTTTGACACTAGATATTTACAAATAGTCCCTTCAAGGCACTCCATGAAGAACTACCAGGAGCTGCTCAAAAGCAAAGCAAAAGAGAACAAAGACATTGTAATGAATACCGGGATACAGGGCTGCCATAAACGATTATTTTGATTAAAAAATATTTATTATTTTGATAAGAATAATAAAAAAGCTGTAAATGTTTAGTGCATTGTAAAATGTGTACTTTCATTAACTTACCAACTGCAGCTTTAATGTTAGCAGCTAACTAGCTAACGGCTGGCCCTGATTACCATTACTGCGCATGTGCATCGAGGACAGAAAAACAGACAAGGCAGCGGAAGGTACAGCGGCAGTTTTGAGAGAAAAACAAAGCTTCAAAAAATAAACTATTAAGTTGATTATTAAATGATAGTCGACGTAATCGTGACTAGTCGATTAATCTTGGCAGCCCTACCGGGATATGAAGATTGATACTTATGTTGAAGATTGATACTTCAGTGTCAGTTTTTCTGTGATACAATGAAAACGAAGGAAAAGTTTGACAAAATGCTTCAAAAGAAAAACTGTCATTCTCACGTTGCGGCATCCTGAGTCGGAGTTACATAAATGGCCAACGTTCATACTTTGAACTGTGGTCCACAGAGCTGCGATTAACTCGGTGTGTGGGTGCACAAGTGCAGCTTTCTCCTGCGTTGAATGAGTAACCTCTTTCCAGATGACAGGACATCCACTGCCTTTCTTTTGACATCTTCTCTGCGAGACAGGAGTGACCATGCCTCACAGTCTATCTTCCTCTGTGTCAGTGCTTATCAGACAGAGGTATTGTGACGAGTGTCGACTCTATACAGAACAGAATTACTGTAGGGAGCGAGAGGGGATCCACATGGAAGACTATGAGTAGAGATGAATAGTAGCTACACACAATATGTGTCCTCTAAAAGCTCATTTCCTGTTTTTTCATGTAGAATAGCGATGCTACTCGATGTTAATATTTTGCTGGCTGTTGGCCTAATGCCTCCTGCCGACACTCCTGACTTAACCCTCCTGTTGTCCTCCTGGGTCAAGGAAGGAAGGAAGGAAGGACGAAGGTAAAGAAGGAAGGACAAAGGGAAAGATGGGAGGAGGAAGGGAGGTAACAGATTGGGTCAAAAAGGAAGGAAGAAGTAAGGGGAAAGGGAAGGAAAGAAAGATGGATGGCGGAAACAGATTTGTTCAAGGAAGGAAGAAGGGAAAAAGGAAAAGAGCAAGGAAAGAGCAAGGAAGAAGTAAGGACGAAGGGAAGGAAGGGAAAAAAGGATTGTGGAAAGAAGGAAGGGTTGAAAGGAAGGAAAGAAGGAAAGATGGAAGAAGGGAACAGATTGGGTCAATCTGACCCAGAAGGACAACAGGAGGGTTAAGAAACAGTTGCAAAATCCAACCCCAGCTAAACACCACATTTCATTTACGATAAAAATTTAAAGGAGTGGATGGTGGTGATTGTCGCTTGTCAAGAGCTTTGGCCATTGTTATGTTGACACTTAATATGTCTTCAGGGCATATTGGCATACAGCAAAATGCTATCGGGAAGTAATGAGACGGGGTGTAGCGAGCTGGTGAGTAGTAGGATTGAAAATGAATCACAGAGACAAGAGTTAGCGGTGTTGCTTTTCCCCAATGGTGAAGAGAGTCTGATGCTGGATAAACTGCTGTTATTTGCCAAAGCTGAGAATAGCAAAACGTGCATACAGTATAACTCCTTTAGCATTTATCCAACATGAGTCAACCATCTCTCTGATTACATTGATGACTGGTGCCTGCTGGCAAGGCTGAGCGACCTACTGTGCTGAGGCATGCTGCGGCCCTTTGTTGGTGATGTCTTCAGACGCTAAGAGTAACTGTGGGAGGGAAAATACCAGTGTGAGGTGGCCTTCCTCTTGAGACCAGGGAATGAGAGAGAGAGAGAGAGAGAGAGAAAGAAACAAGGAGGGGGTGGGAGAAAAACAGAGGAATATGAAGTTCTCTCAAGCAACTGAAGTGGGCAGAAGGAAAGTGTAGAGATGAGCAGAAGAGGAACCTCGTCTCTAATAACAGCGTGAGTACCTTCCTCAGAGCTGCCATTATCATGGGAATCGTTAATGAGAGCCCTCTCAGAGTGGAGACTGATTGAGTGCATCATCTTTTATCATTCTCCTCTCACCCCTCTCTGCCGCCTCAGTCTGATTCCATTCTTCTTTCTCACAACTCATTCTCTGTAGACCTCCACTCTGATTTTCATTCTGACAAACCCCTTATTGCACCAAGATCATGTCACGCTAATGATTGTGTTCTTTCTTAAGCTCATGTAAAATGGAGCTATAGTATAGTTATCTAATCCGTGTGTCTTCCTGGGCATAGCGGTGGGCCTGTGCTTCTAGATGTGCACATCCTGTTTGCATGTTCACGCACAATACCTATTATATTTGTACTTCTGTGGTTATGAGGACACAGTACTGTGCAAACGTTTTAGGCAGGTGTGAAAAAATGCTGAAAAGTAAGAATGCTTATCCATCATGCAATACCATTGGGGAGGTGTGTGATTGGCAGCACATTTATTGTTAACGACCTCAAACACACAGCCAATGTCTTTAAGGACTATCTTCAGCGTTAAGAGGAACAAGAAGTCCTGGAAGTCATGGTATGGCCCCCACAGAGACCTGATCTCAGCATCATGGAGTCTGTCTGGGATTACATGAAGAGACAGAAGGATCTGAGGAGGCCTACATCCACAGAAGATCTGTGGTTACTCTTCAAGATGTTTGGAACAACCTACCAGCTGAGTTCCTTCAAATGTGTGCAAGTTTACCTATAGAATTGGTGCTGTAATATTTATATGATTTAGAGTTCTACTATTAAAGGGATAGTTCACCCAAAATTCAAATTTCACTCATTATCTACTCAACCCTTATGTCGACTAAGGGTTGGGAGTCCTCCGCGCCTTCTCGGAGTTACGGGGGGGTCCGCGCAGCAGTATTTGTCCATATAATGGTTGTGAATGGTGCTCACTTTTCTTCGTCCAAAAAGACACCAAAAAACATCCAAATACCTCCATAGTGCTCGTCTGTAATGTCCCTCTTGTATTGAAGCCCTGACACTCATTTCATGAGTGACATTTGAATTTTGGGTGAACTATCCCTTTTACACCAAAGTATTTCAAAGCATTCTTAGTTTCCCCATCTGCCTTAAAAATTGCATAGTACTGTATGTGAGCACATTTCCTGGAAAAATGTACTTATTTCAAAGTGTGATAAAAAATGTGGGCATGGGTCTCCTGTCACTCTCATTAAACCCTCTTGTAGTGTAAGCAAAGGGAAACAACAGCACATGGCCTTCAATACAACCCAAATACAAGTTGACTTTCCCCTCAATATGATCCAAACATTTTTTGAAATACAGTATGTATAGAAATTTGAAAAAATTAAGGCAGTGTGGACTGCAGACTTCAGTGTGTTATAGTTTATTTCAAGGGCAATGGGTCTCAGCAGGAGCACTGTGAAAGACGCTATTTCGACAGAAGAAATTGGCATCCTCCAAACAGTTGAATAAATCCTGGAGTTTTCTTTCCAGAATTTGAAAACATGATAACGAACGGCAGATATTAGAACATACAGGTCTGTTTTTCCACTGTAACTGTCAAAACAGACTCAGCCTCCTCAGGAACAGTTCTATAAATGGACTTTGAACAAAAAAACAAAAAAAAAACGCTCCTGAGTATAACTGCCAGCCCCTGGTCCTGTAAGAGGGACAGGTACCTAGGAGGCACTCTAATGATTGGGATCTCCTGGCTGAAACAGGAGCAGTTGTTTTATGTGCTCCACTAGAGGACACACACACACATAGACAGACACAAACACACACAGAGTATATGAGCACAGTGGAACAGCAGCAATTTCAGCTCCTCACTCAAATCACTCTGTGATCACTCTACTCCAGGAAACTCCTGGTTTTCTATTTCCCACTTCCAAATCACTGTGTGTGTTCACAGCAAGCGAACGGGGGAACTCGCTCGACTTTACTGCACAGCACAAAATGTGCCCTTTATCTGAATTATACAAGACGTGGCAGAGAAATTCTATGGGAAGATGTGAATGGAGGTGAGCAGGCACAGATTTACCCCGAGGCACCGAAGACGCGCCGGGGCTCGGGGTTGAAAATGTTTCAACTTAAGCAAAGAAATTTGCCATTATCGCTGCTTTCTTAATGTACAGAGACGGTTGCAAAAAGAGAGGTCCTGGAGGGAAATAAGTATTACCACCTGAGATACCAAAAGCAGTTCTCTGTCACTTTTATTTGAAGAGCTCAGGACGAACAGATTGGGTTGGCAATATAAAGTGCAAAGACATCAGCAAGTTCCTTTAATATTATACAGATACGTTTTAAGAGAAATACATTCACTTTCTGAGGCAATGCAATGAGGTGATGTGGAAAATAGTAAAGTTTTTGATACTGTCATAAAATTCATTGCTAAACAAAACAAGTTGTTACACAGCCTTTATTTTTATTTATTTATTTATTTATTTTTTCATTTTATCATAGACAGGAGGGAGATGACAGGAAACAAGGGAGAGTGCAGCCCATGGGATAAAGCCATAATTTCCCTGATGATATAAATTAAGGGAGGTACAGTAGCGTCTGCATCCCAGAAACAGTAACACAGATATTTTAAAATGTATTCCCTGTGCTGCTTCACTGTATTACAGCCCATAACGTGACAAATAAAATCCCCCAAACTCCGGAAATCTGTGTCAATGACATCTTTTTTGCATAATGAATTCAGTGAGAAAGTGCACTCCCAAGACGTTCTCTTTGTCCCTATATTTAACTAATTCTTTATCTGAGAAAAAGAGAGCGTCTGAGTCTTTCTGTAGCGGATTACTTGACGCCTGATTTGGTAACTCTTAAGCTGTTTTGTGCTTTTCAAACTGAAATTAATTGAGAGAATATTGGCGTCCAGTAATAATCGTTGCATTTAGTCACATGGCCTTAATTTACCCTTTTGGGTTTTTTTTCTGAGTACCACTTGTTTGCATCCGGTACCTCTCTGGACGCGTGGGCGATCTTTGACATTTAGCAACGCTGCAGCTTGACCACAAACACAGGGAGTTTAAGTCGGGTGCCATTAATAAAAGACCAAAGCCATGGGCCGGTGCTGTAGCTGATGCTGTGATGATTAATGAGGGCTGTGCTTTATCCTCAGTGGTGGTATCTCTGTTGAATTAGGCTCTGATTACGCCTGGCTGGGTCATATATGACTAATGGCTCCTGGGCCTAATTCATCCTTCCTTGAGGCTTTTGTGGAATAACACTGAATGTAACTATCTGTGATCTGACGGCTATTATACGAGCTGGCATGCATTTTCTCCTTTATTTATTCGTATTTACATGAATTTCCACAACAAATATGCCCTCCCTGTAAAGTTATAGCCCTGATGATGGCTCCTTTGCCCCATGGGGGTTCCCCATTTCCCCATAATTAAGATTTCAGCATTAAAATGTGGGATTACTGTGGCGCCTACTTAACTACAATATATTTACCCTTCCCTTAGGGCTGTTTTTTCCATTAGGACCTCATGGAATGGGTTTTTGTTTACTCATTATTTGGTTTTTGTAGCCGTATTGTAATTTGTTAGCTTTAGTGGGAGAAAGAAAGGCAGGAGCTGTTGGTATGGCGCTGCATAGGGGGATTATAGTCTTGTCCTCTGCCCTCAAAGACAGCCTCAGCAAATTGATTTATGAAGGGGAAATATAATGCACAGGAAGGTAAAGCTGCGGTGGCATTAACTCTGTAGCGTCTTCACCCGAGGAGTGATAATACAGACTTTCACTGACAGATCTATTCACTGCCAAGACTTGATTATCTGCTCCGACTGCTGTTTGACTGACAAACCAAAATAATGGGGACCAGTGGGGACAGAACGTCCAAACCTATCACCAGACAACAACACTGACATCAGAGTGTTTTTGCTCTTAACAACTTGAGTTGAGTGCATGACAGCTGCAGTTTGGTTAAGGCTAGAAAACAAAGGTTTGCTAAGAGTTGGGCAACTAAGATGATAAATAGTTATAGCTCTGTGACAGGACCCAAACTGTGGTCTTCTGTATGAAGGTCACACATGCTACCCACCAGTCCAGCACCATGACCTTGACATCCTAAGTTTCCATCTGGCTAAATGTTGACATTGTTAGTCCAAGGATGCTTGTGTTGAGTCTTGCTAAGGAAAAGCCAGAATAAACGGACGTAGTCTTATTTTAAAAAGCCTCTGTATGTCAGTCTCCTGAGGTTGGAGTTGGTTCCAGGGTCAGTCATACACATGATCCTCCACAAGCCTGGTTTCATGACTTTGTGACCTTGGTGACCCTTTGTATCGATGGGAGGATTATGGGAAAGGCCACCGCTGGGTCATTTATCTTAAGAGAAATTAGACTTTCTAATGAAACCTCCTCATTGAAAAGAATCTCCTCTGTTTGAGGTAAATTAGTGCCACCAGTACAAATTCTCCCCTTAAAGCGTAGCTCATTAAAGTGATATACTGTTGGGTTACAGTATGTTAAGCTACGCTTCTTGCTTCCTACTTAACCTCCAAACCGACAGAAAATATTACGGTTTCATTACTCAGTGATCGCCCACTCTCAGGCCTGTTGACTTGTCATTTTGGCTTCGCTAGTCACCATTCTGCTCCATTTCCTTTAGCTGCAATCACACTGTCAGTATCTGAGATGGTGTTAAGCTGTGGCTCATTGCACCATGGCTGTGCTTGCTGGGCACGAGCCATGTGGAAGCAGTGGGCACGCTTCTCCGGCCGGAGGGAGGCAGGAGCATGGTGGAAGGAGGGCAGTGTGGAGCCTCAGCAGCTCCTAACCTTGTATTTTTCCACTCAGGCAGGCTTGTTGTTTACTGCTCAGTAGTGGCAGCGTGGTTCTCTACTGGGCTAATTTGTCACCCCATAAAAACAGGACAGCGCTGGTACACACCGAGTGGGAGTCAGTGAGCTTGTTATGTTCTAGCAAGGATGGGGGAAGATAAGAGGAAAGAGGAAGATAGGCAGATATGGAGAAAAGGGGGGAACATTTCTGAATAACAGGTTTGTGCAACAAAAGAGTGAGAAGAGAAGGAGATGTAGGCCAGATGCAGAATAAAGAATTTATTAGGAGAAGAGGAAGTTTTATTTAAAGAAAGTGTATGGATGGAGGAGGACATTTAAAGACAGCGGACATTTCTATGTTTGTGTGTGTTTAGATGAAGGGGTGGCTCTTCTTTCATCCCCGTCTCCGTTGTAGTATCGGAGCGTACGCTTGTTTGCTATTCTGAGGGTCTGTTGCTCATTAGAGACCCTGCAGACTCCTCTAACAGGGCGCGCTCAGCTGACCCAGGGACCGCCAGTGTGACAGTACACTCCAAAATATGCTGCTGTCACACTGTGATGAAATTGCCGTAACGATGATATGCCTCCATATAAACATACCAAAAATCGAAATATGTTTTTTTTTCTATCTGTTATCCTTCTTCCGTTTTTTTTTCCCACTTTGTGCTGCAGTATGATTTCAACTTTTATATCCCATCTCTGTCTCTCTGTATGGGCTTCGGTCAGTAATGAGCTGGTCTGTTGCGTTTTTTCCCATCATGCCACGAGCGAACCCCCCCCCCATCTCCATCATCCTCATCTCTCTCATCTGTTATCTTGTTTTCTTCTCTCAGTGCATCTTCTCCCCCATGGACTCTCCAGGTTGCCTTTTTCTTTCTTTTTTTCTTCATCCCATAGGTTAACGTTCTTGTTTTTCTTTTTTTCCCCCCAGTTTAAAGAACATACATAGAAATGGTTCTGGAGAATCCATCCGACACTCTGGTGCTACTGTGAGCTGTCTGCAGAAGCTGCTCATGTTTGGCCCATGTGTTCCTCATCTGTCTCACAGGTGTGAAAAATGCATGAACACTTGTATCAATGCCCTCAGGCCAGACACAGACAGCATCACCCTCGGCCCCCGTGGTGGAGCGTTTAAATGAAAGGCCATCCCTCACGCTCGGTGTACGACGAGGTTGAAGGCACGTCAAAACACATGTGCTGTGCTGTGGAAAGTTGATGTTTAAGGCAGAGAAAATCTGGTGTTCCCCTGATTCCGGGTTTTTCCTGCGCTCTCCTATTTTGTTGAGAAACACAAATCCTATGTGGTTGGTGGGTTTCGGAGCTTAGCTTATCTAGCTTAGTTGTGCATAACATAAAAATAACAAAACCTGTTGTCCTCAGAGGAAATGGAGGAGTTTCTGTTTTACAGTGGAGTTTATCCGGAGCAAAGCTGCGACCGCCGTCCTCTAGCCTCGGCGCTGACATTATTTCCACCTTAAGAAGCTTGCCAGAAAACTGAAATGTAGGCGTAGCATTCAGAGTTTAAGTCGTCTGATGTAGATATATGTAACTCTAGCAGTAGACTAATAATGGTGAAAGAGCTTACAGCACTGCAAGTTTAGTGCTAATGTATAATAGAGTCCTTTAGCTATCTTTCAAATGAATACAATCTTGGATAAAAGCAGGATTCAGGCCTTGAGATGTCTGAAGATGTCTGAAGTGATATTTTAGAGGGTCAGACGAGGATTGAACGCACATGATACGATATCTTGTGATTCCAGCATCAGGGTTCTCAGGGAGAGGTTGAACGGTGAAGGCGTGGGGTAAATCAGTGACAGACCGGTTTCATACGTTTTGAGGTCAGTGCCGTCGTCTCAACAGATTGCCAAAGAAGTGAGGGATGTTTTTGGAATACATGTTCAGTATTCGTTTATTGTATCGTACCTTGGCAAAGTGAAGCACAACTGGATCGCAATTATTATCAGAATAGACAGACCTTTTCCTGGGCTCTACCATATAAGACACTGTAATAAGTTTAGATGCTCTGGAATGTAATTTACTGTCAGTGTAGTTGGAAAAAAATTCTATAAAATACTATTATTTGCGGCCCATACCCCATACCTTTGTTCCTTTCTTTGTTTTTTCCTTTTAACCTGAAAAAGGCAATAAAAGTTCCAAAAAAAAAGGAAAAGCTGACACATTTTATTGTAACCTTGAACACGCCTCCTCTCTCGCGCTAATGGAAAAACGACAGCCTTAAAAGAAATAAAACCCATAGATGGATTACATGGAGGGGGGAAAAAATAAGAGCAAGTGACATGAGGGAGATAAAGTTGGAGGATTGAAGTAGGAATGAGGAATTAGTTTTTGCTCTTATAACAACCGGGGGTGAAGTGGCGAGTAGTTGCGGATTTGCAGAGATATTGTCGGTTAGACCCCGTCTTGGGCTAATTGAAACAAGAGATGGGTAAAAGCTTCATGAGGGATAAGAAGCTGCTGTTATAATTCACGCCTCTTCACCCCAATCAAACTTAAGCTCTCCTCTCGCTGTCATGCCCCAAAGAAGATTCTCGTAAATCCTTTTTGTTTCCCGGCCTGATTCTAGCAGCGGCGGGTTGAAGTGACCCTGGGAAGAGAAGTGCACGTTGGAGAGAGGCGGTTTGTTCAATCCCCACGCTGTGTGACTAAACCCCCGGTCCTAGTGTATTCAGGAGTCAGGTAAATTCATTTGCATGGAGGAAGTGCCCACAGTCAAAGAATTAGAGAAGGTATTGTGCTGAATTGAAAGAGGGGTCAGGTGAGCTAACTGCACTTGTTCAACATGCAGTGCAGAAGAACAAAGCCCTCACTGATTAACATTGTTATTCATTCATGAGAAGGAGCCCAGCGAAGCAGAGCCATTTGTCTTAGATACATTTAACAAATGCAAAACCAGTAAGGGGAAAAAAGAGAAACACAAATCTCCTTACGAGGAAACAATTGAATAATTACGCCCCTTCAGCTCAAACTCAACGGATGGAGTTCCAAAGCTGTCAGTGGCTTTTGTTTAAATGTAACGTTTCATTGTGGTGACATCGAGTTTTAGGGGTTTTAATTAGCCTAGATACTCTCTACCTGTCAGCCGTTCAACAGGTCCGCAGACATTTGTCAGTACACGCAAAATTAGCCTAGAAAGAGACAGAGCCTCGTACAAAAGTTGGGTTCGGTGGAAAGTGGCTGAGACAATGTGTGAAGAAGAAGATGAATCAATAAGTTGATGAAACTTACTGGTTCTTTCTTCTGGAGGGCAGATGGAGATAATCATGTTGTAATTATCACAGCATCTTTATAATATGATGTAACCTGATTAGACGCTAGCAGAGACGTGTTTATCAGGTCACCTGGTTGCCTTTTCATTCTCAATTACTTTGTGCAGTTTTGTACAGTTACAGTCATAGACTCTCTGTAACTCCTACGCTCATATTTTTTAATCTAAATTACTTTGTCGTAAAGAGACAAAACAAACAACACAGTTAAATATTTATATTATATTATAAGATATTGTGATAATATCACTGTAGTAAAATCTTTCATCCATGTGGCAAAAATGTGACGACGTTCTCATGACAGCCCTATATACAACTTTACACATTACAGATTTGAGTATTACATTGTTTAAAAAGTCTCTTCTATCCATCCCTGTTGAGTTTAATTAAATAATTTTAAATATGTGAACTGTCAATCAAGACGGTACTCTACACAGAGTTCCACAGGGATGATGTAGCCTATTTTTGTAGGCCAACCTGGAAGTCAGCATCTCCCTGGATTAAAAAGCCAAATGGGAATTTTTTTTACATTGGTTTGTGGATTACTGCTGAAAATTTAATCTGTGTCAAACTAAAGTTTGCGATAGTAACACCTTTTGTTTAAAGCGACAGTCTTCACAATTGAACACTGTACCTCCAATTTATGAAGCCTAAATACAAATGATGAAAGTAAAAGGTGAATGTTATAAAGCAGAGGTGTCAAACTCATTTTAGTTCAGGGGCCAAATTAAGTGCAATGTGATCTCAAGTGGGCCGGACTGGTAAAATAATAGCATAATATCCTATAAATAGCCTAATAAGAACTCTTTTCTCTTTGTTTTAGTGCAAAGAAGCGCATTATTAAGATGTTTACATTACATAACTATCCTATTACAAAACATATTATGACCAACCTGAAATTTCTTGAGAAAAATACATGCAATTTCAACAACATAATGCCTCTTCTGTCTTCTATGTAATTTTTAAATCTGGTAAATTCATCCCGTGGGCCAGATTGGACCCTCTGGCGGGCCGGTTTTGGCCCGCGGGCCACATGTTTGACACCCTTGTTATAAAGGCTACACCTCTGTACCTCTGCAGCCTCATTTAGCCAACAGTAGCAGCTGCCTTTTTAAGAGATGTGGAAGCTTGAAGAAATCACAACTGAGATATTTACTGAGGTATTAGATGTCATAAATCCAAGCGAGGAAATGTCTTGAGCTTGTGTAACCACAGACCTTACGTCACTAACTAAAAACCCATTCAAGAAACCCATAGACGTTTGGATGAGGGAGGCGGAAGTGCTGGTTTTATGACTCATTCCTGCCGCGCTCTGTAATCGACGCTGTAAAATTGTTACCCAGGCTGGAATTATTATGATATGACGTCTGCCTCGGCTCATTTATGGCATTGACTCATGCAGGTCAATGGGCACTTGAGTTGAGCTGCTAAGATGCGATAGTAAGCGTGCTTTCACCTCGGCTCTGGGTCGAGGAGCCAAACGGTGGTCAATGTCCCCTAACTGTCTCCTCAGTGTGTTTCAAATCCAAACAGACTTTTCCAAACAGCTTGGTAGACGTCCTGTTTTGTCTGCTCCCCCTGGAGTTAAGTAAACAGTTGATAATAGATGGTCACCAAGCCCTGGACAGAAGAGTTGTTTTTGTGGTTGGGGAATGTACACATGCATGAACCCTTCAGGGTGGAAGAGAGAGGTGGGAAGTCACACCAGTGTTTTTTTTTGTTATATTCTTTTTGGTTCTGTTTTGTTTGGATGATGCCAGTAACGTCCATTCCAGTAACTTTAACTGCCTTCAAGGTTCATTTCGCCAGAGCACACTGCCTTCTTTGTCTAAAGCCTTTAAAGCTTAACCACACTATTGCAGTAGGCCTATAGTACAATAGAATACCATGCTCTTTTTCTGCTCAAGCCATAAATACAAAATAAGGATGAAAAAGGCTTCCACCGCATCTTTTATGTCAGAAAGTTCTCAATTTTTTTTATTTTTTTTTGCACTTTTCATGTGAAGTTTGGGTGATTTAAAAAGTTTCAATCTGCTGTATGAATATCTCATGTCCCGTTAGAATTTGAATGAGTCGGGATGCTGATTCTATGTCGCCCATAATGATCTCTGCTGTAACCTGAGGCTTATTTGGAGTTGGACATTACCCTACTGGGTCAATGAGATGCATTGCCATGTATGGCACATTTGCAGGGCTTGGCACCTGTCCTGTCTGGGTGTGTTTTGCGGTGCTGCTGCCTCCTTAATGAGAGCAGAGGAACAACAGAAGCAGATGGAATTGCCTGTGGGACTGTGGGAAGACTCAGGAAGGCTAGGACGACGGTTGCGGGGAGGAAACTAGTGCCATGTGGTGGCGTGCCCACTCTGCCCTCTGGTCATCTCTGCTAGTCCTGCTTGGTGGTCATCCAGGCGCGCACTGGCCTGCCAATTAAAGACGGGCCCACAGTCTCCCCTCAAGGTTCCTCCAATTCCACAGGGCTCTCCCTTCCTTCCTTCATCTTTTTTTCCCTCTGCTCTTTCTTCATCTCGCTCTCCAGCCAACACCCTGCTGAGCATTCTGCTCTGTTCTTGCTTTTCTAACTCAAGGGGACTCACTGTGCAGAATTCATTAGGCTGTTTTCCCCGTCCTCCCTCCTCAGCCAGATAACACACCTCCAGTGGGGTGGCAGGTGCCAGTGCTACGATCTGTTCAGCCGTGTGATATGACAATGAAGAAATCCTCTGGCTCTGACACGCTCGCACTACTGCAGTAAAAGCAGAATTAAGATGGAGATGAGGACAAACTGAGGATGTTCTCATTTGCTCCTCGGCCGTATGACCCTACCTACGTGAGACCGGGCATTTCAAGAGGAGTTTATCCAGACAGCAGTCGATGCTTGAGGTCAGAGGTCACTAATCTGGCTGGCTTTGTGTAAGATGATAACTTGTGAGAAAGACATGACAGAGAGAAGGAAGACTAACAGTAGTTAGGTTGTCAGCAGAGCGCTGAAAACCGCCGACTGAGGAAGAATATAGTTGGGATCACTAGGATTAATGAGGCTTATTCGTGAGCTCTACAAACCCAGCTTCACCGTCTACCACCTTGCCTCCTTCGTCCGGTATCCGCTGCCACGTTTGCATGTACAACTCACTAACTACGCTTGTTCACATCGGCGTGCCAAGCGAAATGAGGAAGGTAAAGATGCAACTCCTTCCCCCCACCTCCATCACCTCTCTGTAAACTGAGGCTGGGTTGTGTTCTACTTCTCCTAATGTCCGCAGAGACTTGCGATGGCAAGGAAACTCTGACTTCCATATGGAGTGGACAGATGTGAGGAAAACATCAAGCACTCCCATGCTTGATTTCGAGGGGCGTGTCCTCTCAGATCCCTCGGGAGGCCTTGCAGCAGCTCAGTTTGTGTGTGTGTGTGTGTTATGGAAATGTCAACACTCCAGATTTCTGCATTGCCATTTTTCATATGCTGCTTTCTTGTGTGTGTGTGTGTTTTTTTCCCCCCTTAATGGAGTTATTACCTCTGACGATGGTCTGAATGTCTGTTTCCGTCAGTTGTGGTGTTGGAAAGTCTAAATGCTTCAACTGGTGAGCAAAGCTGTAAGAGCATGGTGCATTTTGCGGGTAATCAATGTGCCACTAAATAAAACTGTCCACCGTGTTTCAACTCTCTTTCAAGGCCAATTATATTGATGCAGTCCTTCCTGCCTGCTTTTAAAAAAAGCTGGATTTACAGTACGGCCTTGAACAGCAGGAAAACTCAGGGCTTTTATTATTGTATCAAATGTATTAAGAGTTTTTTTTTGTAGATCATTGTTAGCCTTTGGCTTATCACATGTTTTTTTTTCCCACTGATCATATCCCAGAACGTTTTCATTCTCATAGGATTGATCATTAATTTCAGTCCCCACGAAACCAACGCCACTCTATTATAGAAAATCTAGCTGAAATTGCAGAGAGGCTTTTTATAACCAGCGATTATCTAAAGCTTCTGCTTGGTGATGTGTATTTATTGTTTTGTTGTAACTGCTGTATTCACAGAGTTTAATCTGCACCTGCAGGGAAAAAGCTGCGTCGGCGAGGTGGCCAGAACACAGATAGTAGCCGTCCTCGTGAAGCCAGATCCTGTTGTTCTCTGTGTATTGCTTCCTGTTCCCTCTCCAGGACACTGCCTCAGGCGGAAACAATATATCGCGAAGAACACCTGCAAATTACCATAGAACATATTCTGTCTAATGCAGAGGTTCGGATGGGCGGAATCAGCCTCTCACTGTGCGATTCTGCTGTTTAGACGTATTTGCTGCCCCCTAAATAAGTTGCAATGGTGACAAATTGCCTCACAGATTGTTGGTAAAGTTGATTAGGCTCGGACCATGCACTATACTATCTCCACTTGGCGTATCATTTCAGTTTCCAGTTTGTAGTCACTGGAGAAATGTACCAAATTGACTTCCCCGTCACTGGTAAATCTCTGCGCCGCCGGTTACTGAATGTGGCAAATCAGTTGCTGTTTCATTCTGCTCATGGACCCAGAGAAATCCATCACAATGAGCTCCTGCAATCAAGCTTAACGAACACCACTCTGTCATGGGCTTTCAGTTTGAATAACATGTAATGATGCTTTCTTCCTATTGTTGTTCTGCAGCGGTTGAGTCCTCAAGCCTGAGCTAATGGGTTCACATCCTTCTGCACTTCCGCTTGCCTGTACCACATCTGTATTTGGTCCCGTACTTCTGAGGCACAGTCATTAATAAAATACATTTCCTAGCATAAGAATGTAATAATGCATTTCCTATCCCTATATCACTTAACCCCCTATAATAAGTCTTAACCTCCACACAGCCTGTTGCAGGAGTGAATACTGTCTTCACAAAGCACAACATCTCTCTTTGTGTGGGACCTTTTGATGTTATTCGCACTGACAAATACGTCTCGGCGGAATTACCTCGAATCAAACAAACGACATTCCATCATCTGTGCAACAGTGGCAGCTGGATGGATGGTTGTCAATAATGAGCTTGGATGTCCAATGTTTTAGTCAGAAAAATCAAAGGACAGTCAAAAGCTGTAAGAACACCATGAAAAAAAATCATTTTCGATTTACGACTCAAACCTCCGCTTGTAAAACCTAATCCAAACGGTTTGTTGTTCAGTCAGACACTGGTTGCTGTATTTCTTTTTGGGAGAGTTGAATTCTGGGATGCACATCTGTCAAACAGACTTTCTTTCTATGTGCTAATCAGAAGTAGGTTCAATAGCAGTCCAAAATGGTTTGGAGGGATGCGTTATCTCCATCAGCGATGCTCAGTGTCTGTCAGAAATTGTATTCATTACACACAGCAATGTTTTAAATGCAGTGTAGAGCTGTATCTACTTAAGGCTCCCTTTAAACTTCTTGGGTACAACATGTGGGAGCAGGAACTAGTTTTGAAAGTGAGGGTGGAAAAAAGAGGAGGCTGTTCTCTGGAGACCATCTGAACATCAGACCTTTGATGCGATCTGCTCCCATTGTGCTTTGCACTTCAGAAGTTTCCCCTAGCAAGACAAAGATGCATCTTAAACTGGAGCACATATTTGTTTATGGATGAGCGGCCCAACATCATAAAGCAGCCTCCCACCCAATCAGAAAGCTCCCCGGCTTTTTCCTCCTCCGTCAAAAGTTCCTGTCATCTTAACACGGTGCAGATTTCTTTTTCTCCTGCAGCGGTGCTGCTGCTGCTGCTGCTGAGAGAAGGAACTGCTGCTTTTGGTTGTTGTGTCACAGAGCACAGCTGATAGATCTCACCGCGTCTTAAACACAGGTGAGATTATCAGCCAAACACGTCTGTGCGACTTGTCACTCGAGTCGCTGTGATTGTTTCATTACAATCGAGGTGACAAAACATTTTCAGAGCTAATCCGAGGTGTCAAGAGGATAAATGGAAATTAATGAAGAACAAGCTCACAGCAGCAGATGCTGCCATTTTAAGGCAACATAACAGGTCTCTAGTTGTTGTTTTTATTTCATCTGCCACATGAAAAATCTGCCATACCCTTTTTTTGGTAAAGCCATCACTCAGTTTAGTAAAAACCTGCTGTTAGATACGTCACAGTCCCATGAACATGACATGAATAGATTGAAAGCAGCACCTGTCCTCTGTCTGTCACTCCTCAGTCATGCTAAATACAAGCAGAGCAGCTACACTGGTGCACATTCATAGCAAATGTGTTAATTTGCCCTCTCTGTATGTGTGAAGAAGCACACACAGAGGGGGATGCTGGGATGCGGCGTCGTGCGGCGTCGGCGGCGACTGGATATTTGCTGCAGCTTAAGATGCATCGAACGTAAGGGAAATCAATATGGTTGAGCTGTTCGAGCTCGGTGGTAGGTCATGCCCCTACAAACTTCACTGGGCTCCTGCCGTGTTGTCCCAATAGCTGGCGGGATTTGTACACACACAGACTGAGAAGCATTAAAGGAGGATTGGAGGAGTTGGTGTACAGTATATGTGTGTGGGTGGGGGGCGTCAGGGTTGGCCGGTCCAGAGTGCTACTGGTGGACCGTACAAGCGGCAGGGGAGCTGTTGAGGCTTAGGAAGGGGGGCTTCTGGCTCAATTCTTTTTAATTAAAATACAAACAAGATTATTGCATTGAAGATTGGGAAAGATTGGATTTAATCCTGTAAAAAGAAAAAAAAAGAAACATATTATTAGGAGGAAAAAGGGGAGAGCCCTTAGCTGGGGAGACGCAGGGTAAGACGGCGGAAACAAATAACAGTAATAAAGTATTAACAAGAGAAGCCTGCTTCAGAATTATAAACCCTCAGTTCTCAAAACATTATCTCAAAGATTCAATTTCATTAGTAGATACTGGGCCACTGGGGCAGCAGTATAATACTCTGTGTGCTTGTACCAACTGATATCACTAGGGGAGACGGGGTTTGACGGACAGGCAGGCTTTGACAAGCAGAATTATGAGGTTTTGATTTCTCCTTTCTGCTTTTCAAAGCATTTGTCTTTCATGAGTCACTTCAGAGAACAAAGGCCTTCGTTCAAGCTCAGTAGTGTTCTCTCTCTCTCTTTTTTTTTTTTTTTTTTCTCCAGGGGCAAAGAAAAGACGGTGAACTATGAAACCGCCTTGTTCCACTTTGTCTAAAACGTGTTTGTTAGTTCATCTATTGAGTTTTTCGGAAGGTTGCTCATCGACTCTCGACACGGGTCTTCATTCTTCCCCTTTCTGTATGCATAAGCTCGACATTAAGTGTTGTTTTGTTTTGGGTTTTGAGGCTTAATTTATCGGATCTCAGAGTGATTCGAAGGTCAATACCGGCTGCATATGGAGGGTAGATATTTGAGGTGCTGAACCGTTGCAGTAATTAATGGGCTGGATCCCCTGCAGCCGTGCTGTCCTGACATAAGGTGGAGCTCATGCAGGAGATATTTCCGGCCCTTGAGCGCCAAACCATGCAGCATTAAGCGATACCTTTCAATTAGTGACTCAGCCTCCGACAGCGGTGATGGGACGACTTTACACCCCGACGATCGCCACGATGAGCGGGTTAAGCGCCGGGCCGGAAAGGAAACCAGTGGACCTGCTAACACGGAAATCGTTGTGTTACCGTGTCTCACTGCTACAGTGTTTGACAGAAGTATTGAATGTGCACAGGTATGTGTAAGACTCACTGTGCCAAGTGTGTGGGCGGTGCTGTGTTTGTGTGTGGGAGAGACGGTCAGGAAAGACAAAAAAAAGAGTTGTAGAGACTTGAGGGAGAGAGAGTGAAACTGTCATCAATCACATGCTGAGTCTCTGTATTGATCACAGATCCTCATCAATTTCAACTTGCCAATGCATATTTTAGAACCAAAATAATAAGTCTTTCAGCTCTTCGTGACATAACAGTTTATTTTAATGCTCATGGTATATAGTGCATTATATAGTGACCTATGTCATTTTGTAGTGGTGTCCGAATGTTGAGTGATTATTAAAGGGACAACGAGGAGTTTTGGAAAGCAAAGTGTTTTCATACTACATTTACCATGAGCCTCCACGCGCACGGTGAAATTCTTGGACCGGCGCAAGACCGACGTCTTGCCAAGAATGTTTACGTTCATCAAGAAGTAAAGTCAGAGGTTTGAAGACGATCAGATACCGTCGTAGTTCCGACCATAAACAGTGGTTCGGCGGCGTTGTTATCATGACCCGCCGGGCAGCGTCCGCGAAACCGAAAGTAAAGAAACGCTGGTCGGCTCGCCCAGCATTTCCACCACTAATTAAAATAACAAAATAACGATAGAGACAAAACGATATATTTATCGAAAATGGAGCCATTAACAAGTGTGGGTAGTGTAGATTCATCCACATTAATGTGAGACTTTTTTATAACCAAATACAAACTCCTTGTTGTCCCTTTAATGTTCACTATATAGTGCGCTCATTGTATCCCACAATTCACCGCGAAATGTAGTGAACATCCAATGGTCACTAACCGAAGATATCATGCATTGCGGTCACGGATCACCGTTACGATCGCGGTCAGAGCGTTTTAATTACGCAATGTAATACGTAATTAACTGTGCGGCGGAGTAGTGTCCGAAAGTGTTTTTCATTTGACCAGTGAATTCACTATATAGTCCACTATATTGAATTCAGACAAGGAGCAGGGAACGAGTGAGTGATTTTTGGACATCCATGTGATTAGTCATTTGTTGTGACTTCTCATTATTTGTCATCATTGTTCCCACAAGTCTCCCATGTAGACGAAAACTCATCGGATCCAGGAAACGACTCCGTGCTCAACGGCTTGACCGTTCCAGGTGTAACACAGCACATGTGATGTGTTTTAAAACATATTACCACTGATAACAGCCCGAGCTGAGCCCCTACAGTTTATGAGCATGGTGAATCATTTGTTCCTGGCCGCACATTAAACCGAGTGAGCCTCTTGGTTTGGTGCTGACAACAGATAGTCCTCCATCTCTTTCTCTCTCTGAACTGTGCTGCTATGCTATTCTGGAACAGTGTGAGAGCCCATTACTCAAATTGGAGGCACAGACAAAGACCCGCTGCCACCAGTCCAGATGTCAAAGGCTTTTATGAAAATCCCTAATGTGATTCAACCTGATCCGACCAACAAAGACCTCTTGTATTTCACACAAACACAATCAGAGTCTCTGTGATTGCAGCTGCTGAGCCCTTCATTATTGATAGATAAACAGCGGAGAGAGAGAACCAGCGGAGGGAAACAGCTGACTGCAGCGCGATTATAACAAAATGCTTTGTGATAAGCATCAGAAACCCTTTTGCTTTATAACCTGCAGAGGTGCCGACACGGTTCAATCAAGTGTGGATGCTTTCTTCGCTTTCGTCATTTGCGCGGGGAGTCCTAATCACCAGTGTAATGTCCCTCAAAGCTCAGACAAGAGTATGCACTTATTCTGGCTTGTTAACTTTAAACTTATTCTCGGTGCATGCTGACATAATGGTGACTCACCAGATGGGTGGCTGTGAAGGCAGCACAGCTCTGTTCTCCGTTGCAACCTTCAGGCCGCACATATTTCTTCTCCTCTCCCCATTGTTGCCAAACCACCTCTGGCCCATGAGTTATTTTTTACAGGCCACAAGTGGGCCGCTGGCATGAGAGTCTCCTGCTTATTCCTTAACCTGACCATATGTAGTTACTTTTATCGGGGGGGGCTTTTTCTTTCTCACTTTCCGTCCTCTCCCCTCCAGCCCCTAGCTACATCACCTGTCCACCGCCTGGTCCAAAACAACCTTTGGACTACAGAGACGGAGATAAACGCAAACACAGGGACAGCACCTCAGCACAAGAACAGCTGTGGGGCTAAATGAGGGCCATTCATCACTGTAAACTGAGTTAAGGAAGTGAATGCATATGCTGACACGGCTGATTTGCCGATTAGTTCAATAATACCCAATAACACCGTGGCCCCTCTTTCCTGAAACGTCTTTCGTGGTGGAGATGCGATAGTGGAAGGAATAATACGAGCGGTCGTTTGATGCTACAAATGGACGGTAGTGTCTCTATTGTGAAATATAAATGATATAAAGAAGTCACTGTTAGAGGGACGGAAAGCTGTAAATGTGTCAGCTGCTAAGTATAGAAGAAAACCTCCGTCTTCATTCCTGGTTTTTCATTCATTCTGCATTGTTGCATTGTTCTGGACTATAATCATCTTGAGCTCTGAGGAAGTGGCTTTTTACAATCTGTTTTAAGGTTTCAGTTGGTTTTGAGGCCTCGGCACCCGAAGGCCTTACAAGGGGGTGAAGGCTCAACCCTGCTATTTCATCTCCATATATAGTCAGGCAGCTAGACCACAAAGTCAGGGCAGACTGCCTGTCTGGCGCTGGACTGGGTGTGGCCCACCCTGCAAGCACACAGTGGGCAGAGAGAGGAGGATGGAGAGTGTTTCGGAGCGGCTGCACTTTCTCCTGTGTAAACTCTCGCCGGCTCCTTATACCACATGTCCTCGCAGCGTGAGCTTAA
Organism: Trachurus japonicus; assembly: GCF_045865225.1. Taxonomy (NCBI): domain Eukaryota; kingdom Metazoa; phylum Chordata; class Actinopteri; order Carangiformes; family Carangidae; genus Trachurus; species Trachurus japonicus. Next base: position 11,094,163 of record NC_140925.1, read on the forward strand.
CATGGAAATACACGGACATTTTAAACCCTCTCCGCATGCTCCGACACGCATATCTCATAACCTAGATGTTGAAATATTAAAATTCATCCTGTTGAATTTCAAACAGCATTGCATCAAACCCCCCGCTGCTTGTATTTTACAACAAGCCTATACAGAAGATGCCCTTAGACGCCCTCGCTGCATGTCATCGGCCCTGTTTTTTTTGTGCATGTGACTGCCGGGTCAAGAGGTATTTAAAGCGAAGGGATTTAAGTATAACAGTATATCAAAAAAGGAAGAAAAAAGAAGTGAAGCTCTCCTCCTCTGGAAGTAGATCAGTAGTGACAGCCACATTTGCTAGGCTCTGTTGAAGAGAGTGGGAGAGAGGGTAGAGCACATCCCCGGAGACGCGCGAGACCCTCGTGGGGCAGAGGAGATGTTTCAACATATTTACTGCATGCACATAAACATTCTTCTCATCTCTCAGCAGTGGCTTCCTTACATTGAAGAAAATGAATGGGGGAAAAAAAAAAGAAAGAAAAAAAGCCCAGCCTCCATAGAAACCCAGAGCATCAGCTGGTCATCCACCTAAGAGCATCTGGGAGCTGGAGGAAGAAAAAAAAAAATACCGGGGAAAGATGAAGGGTGCACATGAAAGTGACAGGGGAGAGAAGGAGAAGAAGTCACAGACGTGAAAAGAAGAAGTCAGAGAGATTGATGATGCAAAAAGAGAATTAAGTAGGCTTTCTCACAGCATGCTTATCCTAGAAATTGGTTGACATGTGAACTTCAAGTTTCATCTCCTCTGCCCCGCCCCTCTCTGGGGCCTCTTTGCTACTGAAAGCTGGATGAAGACAGGCGTAGACGCGGCGAAGACAACTTTTATAAACTAGCAAGAATTAGTGTGTTGACTCTCTCTGTGCCACCGCAGCTAAACGTCCCCCCCCCCCCCCCCCCCCTTCCTTTATAACTTGACTTGTAAATGTCGTTCCGTTCCAAAAGGGGGGATTAAAGACTATGCCGATTTAGGGTTTTTATTTTTTGAAGGGAGAAATAAGAATTGGCAGCGATATGTGTGAGAGAGAGAGAGGGATAGCTGCAGATAGAGACTGTGTCTGCAGGATGGTAGTATTGGCTGAAATTGGCTCAGTTATTTTCCCCTCACACTCTTGACATCTAGAGGTGCGCGTGAGAGAGGCATTATGAATTCATAGGCTCCAGGGAACCAAATGAGCTCCCGTCACCTGGAATTTACACGAGACAGAAATCACTTATTCTCAATGTAGTATTTTTCCGTGGCACTTCCACGATAGGTTACCAATTTTTTTATTTTTTTTCTATGCCTCTTTCTTCTCTTCGCTTCCCTTCCCCCATATAATCTTTTCCACCGGGGCACAATTTCCTTGGCAACTTGGTCACACATTTGATTCGGTATTCTATATCCTCAGTTTATTCAAAATCCACTTTTCCTGTGCTGTCCTTTTCCTAAGTAGGTCGCCTGTCTAACAGCACGACGAGCAAGCTGTAACCCTCTCCACTGAAACACCAGGGCCTGCGCCGTAATGGAGGGGGGGCCACTCACATGGGGGGCCGCGTCCGCAGCGTGGGTGAAGCAGCGAGGCGGTTTGAGCGCCGGGACCTCGGGGGACCTCGCTGGCCCACTTCATGAGAGTCAACATCAGGCCTCATGTGGCATCGAGTGCCAACTGGGTATTGAGACGGGACGGATGTGCTGGGGTGGGGGTGGGGGGGCCCGGCCCGGCGCCGCAGAGGCTCACCTCTGTCCGTCTCTGGTGTGTTTTCAGGGCCGCGTCGGAGGCCACAGCAGCCTGAGCTCGTCATCTTCAGCCTATTCCTGTTGCAACAGCTGGGGCATTATTGTGGCTCTTGAATGTCTGATGTGACCCCCCCCCCCCCCCCATGTGATCCCATAATCGCAGAGCCACAATGGTCTTCTCATTTTACCCAGAGCCTGCGTGACTTCTTTCGTCGGCTAAACATTCCCGACTCGTAGCCATCAGCAGAGGCATGTATGTCATTCCTTTATACCCACAACCCATATTCCACACTGAACCGCTCCTCCACTCCTCCATGGCCTCCTTCTATTCCCCCAGTGCCTTCCCTCCATTCCCTCATTCCCTCACACTTCACGTCACCTGATACCCTTGATGGAGGTTTTCCCTCAGGCCCAAGGCCAAGCGGTTCTCCCCAGGGGGCCCAGGCCCCCGCTTGCACCACATGGCCCAGACTTAGTCTCCACCACAGGGGCCACGGCCCTCTGTGTTATGGAGGTCAAACAATCTGACTCAGATATTTCCTCCTTTTTTACATTTGTGTTTTCTCTTTAAACACAACTAATCCCTCTAGCAGCTTCTCCTCTGGCAGAGCTCTTCTTTACTCAGGTGCTCTCTCAGTTTATTAATTGACTATGTGGTATGCAGTTTGAAATCCCACCCACCTTAACACAGCGCCTGTGTTTCCTGAGGAAAACGCTGAGGTAGGACTCCAGCTTAGACTGGGAGCTGAAGGTTAAACATGGTTTTATGAGACATGTGTTTGAAATGTAAATCTTTGCGTTAGTGCTGCCTCTGCACCGAGATCTGTGCGAGTGAAGGCAGTGATCATGGAGTCCTCACTGTGACGGGTAGAGAGATATAAATCAGCCGCTATACCGACTTTCTGCTGACTGACATAATCGCTTTGTTAAACCCGCGAATTCCATCGCCGATGGACAGAAAAGTTTAGATATAATTCAGAAGATAAAATGACAATCAGGAACAGTTTGAGATTTATATGCCGTGATTGGAGCCTCTTGTGATATTGTTCGAGGTAGTTACACTGGTTTGACAGCGATAAAATATTGAATTGTCAATAGCAATCACAGAGCAATCATGGAGTTGCGCATACACAACATGTCTCACTGATAAAATATGAATTCCCCAGTGTACACTTTATGATTAATCAAAACACTAGAAAGCAGCTACTAATTACTCCTGAGTGCTTATGAAACATTATGTCCATAAATAAGCATATTTATTGATACACAATTTGATTTCATTATTCAGTGCTTATAACCTATTGTTAATGTGTTTGTTTGTGTTGCCTCAGCTGTACTTGCTCTAATTATTTTTCTCATCAACATTTCAATAGGGCTCTTTTTTCTTTTTTTCACTTTTCTCAGGTTACAGGCCTTTCATAATTGATGTGTTTAAGCCTGGGTGATGAATCTATTAATATCCTCAAGTAAATTACTCCTGCGTCGAGCAAGCCACATATATTTATCACCCTGACTGTTTTCTGATGAGGGAAGTTAAATTAAAACATTTTATCAGATTAAAAAAAGAGAGAGAGAGACAACAGAGTTTTTGTGTGAGCTGTCGCTCTCTGTCATCTCTCTCTCTCTCTCTCTCTCTGCTTAAGCTGTGTAAACACAAAAAGTTTAAAAAAAGCAAGACACAAAAAAAATAAGACAGAGAGAAAGACGCTGTTTAATCATTTAAAGACTCGGAAAGGAGAGAAATGAAATATCTGGGACAAATGAAAAATCAATCAAAAAAAAAAGCTGTCATGGGGGCCGTTTGAGCATTTCCACAGCCGTTTTAAGGCTTCGTTATCCACTTCAAAGAGAAGACTGTGATCCACTGAGAGGGGTTAGGAACACAGTTTTGATCCATTTGGCTAGTTTGTAGTTGAAGGAAAACGTGTAGCCATGTTTTTAAGTCTGCTGTACAACTATATGGGCGAGAACAAGGCTCATTGTTTTCATATGGAACATGGTGTACGACGAATCACAAACAAGCGCTTCGACAGAAACTGCACAAGCAGCCATGTTAGCCGATGTGTCACAAGAGTGTGCTTCGTTACGTACTGTACTGTAGGCCCCTTGGAAACGAATCCGTCACTCACACCAATCATGTCCAACTTGTAACACCCTCTGTCTGTGTTGATTGATTCTTGTCCCAGGGCCAGAGAGTGCTCAATGTTTCATGCGGTCAGGTCTCGGTAGCTGGGCCCAGACCTTTTATCAGTGATTTCCGACTCACCTCTCCTGTTCTCTCCCAGCAGTGTGGGAGTGAACAGGAATGTTGCTGCTTTGGCCCCCAAACCGATCAATTACCGACTGAGCCCTGCTGACCTTTGTTAACGCTTTGACCTCAACCCAGGAGCCCTGCACAGTTCATGTTGTCATTGACCAATTACATTCACTAGGGATGGGATTCCTGCTTGTTTTCGTATGTCCTCATTTTAAATATAGATGTTTAGAAAAATTCCAACTGTGGGAAGGTTGGAATTTACTAAGTGTACAATGGTTTATAAATGACAACATAGGGACGTCAAGATTATTTTATATCGTGGAAGATCTTATTTTGATGTATAATCTACATTTCAGAGGAATTGTATTAAATACATCTGAAAATCTGCTATGTTTTTTATATTTTATAGCAGAACAACAGCCATCGCAGCCAGCTGCAGTCTATTATGGTTGCAGTATATCTGCAGGAGTCAACACTGCACTTTTATGAATGAATAACAATAAATACTCCACACCAACTCAGCCCAAAGTGAGTTGGTTGTGACCCAATTTGCTAACAGAAGACTATTGTGGGTGAAGAATAGCAGCACACAGACAAAACATCCGCAGAAAGCGTCAAAATGGCAGAAAGATATGAATAACACAAATTCCGGTCAATATTTTCACAATAAAATGAAAAAAGAGGGGAAACACGATGCAGATTGTGATTAAGATCATGGATTGCGATTCTACTCAAAAGGACTGTCATGTGATATTTGTTTTGCCAGATTGCCGACGTCAATCAATCTACATATCATTGTATAGCATTTTTCTTACAATTCAAAGTGCCTCAGATGACTGGTGAGCTAAAATAAAAGAAGAAGTTAAGTAAGAAAGCTGACAATGAAACAAAATCCAGTAGATGTAAAAGGGTGGAATAACACAAATATGAGATTATGAGAAATAAAAGGAGAAATAAAGACACATAATTCCAAATAGAGTAAAATAAAGTGCCTCAAAAACCATATAGAAATTGCTACTATATACAGTACTTTCAAATGGAAAGATTTAATAAGTTTCTTTCTGCCTCTATTACATCCAGTAGGGAATTGGCGGCAGTTTTCATATTTGAACAAGGATCACTTTAATCCACTTAAATCTACATCCTCCTGCTAGGTGTGAGGGGTACTTTGCATTAGTATATGTGAGAAATAACACCCTTATATAAGTTTGTTCTTGGCCTCATTTACCGGAGAGCACTTTTTTTTTTATCCTTTACTTTTGCATTTAAATGTTTCACATTAATCTGAGGGGGGAAATAAGGTGAATAAACACACAGCACATACTGTAATATGTGGACACCTGGATGTCAGGGTCTCCGTGAAAGAGAATGCAGGTTTAAACGACAAGTGTGCAATTAGAGACATTACAGTAATTACTCGCCCAGGATACATGAGCACAGCTCTGGCATGCTAATCAGCCCAGACAGCTTTGAACATGGGTGTCTCAGTTTACTGTTTAGCATGGCATCAACCATTTGAATATTAATTAAGGCACAATGAGATAAGTACATCTCTGTTGCCAATAGCAGGATGGAGGATCTTCACAGAACTGGGTAATTAAAGCCAAGAGAAGCAAAAGTCCTGTTTTCGTCCCTTTTTTTTTATGGTCATAACTACATGTTGGTGAGAAATTAAATAGGAAAATATCATTGTCAATGTTGGTGCACAAATAAGTTTATTTCTGGAGCTGCGTCTGATTGAGTCTGATTTTTGGCATCCTTGGTCAATCTGTTTGGCAAGACATAAAAGACAGAGAGAACAAGAAAAGGCTCAGACAAGTGCAGACCTCTGCGCCAAGGCCTAATAATCTCCCCAGGTACAGTAGCTTTTATGTTTACGGTCAACATTGCACCGCATAGGCGAGATGATAGGATTGTTATGTAAGGCAAATTTGATCTCATGGTGAGAGGCCGGGCGACTGGAATCAATAGGTTTTTCCTCGAAGCATCAAATGCACGCTGCAAAATATTTTATGCAAATCTGACCATTAGTTAGCCACATGTCGGTCACAAACAAACCAACAAACAAGAAGGACTGGACTGGGAAGGGAAGGGAAGGGAAGGGAGGCGGTGGAGAATGTACGACTGATTTAGGAAGAGAGAAACCTGCCAGAGGAAGACGGGGGAAGAGATATCGATGAAAGATGAAAGAGATAGGCGATCGATACGAGAAGGAGACGTTCAGAGAGGGAAACGTAGCCAACACAAATCTAAGAGAAGGACACAATAGGAGTTCAAGGCGGCGGTAAAAAAAAAAAAAAAGCAGCGCCCGAAGGCTGTTCGCTGTAGGAACAAGAGCAACAGATGTGCTTTAAATTAGCCCCGGCTCCAGGAATGAAGCCCGTGAAAGAGGCCACAGATAGTGACCCCTCGGCCTTGCAACCCAACCCCCCCATCACCACCACACACACACACACACACATATGGCACAAGCATCTCTTTCGTGGTCTCTCCTTCACTTCCACCTCTCCCCAGCCGCGGCACAATGAGTTTCGCTGGGTGCTTCAGACCACTCCAATCAGACCATCTTTCCCGAGAACCCTTTTCGGCAAAAGCCAGCTCAGCTCCCCAGCGCTCTGCCTCATGCTCCCGTTCGTCCTTCATTAGCCGCGGCCCCGGCGCTGAGCTAATGATGACCGTTTCCCTCACTTTCTCCTCCTTCGGCTCGGGTCCGCTGCTCCTTCTCCTTTTGTCTCTGCTCTCCTCTCCCGCACCGGCTGAAACCGGATGACCATGACATTCAAATTGTTTAGCATGCACACATCATCGCTCTTTTTCACTCTCTTGCTCATAGACTTTACAATGTGACACCTTTTGACCTTCCGAACAGATTGTGGATCTTTTTTTTTTCTTTTTTTTTAACTTCTGCCTCACCTTTTCCTTTCTGCATGAGATTAATCGTATTCTGCTCCACATATCGCTCATTCGCCGTTAAATCACCATATTCTTCTCCTCTTCACCGTCGTCTCGTACACACAGAACACATTCTTCATTAGTTACACTCGTGCAGCTGTCCTCTGTCCTTGTATTTTGCACCTGCTCTGCCTCTGGGGTGTTCCTCCGTCATGATCTCATCTCCCCGTGGTGCTGTGCCCGAGGCTAAGCCACTGTTAGTCTTCATGTCTGGATCCTGTCTCATCATGGCTTCTTTTTTTCACTTTCAAGGTTACGTTTGATAATTTGATGCCGTTATAATTTTAGAATTAGTCCTTTGAGTTTTTCTGTCTCGAACAAGAACGTTAAAGCGTTTTGAGTCCACACACACACACACCTTTTGCCTCAGCCTTGCTTTGCAGGATGTGTGTTGTTGCACACTATTAGCATAATGGTCATTTACATAGGGCAGAACTGTTACAGGTAATTCAATCTATATGTAAAACACTGTTGCTAGTGAGGCAGGCGGCCAGTGACAGCTCAGCTAACCTGTGCTGCCCGGAGCACCTGCGTTGCCATAATTATAGCCTCCAATCAGACCCAGTAGTGCGCAGCCATGTTTAGAAACCAGCAGTCAGTCAGAGCTGCACAGCGCCGTGATGCGCCGATTACCTGCCGCGTTCAGCAACATCCATCACCCTCCAGAAGATGACCAGACCTGCTACCTCTCACTTTTTTTTTTTTATATTCCAAGCTGTTAATTTGACATAGAGTCAAGCAAATCTAATTAATGGAATCAGTGACAGATGAGGTTACAGCTCTGAATTTGGCTTTAACTCCAGACCCGTGTAATGTGCAATAAGTAGGCAAGGCACTGTGGGATGCTGCCCTACATGTATCCTTCAATATCATCACTGCACACACACACACACACACACACACATACACACATGCAGACTCTTACCCACTATACCCACATCTCTCCCCTTTTTACTTTTTGTTTGCCAATCACATTATCGTCCTGTAACAATGCGCTGACTGCTGATCCGTCATGCATGCAAGCCGTCGCCGTAATGTTATCGTCATAATAAGCCTCTATTCATCCATGAATGACAGCCGACTTAATTTGAATTGACTGGCTCGTTCTGATTTGCCAAGTTCACGAGCTTCCACCAAACAGCGTCGAACTCGGCCTTTTACAGAGCATTTATTTTTACTCCCTTTCATTCCATTCACGGCCCATTGTTTTATGTTCGACTCTTCTCTTTTTTTTTTCTTTTTTTTTTTTGCTTAACACTCATTTGCCGCCATCTTCTTCCTCTTTCACTTCCTCCCCATGAATAATTCATGGGGGCATACATAATTTAGGGGAAACAGCCAGAGATTTACACAGCTCTTTGTGTCACTGAATTTTGTTTGGTAGCATATTCAATAATTGTTTAATATATCAAATTGACTGGGAGTTGGGAGCCTGGGCCCCGTGTGCAGCGCTGCCTGATATGTCTGATTATGGCAGGGGTGAGCGCCAAATACTTCCCTGCAGTTGGAGACTCTGCATGACTGCCAGGGGAACTTCCTACTCCCCTTCAACAACAATAATTCTTCATTTTCCCGTTGGCCCCGGATGTTTCTTGGAATACTTTGCAGCATGAGGTCGGAGCTAATGAAGTACAGAGTTGGGTTTATTGTCAGTCATTGTGTGAGGGATTCAGCACCAGTCTGGTCTGTGTTTGCTTCAGATTGGCCCTGCTGTGAGGCGTTTGCTTGCTGTCGGGCCGCCAGAGAATCGTCCGTTTTTGGTTTATTTCTTTTATTCTGTGCATTCAGGGCAGTGAAAGGGGGGATTCAAATCTTATATTGCTAACATTAATAATTTCACATATCACAGAGGACCCTGGCGTGACATTTGCTGGTGAATCCCTATTCAGTAAAATATGGGCTTTTAGCTGAATCTATTCATCTCAATGGAATTGCCAGAAACTGTGCTGTCTTTCAAAAGGTTTATGCACCGCACCAGGTCTGTGTGGCATGTTATTATGTCTAATATGTCTGGCTTTCAAAGTGTGTATTAGCTCTGGGACACACCTTTGTCTTATTTGTCTGAATGATGATCAGTTGTGATAATCCACTATTTGGTTTTCTGGCTACGTCCCTGACAACACCAACAACACACACAGTCACGCATAAACACAGACACACACACACACACAAAGCAATGCAATGCAATAAAATCTGATCCTCCGGCAGCCAAGCCAAGTCCTATTTAATGAACTACTTCTCTCAACCAGTTCCCTTCTTTCATAAAGTGACTTGTCAGCTCTGCCTGTGAACTGTTTTTTTTGTTTTTTTCCAGGGAAAACTAAGTCAAGTATTTGTGCATGGCGCTAATTTTACTTTGATCATTCCCTAGGGGAATTGTTAAGTTACTCTCCCTCCTCTCTTGCTGCAGGTTTTTTTCTGTTTCTGTTTTAATTATTAAATTAGAAAATGAATCCTGGGGCTTGGTCAGTGTCTTGGCTTTCCACAGGCCAGAGCTCATGACTAAAGCTAAATCCTGGGAGTATAGAACTCATCCTGGAGTCTGGAGCTGTGGTCTCGCTCCCGTAAGTCAGGGGAGGCCATTAAAAGAACCTATAGAACCGTTCCACATACCTTTTGTAACGAGCCAATGCTCCTTTCAACTTTCTTTTTTGTCCTTGCGGGCTGATTGAAAACCAGCCAGGGTTTACGCATTAATGTGCTGTGTATATGCCGAGTTAAATGTTTCATTCGAAGCCACTGAAGAGAGAACTGGAAACCAAAATCCTATGTGTCCTCCGAACAGGGAACCATTATTGATATCCCCAGCAGGGAGCATTCATACCAGACTTTTTTTTAGTATTATTTTCGTCTTTTATTATCAAAAATTTACTTCATTCATTGCAAATCAATTCACGTTAGCAATTTTCACAACATAAAAAAACCCACATAATAAAAATAAACCCCCTCATTTTGTGACAAATGTTTGTGTTGTGCATACATCGATTATATTGGGCCTACGTGTTCAGCAAAAGCCACCCAGGTGTGTGACAGAGGAGTGGGCGCATTCAAAACACAACCGCTCATCCTCATACTGTAGGTTGACTGGCAACACTAATTGGCTTGATTTGCTTAATTTCAACATCCTAGGCACAAAAATGTATTTTATTTTCTATGGTTGCAGTATGGTGTTGAAACAATGTCGGATCATAAGCTTAATTTGCATTTGCTGCTGACTGAGTGAAACACCGTGATTGGCTCTCACGCTAACGGTGTTGATTAAAGGAACAGAAACTTCTTATGAAACTTAATTAAAGCAATAACATAACATCTGCGACATCGCGGAGATCATGAGAGTTTTGTTAATCCTTCAGCATTGGTGATTCATGAGTTTTTTTTTTCTTTTTCTTTTTTTTTTTCTTTTACCAAGGGCAGAATTATCCAGAGGTTGTCTCCTCTCCATGACAAACAGAAAAAGTGATTATAACCAGTTGAAACACTAAAGCAGGTTCACATTAAAAGTCAGTGCTTTGCAGCGGACACAGGGACTCTTGGGGAAATCTGGGAGTTTTAGCAACTTAAAGGAGACATATTATGCCTCCTTTCCACAAATTAAAATAGTCCCCAGGTGTCTTAAAGACATATCTGTGACATGTTTTGGTCAAAATACCCCAAGGATTAAACACCACAGCCCTTTTCATACTCTTAAAACAGCCCTGTCGAGAACGGCTGGTTTCAGCACCTGTCCCTTTAAATGCAAATGAACCACTGCTTGCCCCGCCCCTTCTACTGGTCCCAGGTAGGAGTGGGATTATGCAAATTCGATACATAGTTACATCACTGGAAGACAACTGAGGGAACAGCCCATAAAACCACGTGGATTTCAACCTAAGGAGCCTGCAAATTATATATTTCTTTGTCAATTCTCACATTTTGGGGGCCGGAAGGCAAGACAAACACCCAGTTATATGTTAAAGAGCCTTCAAAAAATTTAACATTTAACACCCCTTTAACATTTACTTGACTTTTTTTTTCTTTGATAACTTAAGATGCACAAGTCTGATAGTTAAAATAATCCAAGCTAAAATACAAAGCTAAAAAACAATTTGGATATAAAAAAGTCAATTTTATATCTTCTGGCAGGAACACTTACACATAGAGGATATAATATAATTGACAAGTGAAATGAAACATGTCTGTAGGTTTTGAGAATTGGTGATAAGATTGTGGATATGTAACATCAAGTATTTTTTTTTTTTTTTTTTTGGGGGGCATTTATTGCCTTTAATTGATAGCACAGTGGAGAGAGAGACAGGAAATGGGGAGGCAGAGAGGGGGAATGACACGCAGGAAAGGGCCGCCCGATGCGGGATTCGAACTGGGGCCGCCTGCAGTGAGGACTGTAGCCTCAACATGGGACGGCAGCTCTACCAGGTGAGCTAAACGCCGCCCCAACATCAAGTATTTAAATGGATGTGTCTGCTGCTTACAGTGTGATGATGCTGGGAGTGAAAATGTAGATGTCTTTCCCATTTTCCTGTTATACTAAATGAACTTGCATCAGAAGAGATGTAGGGGAGGAAAAGAAACACACACACACCAGATTTAACATCAGCTGTTCCTCTAAAGAAAACGTCAATGTCAATGTCAGCTGCCAGTGATTTGCCTCAGCACAGAGATATTGTTTCCTCTGGCTTTCTTCCCAAAAGTGTCACTCAGCATCTGCCATTGAGAATCAAAGCGAGAACACCTCTCTACAAGAAAGAAACGCCATCCGTCGCGAGCTCGCACGCCTCCTTCTCAAGTTCCTACACGACACGACATCCAGCGAGCCAAGGCAGATGACACCGGCTCCGGCTCCAGGCGCCACCAGACAAATTGGACCCCGGGAGGAGCGTGGAAACACTTGGCCGACAAAAAACAATTGGACATTTGGAGACGTCTGCTGCCTCTTATGCTGCGTGAGATTGAGCGCAGGCAACTTCTGAAGGAAGGAGACAGGTGGGGAGACGGGAGAGCAGAGATGCGGATGGATCTTTCAAGCAGAGCAAGCAGCAGGTGTGCAAACATGTCATTTTTTTAAGACAGAGAGACAAGGAAGGGGAGGGGATAATGTTTAGCTACATTGTTAGAGAAAGAGACAAACACTGTGTTTCTGGGAGGATGATTAAAAACACAGGCGCCTGAGGAGGAAGTCCAAACTCCTGCCTCAGGAGAGAGAGCGAAAAGAATAAGAGAACAAGGTTACCTGGATGTGGCGAAAGGAAAGAAACACAGTGGAATGTGTCAAAATAAATGAGAGCGGTGGAAAAACAGAAGAAGGGGAGGCAGGAAGGGAAGGTCTGAGGAGAGATCAAAGGAGCGTGAGGGAAGTCTGTATACTGTGCAGCACTGGAAAGAGCACTGGAGAGTGAGGAGTGATAAGCCCGTGACAGCTGCAGCATCATTAGTGTATTAGGATCAATCCTCAAGACTCTTGTTTGCAGTCTTTGCCCACATCGCGGACCAAGGTCATTTATATGGGCCCGGTCATGCAGCTGCTGCAGCAACATCCAGATAGCCTTCCTTCGTTTCCACACATCTGTGGTCTCCCATCTCTCTCCCCTGTCCACCTCTTCCTCCTCCTCTCACATACCCGCACAGTGGGTATTTCTCTCATGCCCTGCTCTGCCGGGCCTTTGTCTGATCTTAGTTTCCCTGATCTGAAGCCAGAGGTCAGCTATAAGTGATGTTGCTCTGCTGAGGTTCATCTATCTCCAGCTTTCACACGTCCACATGAGAAGACATACAGAATACCGGTGGTTTAGGTTTTCCCTCGACTGCAGCTCATCTCGACTCCGCCCAGGTGGTTCTGCCCGAACGCCCGATGGCTCCGGCTCCCCCGTCGTCGTGACTATTAGTTTATCAATTCCAGTCAGCAGGAAGTCATTTGCAGGGGACCGTGGGTGTGTGATTAAAGACGCCTTACGACCCTGAGCACAGGCTGGTACACCGTGACAGCAGTGAGCGTATAGCGGCAGGACATAGGCAGGCTGACAGATTTACACAAGTTCCGCGACACACAAAAGAACCGCGAGCAGGCATACTGTGTGTTCGCACATTACTGTCGATGCTGTTTGTTTCAATCTCTGCATCTGTGCATGCAGCGTGCATGTTTGCACGCCCACTGCTGCGCAAACATGCCTTTGAATCAGGCTGATACCATTGGGATCTCATTTGAATCCGACTTTATGGGCTGCGTGGGGCCACTGCATGTGGATAATAATGAAATTCACGCTTGATCGACTGCTTGTGTCATTATAGTTGCATGTATATTCCTTGCAGATCATTGTGCGTATGCAGCCATCCCTGGCATGCAGCCCCCTCTCACTCCATTGAGCGGCTCTGTTAGACTTTCTAATTCTGGGCTTAAAACAATAATTGGAACAATGCTCATGTCAAAGGAGACATCTCATCTATCGCCAAGCACACACTGCGGTTTTAATCTACATAGAGAAATGGCCTATGATTTCCTTATCGGCTCCTTCAATTAATCTGGGCTTCCCCTTTTTGTTTGCATTTCCAGTCTTTAGAGTTATCTTCATTCCGGCGGCGGCAAGTTTGTGCAAGGCCTCTAAAGCCGTGTCACATTAACAGCAGAAGAAAGTCCCTGCATGTAATTACTTAACACTTGTGCTGTCTTTCAAGGAAAAGAACAGGGGCAAGCGAAAGAGAGGGAGAGAGAGGGGGAGGCGACAATGGCTGAGCCTGCCGTCTCATTTACTAAATGAGGCCTTTGGCTGCCTTGTCTAGCTGAGAGAACCATGCATTGTGGCACAGAGGATCTCATTGGTCCCCTTGTTTCAGGAGTTGATTGTTTAACCTGCTGAACCTAATTATGATACATTGGACTCATATTATTGTCTGTGACAGCGCATTGTCTGTGTGTTTTAGATGAGCCCAGTGTGGGTGTCTTCTTGTATACATTAATATTGTCAGTGTGTCTTCTCTGACACTAATGATGCCTCGGAAAAACTCATTTTGTCCCTGATGAAGCTTAAAGGTCTCATTATATATAAAGTCAGATTTCCTGTCTTTTATTGTAAAGCAGGTCAGGGCTTCATATTAACACTGTGAAGGTATCCGAGTGCTCAGTCCACTCAGACACACATACAGTACAGGGTGAGTTCAGAAAGAACCTGAAAATGAGCCGTCAGGACTTATGTAACTTTGTGATGTCACAAGAACAGATCTTCTTTTCTGTGGCCAGTTTCACAAAGATACATATTGACTATGATGCTTAAATATAACAAAGACTCGAGATACTGTAGACCTCCAAGTTCATCTGTTGCACTACACTACTGTGGAGAGCAGATGAAATATTTTGGAACTGGCCTCTGATTGACTCAAAACCTGTTTCTAGAGCTCCAGAGAGAAGCTCCAGAGAAGAGATGTTTAACTACACTGAAATGGTTTTTGGTTCTTAAAACCACGAGCATACAGTGTATTTTTTATTGATATCAACACTTCAAATAAAACACCAGACAAGTGTTAACACGGGACCTTTAAGCTAGCAAAGAAAGAACAGTATCCTGTGTATTGCCACATTAACTTTTGTTTCGCGGGCAGCGTTTGTATTTCCTTTAACAAAAGGCACTATAGTTTGAGCACATGCGAGTAGTATCTGCTGCATCAATGCATTTATCAGAAGTGGTAAAACAAGAGACTGGACTCGGCGGACACACAGAAACCCTACTCGCAGGTGACTCACACCATTTCCCACGGGCGCGTCTGAATCATTGTAATGGCCTTAACAGCAGCTGTGTCTGTGTCTGGTGCGTGTGCCTGGGCATTACTATGGGCTGACTTGTGTGTCTGTCTGTGTGTGTGTGTGTGTTAAAAAGAAAAAAAAATCCCTGTTTTTCTCCTCATCTCTCTAGCAGACATGCGCCGCCCTCTATCCGTCTTTAATTGCCTCCACCTCACACATCATTTGTGTTTCTGCCGTAAAAAGAAACACTGAAACTCCACCACTGGGGATCCATAACCATTTTCCAGCCTATATGCTTTTTATTGCCGTATTTAGAGCCTTCATAAATATAGAGCAAAGCATTAGGGAAAAGGGAAGTTGTGAAGAATCGCAGCCGAGACACCTGCTGCTGTGTCTATAGATAATCTGGCAGGCGGACCAGTGGCATGATGGGTAGACAGGCAAGAAGCTGAGGTGACACTAATATAGGCAACACAAGACAGTGGCTTCAAATCACAGATTAGACTGCATATTTAAACTTACAATAACAACACAGAAAGGTGTTTACATCCATACAAAAACAAGTCTATATATGTGTGTGTGTGAGTGTGTGAGTGTGTGTTTCTGCTCTCAGCCTGCAGCCATTAAAAATACATTGTCATCCGCTGTCGAAACACAAACACTTTCACGCACGCATTCTGCCTTTGTCTCTGCTTTGCTGTCCAACCCTTCCAAGTCTTAGTGATTATGCACAGCCCAGGTTCATATACACACACAGACACACACACACACACACACACATAAACTGGAAGGCATACGCCTCCAGATTGTTTAGCATACAGCAGGCGTTTGCTCATTGTTCTCCGGGAGTCGAAAGGTCAACAAGTTCCCTCCCTGATAGACTCAACATGGAGAGGATGGAGGATGAATAAAAGCCAGTAACACATACGCATGCATCACCCTCGCATATATACAAAAGCACCAAACACTCTTCAGATACAGAGGTGCACTCACATCCTTACCTGTGGTGTGTGTTTTTTTTTTCTTCCTGACAAAGGCAACATAAATTCATCACATCAAAGTAGCATTTACCGAGGATGTTCCCTGACCTCAGGAACAAGATGTCCAATAAAATATTTATCCCCCTTCCTTCCTCGTGCACGGTGCACAAGCTGAACTCCACACTTAGAGCCAAACAGCCCTCCTCCTCCCGGATAGAGACCTCAGATGTACTGTAGGAGCTGGAATGTGACAGAGCCACGCTCCCAGTTTTTGGGGGTCACAGCCCCTAATGCTCCTGTCACCACTTGGGACTTCACCCGCCACATCTGTTCCAGCTGTTCCCACATCCCCCCGGCTCATCTTTATCTTCTAGTGCTCTTTCTTACTGACTACTCTACTTTTTTTGATTTCAATGAATTGGATATTTACAGTATATGACTAATAACTTTATCATTTTGTTTTAAGGAGTCTGATATTTTCCGTACATTGACCAAGTGGTGTTTGCTTACCAAACCTCACAGTTCCTTACAGTATATTGTTGTTACTGTGATTTTCTAACAATGCTACACAGCATCTGTGGTCTGATCAGAAATGTCCAATACCAACATTTTTTCTGAAGTTGGGTGAAAGAAAAGGAAGAGAAAGAACATTGATCCCCCAGCTTCTGATTCATTTTATATATATATGTCTTTTATTATTTTTTGATCATTGCTGTGCTGAATAACAGCTTTCCACCCCTGCAATCACACAACAGGAACAAATCAATCAGGGTGAGGATATAGATCCTTTGGGTCAAGGGGCCGGCCTAGAAAATGTGACATTCAGGGACTGATCAGTGATCAGTGTTGTACAGTATTACGTATCGCAATGTGCCTTTTTTGTGGCTTTAAAGGGATAGTTCAACATTTTGGCAAATTGGCCCATAATCGCTAGCAGTATAGGTTCGTTACCTTTAATTGTTGTTGCAAGCTACTTTTAGAACGGCGGAGCAGAGCCGTGAGCTGCTCAGAGCTACGTTATGGAGGCTAATGGGATTTCTTGGTTTCCCTCATCAAACTCATCAAATACACAATCCAACAACTCCAAAATGCTCTGGTGGACAAGTTGTGACCTGCACATTCACCACGCTATGAGATAATAACAGAAAGTTACGAGACAGAGTTGTTTTAGAGGTAAATTCATGCAAAACCGCTGATGCAAGTTTCCTTCAGGGACAGTTTTTCAGCAAGCAGTCTCTGTATTTACCTCGAAAACAACTCTGTCTCGTAACGTTCTGTTATTATCTCACAGCGTGGTGAATGTGCAGGTCACAACTTGTCCACCAGAGTGTTTTGGAGTTGTTGGATTGTGTATTTTAAGAGTTTGATGAGGGAAACCAAGAAATCCCATTAGCCTCTGTAGCGTAGCTCTGAGCAGCTCGTGGCTCTGCTCCGCTGTTCTTAAAATAGCTTGCACCGACAAATAAAGGTAACAAACCTACTGCTATGAGTATAGAAATTATGGCAATGGGCCAATTTGCCAAAATGTTGAACTATCCTTTAACATATACATGATGTGCACCTTCGCAGGCTCATGCAGCGCTGGCTTGTACTGTACAGCTCCTTAACTGATTCTGAGTGTCTCTCCACTTGAAGTTCAGCATGATGCAGGCTTCACTTATCTTCACATGGCCAGACGGCAGAGTGAAAACTGTGAGAGGAGGACGGAAGCAGGAGAGAGGGTGAGGAAGGCAAACAGATGGCTTTTATCATGACTCAATTAAAAGTTTCTTGTCTTCCACTGGGTGACGTAGAGTGAGACTGTGTTCAGTGTGTATGTTGGAGTATACGCGCTGAGAAGTGACTTTATTGCTCAGAGTGTGAGCGGAGAGGGAGCGGGCTGACGCCTCATCTCGTCTCACTGTCAAAGGCAGTCACAGTTAACGCCACACCTCGCTGCTAACAAACACACACCCACACCTTCTTCCTCTTCCTTTCTTCATGAAAACACTTTAACAGTAAAAGTACTACAGTATTCACTTGCAGGCTTTTAATATGGGAACTTGTCGCTGAAATTTTCATCTGTAACAAGTGCGCCGCAGTAATGGCTGCATTGATTGATTGATTGTGGTACATGCTTGGTTTAAAATGATTAACAAAATTACTTATTTTCACTTCAAACCTTTCAAAGACTTTAAAAATTATTGGCAGCTGCTGTGATTTTGTCTCCTGGTTTCTTCTTTTCATTGTTTCTCACTTTCCCTAATTTTCTTCACGTCTCTTCCATTTATTTCTTGCCCTCAAAACCCTTCACTGCCCTCCCGTTCTCCCCCTTTGTCGGTCTCTCATTCTCTCTCTCTCTCTCTGTTTCGCTCCCTTTTTACTCAATTCCCCCTTTGCTAATTCTAATTAAAGACAAGAAATGTCATCTTTTATTAATGAAGCTGTTAATGAAACAGGGACCGCTTTTGTCAGGGACAAAAGTTTCCACCAATTAATTCTTCGCAATTAAAGTTGAAGAAAAAGACTCTCCCGGAAGAGTGTTTTGCTCCGACTCCCATGACGCGGTGTTTCTCATTCCGTTTATTTATTTATTTTCATTTTTTTTAATCCATATGCTAAAAGCCTGAAATCCTTGTGGGGTTTCATGTCTGAAGGCTATAATCTACCAAAGGTATGCGGGGTAAAATGTAAAAATGTAGTTCTAATTACGGTTCTCTTTGTATTGGTATTAGTATTCCCTCAGGCAAAATCATTTAGGGGAACTAAGCCATTTTTCTTCTGCGGAATTTAACATGGGTAGTTCATTTCTTCTTCATACATACACTCAGGATTTTTACATTAGTTATGGAGTCATTTCACTGGAGTAGCTCTGAAACATGTGTCTGCCTCTCATGCAAATCAACAGAGCCATGAAGCATTGTGCTCCGTCGTTGGTCCACAGAGTGGCAGGAGCCTTTCCCACCAGGAGGCAGTTTGAGCACCATGTACAGAAGGCTAATGCGTCCTAATTACAGTGGTTCTGGGTTTGAATCCAACCTTCAGCCCTTTATTATTTGCAGCCTTTTAAAATGTACTATTTTAATTTTTTCGAAAGGCCCTATTTTATATAAAGTGAGGTTCTCAAGTCTTTTTTTAAAAAGCAGGTCTAGGTTCTTCATTAATACTAAGCCCAGAAATGGATTTATATTACTTTACGCTGTCACCCACCTAAATCATGCCCTTAGCCCTGTCCATCTAACCATGTCCACAATGGCAGCCTTAGAGGATTTGGTTTCACTAGGTTTTTAGCTGAAATCTTCTGTGTTTTTATTCAATCACCTATGAAACAGTCAGCCAATAAGAAATCAGTTCTCCGAGGCTCTGATTGGCTCATCAAATTTACTAGAGCTCCAGAGAGAAGCCTGAGAGTGGGAACGTAAAGCTGTATTGAGACGTTTTTGGTATTAAAAACCAGAAATAGATCTTCTTATGGATCAATAAACACAGGGAAAGTGTAAACTATGGGACCTCAGGCAGAGAGTCCATCAGTCAGTCAGTCAGTCAGTCACATCTGGATTTATTGTCTTGTTTTCTAAACAGAAGCGGGTCATTTTTGTTTTCATTGCACATGCAAAGAAGAATAATGGCCGGGGATGATCCATTGTGCTCACAAATTCGTAGGTAGTTGGGAAAGTGATAGGAACTGCAGATAAACCAGTGATGCCCCAATTAGCTGGAGAGGCACTGAGCATTAAAGCCATCTGTGTCTCCCTTGAGTGGTGTGTTATTGACAAAACTGCTCTGTGGCAATTTGCGCATAACCGTCCTCTTTTCATGTGTAGGTCTGAGCACCAGTGCGTTTTCATACGCTGGCATATCAGGACACAAGCCATTAAATCGAGCATGCACACCACTCACAGGTCACGGACAAAAACGCACACACATGGAAACATGTAGCACTCACTCACTCTCTTTTCTCCACTCAGCATGTCATTTTTTTTTTGTTTGTGTTTTTCCATTGTTTTTCTTTGGGTTTGTCCCAGCAGTGTGCCGTACTCTTGTGAGTGGCTGCTCAATAACCTCACACGGAGGGGGAAGAATGGACTGGCCCGCTGAGAGGCTAATTAACCCTAATTAAAGACTAAAAATGGTAATAGGAAAGTGAGTTGCTGTGCCAAGTTGTCTGGTGCAGCTACATGCCACTGCAGCTTTCCTTTCCCTTTCTTTCCGTCTTTCTTCTAACTCGAGGTCAAGAGGGGGATCACAGCAGCTCAGTGGGAAAACAACAGAGAGATGGAAGTGAAGCGAAATCCAATCGCTGGTGGCCGTGTTTGAGTTGTGTTTGAAATTAACATAGCAAACGTACAGTACATGCCGGTTAGTGACATGTGTGTTTTTCACTTTGTGTGCTTATATCCACTATTAGGCTCACATTTCTTCGCCTCGGTGCCGGCGACAGACGCGGCCCGAGGCGATGTGTTTTCAGGTTATCCGTCGCTCATGCAAATGCTGGTTCGTCCGTCTGAATCTTGCGAGCAGGATATCACAGCAACGCCTCGAGCAAATTTATTTTCTCCTCGGTTTTTTTCTTTTTTCTTTTCTTTTCTTTTCTGGCACAAAAACTCACTTTTCACTCAAGCATGAACTGACGAGAACTTGGTGTTTGAAGATGAAGGGTCGAGGTCACGGCGAGCTCAAGTCCGGCCCATGTTCTGGTTGACGCGATGCATCAGAAACAGCTGCAGGGGGAATTCCATCGGCACTTGAGGATACTGATCAGAGTTTAGCGCTCAAAGGTGAAAGGTCAAGGTCACTGACATCACAAAACATCAATATATCAGGATAAATGAAAGTAAAAATGGAGTTTAGATCAATTTTTGAAATCCAAAAGTTCACCATGACATCAAATACATCTCAGAAACTGACCGAATATTCACATTTTAGTGGCTAGAAATAGCAAATGAAACAAGTTTTATTTATTTTTGTTGTATAACTCCAGTGATTCATTATATTCTCATGAGTTTTCCACCAATGGGACACTATATGGCAGCTCTATAGGCCCTGATTATGTTGCTTGTTTTGGAGCCAGTTGGAGAGGAGGTCCAGATAAGACGGTGTCCACTTCTGTGCCTGTTCTCTTCATCCTCTCCTCCATGTCTCAGGCAGATTACAGTATGGGGCTGACTAATGAGTGCCACTCTAAATGAGTGACAGTAGCTGCCAATTGTACTCCTGCCACCACCGCCCCACACACCCATCTCCCTTCGCTAATGATTAAATACCATACACTTCCTCCCTCCTTCCCCGTCTCCTCGTTCCCTCGTGGCTGCACTTCTACCTCACCTACATTTTTTATTTTTTTCAACATAGCTCGTTACCGTCCCAGATGAGAGCAAAAATGATGGGAAATGGCATCCTATCCTCTCTGCTTTCTCCAGATGGATGGATGGGTAGATGGATGGATGGATGCTTTTTTGATTGTTTTCCTGAGCAGACACAACTCAGTGCTGGAGGAGCAGTGTAATGGCGTTCTCAGAGGTTTGACAAGGTGGATCTGGCTGCTGCATTGTGCTTATTGCAGGGGGGGGAAGGGGGGGGTATAGGGGTGGCGGAGGTAATGTGATTTCTGACTGGAGCGTGGCGAGGGTAGGTTGAGAATTTGATGTCTACACACCATTGGGCATTTCTCGATGTGTGTGCGGCGTGCCGACCACGACTTTCTGTGTGTGAAAGGGAGGAAGGAAAAGAAAGAAATGGCAATCGCTCATGTCAATTTGGCACCATTGCAATATACAGCACAAGAATGATTGTGTGCGTTGTGGCTGTAGTGTGTGTGCCGGCCTGTATATAAGTGTGCTTTTTTTTTGTTTTGCCAAAGATATCATGTCATGTCTGTATAGTTCCCTGAGGCTAGTTTTGATGTGCTGGTATCTGATTTGGCACCCTTCCACTCTGCCTCATAACCCCCTTCGCCCTGAAGGAAACAAATTTTACAGCCTCTCCATTCTGTCTATCCATTGCTTTTTTTCCCTCTGGGGTCCTGATCCGGCGGGTGTCCGTCCATCACAATGCCTGAATGAACGTCTGAAGATGGGTTTGTTTCATCCCCACAGGCACCTAAGGCAGCCACATTACATACGAACATGCCCTTTTTAAAATTCCTTCGGCACATTTGCCGCTGAGATGCGATCTCCCGCTCTGGTTGCAGCAGAAAATGAAAAAAAGTTGTATTGTTTTGATCTACGATCGCTTGATATCGTTCGCTGTGATCCGATATGATAGAGCATGTCACTTGTGCTATCTTATGTTTGCCATATTTGTCTCTGTGGTGTGTTGTAATCGACACATTTTCATTCCCTCTTTCCCTATCTCTGCACAAGCAAAAAAAAAAAAAAAAAAAAAAAAAACCTCTGCTCAGGTCTAATCCTGTTAATGTTAAAATCTGATTATGGGCCATAGCCTACAGCACAAAGGCAATGTGTGTGAGAGAGACAGAATAAAAGAGGGGAGGAAGACAAAGAGAGGATGATATGCATGTGCAGAGTATGTTTACTTCTGAATGAACACACATTATGTTGCATAAAATCCACCATGTTCCTCCTGTGCCTACAAAGCGATCACTGGTTGAGATACATTTTAAGGGAAAGGCTTTCACGCTCTAAATCAAATCAGCCGGAACGCTGAATCATTGACTGATGAAATATTGATTGATTAGCATCAAGAAATATTTTGAATGCAATCCAATACCCATTTTTTTTAAACCTCATGTCAGCGGTGAAGAACGCACGCAGCCGGTCTGACCAGGGGAAGCAGACGTCCTGAGAATGTTAATTGCGAAACAAAAAAAACAAAAAAAAGATGGTTATCATTATGTGGTCAGTCTTACTGCGAGGGTTTTAACGTATTCCTGGGAGGCCCTTAATGCTGGACTAAATTACTGTTATCAGCCCTCACTCAGATACAATCTGTCAAGCTGTCACATATGACTGCACATCATTGATGAAACATCACATTGCTGCTTTCTGATTGCTGAACCCCGGCGAAATGAATCAAGATGCATAAGGGGGCACTGTTAACCCTTTCTCTGCACTAATGCACCCATTTGTGTCACTGAGGGCACTGAGCGAAACCAGAGAGAGAGAAAAAAACACATCTGAACATGTTGCTGAAGATTCACTTTTACATTTTAGAACACGCAGGTGAGTGTGCAGGTCCTTCCACATGCAGTGATATCAGCCCACTGGCTGATAAATAATGGCTTCATGCAGATGTGGGTGGCTGAGAATTTACAAATTGGATAGAATTAGCAGGTCAGGCCAATTGGATAATTGATGAGTATGTGCATATTCAGGTGATATCAGTGTTGAGCTTCACATCTCTGCAGAAATGAAATGATGCCCCTCCACTTTGCGCCTGGGCAGAAGATGGATGGATGGATGATAAAACACAAAAGGTGCTTCCAGTGATTGGCAGATGCACCGCTGTGCTCTTGTTTTCCAACACTTATGACGCTTTTCCTCTATAACCGAGTTTTTCTAGTTCTTCCTCAGCAGGGGCAGGGTGGTCGTGGAGGCGATCGCGGGGCCGCATTGTCCGTCTCTCTTTTTCCGATCTTCTCGTCAGCTCCAAACTCACTCGTCTGCACCTCGATTACAGACCACAGCGTGGTTTACCACACAGCATCATTTAACTCGGGTGAAGGAGATCAGTGGTCGCTGTTGCCACTCTGTTTTGGAAATTTCCGGGTTTGATTCTCATGTCGGACGTAGCGCTCGCACTCTTCCAGTGACGACACTCTGTCCAATCAGTGGAAGGCAGTCGGCTGACATCACATTTTAGTATTGCTTCGGCTCGCTTGGAACCAGGGCCGAGGCAGTACTGTACCGTGCCGTACCGTACCGCGCTAGTGGAAAAGCGCCAATAGGGGTCTTGCACTCGAATTTTTCACTTTGACTTATCTGAAACTAAGTTGTGCTTTTTTAAGCCTGTCGGGGCCACTTCCTGCTTCAAACCATCCGTAAGAGCTTTTCTTTGATGTATACAAGTCATAGTTTCTTTCTTTCTTTTTTTTCTTCTTTTTTTTTTTACCTTTGTCCCAGCATTGACAAGGGACTGATTCATGCTGTGTAATGGAGCTGGAACTACCTGAACTTATATGTATATGTATATTATGATGAGAGACGGCAAAGGAGTGGCAAAGAGGAGAGAAAATAATGAAACAACTGGGAGCCTTTGTGAGCTTTCTGGACTTTGTTCTCTCAAAACAAGAGACATGAAAGTTCGACAGTGACCTGGGGGACCCCTCCTGCGATTATGCGTATATGCGAGGGTGTATGTGTTTGTGACTAGTTGATTGGGCTGCACACGCGCTCGCTCGCTCCAAGGGCTGTTATCAAAGTGCCAGGCAGGCTGCGAGGGAGAGGTCGATGCAAAGGAACAAAAAGACGATCAACTAAGCAAAGACATCTGTGGTAGTACAGTCGCTAAGAATTTGATGTTACCTCCAGGAGTTTCTCTTAACGGCACTAAAAAGTCCGAGTAAAGAGTTTATTCTTACGATGTATGCACAAAGTCGTGCGAGCCGCTTGTTAGGAAACACAGAGAAGCCTTCAGTTCACAGACAGCAGCAAACTGACCCCAATGCTATGGATGACAATATGGCCACAGTGATAAATTGAGAGGGGGAACAGTTTGTGTTGGTGAATTCATCATAGCAATGCACCAGCAGGAGGTCCAAATAATGTCGCCATTTTTACAATGGCTACATATTCAAAGCTGACATGTTGCGAGCCGACATAATAAATTGTCCCCAGAGACGGACCCTGTCCGTGCACCGAGTGACACCCAGCTGTGTGCATAGTGAAATGGATATTTGTTCCGGTTGACAAACACGTCCTCATCTTTTTGATGGCGCAGTTATTTGGACGTACGCTCCATCTGTGACAGTAACTTTCACCAGGTCATTTGACGGTTGTGATGAGGGTGGCTTTTATTTTTATTTTTAATGAAAGTTTCGTATAAAGTTTTACCAACAGGTCAAAACTAGTTCTGCTCATTTGAAGCAAATTCTGTGGCGTCTTTTAACAGATTGTGTCTTTTTTACATAGAGTTTGTATAGAACCCAGATTTCCCATAATGCAGCTTGAATTACTTATCCACCCATATCCACAGGAGAAGTGGACCACTGTAACTTTGTGATGTCAAAACAAAGCAGTCATCGCTCTTAGTCGTCCCAAGCCCCGCCCACCTGGACCTGAAAAGAAGCATCCCCAGACCTTCCTGTCCTCTGATTGGCCAGCCAAACTGTTGCTACCAGAGCTCCAGAGAGAAGCCTGACAGATATAAAGCTACACTGAGATGGTTTTTAGTTCTCAAAACCACAAACATATCTTATGTTGTCCAAAAAAACCCCGAGCAAAAACACTGGAGAAGTGGGAGCTTTAATTTAGGACTGACAAGATCCTCTCGTAAATCAGGCAAATACCAACATGGACGACTCCTAAATCGTCCGTGTACAATGTGTTTTTGTGAACCGGCTGCTGACGCACAAGACACACACACACACACACACACACGAAAAGAGAAGACTTAAAAGAGAAAGAGCAGGGTGAGAACAGAGGAGAGAGAGCCATCAATTAAACATGAATACCAACCAGGCCGAGGGTTTCATTCTGTTTGTTATTGTGAATATTTGATGAAGCAAAAGACAACTCACTTAGCACACAGCCATATGCTAACAATGGCATTATGAGTTGCCAGGCTTGTGAAAGCCGTGACAAGGCCTCCCCCAGGCTCTTACTGCTGGATATGCCGGCGAGGCTCACACACAAACAAACACACACACACACAAACAAATACACATTGTTGCATGCTGCTGTTGTGTCAGTGAAGTTTAGCCCCGTGCAGGATGACACCTCAGCTCTTGAAGCCAAAACAACATGGAGCTGCCATAATAGTAGCTGCCGGGACGGGACCCCTGCCTGCCCCGCCGTTCTCAGGAGGGACCACATACCAGGCCTCTGCATCACTCACACTTCACCTCAGCACCACCTGCTAACTGAAGGGCTGGATGCCCTTCAATGTCCCCGTCCCCCGTCCCTCACTACTGTATGTACTCTCCTTCTTTCGCTTTGTTTGCCTTTTAAAGAGAAATTCAGGGTGATTTCAACTACATGACCCAGCAAACAGTGAATCTCTGTCTTTCCATTAGGTGCCATCCTCAGGTCAAAGTTTAATTTTTCTTTGTCTGGATACTTTTTTGAAACATCAGTAAGAAGAAGTCGGAGCGCGTTCCCAGCACCGGCGCTCAGACAAATAGAGATATTGGAAATCGAAAACCGAGGCAAACAGTTGAAATTATAACACAAATTCTCCAACGTAAACATCCATCACTGTTTACAGACTTTCCCCCGGTTTAACTTCTGACCCACTCTGCCCTGGAGTGATTGATTGTAACACACATTTCAGGTGCATTCAGTTTGACTTTTTGCCTCCTGAACACGGTCATTTTGATAACCTGGCTAAAATCTTTCTGGTGTTTCTGGTTTCCAGTCCTCAGCAGTTGCTTTTGTTAGTTCACTTTAACCACAATCATGAGCAGTGAGGACCAGAGCTATGAAAAATTAAACCCTGGGACTTTTCTTTAATCTTATTTTTTTCGCTTCATCATCCTCCTCTTTTCCTGCATTTCCTCCTCTTTTTGCTCATTACATCTCCCTCTGACTGTCGTCCATTCTGCTCCCTCTCTCCCACTGGTATTTTCTCCTCTCCCTTGCTGCCATTTGTCCCCAGCTCTTAAATGGCTCCTCACTAATTACCTCTTTCTCATGTCTCCTCCCTGTGACTAAATGACAGTAGATGTCTGGTCCTCTGAGTCCTCTCCCTCCGCCCCGCCCTAACCGAGTTACAACGGCAACATTGTGTGACATTAAGCCGCTTGTACGTACAGGGGCCTCCAAGTTGAAAGTGTCACTTGCTTTAATGGGAGTCGACTGAGGAGCTTCTTCCCCTGACGTCTGCTTTTTGAATGTGCACGACAGACAGAACGGCTGAGACAGGAAGTTTGGTTTTGAAGCAGAATGAC
Source organism: Trachurus japonicus (assembly GCF_045865225.1). Taxonomy (NCBI): domain Eukaryota; kingdom Metazoa; phylum Chordata; class Actinopteri; order Carangiformes; family Carangidae; genus Trachurus; species Trachurus japonicus. The sequence goes on from NC_140925.1 coordinate 11,120,881, forward strand.
GTGGTCTGGAGGCGATGGGGATGTTTGAGGCGGGAGGTGGGGAAGTGCGGTCATTTAGCAGGCAGCGGTCGTACGTGTGAGGCGCCCGCCGATTTTCCTGCGGATTATTGTTTTTTGTATTCAGAATTGCTTATTTCATGCTTGTCTAAGCGAGGTCTGTTTTAGCCTGGTATGTGTGTGTTTCCTTAATGGCCTTCCATGAATATTGCATGTGTGGCAGAGGACGATGGGAGAGGAGAGGAGAGAGGAGAGGAGTGAAGGGGAGACAATGGAGCAGAACAGCAAGAAAAGAAGAGAGAGGAGGGGAAATAGAAGCAGAGAATGTGAAGAATTGAATTGAAAAGACTTGAATAGAAGCGAGTTAGAGAAGAGCAGAACAGAGGAGATGAGGAGAGAGCGCAGGATGAGAGATGACAATAGAGGAGAACAACAGAAGAAGAGACAGGGACAGTGTGAAAGAGAGGGTGGGAATAAAACAATTCAGTTAGATTGAAATGAGTTTAATTGAGCTGAAAGGAAAGGAAAGAAAAGGATAGGAAAGGAAAGGCGAGTGTGCATGCAGTGTGAATGTTGATCAGCCGATTTCGCTGGCTTACCTATGCAAGCTCAAATAGGCGCCCTGCTCAGACTGAGGAAGCCTTGTTTATAGAGAGAAGACCAAATCCTCCAATCAAACATGTATGAGGCAGCACACTCATACACACACACACACGTCTCTCTCTCTCTGACATACACACAAATAACGCATCTCCACACATAAGAAAACAGTCCACTCTGGAGACATCACAGTGGCACAAAAGGCGCACGTGAAACCAACACATAAGAGCGCGCACGCACACACATACTCACAAGGGGATCTGGATTACTTACTTACAGTACAGTGCCTGCATTGTGGGGCCTTGGGGGGGTCTCCGGTGTGCGTAGGTGTGTGCGTAATAACAGCACACTCCACCTCCTTGCCTCTCTCTGTCTTAACCACACACAACAAAAACACATGCACAAGCCAACAGAAGGATGATGTACATCTCTGCAGACGCTTACGCCGCATATTCCCACCGCTGGTCTGTTTGGTATTAACTGTAACGCTCCTTTCTCCTGATGGAGTTTTTTGCAGTTGCCTGCCTGGAGACCTGCTGCTGCTGCTGCTGCTGCTGCTTTCAGCTTTAATTTAAGGAAGAAAAATGGTCCGTGCCAGAGAAAGAAAGAAAAGAAAGAAAAAAAAACCTTCAAGCTCACTTCATCTCCAGAGTTTGCATTTTTATTTTACATTTTCTTTTTTATTATTTCTTTATGCAGGAGATAACATGCGCACAAAAGTTCATTTCTTTTCAGCAGTTATTTAGATGAGTAAGTCTATGTAATGACCCAGACAACAGACGAGCGTGTGTTTCAGTGACAGTCATCCTCCGTTTCATGGTTAAAATGGGAACAATAGGAGACTGAATCATGTGTGATTCAGAAGTGAGAAAAAAAATCATGCTTGAGTAACAGAGAGGATCCAATATACAGTATGTGTCATAGGCCTACTGTTTGTCAGACGATTGCGTGCTTTTGTGTAGGATTAGAAGAATCTGAGTTGATATGTGCGTTGGTATGAAGTGTTTAGCTTGTTAAGATTGGACAGGGTGAAACTGTTGAATCATGATGAGTCGTTTACTCGTTTTGTTTTATTGCTCATTTTAAAGAGCAATGTGTAAATTTTGCTTTTGCTACATGGCTAACATTAGCATTAACAGATGTTTCCTTTCATGTGTAAGACAAGAAGTGATAACATGCATCACTTCTTCAGGGCAGACTGGATACTAGTGACTCGGTATCAGAAAATGACAATACGGTCTCACTGGGGCTAACTGGTTAGCATGCTAACTTCAGCAGAGGTAGTAGTGATACAAATAGAAGCAAAGCGAGACAGCTCTCAGCAAGTAAGGAACATTTCTTTCACAATGATAAATAACTGTTGATGCTAACATTGGTTCTATATAGGCTATGTAGCATTAGCAAAACTTACATATGGCACCTTTAAGTGAAATTTCAAATGCATATGTTTGATTGAGGAAGGTCAGCCAAGCATACAAAAAAATGCTTTGTTTTGAATTATGTGTTGATTTTAAAAACAATATTAAAAAAGAAACAGCCTATACAAATCCAGTGTTCAGATTCCCCATTGTGTGCTGGTATTGTCTGTTACTTTAAGGATTGTAATGGAAGATATACAGGATATAATGGCAAATATTTGACGGAGGCATCCTCAGCATCCATCCTGAAATATAACCTAATTTCCAGGAGTGGATCAGTTTAAAAAGATTTCAACTAAATTTATGTCCCCACATCCATCCAAATGTTTTTTGTGTTGCCACAAAAACAGACCGTGAAGTGACATTGACAGCTTTGAAAACACTTTACAATAATTGGAAGTGGAAAGAAAGATTGGGGGGGTGGAGGGCTGCTGATACAGCAGAGTGTCTCTAAGATAAACAAACTGAAACCTGTATTTTGTATGATTGACTTGTTTTCCCAATTTCCGCGTAAACAAATGTCAATAATTTCAAGGACTTTTCAAATACCAGAAAATGAAAAATAATGAGCCAAGTATAACTCGGATGTATTAATGAGATGTAACAACACTAAAACAGGTGACTGGTTCCAGTGTTGAGGCTGAACCAACACTCTGAACCATCGGTAATGTGATTTAAAACTCATTCTGTAGTTTCAATTATTTTCTGCAGTTTCATGGATTAACTAAGCGAAAAGGGAAAAAATGAACCTATCAGCCACAAAATTAAAAGCAGCAATTTGCTGTAATGCTGTGGCTGATCGGCGATCGCTGTGTGTGTGTGTGTGAGGGTCACTGCTCCTTCGTTGCAGGAGGAGGGGGAGCTGACTGACCAGAGCTGCCTCATTGTTGCTCCTTACTATCAAATCCTGGTGCATGGCTGTGTGACAGAGTGATATCACAGCCTGTCGCACACTCTACAGCCTCAACCAACACTGGCTCTTTGGTCCCTGCTGTGTATGGCGCGCATGTGTCAGGTGGACACAAGGGTGCTCAGATGAAACCACCCAAAACCACCAGTCGCACCAAGGTGTCAAACCCCCCCCCAAAAAAAAACGTGACCACTCTCTGCTCTGTCTGTTTTCACCTATCCACCCCTGCACCCATCGCTCATCGCTCATCCATGAGTGACATCATTTAAACATGTGTGTGCACTCGCATGCATTAAGTTGTAGTACGTGTTCTCCTCGTGAGCCTGCATTATTCCAGACCAGCAATTAAAAACAAGCCATTCACTTATCAGGAGTGTCTGTTCCCACCCACTCAAATCACATCTCATCTGCTTTCCACTACCAGTATCACAGCCGTGTGTGTGTGTGTGACTGGGACTGTGTCTATGTGCAAGAGAGAGAGAAGAGGGGCACTTCTCAATCTGACACTTCACAGCGTGTGAAATTTAATTAAACACGCTTCACAACCGTACACACATACACAGACATGCACATACTGAAAATTTCATGCAAATATAGCACAAAAATACCGTACACATTTTTCATTTTATGCACATTTTATCATGCATAGGCCCTTTTTCCGTTCTCATTATTGCCTTCTTGGATGCACTTATGCAGCTTTTGCAGAGGCATAAGCTGCCTGCCTCTGTACGAGGTGATTGTACAGCTGTGAGGGTCAAGTCGGTTCTGTAAAGACTAAAATATTACCAGGTCTGTAAATACTCTTAACTTGTGGCCAAAAAAAAAGGTCTTCAGTTCATAACCACCCTGAGGTGCCCTTGAGCAAGGCACTTAACCCTCCCAACTGCTCCAGTGGAGCTTGCTCAGTAGCCAACAGATCAGACGGATAACAGATGGCTTATCTGGGCAGCTTCCAGGTCTGTGACAGTGCGTGTGGTGCAGGCAGCTCAGTCAACTTATTGCTATTAAACAAACCAACAAAAAACGCCAAGTTTTTGAAGTGTCGGTTGGTTTGTTTCAAACTCGCAGACTAAACTTGTTCAGACTTGTACAGAAGTCAGACGTGGAAGAGTCAAGAGTTCAGGAGAGTCAAGTGGAGCTTGAGTCATTCCCGATGCTCTGGGTTTAACAAAAACATTCTTAATCTCCAGTGACGTACATATTCCCCCCCTTTTCCATTTAAAGCACCATGAGGACCGTTGGTTAGACATTAACTATGAAAACTGTCGGCTCTGTCTGCAGTGATAAAGATCCTGTTACATACTGTACACTCCTGAACAGCTGGATGGTAAACATCTGCAGAAGCCAAATCCTGACTTTTAGCTCCGAGTGCGAATCCAGCTTTAATAACAGAGCACCCTCCACTCCACCCACTTCTTTCAATCCCCACACCTCCAATTTGTAACGCAGCCTTTCTTGTGTGTTATATTAGATTCAATATTTTTCTAACACACATTATTTTCGGGTCTTTTTTAGGAACAGAGTTGTGACATCTGACTTACCTGACCATGAAATGTGCTTTGCCTTTTAAGTTCTGTATTTTTGTGCCCCAGGCGATGCACGCGGCGCGAAGGTGGGAGGACAGGTGCAGTGGAAATACATGCAAAAGAGAGTCTAGCTTTAGCACATGAATTCAAATGAAACATATGCGGAAAGATAGATGTTACCTGAATGTGTTGTCTCATTTTGAGTATAGTTTGATGATGTGGTGAATCTATAAGTAGGTCTTAGAAGGAGCGGGCTCTGCAGAGTGTGAATGTAAACTAATGCACGGAGACGGTGTGCGTTAATGAAAGAAAATACAACCATCTGCTGTGTGCCGGGTGACCACAAATCTCTGCCACGGGCAATATTTAACTAAAGTGGAAGTGGAAATGATGGCACCAAAATGGTCTCCACTTTTCAAAGCAGGCCTATATTCAGAACTTGCTCACTTTGGCTCGGCCCACATATAATTTTAACATAGTTTTATACCTACTTGAGTTTTTGGAAGTACAGCTTGTGGTCATGCTGACTTGTTCAGTTCTGCTCCTGCTGTGGCGCCGTATATGGATGGTGAAATAACGTGGAAGGGGGAAAAAAACACATCACATCACATCCCGCGTATTGGTGCAAATGACAAGGCTGTAATTATTTGCATACTTAAGTGCTGATGGCGGCGAAGTTGGCGACCGACCTCAATGTGTGACTTTGTAATAAGAGCTGTGAAATACAGTAACCCGCCGGTTGTAGCAGTTGTGTACAGTTTGTGGGTGTTGTATGTTTCTATATTAAGCTGCAGCATTTTCTCTTTCATGTTCCAACAAACACCCACTTTTACTGTTGTTCTACACACACGCCGTCTGTGTCCTACTTAGTCTTTTCACTTGGCTCTTTTTGACACGCACGTCGACATCCGCGCTTGATGGTCTTGAACTCCTGGGTGACAGCCGCCACACACGCGGCGCCCCGGAAGCCCCCTTCCCCACGGGGGGGCGCGATTTCAACCCTATCACCTCGCTCGTCTTCGCTCAGGTTCAGATGTGAGCGTTTCTACCCACTGGGACTTTCTCGCAGCGTGGTGTGAAGGAGATAGAGGGAGGAAAAGGGGAAAAAAAGGAGAGTTCAAGTCGGGTTCTTCCGCTTTTGCAAGTTCTTGCTGAGCTTGCAGGAGCGGGCGGCTGAGTGGTTTTGGACGATAGTGAGCTTAAACCCCACGCACGACTTAAACCTGTGGCCGGGCTCCTTTTGAAGAGTTTGGTGACTGGTGTTTGAACCTGCAACCTTTCTTAGGTGGTGCATCTTGAAACTTCCTCTTCCTTCCGCCCAATTCTGTTTCTGCACAGCATTGATGCAATTAGTCTCTTTCTCTTCTTTCAATATCTAATTTTTCCCAATTTTTTCCTTTCTGATTTTACTTTAAAGGGATAGTTCAACATTTTAGCAAACTGGTCCATTGCCATAATCCCTATAGTTATAGGAGTAGGTTTGTTACCTTTATTTCTCGGTGCAAGTTATTTTTAGAACGGTGGAGCAGAGCCGCGAGCTGCACAGAGCTATGCTACGGAGGTTAATGGGATTTCTTGGTTTCCCTCATCAAACTCATCAAATACACAATCCAACAACTCCAAAACCCTCTGGTGGACAAGTTGTAACCTGCACATTCACCACGCTATGAGATAATAACGGAACGTTACAAGATGGAGTCGTTATCAAGGCAATTGCAGAGACTGCTTGCCGAGAAACTGCCCTCAACAGTAACCCGCATCAGCGGTTTTGCATGAATTTACCTCAAAAACAACTCTGTCTCATAATGTTTAACTATCCCTTTAAAGAAGCATTTGAAATAATTGATTATATATAAAGCAAAGTGCTTTTTTCCTGTGAGCTTCACTTAGCTGTGCCCGTGCTCTGTCTCTCTCGCCCATGGCAGTTTCACCGGCCACTCACCCGTCTCCCACTTGTCCAAAGTTTCAAGCCAGGACACTGGTTTAAACTTGAACATTCGCTGACAGCCCACAGCCGCGGCTGTATCGCCGATGGAGGGGAGACTAGATTAGGAGCCTTTTAGGACATGTAATTTCCTCAGGCTTTTTTCCCCCTTAAAATTCCCCCTCTCACAGTTACTTCTCACACTCAGTGTCACGAATGGCAGGGCAGGCTTTAGGTGGCTTATGCAACAGTCCATTAAGTTTGCCATAGAAATGGCCTGTATTGCCTGAGAGGCTGCAGCAGACACCTAGAGATAAGTAATGTCAGAAACAGACAGCGATACGGATGGGGCCTCTTACATCTTTTATGGAACATTAGACTGAGTGAAGAGATGACCTAATTTGAATTGATTTGGCGTATATTTGTGCTCAGGAGAGCACACACACACACATACACACACAGAGACACACAGATACGCAGACACAAAGAGACGCACATATTCATGCAGGCACCCCCACATGTGCGCACGCCAAGATGCACGGACACACACACTCAATCTCTGCTAATCTAGGTCTCTGTGCTTGTACGCTACCCAGCTGTAGCTGCGTATCCTTGGCAAAATCTTAGATGTTTTCAGCTGAATAAGCTCGAGCTTGATTACACTGCTTTCTATTAATGAGGCCGCTCCTTCTTGCTGAAATCTCCCTCTGCACTGTTGTTGTGCACTTCACAGTCCACTGGGCTACTGGCCCACAGACGTAATTGTTTTAACTTACTAACCGTACGCTCACTCAATTAGGGCAAAAGCAGAAATCTGCTTTATTTCCTCTGCTCGCTGCAGTATAGGCAGAACAGAAGTCTGGGTGAGGCTCGCACACAACACCACGTAAACACACAAGCACTCACTTAAGGACTTCAGGAATGTACTTTAAGTTATTCGGCTCTTTGTGTGCAGTTTTTAAGATGGCATGCTGTGTTCATCTTTTCCATCTTTTTATTTTTTCCTTTCATAAGTATTTCCAGATCCACGGCTTCGTCAAGGTTTCTCTCTCTGTGTGCATTCGGATTAATTAGTGTTTTGGTACTGGCCTTTGGAAGAGGGTTGAGTGCTACCGCATTGTTTGTGTGCATGTGCTACAGTATGCTGCCTTTTTTTTACATGCTCATTTTCTTCTCATGTTTTGCAAATTGTTATTTAATAACTCACAACACAGGTGGAACAACATAAAAAAAAAGCTTTTTAATGACCCTCCCTTCTTAATCTTACAACATTAACCAGAAGATATTTCTGTGGCTTTAGCCTTGAGTCCAGTCATTAGGAGTCAATAGCACTTTTTACAGCAGCTTCTAAGTTTTGAAGTTTGAAGTTTCAAACGTTGCATGGTCGAAAGATGAAAACCGCAGTCCTGTCCTACAAACCCAGAACCAAACTTTGAAGTCCGCTGTGAGATTATTGGGAGCTTTACACTCAGCTGACACATCTCAGTGAAAGTTTCTTAACAGCTTCAGTATGTTCTTTAGATAGTGTGAAGTCCATCACTGTCACATCATTTTTTATCGCACTCACACCACTGGCACAATACATAGCAGGATTTGTGAGTGAAGGCACAGACGTGAGAGGATCAAAAATACATGATATAATTGAAGAACTGAAGCCATAAATATGCACAGCAGTAATAATCCACACAGCAGCTAATCACAGAGGAAAATGTCAAAAGAATCCAAACAATATGAAATGTGTGTAATTGGTCATACAGAAGCTGCTGGAATCACTGTAGAGAATGCCAATGTATGCAATCATCGGGTGTTGCCATGGAAAAAACACAAGCTACTGATTTGTATTTATTTATTTTTTAAGGAGCTAATGTATAGCCGGCGTCCTGAATGGGTTCAGACTGACAACTTAATGAAAGATGTGTCACTTGAACTCTTTGCAAACAGAAGTGACGCCTCAGTGTTTGTGTAAATCGCCCGTGGCAACAGTGCTGTTGTAGATCGACTATATCAAATCCAGAGCTGAAACTGAGGATTTCTGTGTTGTAACATTATACAAGTGAATAATTGATCACATGAAACAGAGTTGGCTTGATGTATAATTAATCATAATAATATATTTCTTTGTAGCTTTTTACAGTTTTTGACTCGTAATGTTATTCAGAAAACTACATGTACACTTAATCAGAATCAGAATCAGAACTGTTTTTATTGCCAAAAGCAGTAAAGGTCAGTTTACAGCACGAGGAACTTGTCTTGGTGTCAGGTGCAAACATAAAGGTACCAGAACTAGTTTAAAGGGAGAGATGAAAATAGAATTAAGATTTTTTTTTTTTTTTTGAGTATATTTTTTTTGGCTTTTTTGCCTTTATTTGATAGCACATAGTAGAGATAGACAGGAAAGGGGGAGGCGGAGAGAGGGGGAATGACACGCAGGAAAGGGCTGCCCAACGCGGGATTCGAACCGGGGCAGCCTGCGGTGAGGACTGTAGCCTCTACATGGGGCGGCCGCTTTAACCACTGCGCCACGCACCACCCCACAATAAAGAATTTAAATAAAATTTAAAAAATAGAATGAATTAAAATATTCTAGTGCAAAAAATATGCATATACTATATGCAAAAGAATATACATATACTACAAATTCACATATAGAATAAAGATATATACAAAGCAATGCTGCCTTGATGGTGGGATTAAGGTAGACAGGGACAGTAGTTGTTGTTAAGGAGAAGTGATGGGACATCTGGACAAATGGAATCACAGACTTCTGTTGAAATCTTGTGAGTAGTCATGTCAGGACAGAAGGAGGGTTTCATTTAAATCACAGTCTCACTGAGGGGGTTTTGGAGGAAACCAAATCAAAAGACTCGAGAGGGAGAGAGACACGGGCTTTCATCTCGACTGTTACATGTTGAGTTGGAAGGGTGATCTGCCTGTGAATGTTTTGACACTTTGTTAACAAAAATCTGAGGAAGTCGTGCTTGGCAAAGGCTCGCTTCGAAAAAAAAAAAAAAGAGTTAGACTTAGAGTTTGCAGCAATGTCTCCATGAGATATGATGAGGATGTTTCTCAATAAGGTCAGCGAGCTATTTCCTTCAGCGTGGTAGCGTCTCGTCACATCTCTCTTGGCTTTCTCCATTCATGTTTGACAATCTCTCTTCAGGCACTTTGGAGTTTGAGCGAACCAAGGTGAGGGAGGTTTGTCACGTTGAAAGCTGCCGTCGGACTACAAGCAGCACGGCTCAGGCTCCGTCGCCATCTGTCATCACATCGCTATCAAGGATTTCAGTCGTTGAGAATGTGAATCCCTCTGAGAGAGGTCTTCATTTGGACTCAAGCGACGAGTAAATGAATTATCACCGTCCCAACGTGTACTTAAAACCCACATTAATTCCTTGGCTTTGTTCCCTCACAATTACCTTCTTTCCTGCTTCCTCCTTCACCCCTCATCCACCTCTGCTCCTCCTCTCCCTTCTCCCTCTACACTGTATCATCTGCCTTTTCTCTTTATAGCAGGATTAATTGCCCTTGAATGATTTTATAATTGAGAGATGTTGGTGTCCCAGGTGACGGCGAGGCAAACGCAATAAGAGCACTTGGAAGTCTCGAAATGAAAATAAAGGAACGTGGCAGAGCGCCCTGTCAGTCGGTGTTAATGGTAGGAGAGTGTGCGCGGGGGTTTGTGTGTCATGCAGGTGTGTGTGTGTGTGTGTGTGTGTGTGTGTGTGTGTGTGTTTTCCCACTGACAAATACGCAGTAATTGTAAGAGAACTGATGAATGCACACGCAAATTCTTTATGAAATCCACACGGCTTTTGACTCAAATGTGTTTGGAGGTTCCAAACACAAACAAACACACACACACACACACACACAAAGAAGTTTGGTATCCCTTACACAAGCTGTGCACATAAACAGATGTTCAATTGAAATGCATAATTTTCTCATAAATAGGACTTGTGAATGCTCTACAGTTGGTGTTCAGACATGAATAATTGATGACACATTTATGGATATTAGGTCGAAGGAGTTCCTGAGATCCATGCAGATGTTTGGTTTGTTTGCATCCAATTACAGTCTGGCTTTGCTTATTTCTTTTTAAAGGACTCCCTCTCAACCTTGTTTGTAATGGAGACTGGAATCTTGGCTCAGGTTTGTAATGCAGATTATCTGGGGGTGTGAACAGGCCCGAGGCTGCCACCGAATCTGGCTCTCCAAGCCTGTGTTGATTCGATCAGGCCCAGTCGGTCCGGCTGCGGCCGGGCACGGGAGAGAGAAGAAAGCAGGGGGAGAACCTGCCAAAATGTGAAATCTGAGGAAAAACAACTGACGTCTGGCAAAAACAAACAGGCGTCGACCACAAGGGCCAGATGCTCAACTCTTTATAAGTGGCTTTACAATTCAGTTAAGAAGAGACGGAGAGCGCTTTCATCGGCCAACAAGCCAGTCGCCACAGCGAGGGAAGAGCGTCCCATGAGTTCCAGGGAGTCCAGGTTTCAATCTGTGATTTGTTGTGAAAAGACACATGTCGCATTTGAGCCATGGAGCAAGATGTGAATCGATTTCAAATATATGATGATTATCTTTTCTCTGGTTTCCTGGATCTATGACTAAACTGGTCCATTCGCTCTGTGTCCTTGATTTTTTTTTTTCTTTGCTTGGTTTTCTCTCTACTCTCGGCCCATGTGCATAAAACCACATGGGCCATTTTATGTGAGGAGGAGAACCCAGCAGTTTGTGCCTGCACTTTTAGGGCAATATTCTTCAAACTCAGCTTGACATTAAAGGCCCGGAGGCCATCTGTAGTTTCACACCTGCCCACTGTTTTTGGAGCTGAAAATGCGGTCAGATACACATCATTACAAAAGAAAATCTCCACTTAATGTGAAAGCAAGACTTTGCCGAGGCCTCTGTGACCCCTCGTGTCTAAGGCTGTCTTTACACTGCACGGTTCAAGTGGCCCAATTCCGATTTTTTCCTCTCAAGTGGCTCAGATCGGATCTGTAACATGAATGTGTAAACGGGACAAATGCGCATGGAATCGGATATTGTCAGATCAGTTTCAGGCCCCCGTTATATGTGGAAATAAATCAGATACAAATCGGATCTCTGCCAATGCGTCTGCAGTCTAAACAGACAGATCGGATCTTCCCTGGCAATGCGTGTCATACGTCATCAATGATAATATTAATTCACGTGCTCACGCCTCTTGCTGAACCTCTGTAGTCCGTGATTGACACGTGGGGCTGACCTGGACTACCGTGGTCAGCTGTGGCCAGCTGTAATCACTGTCACAGGCGTTACAGTGTTTAATAAACTCGCCGTCCCTGTAAATGAGGGAAACCTCAATGACCAACGAGTTAAAATAAAGGTTTAAATAAATAAAAAAATATTTTTTGTGGTGTCCGCGCGTCTGTTTTTTTCCCCCTCACTAGTTCTTGTTTTCATATAGCCACTACAGTAACATTCATTTCTATGCGGATCGATACGAGGGCAAGCGAGGGAGCGTGAGATAAACACCAGATTTCAGGTTTTCCTACCGGCAAAAACCGAACCGAGCCGATAAGAAATCAAGAGAGGAAAAACAAACATTGTATAAATGTGTGAGGCTGTCCCCGTCCTCACGACGCGAGCGACGGAGGATCAAACGGTGGCACAACTGTCACCGTCACTCAGCTGCTCATCTCACAGCAGCTCCGCTCCACGCATAGACTGTAAAAAAAAAGGCTCCACGCAGCCACTTCACTAATGTTATTTTGTAACGTTCACTTTGTAAGTGACGTGTTGGATATAAACTCTGAACACCAGACTCACCTTTGTTTAAAAATATTACTATATTATATATTATTACGTGACAATTTCCTGAAATCACTAGTTTATTTCCAGCGGGTCGTTTCATGCAGGCACAGCAGGTGTAAATGCAGATTATCAGATCTGGGTCACTTCTGATAGAACATGTAAATAGACCGTCAAAAAAATCGGATATAGGCAACAAATCGGAATTGGGCATCTAGACCTGCAGTGTAAAGACAGCCTAAGACGCATTAGCAACGTGAGCTGGTTGTGTGAAAGAAGCGGCGTACTGTAGCCAGAGCTTTCGCGTGTTTCTAAAGAGCCAAATAAAAAAAGAAGAAGGAGCAATCGCAAAGTGTGTGTGTATGTGTGGGTAGAGGGAGCAAAGTCTGACTTTTTTTGTGGAGACCCAGTTGAAAATGGTATACATGAGCAGCCTTAATAAAAATAGGAGTGATGGGATCAATAAAGCTGGATTGCCACCATGAGGGGAGCTGGCAGAGTGCTTCATTGGCTGGGCTTTAACAGAGAAACGGAGCTAAGTAGAGGCCTGCTTTACAGGCCAAGCTGTTCCAATTACTCTCTGATAGACTAGCGCTTCAGACCTGACCACAGATCACACTGTTAAGATGAATGCTGAAATTGTGCCGCCACCGATGTGGCAATGAGAGGCTGGAATATTTGCAGAAAGACACTGGCAATTCATAGACGTTAACTTAATGTTGTGGGAGCTTCTCTTGGCCGAATTGTTTCCTTATTATTTGCTTGGGCAGACCTAATGCAATGCAATCACTCCAGCCGACAGGCAAAATTAAAAACTGTGAGGCATGGATTATGTACACGGAACAAGAAAGCAGGGTATTTTTGTTTTACCTGGATGTTTTTTTTGTTTGTTTTGAAGCTGTAAAAGGAGAAATGTGGAGTATTCATGTAGGTGAAAGAACAAAATACACCCTCAAGTGTTGAAGTGAAGACCTGCATAACATGTTTTCAAATAAATATGACGATATAGGATAAAGTGTGAGTAACGACTTGACATTTGATGAAATGCGAGTACGGATGGATGCCAACGGTTCAGTCTGACTCCAATGGATGAACGGCAAAGTATCTTGATAGCATTTGTCAGTGCATCTGAGCAGAGATAACGTATCCGAAACACAGCTCGCCTCTCACTTCCACTCTCTCTCAATAGCCCCCCAAAAACGGAAAAAGCCTTATTTAGAGCTGTCTAGTTTCAGATCATGCACTTCCTCTGAGTTTGCACAGATTTCCCCCCGCCCCCCTCATCTCTTCTCCCTCTCAAATCCAGGCACTCATTTCTCCATTTCCTCGCCCCGCTCCACGCTCTTTTTTTTTTTTTTTTTTTTTCCTCGACCGGCTCTCAATCTACGGGTGATGATAGTTGTGAAGTATGGGGTTGGGCTTGTTCTTCAGTTTTCGGAGCATGAGTCTTTCTGAAAGCTGACAAGATGAAAGAACCATTTTCTTTCCCCTCTTTGTATGCTCTTCAGCTCATCATTCTCCAGCTCTCTCCACCCTTCCCTGCTTCTTTCTCATTCTCAATTATTATCCTTTGGATTTTTATCCTCCCTCTCTCCCTCCTCCTTTCTACCCCTCCCTCCTCTCCCGCCTCTTTTTTTTTTCTCCCCTCACAGCTAATGGAACTATAATGGAACCATAAGTCTGGAGAGTTGGGTTGTTTAGCAAAGGGCAGTGCATGCTCCAGTCAGTCAGAGGGAATTCGGCGGCAGCCCCCTGTTGCCTGCTAATAACCCTCACATAACCATATAATGTGCAGCAGATGCTATAGATAATAGAATTATTTTTATTAAAAAGATGCACTGCTGAAGCGATGAGAGAAGTTTGACAGATAAAAAGACAGCGACACACACTGCTTATACTATGCACATGCTTTTAATTGATGCCAGTGGAGCCGGTTGAGGTGTTAATTCACAATGCTACATTCAGATGTGATGCATTGCAGTCTGGTCTCTTGATATCCAACGCACAAATATGATTGAAGGCGGTGTGAGGTGTCGTACACTCGATGTCGGTGCAGTCGCGTTATTGCCCACTTTGCATTGCTGCTGCTCGCTGCCGCGGCCATAAACATTGCTATACGACTCCCCTCTAAACCACTACAATTATAGCCACTGCTCACTTTGTTGCCACTCCGGTCATTGCCGCTGCTCATTATGTGAAGAGCTTTCACACGACAACTCCTCCCTCGGATGTAGAGGTTCTGTATTTTGAACTGCAACGACTTACAATCCACCACAGATGCTGCAAGCAAACCCTCACATACACAAGCTGCTGTGTTATCTCATTATACAGCTAGGCTCAATATAAAGTAGAGTAATGATTATCAATATGACATAATTTACAGCGTGATACAACTTGAAGTGAGAATGAAATAATGAATGAATAAGTGAATAAATTAAAATAACACACCCGATCCCTCCCAACATAACCTAAATAGAAAATGAGAAAAACTTTTAACATAGATCGATAACCTGCGGCCAGGGCTCGTTGCACCTCTCTGTAGGGTATAAATCTATTTGGCATGCAAAGACACATGCAAACAGAATTTAAAGTGTCCCGAACATATTGATACTGTTCATTAGACGTTATTTATTCATCGTGCATCTTCAGTTTGTCATCAGAGCTCCCTCCTGCTTCCCCTCTGCTCAGTCACCGTGATGAAAATGCACTGTAGCAGAAAGTGACTCCATTCACTGTGTTCTTACATCTGTTTCACTGAGTTGTGTCGTATCACATTGTGCTGAAGAAAACCTTGTTAATTGACTTTGATGCTTATTCTAACTTTGTCTCTCTCTTTCTTTCTTTTTTCCCCTCTCCCTCGGTGCTGTTCACTCTAAATGTTTGCAAATAAAGGTAAGAGATTTTTTTTTTTTTTTTTTTTCAATGCATGCATTATTTATTTTATTGTATTTTTTTACCATGTTGGTTTAGCAGAAATTTACAAGTGGCTTTAGGGACTTACTAAGGCCTCTTTGGATAATTACTTTATGAAAGCAATTAGCTACAGCCTTAAATTGGAAAGTACGTAAACAACCTTGTGGCGTATATCAAAGTAAATGGAGAGATATTGTGAACACTGTAAAAATCTAGTTGTGTTATTCTCCCTGGATTCAACATTGTTAAATCGCTCATGATGGAGAGTTTGGAGAAAGTGAGAAAAAAAAAGAGGGTGAATAAATTGCGCCGCTTTTGTCATGTTTTACTACAGCGTGATGAAGAATAATCCACAGGGGAGTGATTTAATTTTCAATATCTGATTTCTTTTTTTGTGTTATGAGGCGCTGGTTCTGCTCTGCAGGAAGACCATAGGGGTCCTGTCAGCAAGAGAGACCCCTTACTTAGTCTGCTGACATTTCTCTCCAGCTATTAGCTCAATGTCGGCGGAGAAAGTCAAGGTTTTATTTATTTATGTGCTTGTGTTTTTACAAACGGATTAAATCAAAACTCACAAACAAGCTCACGCACACATAATTGACGTATCATTTAGTTATTTTCTGCTCTGTTGAACTGTTTTTCTTTTGGCGTGTACATTTCTCTTAGAGGTCTGCATCAGTTAGCATGCCTATACTGGAGAACCCAACTGTTGTTTGGAGTGAAAAAAAAAAATAAATAGAAAAAGAGAGAAAATGGCTCCAATTGCTGTGGTTTCCCTCAGTTTCTCGGTGTCATGCTGATGAAAGACGACCCCACAGTAATGTTAGCTGACCCACAGCAATTACAGAACAGAAGCAGCACCTCTCAGTTCTACCTCCAGTCTAATAAGAGCAGTATATTCCTGTACGGTGCGAGTGCAGACGTGTCTTTTTTTTTCCTTCTTTGTCTTCAGTTTTCTTCTTTTATCTTTTCCTCTCTCCAGTCTGTCTCTCCGCTCCCTCTGGAAATCACATGCTTTAATGCGGCATGTTGATAGGCTTCTCACAGCGATGTCTGTTATTGTTATACAAGGCAACGCTTTAAGGTGGATTTTATTTCTTTAGAAAACGGAGCCTGAAGCTAAAAGAATATGCTCTTTTGTTAACTTTAACAGCTTTCTTTTTTTTTGCTCTAGTTGGATGAATAGTTGGTTTATCTGTTTCTACTATTATCTCTAAAGTATTTATGTAACAGCTTTAGCAGCAGATCTTTTACTGCTGATCCTATAAAAGATGTTCGGAGCAATTATCTTTAACATTTTTTACAGAAAGTCTTTCAAATCGCTCCCGCCCATACCTACTTATTATATTTAGCTTGTTCCAGTCTTAGCCTGGCAAATGTGTTCGACCCGCGTTTCCCCTTTCCAGCCACTGCCAGCTCTAATAGGCCGTGCCATGATGCCTCGACCAGGCGCGGGGCTGCGTAATCCTTCACTCTGTCTTCTTCCTTATGCTGTTATGAGTGGAAATGAAAGTTACAGCCCTGGGGTTGATCACAGTATGCAGAGACTTGCATTTAGCCGTGAGTCAGTACAGGCTGGGCTTTAATAAAGCCTTGCAAACAAGATGAGTGGGCGGCCAGGCTTTGAGGATAAGCCCCCCCATGCAGGCAAGGACGATCTGTCGCTGCACTGCCAGAGACAATAAGTCACTCTGGCACAATAAGAGAAGGGTCCCCGGCTCTCGATGAGGCATTCCATATGGGATGAATAGCATCTCTAATGACCACCCCTCTGCTTATTACCGCTGTGATTACGAGCCATTTGTTTGCTTTATCATGGCCCTAAACCTCAGGGGATTTAATGAGTGTTGGGATGTAAAACCGTCTCCCCCAAGGATGGGAAGGTCACAGGGATTGTTTGATGTGGCACAGAGGGTGTTCTTTTTTTTTTCTTTTTTTTCTTACTCATTCCTCCTCGCTGTTTGTGAATTTGTACTCATCATACCCTTAACTACTGTCAGAATTATTCATGGCTGGGATGACAGTGCAAGTTGGGTTTTTGTAAAACCAGCAGAGAAGAAAACATGCATGAATATAGTTTTTTTTTTTTTAAGATGTGGGAAGCTTCAGGGATGATGAAGGGTTTCTGGGTGAAGTGGTTTAGCTGATGATGAAAATGATGCCTGGGACAAAGGAGGAGAATGATCATACAGAAATAGAACTCCAGAAAAACGGCAGAATGAGCTGTATTGTTGTGGCTGTCAAGGGTATACTAGTGTAATTGTTCTCATTACAGCACCATCATGGCTTGTATTGTTATTATGTCTGACTGCATCAGTTTGCCATTTCCTCTTCATCTTGCGTTGCAGTCTCAGTGGGCTTCATTATCAATAATTAAGAAATGGCAGGCACACCCGCGTCTGTTGCAGCCACCTGACGGGCTGCACACGCATCCGTACACACAAACAAATACGTACACACACAAAAAAAAAACAAAAAAACAACAAACACACACACTTACAAATACGTGACGAGGCAGAGGAATGGCAGGAGGCTCAGCCGGGCCTCCGTATCTCTCCGTTCTCCATTAACCTTTCACTAAGACTCACATGGCAGCTGGTGAAATGCAGTAAATAATGAGTGCGAGTCTAGTCTAGAATTAGCGTATGAGTAATTAATGTTTATCTGGTGGCACCGCATCTCCAAAGAATCAGCAGATAATTTGCACTCTCCGTGTTCGCCACCTGCAGGTCAGGCAATATGGCTGACATTTTGGTCGATGCATTCGTCAAGCAATCTCCTGCAGGGATTAGGCTGCACATCCAGGCCCTGATTATCAAAGTATCAAAGTTCCATTATGAACGTCTGTTCCAGATAATAACTCCGGAGGATCCGTGTGCTTCTTTTTGCAGCAAAAGTGAAACAAGACGTCACAGTGTCAAGGATTCTGGTCTCGAATGCAGAATCGCGGCCTCCTGTTGAGCGTGTTTTGAGCCAAGGTCAAGTCCTGACGACAATTAAGTCCCGTCTTTGAGCTCCTGGTTCTGTGAGGTTCACGGTGAACCCTCTTGACTGGCTTCTCGGCCCACTCATTAAAATGACTAATTGATTATGGGCCAAGACCACGGCCAAAGAGGCAGTGTATCAATTATTAAGCTGCATTAATAGATTAAACTGGAAGACTGTGCAGAGCATTTAACTACGGTAACCCACAGAAAGTGGAGGCAATTATGAAGTACCTCTTTGACCATCCAACAAAAAAAAAAAAAAAAAAAAAAGAATCATCATTGTAGAGAAACCAGTGCCCTGTCTCTCTCCCTGTGGGCTACGGGTCTGACCCGCCTAATGGCATTCAACATAATTAACAACACTGGTCCAGATTTTCCCACTTTTATGTGTCTTAATTGATATTTGCTTGTCTTATGATGGCAGGCAAAATGTTGAAGAGTGACATATCTTACTCCCCACACTGAAGCACCATTATCACCCATCTAATAAATGAGATTATGTATTGTTGCAATATTGTCAGGTTTAACGGTTGCTCTTTTGTTACTGTTGTTCCTGTAACAAAGGTTTTTGTGTGTGTGTCGATGTGTGTCAGAAGTTGAAAGTTGAGATTAAGTGAATGAAAGCAAAGCTCACATGATGAATGCCAAGAGAAAACAAATTATAGGCTGCAGCAAGTAAATTAACTTGAAGGTATTCTACTTTAGTCCCATTTTCCTCTACAACTGTTTTCATTGCCTCCGAAGCAGATGAAGAATGTGACCCAATCAAAGTTTTAACAGCAACTGCATTTTTTTTGCCAGTGTTGTTGAGTGCTATTGCTGAAATCATCAAAGGTGACTGATGGCTTCCTGCATTTTCACATATTGTGCATTTATCATAAGTAAAGTCAACACAAGTCAACAGATTGTGTCCCACCGGGGAATATGTTAAGGCTATAATTTAACGTCGTTGACACTCAGACCTTTGTGCAGCCTATTTGGCGGAGTGGGACCCCAGCAGTGAGAAGGCGATGTTTGATATAACCCCCAACTTTAGCAAGGTGCAGGAAAAGGAGCAGGTCTCTTATGACAAATGGCACGTCAGTCAGTTGGGCAGCCTATTGATTGGACGGCCTCTGGCTGCGATTTATGCCCGCCATTCCTCTCCCATTTGAAGGGGGAGGTGTCAGGAAGTGACAGAGTTATGTACAAGTCCTCCACATGATTGGTGACCCCAAGGTGGGCTCCTTACCAAACCTCAAGTCTATCCTCTTGCAAAAAAAAAAAAAAAAAAAAAGGAGGAGGTGGCATTTGATGTGAAATGATGGAGAGGGATATACAGTACAGTACAGCGCCGCACTGTAGGGCAGAAAACAGCATGAGTATAATAACCCTCTCAAGTCTGATTAGGATGAAACTTCTATTTGCCTCGCCATCGCTTTGATTAAATCTCACGTCCTAACACCGGGCCCCTGTGGCATAGCGATGCAGAGGTACAGGAATGAAATGAAGGTTTGCCATTTCTCAGCCATGATTGCTTTATTGAACCTGGCAATGATGACCCATCAGTCGGCATGTGTGTGTGCGTATGTTTGCGACCGTCACTTACAAAATGAAAATAAATAAATAGATAAATAAATAAATAAATAAATAAATAAAAAATGGAAGAAGAAAAAAGAGCCGCGCCGCCGCCTGCCACTTCCAATCTAACTCCTCTCCATCAGTTGCTTAACTGACACAAATAAATCAGCAGAATGAATCCCAATAAATGTTTCTTCCTATTGCAGTAATCAGCACTCTTTCCCGTACAAACTATAAATGGATGCCAACTGTTTTTTTTTTTCTTTTTTCCTTTCTTCATTTTCTCTCTATCCAATTCCAATTCGTTTCAGGCTGTGCGTAGCAGTCACAGCTAGAAGGTTGGACTGAGTGAGAGTGATCAGGGTTTAGATGCATTTGGCAGACGTTTCCTGTAATTCAGTGGTTGATGGAGAGAGCCGATAAGTGAATTGGTTTGCTGGTTCGGGCCGTGGAAGCTACTGAGCTGTGTTTTGGTACTTCAGAATGAGGGCAGCTGTGTGTTTGTGTTTTTTTTTTTTTTGTTTTTGGTGGAGAGGGCGCTAGGCTGTTTTAAGAAGAATTGGAGGCGAGATGAAAGGTGAATGTTTCAGTCCAGCTTAGTGTTGAGCCTAAGAGTGCAGAGCCCGGGCTCCAAAAAATGTCAAAAGTTTGGAAGTGCAAGTTTGGAAGTTTGGAGGCAAATAAAAACTTTCCTCCGTCATGCGGGAACCAAATCAAAGTATAATCTGACCCATTTTTGGCCCGACCCAAGCTTAAGTTTAAGAAGTTAAGATCTGAAAGGTCTGAAGTTCCTTGTGATGCATAGGACTTTAACTTTTATATCCCATCGTTCTCGCTTGGAATGGATCACAGACACAGTCAAGGTCAGATGAAAACATCACTTTAAAAAAAAAAAAAAAGCTTCGCTACAGTACAACTCGCCAAAAATTCTGTCATGCTGCAACAACACTGATGTGTTCCTCTGACAGTATGGCTTCTATTTGTGGAGGTGGTTGCATTGTGGCTTTGCTGAGGAAACGGCCGTGAAGGAGCATTCAAAATAAATTAGATACAGATAAGAGAAATATTAGATCCGTGTGGAGTAAATAATGTTGGCGGGGCAGCTCGGCACATTGAGCACAAACCAATCGAGGCTTTGTTCGCTATCTTGTGTGGAGCACATGTTCATCCCTGTCTTTTTTTTTTTTTTTTTTTGCACTGAATGATGTCGTCTTTTCATCATCAGAGCTCAGAGATGAAGAAAGTCTCACTTTGTTGTTTTTGCCTTTGGAGTACATACACTCCCCATGACTAAGCCACGGTGTCTTGGAGTGTCCACCTTTATCCGGCCAATCAGCCGTGTCCACTTCAGATGTTAAGCCAATTAGCAGCAATGTGGGGGCTCTGCAGTATTTCACTCTCTCCCCCCCTCACACTGTCATTAGTGCTGGTCAGAGTCAATACATAGGCACTTGATCTGTGAGTGTTTGGTCACATAGGATAAGTGCTCTGTCTGCTTGTGACAAAAGCCTGTCGCCATGGTGCGACTTGTTGACAGGGCTTTGTTAGCACCAACCAAAAAAACATCTACTTACACACACACTGGCCCACTCACCTTTATTAGCCCGACTTTGTGATGCCAGGTTTTAATGAGAGGTGAGAGAGAGAGAGAGAGCAAAACAAATCCAATAAGACTTGGTAGGCACATAGCGCAAACTAGGTTGCCTCTGCCCTCTTCTCCCGTTTCCCCTCTTCCCCATTTTGACTAATGTAATTTATGCAAAAAAGAAATTATAAATAGCATATCAATACCGCCACAGTTTTCCGGGCCGGGCATGCAACACCACTCCCGGCTGTCAGGGTAAGTAGGTCGGGGTGAGTATCTGAGAACACACTGACTAGTCAACCCCCCCACCAGCCTCCCTCCCCTTCCCAGTGCTCTGTGTGTATATATGTGTGTGTCTGAGGAGAAGATTTAACAACAGTACACTCCAGGTCACATCCAAATAGAGACAAAGGAGGGAAGGGAAGTCATGGCGTGTGGTTTTAATCATGAAGTGCCTTTTTCCATGAGCTCAGAGTTCAGAGGAATGAGTTTGAGTTAGTTTGGGCTCAGATCTGTTATGGTTTGGAAGTTTCCTATATTTTGTCCACAGCCACAATAAATCAGGAGCAAAACAAGTCTGCTGTTGTGCATCTTTTATTTAAAAAATTTACATATATTTTTATTTTTTTTATTCTACACGTCTCTTCCAGTGACTTGAAAGTGTTGCTGGATGACAGATTGCCTAAAACAAAGACAGCAGGCTTTGCATCCTCAAACTGATGACGGATAGTGATGTGAATGTGCATCACAGCTACTCCTACCACATAGTTTGGAGAAGCAGACCTGTTGCTAATGAGCATGCATCCTCTCCCTGAGTCTCTTGACCCAGCCGAGTTTGTATGTTTCTTCAAATTTGTTTCCTTTAATTAAAATCTTGTCGTGCCGGCGCGTAATGTCCATGCAGCCGCCCTCTCATCCACCCCCCCCCACTCCCCCTGGTGTCCTGCACTCAGTAGCCTGCACACACCTCACCCATTTGCCCTACCTGTGCTCCACTCCTTATATTAATACCTAGATGAATATTAATGTTCTTACAGCTGTTGTGTTGTTTACCGGGCTGCGCCACCGCCTCTAACCTCTCACTGTAATTAGTCGGGTCTGAGCGCGGAGAGGGAGATGCGAGATAAGTATGAAAGAAATACAAGGAGGATGCAGTTGTAAGAGGAGAGAGGAGATGGAGTTGGTTGTGGAAAGAGGTGAGTGTAGAGTTAGTGGGAGGAGGAGGGAGATGTGGAGGAGGGGGGGGAGGGAGGGTGAGCCTTGCAGGGTTTTCTAATTAAGTGGTTTTCAAAAGGGGATCAGTGAGAGAACACAGCAGTGTGCAAATAAGCTTGTATATATATACAGTAAGTGTGTATGTGTGTGATTGGAGGAGGAAGAAAGAGAGAGAGTGAGTTAACATATTTACAGTTTACAGGCGTATAAGACAGAAATGTAAATAAATATGTAAGAAAAAGAAAAGGATGAACGAGGGAAATGTGTGTGTGTGTCTGTGCATGTCTGTGTGTGTGCGTGAAGGGGAATAAACAAGTCGTTCACACGTAGCTGCTGATTGCAGGAGGCGATCCTTTGGGGAGTTTACGCAAATCTAGGGAAGAAAAAATCTTGATATTATGTTTTTTTTCTCAGATTAATCTGAAGCAGCAGTTTCAGGGTTAATTAACCAAGATTAATAGCTAATATTTGACTCTAAAACCAGTTTTAATGATGTGAATCTTCATCTTGTGTATATATACATTTGCATTTGTACACACACAACACCCCCACAATAAGACTCTTAGCCCCATTGTACATATTTATATGGACCAACCAACAACATTGTATCCAGTCACCGGTGCTAATGTTGTGGCTGACGGGTGTATATTTAAAGTCACAATCCGAGATCCACGCATAAACAAAAAGCATCAGCTTTCAGTGGAATTCATCAGAAGCAAGTGGAGCATGCTATCAGTCTGAAATTGATTGACAGGTCTATTATTACAGGAATGAATGGAGCTAAAACTAACAGTCTGTTTACATCGGCAGTGTCAGTATAAGCACGGTGGTGTGTAATTGCTCTTATAGGCAATCAAAACACAATTAATGTAGATTTTTCATCATTAAAGACAAATACTTCACTTGTGTGCACGGATTTAGCTCAGTTCTTCCATATATGGCCAAAAAATGAGAATGGAAATAAAGCGCCGGCCCTTTAAATCGCGAGCGATCGTTAATGGAAAGTATGCAAATCATGTTGATACAGTGCGTAAATGCTAATTACTGTCAGCTTGAGTCCAGTGTGCTTTGGTTACCTGAGCGTGATTACAGTTAGCAAAGCAATGGCCTGGCCAATGATAATGCTGACAGTCAGTGGGTCTGTTTGTGTACTTGTATATGTGTGTGTGTGTGTGTTGTGTTGTGTTTGTGTGCGTTCCTTTATTCAGTGCCAGACGGGATGGATGAGAGCAGAGGAACATTGCTTGTCATTGCTGGATGACTGAGCCCTTTCAGCCCCCCCTCTCCTCCTCCTCCTCCCATCCTCCCCGCCTCCCTGTACCCCGCTCCCCGCTCCCCACCCTGAATGCAAAGATCAAACCACAGATGGTAGTCAGCACTGCGTGATGGAGGTCGAGGATGTTACGGCGGGCCGGGCCAGTGGGCTGTGTGTTCTTTCTACTTGTTTTCAACCCCCGGGTCTGGAATCTGTCAACTCAGGACAAACGGTGGCATTTTGTGGGGTAAAATCTGGCAGGGTACCAGGCGGCATTGTTATCGTCAACAGGGCTGGTTGAGTTTTAGAGGACACAAGCAGGACTCTTGTCTGTGTCCACAACAATATGGACTGAGTACGAGGCGTCTGATGCAGTGTAGCGTTGCACTCTTGTCATTTGTGGAGTGGAATTTACACTCTTGCCCTCTTGTTTGCTTTTTTTTTTAAATTTCAAGCAACAATGGGGAGTTATGAACTCTCCAGTAATTGTTTTCTGGGCCATTAAGTCAATGTACAGTTTGTTTCAATTGAGCTTATTTTTTCCTCATATGTCTGATGAATTAAGATGAATCCCGTTGGGATTGGCAATTTTCACTGGATTCGTCGTTTATTTTAGGATTTGCTTGATGCAGCGAGTTTCGATAAATGCCTCGGTTAAATTCTTCCCCCTCTTTAGCGCTCCTCAGCGGTCTGGAACAAGGCCCCACTGTGTTCAGCTCCAGCTCTCCAAATGCAGAAAATTACCCACTGCCAGAAATATATTTGGACTCGGCTGTCCCCCGCTCTTTGTGTTTGAATGAGGGGACAGGGGACTGAGGTTAAGGAAGTCTTGCTTCTCTAGACGTCTCAGCTGTGGGCGGACAACTGTGCAAATCCGCCAGATGCAGACAGACCCTGAAAGGGAAGACGGGAGTAAAACAATAGACTTTGCTGGATGAAGGGAGTAGGACAAGAGCAGATTAAGAGGGCAACAGGAGTCAGGGGAGAGGGAGATGATGAGAGTTTCTTTGCTGAGTGATGGCCAACAGGGATCACTGTCAAAACAGCAGATATCAATGCCTGCCCTGCTCAATCCCTCTCCCTCCTCCCCGCGTTCGCTATCCATCAGCTTAAGCAGAGGGGGGGAGCGCAGGGGAGAGAAAGAGAGAAGGCAGTGGCGGTGGTAGCGGGGTCAGACAGGGGGGGCCTAACCTCGTCAGAAGGCCTTAACCCTGCAGTCAGTCATTGTTGACCCGGGCCCACCCCTGCAGCCATTGTTATCCCAGAATCTCATCTGTCCGGCCGACCTCATGGAGGTGAAAGAGACGACTGGTTTAACGGAGTGCGGAGTGTGAGTTTGATATATGAGCCGGCGCCGAGGATTGACGTGGGAGAGATGGTGAATAGCAGGTTCCATCAGACGCAGCTCCGGACTTGTCACATTTCTTTTATTCATTTATTTATTCCCCCGTACCGTGAGTTGTTGCTTCTGGGCACCGGGGGGTCACAAAGCCTGAGTGGAAGTGTTTTAGTCCACTGTGGGTGTGCTTGTTTTCCTGTCGGGGACATTTTTAACTGCTTACAGTAATTTCATCCAGAGAAGGAAGATCTGGATGTTTTACTCCTCTTCTGGCTTGGGGGGTTTTATACCATACACTGTGTGTAGCTTGTTTTAATTCCTCGTGCCCACTGGCGAGACAGCAGTATTAACTGGAGATAGATCCACTTTATCACTTACCAAGCCTACAGTTAAAACACCAGATAATATTTCCTCCCATATACTTTAGTTGGGTCCTAACTATTCATTATTTATGATCTATTCCAAATTACATTATCTTTCACCAGGCTTCAATTACACCCTTCCCTGAGGCTGGGAAAATGACTCACGGTCTGTGCAAAAGGACTGCACAAGAGACAGCGTGGAGAGACAGAGGAGGATCATTTTGTGCACGCTCATCTCCACCACGGCGAAGTGGAACCTCATTTTTTCCAATTTTCAGATGTCTTGATCTGACAACTTAATTGATTGGACATAACAAATTAAATATCCACGCAGCGATGCAAAAATATATCCCCGCAAATTGTGATCGTTATTGATGATACTGTAGTGAGGAGGATGATAACGCACCATAATCAGCCCGAATCGGCTGGATATGTACTATAGCGTCTATAATTAGGAACAGTGGGGACTGGTAAGCCATCATGAGAGAGCAAAATATGGTAATGTTACATTAAAAAGTCTCTGTGAGTGAGGCATTGTGGAAAATGTGTGATTGTTTTACACTTGAGCCCAGTTGGTGGCGATAGTTGCAGTCTGATATAAAAGTAGAACTTCCTGGAGGGTTTGTGTTGTTTGAAAAAAAGACAAAATTAAACCAAAACATGATGATATTAGTAATAATTCAGATGACTACATGTCCAGCCACATGACTTATCTTGTGCAACAGCATGCCAACACTTGCGCTTTTGCCCATGTGTGTTTAATATTTACATTTTCAGAAGCTTTTAGCAGAAATCATTTCCCAGAAACCCCCAAGACAGCTTGACAGACTGAGGCCAGGCGAGCAGCAAACTTCAAGAAAAGCAAACTAAATACAGCTCGTTGCTGTTTTTGATTTTTTTTTTTTTTTTAATATGATGTTGTTGTTTTTTAATATATCTTCATTTGACAGCGAAATGAGAAATAGAAATCGCTGGAAGTCAAACCATGAGTACTCTGTGGTGCTATGTTATTACTGCATTAGTCATGGGTTGGACCACACCACCCATCGCCTGTGTGGTGGTAGTTCCTGCAACAGTAGCTGACTCCAGGACAGCATTTTGATAATGACACACACACACACACAACTGTAAAAACAGCAGCAGCCACACTCTGTTAACGGCGACTGGTGCAGATGTGTCCTCGGCTCTTTTGGCTCTGCAGTTACTTTTAAAAAGAAAGCTGTATTTCACTTCGCCGGCGGCCTTAATGCTCTCAGATGTGCAGGTTTTGTAGCCAGTGCTGCTCTCAGCGTGATCACTGCAGAAATGGACAGAGTCTCACGCCATGTTAGATGACGGCAAACACCAAAAAGGAACGCGCCAACAGTCAGAGAAAATCTTGCAGCTCGCAGAACTATCCTCTCAGGGGTTGACTGGAGAGTGTGTGAGTATGTGACTGCAAAACTGAATGAAGGAAAGCCCATTACTAGCTGCCCTTGCACATTCGCCCGTGATTCAGTTTGACATATTTAACCAGAATTTGATCTTGAGTAGAATTTCTAATGACGTTCTTTGGACTTGTCAACACAATTAAATGGGAGTTTTTCAGTCCGCGGGGGTGGTAGAGGTTAAAATCACAGACTCATTTGGAAACGGAGATTCTACGTGATTTCATTTCACTACATTTAGTTCCTCTAATATCTTATCACTGCTTTGAGCAGTGATTTCCCCTGAGCAGATCAGATT
Source organism: Trachurus japonicus (assembly GCF_045865225.1). NCBI lineage: Eukaryota > Metazoa > Chordata > Actinopteri > Carangiformes > Carangidae > Trachurus > Trachurus japonicus. Next base: position 11,147,990 of record NC_140925.1, read on the forward strand.
AGTAAAGCTTTACCCTCTACACTTCTTTTATTTTTCTCACAGCGACCAAATGTGTGGCATTAGAGGGAGAGCGAGGGGCCGGGAGCTGACAGAGGCCGAGGATGAGGAGGAGGGAGAGAGAAGAGAGAGCTAGAGAGAGAGAGAGAGCATGTTTAACATGACATCTAAGTATCTAATTACCTCTGTGGCTATGTCAGCCTCCCAGACCCAGGCTGCTGTTTTCACACATACACCATCCCCAGGTCTCTGAGCCGGCCCCGGTGTCGTCCTGTCCCCTCCGTGCCCTCGCCCAGCTCCTCGCACCTTTAATGCGTTGCAGCGGGAGTGACTACATGTGAATAACAACTTGGAAAAAGGACAGCTGTCTCCAAGGAAGAACAAGATGATAACTGTCCTCCTGTTAAATACTTTTTTTTTTTTTTTTTTTACCCTCGCTAACAGAACATTATGTCTCATGAATACAGCGTGTTAAAGGTCACGCTGCAAGACGCCATGCATGCAGGGTAAATATTAATAACTTTCTAAACTGTCTGATAGCGTGTCAGCCCGGAATTTATAGTTCACTTGCATACAGTGCTGCTCTTCAATCTTAGCAGAAGCAATATAAATATTTGACTTTATGCAATTGGTATCAGTGGAGGAGTGCTCCCCCGTTCCCCCCTACACCCACTCTCTGTGGTTTTAGTTCTTCGCTGCCTATGCTTTTTGTCGAGGGCTTATTTTTGGAGAATGATAAATGAAGGCGAGCGATAACCTCTCGTAGGTTTTTTTTGCGTTTGAAGACGCGGCGCGGGATGTTGCGCAGATGATTGCAGCGGAGGGGCGGCGTCTGTTGGGACAGAGTTCAACAAAGGGAATCGTTAATACACAGCTGACAATTTTATGGATGTGCCGGCTGATGTCTTCCCATAAAGTCATGTATAATTCACTCCCCCCTTCTTTAACTTTTTATTAAGTCGAAAGAGCGGCGTATCGTCCATTGTCATCAACTTTTCCCTCCGTCTCAGTCCTTGTCTTCTTTTGCTTTCTTTCTTTACTCTTTGTTGTGTTTTTCTTTTCTTTTTTCTTTTACTGTCCTTGCAAAAGAAAACAGGACAGATCTGAAAAACAGAAAAGTGCCTCCCACACAATACCACTCCATTTTCCCGACAGTGCCCACAGTGGTTAATGTCGGTGACTACGAGGCTTCTGTGATTTCATGCTGTGTCCACTTTTCTCAGTCGCCGCACTGTTTTCAGTTCCTCCAGCCGGCCTGCTGTTTGTCAGGGTCACATTAGATAGGAGGAATGTTGGAAGATGATTAAAAAAAAAAAAAAAAAGAGAGCGAGAGAGAGAAGAAGCCAGGCCTGGTCCTGGACCTTTTGTTGCTCTGTTGGTCTGATGTTTGTGTTTCTTTTGTGGGAACATCACACAGTGTTCCACAACAACATATTCGCTTGCCGCCGGTGCAATATGAGACGCGGAAAAAATGCCACGAGAGCAGCCCTGCTCTATACAGCACAATATTACACTGCAGCCAAGGTGGGATCCTTTTCAATAGCGACTGTCGCGAGGCCGCCCGCCGCCATTCTCTCCGTCTCCGCCGCCGACTTTGTCTCTTCAAGCTTTGTTTGTCCCAGCGGTGACATTTCATGCCTGTTACAGTGGCTGTCTCAGCGGAGGGGCAGCATAGAGGTGTAACTGTTAGCATAGTCACCAGCCGAGTCTATTAAAGGCGAGGTGCCGTAATTCATCCTTTCATGCCGAGGGGGTCTGCCTTCACTTTCAATGACACGCACGGTGATATGTGGAGAAAACCCAGCGGCATGTGGCAGCATCCGATTTACCACTTTAGGGTTGAGGTGCCCAATATAGAGCGCTCTAATTTTCCAGTCTGCTGCTGCGTGGGATGCACTGTTTCAAGTTGTGTAATGGGATGGGCTGGCGATGTCTAGTGTCTTTTTTTATACATTTATAATTCTACTTATTCGGGCTTATCTATGGCTGGGTGTAGTATACCGTGCATCCGGAGGCACTGCAGTCATTCCAGACTCGCACACAATTAGTCAACACACACTCTCTCACTCTCTCCGTGGTATTTCTCCTGTGATTGATTCATGCAGAGATGAATTGCTACATCACACCTGTATCCACCCTCCATCTCGCCTTTCTACAGTACGGTGGCCCTGAGGTGCAAATCACAACGGCAAATCAGAAAACACGACAGCAGAAGAGAAAACACAACGGCAAATCCGAAAACTCAACACAAAAACAGAAAACACAACGGCAAATCAGAAAAACACAACGGCAAAAATAGAAAACACAACAACAAATGTGTCTTGTTTTCTGATTTGCTGTTGTGTTTTCTGTTTTGTTGTTGTGTTTTCTGATTTGCCGTTGTGTTTTCTCTTTTAGTGTTGTGTTTTCTCTTTTTCCGTTATGTTTTTCTTTTGCTGTTGTGTTTTCTGATTTGCCGTTGTGTTTTGCACCTCAGGGCCACCGTACCTTTCACCACTTCTTGCCTATCCATCGCTACCTACCTACTACTCCCATCACTGCAGCAACAGAAAGGAGAGCCGTACACAATGACAGCACGGTCTGCCGGAGGAGTGTACACTCACTCACACTCACACACTTCCTCAAGCATTCTGTCAGACAGTCCAGAGGCCCCGAATGCAAACAAAGAAGCTCCTGTGAATGTTTATTATGTATAGTATTTTCTTTCCTTTCCCCTCCATATAGCAGAGATGATATCCTTTGGGGGAGCAGAGGGAGTGAGATGGATTGTAGAGTGTGCATATTTGCAGAACGAAGGAGGAGGTGGAGGCTTTTTCTGACGTTTCAGCTGTAGATGCGCTGCCTTCGTGGGATTGCATTACAATCCCTTTGCCCCCATGTTGTTTTCCCTTCCTCACATTATTGCATCAGCGAGTTAATGTAGACTTTGGGTTAAGAATAACCTGGACTGAAACACATCACCCAAGGATATAATACATCTCTTTTGGCCTTTTATGCACCGTGGAAGACCAACTCTCCAGACAATAACTTGTTTATGTTTTACACTTTTATTGCATGCTGTCAAGGCTGCTACTGTTGTGGGTGGCGTAATTGAGTCTGGCCCCCCCGCTGAGCGACAGGAGAGCAGTGTGGCCGGAAACCATCAAGTTTTGGGAAACCTTGTGACGCCGCTTCATTTCCAGGAGCGCTTAACGCACAATTCTTGTCAACATCTGTGTATGTCAAACAAGTTAGAAAAGAAAAACCAAAACAAAGTGAAGAATTCATCCCTTTTTTTTTCTTTTTTTTTGCTCAACATAAAAGAATCCAGCAGTATGGACTCACATCGCCAAGCGTCGCCTTCTTCTCCAATTACGCTGTTAGCTCATGCACTCATAGCAGTGTGGCTTACCACGTTAACAGAGAAAGCCAGTCGCTTTCTCTCGGTGTGAGTAATGCATAATCTGTGCTTTTCTCTCCTCCTTTACAAGCTGTGTTATGCTAATTATATGTCTATTTACTCTGTGGCTGCTTGGGAGCGTTTTTCTAATTCTCTATTTCACTTAAATGCACCGCACACTCTCACATGAGTATGAAAGGTTTGGGGAGTGACACATGCAAAAGGTGGGAGAGTAATAGGAGGAGGTGTGCGTGTGAAAAAGAGAAGAGCAGCACCGTAGGAGGGTTGTGGCTCCTGTGAGGATTTTGTGACGTGTGGCTAAAGGAAAGAGTCTTATGTTGTTTGTGTATTTCAATCCCACTGTAAAATATGACTTAAAACAGGCCCTCCATGGGGGATTGTTTGTTTTTCTTTTTCTATGTACTGTGCATAGTTCCTGTTATTGTAAGTATTAACTCACTCCAGCTTATAAACCCTCGCACCTGTGCATGGCTCATGCTGAACACGCAGCAGCCTCAGTCCCGCTTTCTGTCTCATTCTGTCTGGAAGTTCAGTGTTTTAAAGGGATAGTTCACCCAAAATTCAAATTTCACTCATTTTCTACCCACCCTCATGTCGACTAAGGGTTGGGAGAAGTTTCAGAGTCCTCCGTGCCTTTTTGGAGTTACAGGGGGGCTCGGCGCAGCACTGCATTGCCATATGACGGTGGCGAATGGGGCTCACCTTTTCTTCGTGCAAAAAGACACACCAAAACATCCAAATACCTCCATACTGCTCGTCTGTAATGTCCCTCTTGTATTGAAGCCCCGACATGAGAAATTGTTCTGAAAAAAATTAAATAAGTCGATATTTTAAGCTTGTGCCAGTGCAAATCTTGTGCGATACAAGCGGGACATTACAGACGAGCACTATGGAGGTATTTGGATGTTTTTTGGTGTGCCTTTTGCACGAAGAAAAGTGAGCCCCATTCGCCCCCTTTAACTCCAAGAAGGCACGGATGGCTCTGAAACTTCTCCCAGCCCTTAGTCGACATGAGGGTGAGTAGATAATGAGTGAAATTTGAATTTTGGGTGAACTATCCCTTTAATTCTTCTGGTGAAGTCTTATTATCCACAAAAACCATTTCAGTGTAGTTAAATATCGTCTCCCTGGAGCTATGGCAGCATCCACAGACAGTGTGATATAAACAGGGACGTATGCAGGCTCTGTGATGTCAGCCATAGGTTTCTTAGGAGTGGTTTTGAAGCTCACAGTCGGCTGCTCTGCCCGTCACCGTCTCGGCAGCGCCTGACTCCGCCCTAACTAATGCCACAATGGGCAAAGAGATGGGGCGTCTGCAGAGCCGAGACTTTGGTGCATGGCAGTTTGTGGTAACCACTCACCCACCTGTCACTCATGGCAACCACACCCTCAACTAGGGAATTTAGCTCTAAGGACCAAAAGTTGTTTTTTTTAACCAGCTGTAAAATTATTTATACTTACTGTTAAGTTGGATATTTTAAAATGGGAGCCCATGAGAGTTGACTTTTGGAGCAAACCTCAAGTGACCACTGGAGGAATAGAGGTTGCTGTTTGGCAACATCAGTCTTCCATCCTTCCCTAACTCGTTTCTGAGTAATCGATTAAAATTAGAGCTGGAGAAATTAAATCTTGCAAGGTTGCATGGCGGGTGCACATAGCTGCTTGCTGCTGTTACATCACAGCACAAGTTGATGTCCTCACAGCTCGTTTTAGTCACAGTTGATTCCTTTTTGTCCATGGATGGTGCACTTTGTAACTTTCACAGTAAATTATATAGACCCTGGATCTGCTTTATGAACCCCACAAAAAAAGACACAGAAATCTATGGGCCGCCCTTTAACCTTTAACTGAGGCATCCACAGCTGCACGCCCGCAGCGCTGCATCCTGGGAGAGATCATCTTCAGCGTAGCTCATCTGATTGAGCGCTGCCGGACAAAACAGACAATCAATTTAACCAATTTTATTTCCCTTCCACTGCTTTGTTTTCTGCGGTTAACACCTTTGATGGAACACTTAGAAGAGCAAGGAAGTAAAAAGAATAGCATGAAAGCGTTTCTGTAATTGGCTCCTAATTAATTTGGGTGTGTGTGTGTCTATGCATTTGCATATGGCGGCGAAAGATGCACCAAATCAAAGATGAGAAGAGCAAGAGGAGGAGTATGAGATTTAGAAAAAAAATCATTACAACATGATGGAACCTAAAAGAAGAGATGGAAGCCTATTAATAATTAATCAGCCCTTCTCTTATCTTTTAATCAAGTCGATAAATGTGAGGCAGAAAATAAATTAAGAAAAAAGAAAGGAGGAATCGGTGTAATGAGAATGGTCTCTTGTGTTTTCTTGTTAGTACAGAACTACTGGAGTCTATTGCCTGGGCTGAGGGGAAATTATTCTTCCATGGTTTTGATGATAGATGACCTCCTCAACATGCTCTTGTACTGTGACACTATGCCAGATGCAAGATGGAGAAAGATAGCTAAGATTAATTTAGAAGCTAATTTGTGAGTTGGGATTATTGTGTACCAGTCCACATATTCTTAAGAGATACACGCAGGGTCTTGCCCACTTTGTGTAGTGCGGCATCCCCCCGGGGCAATCTGAAATTCATCATCTTGCTGAAGCTGGCCGCAGCGGCGACTACGCAGCCACAGTTGGACAGAAGCTTCAGAAGCAGCGAAGTAGCCAAACTGAGCAGCAGAATAACTGCAAGAATGCAAATACCTCTAATTTTGCCCTTTTCCTTGTCCGTCTAACGGACAGCTGGCATTTTCAGCCATGTGTAGAAGTGTTTTAAGGCCTATACGTGCACCTAAACCTCCCCTCGGAAAAGGTTAAAATTGCATTTGAGAATCAAACAAGCTTGTCCAGTCTCCTAAAAGAAAATATCCAGGATATTTTCTAACTTGTTACCCCAGAATGTTTGATCGGATACAGATCCAAGAAGCACTTTAACATCCTCACCAAACCAAATTTACAATAGGTTGAGAGAATCCTCTACTCGGTGCTTTCTGATTCATGTTATTTTGCATCTAGTTCTAAATGAGCTGAGAGCTCTTGTTTTCTGCCACGTCGAGCTCCTGACTGGATATTTGCATTTATTACTTTACTGTCTGACCGAGAGTTTGAAAATGTGTTTTGTGTGTGTGTTTGTATTCATTCAGACTGGATCCTGCTGTTTTGATGTTTGATGTCTTTGTGTTTTGCTTCCTTCTCCACTTCCCTTCCAGTAAGCTCCTCTTGTAGCATGTCAGCCATTTAATCAGAGTGATCACCTTACCACCAAGGTGCTGAAATATTAATGCCTCCTAACCACAACCTGGCATTTAACAAGCACTGAAATGGACCTGACCACAGACACACACACACACACACAAGAGCATTCACTTCCGCCACACCACCACTGGCAGTTTGTACACTCACATGCACAAGACCGCACTGATGATCTTAAAGGACAATTCCGGGCAAATTCAACTCGGGGCTGTATTTATCTAACATTTTAGGTCTAAAAGAAGGAATCTGAAGATTTTCAGTTTAATTGCTCCTGTTTTACGGTAGTTGTGTCTGTCCCTGCATCGCCACGGCAGCGATGAATGGGAGCGGATGGAAGTTCCGCTGCTTACTGTAGGCTGTTTACATCCCTCAAAGCCGCAATTTTTTCCACAGACAGCGTCAGATGGCTACTCAGACATGCACCGAGAAGTTTATTTAAGCCAGTCAAGAGTTGATATTCCTGTGTTTATGACACAAACGAGAGCTTCTGACTGCACGTAAACACACCGAGCGCATCAACTTGGGTCTTGCGCGAGACTCCAGGAGACTTTGAGTTAGACCTAGTTTTACAAACAAGTAAATAAACTTCTCGGTACATGTTTGAGTCGCCATCTGACGCTGTCAGTGGAAAAAGATTGCGGCTTTGAGGGATGTAAACAGCCTAAGCAGCGGAACTTTCGTCTGCTTCCATTCATCGATGCGGGGACAGACACAACTACAGCAAAACAGGAGCAATTAAACTGAAAATCTTCAGATTGCTTCTTTTAGACCTAAAATGTTAGGAAAATACAGCCCCGAGTTGAATTTGCTCGGAATTGTCCTTTAACCTCACTAGAGGTCCAGGCACCTGACCGTGAAACCACAACCGGCCATGCGCATGTGCGTATGTGTGTGTGTCTATGAGTGTGTATTTGTGAATTGTTGGACAGGGGACGGCGGCCGGGGCTCAGAATGTAGGTCATAATCAGCTCAGTCAGCAGGGTGTCAGTCTGCCCAGTGATTGGTCAGCGAGTCCTCAAGGTGAGAGGTTGAGCCTCTTGGCAGGACACCGGCTCCCCGGATGCCGGGAAGCGGAGGAGGGGGGTCATCGTTAGAGCTCATACCTGATGGACAAAGTCACACACCAACACAACACAACACAACACAACACAACACAACTCTACAGTGAGCCTGAGTTGTGAGCAATGAGACTTTCTGTTATTTCAGAGGATTTATGAGTCTGCATCAGGAATATAAAGCTCAATGACTCATCCCATGATACACACACATGCACGTTCACTGCATCCATCTCCAGCGAGTTTACAGCTAACACATGTACAGCTGGTACATTGGCCATTTGGGGCCCTTACAGTTACTGGATCTCATCCCTATTAAACGCCTTTGGGAGATTTTGCACCAGTGCATTGGACGGCGCTCTCCATCACCATCATTGAAGCTTTTCTGGTGACACATGGAGGCCCAACACCTTTTTTTTTTTTTTTTTTTCATGAGGCACACAGGCTTTTCATCGTCTTCGTGCTCATTGCCAACCGCTCCAGGCTTCAGTTTGCCGACCTGCCTGATTCCTAGAGCAGCAGTTCTCAACCTTTTCTATTAGGTGTTGCCCCCTGAGCCTGTTTGTCAGACCATGAGTCCCCGCCCACTCATACACGTGTTAATGATTCTCCAAAAGTGGCCATATAAAACATAACACAAGTGATTATGAAATGAAAATCATTTCAATGTATCTCTTTAATTTGTACAAAGACTTTTTACACTGATAGTGTTTTTTATTTTAAATAATAATTCTTCTTCATTTATGTTCTTTTGAACTCAACATAAAACATAAACAATAATCTGCCTTTAAAATAAAATAAATCATAAATAACTTTCTCTTATAACATTCATAACGTTCAGCTTCCTTGAACCCTCTCCTGAGTCTGGATCAACAGTAACTGGACGTTTGAGCCATTTATCAATGTTTGGCTTGGCCTTGGTGTGTGTCCTTACAGAGGGAAAAGACCTTGGGGAACTAGTTAGTCTGCCATTATAATGTAAACATTCATTATGTCTTTGGGATTATCAAGTGTTCTTGTTCGTTTATTACAGACAAAGTAAGGTTTTCTCTTTTTCTTTTTTTTTTTTACCTCCGTAACGTCAGCTGATAAAGGCACATCACCACACTTGGTGACATTTCTGATGAAGATGTATGACAAGTGTACAAAGATATAAAGGTAAAAAGAAAAGAAAACCTTAATTGTCTATTATAAATGAACAAGAACACCTGTCTGCCATTGTTTTGTTTTGTTTTTTTTGCCCCTGTGTGCCTTGCTTAGCTGGCCTTGCTTACCTGCCGTCATTGATTCAAACAGATGAATAGAAAAAGAAGAAATGTTTTACTGTGGTTTAAGAAAAGTACATCTGGGATCAGCAGCTCTGCAGAATCACTAATTAAAAGTTTCCCCTCCAAAAAAAAAAGCCACAAGAACAACTGTTAAATCAAAGTAGTGAGTGCTTTAGCAGCCGGTGTCAGCTGTCAGGTAGAGATTAAAAAGATTCAGCTGGATGTACGGCCGGTGCCGAGGAGGCCACTTGCCGGCCAATAACAGTTACAGTGTTGCCACCGAGTGGAAACCAATTTCTTGTTGCTATTTAAAGAGACAGACTGGAATAAGAGGGAAACTCCCATGGCACAACAATCTCCGCCCAGTACTCAAGGCTACTTCCTGACCGTCCAATTTCCTGTCAGCCCTCCCAGAGACCAATCAAACCACGTATATGTGTGTGTGTATAGGTGCGCACTTGTGTTCTGTGCACCTTTTTGTGTGTGTCCGAGTGTGTGGTTTGCCAGCTTTTCTCTAATTTCCTCTCTACCTGTGCCAGCCTGAATTGCTTCCCGTGTGTGATTGATTTACACTTAATGGCGTCACCTCTTTCTTCCCCGTTCTCTTTTCTCTTTCTCCGGCTTGCTTTCCTGTCTCTGCATCTCCATCCTGCTCCGCCTTTGTATACACGCGCGATAGCAACAAACAAAAGATAATAATATGATATGATGAGGGAGCCGAGGCCCCGGCATCTCGACTTATGAAAAAAAACAAAAAAAAAAACACGTTATTACAGGAAGAAATGAACCAACAGCTAATGGCTGTATTCAGTTCAGCAAAAATGAGTCATCAATGGGTCAGGATGAAACTCTGCACCATTAGTCAGGTAGTTTTGTCTCTGATCTATGCACATGCACTGACATTAATTGCACCCATCAGTTATTGCAGAACCACGCACTTGCTTATGAAATGGATGTTTCCATTCAGTCTATCGCCCCAAAATGTGTGAAGGTTTTTTTTTCCCCCTCTGTCTTACAAGATAAAGCAAAAGCAATAAGATTCTTTCACAGACTCGGTATCAGAGTGTGAATGATGGGAAATGTGAAACACAAACATTCAAACTTATATAATAGAAATTAAATTAAACCCGCAGTCGACTCGGTTTCAGTTGTTACACTTAAAGTGACGTGTCGAGAGCACTGAGACATCCAGCCGACATGAGTATTTTCTATGAAATCATTCACCAAGGTCTTTTCTTTTTTTCAGGGTTGAGAGAATTCATGTACGGAGGCTTATTAAAAACATGCTCCGAAGTTCATTAAGTGCACTTTTTTAAGTTTTTCCCGAGTACATTTCCGCTTGTCAGCAGGCCTCGCCGCTGCACAGAGTGTTCCCGAGGACCTCAAATCTGCTGCAGGATTCAGTCACTGAAAGTAAAAAGAGAGCTCTGGGCCCACACTCAGAGGAACTGCACTTGAAAGGCTGCACTATTTCAAAGATATTAGACTTTTGCCCCAAAACCGGGGGATTGCGGGAGTTGCTAAACTACAGTTCCAGGCAGGTTTCCTCCCTTCGAAAACTCTTCAAAAATTAATTGGCGTCTTCCGTTTTCATTCTGATTATTCGCATCATGCCCTTGTTTTTCTGTTTGTGTTTGCATGGCAAAGATGTCCGTCCTTCCTCATGTCCAGTCTCCAGTCTGCCTCTCTGCCCCTCTCTGGTTGCTGGGTAGCCACAAGTGCAAGTCCCCCCTCTCTCCTCTCCTCTCCTCTCTCTCTCCCTCTCTTTACTTGTAGCCAGCAGAGCCGGTCTCAAAGGACTTTTAAAAGCAGGCTGCGAACAGTATGACGAATGTGTTGCTTGCCGTCTCTGTCACTGTCACTGACGCACAGTTTGAAAGGTTTGTGAAAAAGACACGAGGAAAAGAAGAAGGGGAAGAAAAAAACCCAGCAAAGAGTCCAGACTCCATAGGGAAGCAGTGACATCAGAGGAAGCAAGTCACCCCTCCCTGCTCCTCTGTTTGTTGTCTCATCTCTCCTTCTTTCGCTCCCTTCTTCCCAGCGGCCTTTGAGCTCAACCTTTTTTTTTTTTTTTACTGACTGTAGTGTTCAACTGCTGACCTATAAAATGTGGAGCCTGTCAACATCTGTTGAAAGACACGGCGAGTGATGGTGATGGCAGGATTTACATACTATTAATGATTTGGAAAAGGGGGAAAAGAGTGCAGGGAGGGGTGAGGGAAGGAGGGATGGAGGGAGGATAGAAGGGAGGGAGGGTTAATGGATGATGTGTGGATGTGTTCCAAATGTTAATGTGCCATTTTAGGACCAAAGAGGAGGTCGGTGAATGGAAAGAGAGAGGGATGGTTTTAGTGGTCAGACGTGGGGATGTGTACGTGTGTGGACCAACATGGTTTTTGGCTCATTACCCGCATGGCTCAAAGTAGAGACGTTTGGCTCACACTCATTGTGGTGTTGGGGGGTTTGAAGATGCCCACTTCCTCTACTGTACTTCTCCTCAACTTATAAATAGTCTCTTCAAATTAAGAGGAACTGAGCGCTGATTTGTCGGTTTGTGGCCGTTCATCACTCGCCAGTTGAATCTAAATTCTTCCATTTTTTTGAGTACATTCTGCCTCCTCGTGTCTTAGCCAAACGGTTGCATTTAGTGATGACTTAGATCTGGATAATATCGTATTGCAAATAAAAAATATATTTGTTAAGGGTCCCATAATGTATAATACAAAGTTTTTATTATATCTTTGTTTGACTGTATAGCATGCAGGTGTAGGATCTATGCAGAAACGGTCAGTGTTCTATGCCCTATGCACCTTCCATCCACCCTTGCAGGATTTGGTTTACCTGAAATCTGCTATATCTTTATTCAATATCTCAGGAAACAGTCAGCCAGTCAGAGGAGAGACTTAAGAGTCTGCTCTTCTTGTTCCTAGATCTCCAGAGAGAAGCCTAAGAGAAGAGATGTAAAACTACACCGAGATAGTTTTTGGTTCTTTAAACCACAAATATATCTTCTTCTTCAAAGCTTAGAGAATACGATACCACGTAAGGCAACTGAAACATCGGGGAAAAGTGGTGATTATGGTATTAAAGTCAGATGTGCTGCATATCTTACAGCCCCCCAGATACCACATCCTTACTGCTTTTGCTAAAAACATTACGAACCTGAAGCTACTTGACTGATTCCAGTCCAAGGAGCTCACAGTGGAGGATAGTTAAAGTCATGTAAGCGTGTTATTTCCACTCCCCACTGTTCCACCGTTACAATGACTGACATGTAAAGATCACAATCATGTTTTCATTATTCTACAGTTTGGCTCAGATGTGCAGTAAAAACGCAAAAGGCTTCACACATGTGAGCCGCAGTGTGATGATACATATTCACATGTGTGTTGCTGTAGATAAGGTAAAAGCCCCTCCCCCCTCCTGGACTGTTGGAGTGGGGCGGTGAAGCCGTTCCGGTGGAGTGACACAGCCATTTTTCACCTGACTCCAACATATTACCTCATTTCCCCTGATACAGACGCCCTTCTCCCCCCCTTCTCCCACTGGCCTTACCGCTCTGACCTCCAGACCTAACCCACAAAAAAAAAAAAATCCCGCCGTACACCTCCATCCCTCCTTTCTGCCTCTTTCCCTCTCCCTCAATCCATCTGGGGCCAGCAGCTGATGGATGGCCCCTCAGGAGAGGGGTTGGAGGAAGGGTCAGGCCTGCTTTCCCGGAGCTCTGCAGAGCCACAGTGCGAACGTGGAGGGAGATGAATTGAGGCAAGATTTGTGCAGATTTGAGGGAAGAGAGGAATGAAGGGAAAAACACGTCGGGGGCAAAGGAAGACCGGATAAAAATACAGAAAAAAATTGTCAGTCTGTACAAACATTTCCCTCCCAGTGTTGCAGCCGCAGCTTCCACCTCCTCCTCCTCCTCCTCCCACCTCCCATCCCTCCCCTGCCGACCACCACATCCTTATTTTTCATCACCTACATCTTTCCTAGCCCCATTCTGCCTGTGTTGTCTGCTGTCAGTAAAATCAACTGGGGAATGCAGTGTATTCTGGTACACGTTGGTATGGTTGCTAGAGTACGCTCGCTAAGTATTTGTTTGGGCTGTCAAGGTGTCTCCTGAGCGCCTGCTTGCCTTCTGTTGAATATTTATCACTTATTTAATACCGTCCCCCTCCTCCCCAGGGAGTTGGACTCTGCTTCTAATACCTCCCACTGCCTCTTTTCCTTTCTCTCTTTTCCTTTCCTACACACCTTTCTGTCTCTTTCTTGCTTTTCCCTCCTGTTTCTCTGTAGTGCTCAGCATGCAGCGTTTTCTGTTATTCTCTGTCTGTGCCACCACCCTCCCCCTCCCATACTGTACTCAAATACCACTCACACAACTACTTAAACATGTGTACATCCACCTCTGTTGTTACCTTTCTCCTCTGAGCGTCCAGACTGTTGCGTCATAACCATCGATGGTTGTTCCCCGTTTGTCTTTTATAAAAGCCATCGTTCTTCTTTTAACGCCATCAAGAGACTGTTGCTGGAAAGATCGTTGGAGTACAAACGCGAGAATGAGATGTCGAGGGAGAAGGTGTATCTGTACCTGGAAGGAGAGAGAAAAGAGTCGAGAAGAGTGAAACTTTGTGGAGAAAATAGTCCCCCGTGCGTGTTTCCCCTCTCCCTTCAGTCCCACTATTTATTCTCATCACTCACACAAATCTGAAAATAACATGTCCTCCTTTTAAAGTGCGTTTCATTGCAAAAAAGAGTCTGATTTCAGACAGGGACCGTACGTCAGTTTCTCACTGAAAATGTCACCTGACAGAATGTGTTGCGGTCAATAACAAAGCAGGAGAAGATAGGGGAGGATACTGGAGGAGGAATATGGGTAAGAGTTTGAAAAGTGAGCTTGTGGGGTATTTGATTTAATAATAGAGTGACAGAGGTGGTGAGAGATGGCAGCGGTGGAGAAAACAATGGAGCCTCATCATTGCTATTCTAACACAACACCTACCAAGACATTGCTGTTTCTCTTTGTTCTCACTCGCTCTCTGCTTCCATGGTCATTGGTGTCATCTCGCCTGCTTTGTTTTTTTTAGATCAAAGTCAAATATCCATCAAAAAAATCACATGTTTCTCTTGTTACATCATTCTGTCCACATCGCGCTCACTGTGTAGAGAGGCATACTTGTGCTGTTCCGTCATAGCCTTAAATAAAGAACCTGAGCTGGGCTAGCTACTGATATTAGGCACACACACTCTTCAAAGACCTGGCCTTGGCAAAGCAGACAATGCAAACATGAAGAACAGTGACACAATTCCTCAAATTCACACCTATTAGCTATTGCTTGTGTCCCTGACTCTGCTTTCATATGAAAATAAATCACAAGACACATAACTAGCCTAATTAAAAAAACAAAATAAAATAGTGGAAAGGGTGAGAAATGTTGTTGTTGACCCTCATTTATACCACAGTAACAAATAAAGCCAGATCCAAAGACCATAGGCTACAGTGAAATGAGCAACTTGCTCTAGTTGAGATGCTAGTTTCATGCTAATCACTGCACTATTAAAGGGGAACTAGAGAAAGCAATCAATGGAGTGGTGGATAACGTTACTTATCACATATGATGTTACAATGTGTAATTGTGTAGTTTTATCTGTAATAAACAAGACATTATTGGTTACGGTGCATTTGTGTTGCAGTGCCACCAACACGAGAGCTGGGACACCAGGGCGGTGGCACTGATATTGCAAGGTTGATTTTTGGCCAAGAGACGCTACGTGGAAGGCAGAGAGCCTCCATTCTCCCAAAAACAAGTTACAAGTCATTTATTTAACCATCACAATTACTTGTTGTTTAGAGTTTTTAAGGTAAAACTAAGGGACCGTTCGTTATTTATGGAATGGGCCACCGGAGGAAAATGGGGGGGGGTCATGTCATAATATTCTTTGTTGAGGGGTGGGTCCACTAAAAAAAAAAGGTCAGTGAGGGGGGGTCATTCAACATTTTGTCTGGAGGACACTGCAATGCCCGCAGAAAACAAAAACAAAACAAAAACGGGACATTTGTAAGCTGCAAGCACTGATGACAATGAGAGCAACGGCCCCCGAATCACAACGTTATTTTATGTTGCCCTGATCTGCCCTGAGTTGGTTTCGAACCCGGGTCTCCCGCACCACAGGCGACGATGCTAACCGCTTCGCCAAGAACTCAATAAGGGTTCTGCCCGCGGCTTAGCACGTTTTTTATGGGTGAGTGAGTTAAACTTCAGTACCGTACAGAGGCTACGCTGCCTGCCTGCCTCATTGCGTAACTCTACATAGTCTGAGCAGCATGTACGTTCACGTTGCTTTTGTGAATTGTAAACAAACAGACGCCCCCCTCGGTTTTCGCGTCCAGCAGTTTAGCGGCTAATTCAACTGCAGTGATGGATAACTGTACCGGAGACAACTTCATGAACTACATTTGAGGAATAAACGGCAGCTTTTACCTGACGGGAGACCGACGCCTGAGCTACGGTAGCTAACAGCTAGCTGGTTTTACGTACTTTCTCTCTCTCTCTTTCCCTCTCTTTCTTACACACACACACACACACACACACACACACACACACACACACACACACACACACACACACAGTTGTCTGTCATATCTGTCGTAAACCTTGTAATAATACGTTGTTGTTGAGTACGGTTCACATTATTGTTGCTTCGGTTTGAGTGTGGATTAATTGTTAATGGCTTGTTGTGTAATGTGAGCTGGTCCAAAATCGCGGTTATGTTATTGATGAGTTGGGTTTTAATAACAGCTGATAAATGGCATGGATTGATGAGAAGGTGTTGCACACATGGTTGTCAAAATGAAATGATGTAGTGTCACGCGCTACGTGATGCGATGTCACGTGTCGATGGCTGGGGGGGGGGGGTCATGTATCTTTTGATAAGGCTTAATGCAGGGTCATGTTAAAATTTACTGACTCCGACAGGGGGGTCATGTAAAAAAAAAAAAAAAGTCCTGTGAATCCCTCCGGTGGCACTGATGATAAATAACGAACAGTCCCTAAGGTAAAAAACCCGGCATAGTTCCCCTTTAATGCTTGAGAAAGTACCCTACCACTAATTTAAAGTTTCTAAAATAGAAACTGAAGCTTTTCTTTATTTTTGTTGTTCAAAAAGTCCAACAGAGGGGTGTCTCTTAAAAGCAGACCATCACATTGTTTGTTGACAGCTAGCTTTGCAGCTAGCCTGTTAGTAAGCAAGCATAAATGAGCAACGGGTGGCTAATAGCCAACAGTTGTCAGAAGCTCCCAGTTAAACTTTTAAAGCCTATCATCCATGTGATTGTTTTTAAGCAGCTCCTATGAGCCAATTTGTCCTGTCTGTGAGGGTAACGTCAGCTTAATCTTCAGTGAGGAGCTGTCAACAGTATTGTGAGGTCTGTGCAGTGAGACAGCTATAAACTTGTGAATTAGGTGAGAGTGAGAGAGTTAGATCCACTTTAAAGGAATCTGTCATTATTACCATAATTGGCTGTTACCATGAGCCGCCACAACCACAAATGGCACTTTTGAATGCCGTCATTGAATGTGAATCTTATTTTGTAATATAAATTACACACATGGCTCGAAGAAGAAACGGTGAGAGATAAATGTATGTTATTCAGTATAACTCAGACCACAGACACAGGCGTAATATTCATAGTATTAAAATGTAATTGCAGTATAGGTCAGAAAAACGTTCAAAGCTATCCGTCGTGGGTTCTGCACTCCGTACACACACTACCCCCTACAGTGTTGCATCGCTCCCCTCCCTGGCCCCCTGCAATCAGAAGTTCTTTGATTCCCATTGGCTCTATTAGAAGTCAGGACGGTAGCGCAGTCCACCATCTTGAAGCCATTTTGTCAGGAAATGGTATAATTCCCTCATCTGGATCCCATTACAGCCCGGCGGACTGCTATTCCTGTGATGCCTGTACAGTGTAATTAAGGGCTTTGTGTCTCACAGGCAGCCACAAGTCAGCTTTCTTTCTCTCACTATCTCCCTGTCCTCTATTGCTTTTCTCCTCGCCTAACCCCAGTGTCTCTTCTCTGTAGACTCGCTCGCATGCCCGTCGGCAAATATATGCACAGCACACCACCCCACACACATTCATACAAGTATACATTTCTTTATTGTTCGTCATAGAGTACAGAGACAATATGGTGAAGCACTTCACCCGAATTGTTCTGCTTGGCCTCAGAAAGTGTTATTTTGAAAACTTGTGTCCCAGAATGGCCTGCCACTAGTGTCCACTATAAAATACTGTTCTCTTTATTATATCCTACTCATCCAGCTAAGAGACAATGGGAGTCCTGGGCATCTGCCTCCTGGTGGTGCAGTTTCTGCACAGCGAAACCCTCGCAGATAATCCAGGATATGGCAGCTCATCTGGTTTTTCAGCACAATGACCTACCTATGACCACCCATGACCACCCAGATAAAGTTACTAGTAATGATTGCCTTGAGAGCGACCTTTGGGACCTGCACCCTTCTACTCCCACTGCGTACCTCCAAGGAATCTCATCAGTCATCACCATCCCTGCATACAAGGCAATCTTAGTCTAGACAGCTCTTATCAGTGGGCCTCTAATGGTGAAACAAACTACTGGATGTAGTCAGAGAGAGGGCGCCGCTCTTTGCCTTCAAGAATCTCTTGAAGAGAGAATCCCCTCCATGAACATCTCAAACACCCGCCCACTTCTTTACTTGATCTCCTTGCACTTATTGTAGTACTTATTACTTACATCAAGGCCTCCACTGTACTGAGACTCAGTGTCACTCAAGTGTAAGTCGCTTTGGATAAAAGCATCTGGAAACTGAGTAAATGATTGTGCTGTTTTGATGGCAGCTTGTTGGTAGGTACCTACCACAGATGACTCATTTATTTCTAGTCTGCTGGTAACACTTTACAATAAGGGTCCCTTAATTAATGTTAGTTAGTACATTATTAAGCATTAATTAACTGTTTATAACAATCATTATTATGTATTACTTAGGATTAGGAAGCACATTAATTAATGTAGCCTATTAATAAGCAGTTAATAATTTATTAACTAACTTTGAGTAGTAAACATTAGTAATAATACAAGTTGAATAATGTAATTATTTATCATTATGTATGCATTACTCAGCATTTATTAACACATTAGTTTATATATTAATGCTTAATAATGTACTAACTAACGTTAATTAAGGGACCCTTATTGTCAAGTGTTACTCATCTATGTTTAAGACATGGTTAACTATTTGGGTAGAGTTCATTTCTATGGTAATAAAAGAAAAGAAAAGTACACAGGTATAGTAAATGTGCTTTCAACATTTGGGAACTTTTTAAGATGGAGGAAACTGTCATATTAACTGTGTCATGCAGCCTGCAAATAGCCACTGCATCACCATCCCCCGAGGGGACTGAAGGTATTAAATAAGTGATAAATATTCAGCAGGAGCAGGATATACCTTGACAGCCTAAACATGAGCGCTTGCTTGTCAGAAGCATAAACACTGGCGTTTTTAAGCATTTCAACAAACTAATCTTTCTGGTAGCGCCACTTTGAGTCATTATCAGATCGTTCTCCTTCTGCAGGGGAGATACGAGTTTTATTAACTGTTAACTCTCTATTCAAGTATGATTGGAGCCGGTGTGATTGTTTAAGGATGTGTGAATGGCACACATGAGTCTGATTTCCAGGGTGCATTTTTTTACTTTATCCCACATCAGTTGGTTGCCAAAGAGCGATAAGAGAGAGCTGGTTTTAAAACAAACGTCATGGAACCTCATTAAAATACCTCACTGGCTAGACCTCCGCGCCACTTCAGCTCTCAAAGTGGAACAATCTGCTTTGTACAGCAGGGAGACCGGATGGCATCATTCCTTAGACTTGCGTGCATGTGCGTGCGTGTTTGAGTGGGGATCATTTTATAGACATGACACACACTGCACTCTAGAGGCCTGCCTTCCAAGAGCCCAAACATGGACAAGTAGAACGGTCATACTTGTCCCACGATAACACACACACACACACACACACACACAATGTGCTGTACACACCATTATGCACACACACACATATACACGAGCTGAGTGCACTTACTCACACAGTTCTGCCTGCACTGTGATCTTGAAACCCCGAGTCCATGTCATTGGAAAATCAATATGCCATGCTTTTTCATCCAATTAATTAGTGACTGGTGGATGGAGCTGTAGGCATGTGTGTGCATGGTTAAGAGGTGTATATATGCTCTATCTATCTATCTATCTATCTATCTATCTATCTATCTATCTATCTATCTATCTATCTATCTATCTATCTATCTATCTATCTATCTATCTATCTATCTATCTATCTATCTATCTATCTATCTATCTATCTATCTATCTATCTATCTATCTATCTATCTATCTATCTATCTATCTATCTATCTATCTATCTATCTATCAGGAGCTTACGTGAGCTGGCATGAATATTTATTTCAACAACATAAACAAGCTGTGTTGTAATCCTGTGAACAGTGGGCAGCTTGTGATGATGTCACTAATTCCTCTTCAAGCTAGCAGCACTTAAAGCGACTCTGTGACAAACAATGGCGTTGTTGTATAACCAGATTAGCCCATAGCACTGTGTCCAGGAGGCCCACTTCTGGCACCACTTCTGAGGATGAGTGTAATCCTTCAGGCCTTTATACACCTGCACGCAGACAAACACAATGCAATGATATGTAATGAAACGTGATGCCGTGTTAGACAACACATGAAAAAAAAAAAACAACCAAAAAAAAGAAAGAAAAACCCTGAGCATAATACACAACGCCTTTCGAAGCATAATTGTGCTACACAACAGAAAAAGCATGACACAGTGACACGCAATGTACTGTAACATATTACAGCCAAACACAATGCAGTGCAGTAATGTGTTAAACAACATAAAATTAATTGATGCAATCCTATGAAATAAAATAAAAGACATTCCAGGATGAGCAATTATTCAAAGACAGTAGAGCATTATTTGGAAAACAGCGCAGCAGGCTGCAAAACATGCATTCAGACTAACCCTTATTTTCTCCTTGTTTTCTAATGGCCACTTCCTTTTACAGCTTTACTGCCAGAGACACATTTCTCTGCTTTAGTTGCACTGTATTCTCAATTATCCTGCATATGTCAAATCTAGCTCTCTGGGAGCGGTATTAAGAAGCTGCACTTTGTTAATGAAAGTCTTAAGGAACCGTACTCTGGTTTGGAATAACGCGAGCAGGCAAGAGGCGTTATTGGAACTTCCCTCAGGGTGAAAACAACCTGAAAAAAAAAAAAAAAAAGCTTATCTAGCTGTCTTCCCCATCTCCTCCAGCGTCTAAAGGCTCTATATTCAGCCTCAGGCATTCATATAAGACAAGCAAAGGTCAGCTGTCAGGCTGAAGGGGGGGGACTCACACTAAATAAACTCATAGCACAGATTCACAATTCATGAAATTCCCAGCCCATGGAGTATATCGTGACCTGTTACGTACGGGGTCAGTGGTCCGATGCAACATTCAAATACAGAGCGGAAATCAATGTTGAGCCTTCAGTGATGGAGGGATTGTTGGTTATTAGGTGCACGCTGAGGTTGGAACATGTCGGTGTAGGGTTGTCTGAGCGATGTCAGCGCTGATACCAACAAGGGCAAAGGTCATGGGAAGGTCACATCACTGTGGAATAAATAGAGATGACTGACTGGGAAGTGGTGTCTTCTTCTCCAGGTGCACCCTGGGAAGAAGACTGCCTGCAGCTTTGTTTCATTATATGTACACATACTGTATATTCTGTGAAGGCTTTTCACATTTATTATTCTAATTCATAAGGTTTTAATTCCATAGCAATCACCTTGTTCTTTATTTCCCTGCTGTCTCTCTCTGTATCTGTTATGTTCTTCCACATGGTCATTTTTCATTTCCATCTTTCACCACAACCCCCTTCCCTCTCCTAGAAAAAGCTTCCGCCGCCTCGCATGCCAGTCCGCGTCCTGGCCAGCGATGAAGATAATGTAAAAAAAAAAAAAAATTCCAATCAGTTCCACCGCCATCCAGACTGGGCAGCCTCCGCAGCTCAAAAGTATATGAAATTAATTTGTAATAACTTCAAATATTAGATAAAGTGCGTGCATGCAGAACTGGTGTACACATGGCAGGGGAATTGAGAAGTCCAAATATTTTTCCTTCATGTGGAACGACGGCAGTTAACAGAGGATTTCATCTCTTGTAAAATATAATTAAATTCACAATGAAGAAATCATGGGGAATTTCAAGCCCATTTGAGCAAGGAATTAATCGCTTCTCCACGTTCAGACCGTGTTTGGCCGTGCGTGTGTCGAAGCGTGTGTGTGGGGCTTTCATTTTTCTCATTTTTTTTGAATGTGCAACACTTGAATCTTGTTGAATGTAAGTTAAAAGTCAGCTGAAGATGTGTTTACCCCATAGCTGATAAAGAATACATGCATAAAAGTAGTTTCTAGATGCTTTCCCTGCCACTCCAAAGACAGGACAGTCATTGCTTATTGCTGATACTCAGCCCTGTAGGCCTCAATCTGTATAAATGAGTGACAGACCTTTAGTATCTGCTGCATCCGCTGATATGGGCATCTTTAAACTGTAAGAGTATCCCCTTACCCCTGCCTGCTTTATCAGATTACTATTGACCTATTATCATTGCAACAGCATCAGAGACTGCTTCTAAAGCTGCCTTTGGTGCAGAGACTCTTTTGAACTTGATTTCTGTGTTGTTCTGTGTGGTCCAAACTTTCATAAGAGCTCACAGTGACACAGTGACACAGTCATCAGCTTTGTCTATCAATAACACGGATCCATTTTTATCTCCCCGTTCACCCCAGGCCAGCGTTTTGAACACTGCATCACTGCAGTCATTACTGACGGTGGATTGGGGCCTTGGTGTACTGTGTCCCTGGCTCACGTTACGTTACTGTAGCCTGTTCTACCAAATGGCATATTAGAGTAAGAAAATCAATGAAAGTCTGGGTATATGGAGCACAGTGCCACTCCCTGTCCTGGTTAAGTTGATCAGCACTGGAGTTCAGCATCAACAGGAGTGAAGGTTTGAAAAGCAAGTGAGATGTCCACATTTTTTTTTATAATGATAAAGAAGCTCTAGGTTCTGTATTAATACTGTGGAAGTTTCAAAGTGCTCTGGATACAGCCTGTATTCACAAACTAAGCCTTGAATCCTCACAGTTTAGAGTTTTCATTTCTACCACTTTCCACCAAAATCCGCCAACCTGCCGAGACCGAGTGACTCAGTTCACTGGATGAACGAAAAGAAAATCACCTTCCCTGTACTGTACTGCATCTCCCCATATGTAGTTAACCATACAAAAGTGCCTTGAGACACCTGTAATCACTGAGGCTCTATGGCTGCAGAGGGAAGAAGCCGCCAGTGGAAAGGAAAACGGAAGTTGATGAATGTGTGAAGGCACAAGCAGCTGAGTCACGGATACGTTCCTCTTTTCTACATCTCCTCTTTTTACCCAACAGCAGCATCTGTTTGAGTGCATTCAGTGTTTAGAGGTGGCGGTTTTGACAACAACCTTGTGGTTATTTTTCTTGCAGAGACACATTAAGGTGTTGAAACGTGGGTATGTAGAGAAGAAGGGAGCGTTGAGCCGAGGTCACAATGAAGCTCCGGAAAGAAAAGATCACAAAAGCGAAATAAAGAAAGAAAGAATGAAAGAAAGAACAGACTGGGAGGGAAAACTTGCAGGAATTTCTGAAGAAAGAATTATGAAAAAGGCGACACCTGTCAAATGTGAAAATGTCACTGCTGACATAATGGAGGGAAAGAGCACCTGGGGTAACAATGGACTTATTGGACATAATATACCTCTAATTCATTATCTACAAACATACAACAACTAATGTTGTATAATTAACACTCTATATTTAAAAAAATGAATTATTTCAACCTATAATAACATCAAATGTCATCCTTCATCTTTTATCTGTGTTGTTGACTTCATCTCAGAAATTAAATGGAAATGCATGAATAACAGACTAGAGTATCCAAAGATTCAGACCTCCACTGTCATGCAGTAAAAGGTTACTTTTGAAAGCATGGTCAACAGCTGGAATATATATTGACATACGTTACTACCTGCTTTGGGATAAACAATGACGCACATAAACGTGTGCGCACTCAAATACAGACAGATGTTCACTTGTTCCCTGGAGAATGACAGAATGGAAATTGATAATCCCACTTTACACGAATGTCATTTTCCCTCACTGCATTTAATTGGCAGCCATGTTATTACCAGGCCCACACGGTTGAGCATAAAATCAGATTTTATATCTTTAAACTGTGATTCAAAAACACATCACAAAACACGTCTCGCACAAAATGATTTTTTTTTTTTTCTTAACTCCATCTCTGTGTTGAATAATTCTTCCTGCTCCCACTTTCAGCTCCTCTTTCAGATGTCTTAAGAATTTCCAGCAGCCATGGTTTGTGAAAATCTTTAGTCAGGCTGTCAGTGTTGTGAGCCATGCCTGCCAGACAGCAGCCTTTGATTCAGACTATCACACCAGGGAATACCTACAGTATGTGGATTTGTGTCTCTCATGGGACTGCCATTTCATTACTTCCTTCAGTCATCATATAGATTCAGGTTTATTTCCCTCCCCCGCTGGCTGAGTAAATCTGGTCCGGGGCCAGCTAGCCGACCAACCCCGGCACAGAACAGTGCTATAAAATGAAGCCTAATCGTCCTGGCCCCTGTAAGTGGTTTTACCTTCAGGGAGCCATTTTGCTCCGGACAGACATGATCAGGCGCTGCGGCCGTGACCAATAGCGGGCTCTGCAGTGTCATCCAAGAGCAATAGAAGTCTGAGGTGCCGGTGACTCTGTCGCCTTTCAAGCCACATTTCCCACCCCACCAAACCCTGGGCCATAAAAGGGGAATTGTAAATACATAACTCTTTATAGAGACAAGTCACTTAGTGCATGAAATGTAGTTATATTTCTTCATGGAAGGTAACCTTTGCCTCCTTTATAGCAGGCCAAAGGGAGAATCTTTACTCATGCCATTACTTGTTGCACTACTAGAGGCTGAAAGAAATACAATACAGCTTTAATAGAAAACATACTCTGGGGATTGACCTTTGTCTACCAATTTATTTTAGTAGAAATTGTAATTATCTAACTAGTATTTGTGACTGATGGGTTTTGGCATGGTTTGGAAAAAGAAAAAAAAAAGTTATGTGAGTTTCAGTGTGACTTTTAGTATGAAACCAAAATTATTTGTGTATTGTGCGAATTATACTCTTATACAAGGACAGTCCATCTGGAGGTACTTGACAAAATCCAATTCAGAATATCTGAAGGTAAGAAAATGTATTAAATCCGCCTGATATTTCTGCTTACATGTACCCACAATGTCTCAGCGAACAGTTTTTAATTCTGTTCTAAAGACAAACTCTTATCCACTTGTCTTAGTGGTGACAAGGCCACAAAACTTAAGCGCTGAGTTTTGTTTTCACGCCCTTGTATCTACATACTGAAGCTATGTCGCCACAATACGGCCCATCAAACTTAAGCCTGTTTATTTACCACATATAGACCTTGTTTCACCTTGCCTTTGTAGGTATTTGCCTTAATGAAGTCTATTAGAAGTCAGTCTATGTGTTGCACCTGAATGCCGGTGTTAATTACCCCTTTAATGGACTCGATGTTCCCGTGGCTTCGTCTCTTGACGGCAACCTTCACAGCATTAATTGAAACTCCCCCACCTTCACAAGAGGGAACGCCTCAATTAACCTCTCCCAGTGGCTATAACTGGTCAATTACATCCCAACTCGTCCCCCTACAAACCCCCCACCCCTCCTCCGTTCTGCATGTCAGCAAACACAGTCACAGTTCACATGGTGTGTCATCTAAAGGCCCTTCCTGTGAAGTGTTTGCGGTCTTTAACCAAGGTTGCTGCGCTGGGTTGCACTTGTGTTCGCCGTTGCAAGTTTTTCATGAAGGATATTTGTATTCACGCAGACGGTCGAATAGAGAATGGAGTTGGCCTCTTATTAAAACAGCTTTTATTTCCTTTACAGTGTGACACTGATCCCGCCTGGCATTCCGACATTGAGTGCCAGTCGATTTCAATTCCCCTTACCCACTTATGCAGCGAAGTTTGATTTGCCTCCAGTACCTCGTATTGAATGGGACCAATTGTCCTTCAGAGGGAGACTGAGGGAGACAATGAAAAGAGGGGAGCGAGAAAATAAGTGAGGCCACCAGAGAAGCTGAAAGAAAATTGGACACTGGGAGAGCTAAACAGTCAGAGAGAGGAATCAGACAAGCGGAATAGACATGGGTCAGTCTCCTGTCCTGTTAGACTCTCCAGAAAGCAGGGGAGGAAAAAGAGAAGTCAGAAGAGAAGCCATGTGACTCGTGTCAATTGTTCCCTCACAGTCATCTCCTCCCTTTCCTTCTATTCTTGTCGCTCTCCTTTCTTGTCCTCTGTTTTCTTTTCTCTTTTTTTTTTTCCTTCTCTGGTCCCCATGTTTGTCCTTCTGTCCGTATAGTGCTAGATTGGCTTGTTATCAGTTAGCGGAGAGCTGCTACATCAGTCCCTCATGGTTGCACAGGCCAGGACACACACAAACACACACACACACACACACACACACACACCCATACAGTTGTTGGCCGGGATCCAGAGAGAGTATCCTGTCAGTGTCGGGAGAGCAGAGAGGGAGAAAAACACGTCACCTCATCTAAAGCTGCTCCACAGATAATTCACAACACCTGTAAGTAGAAGGCCTGGGAAGATAATGATGACTGGAAAAAAAAAAGTGTGTGCATGTGTAAAGGCCAGTGTGTACAGGAAAGGAAAAACAGCAAGGGCAGATAAGAAAGACAAGATAAAACATTGCAGCCCTCCTCCTACAGGCTACTTTCAAGGTTTATTTTCTTAAAGTCTTTTTTTTTGAGGTTCAAAAACTCAACAAACTGTATCCCGCTGTCTTGTTGAAGTCAAACAGGACAGAGTGGCTCTTAACCTCAAGAGTCGACAAAACACAAGACAGACAGTGAAAAATGCTGACCGTAATGTCTGAAGCCTGAAGATAATGACTTTATAAAGACATTTTGGTGAAATCTGAGAAGCTAAAACCAACAAAGTGTTTCAAAATGTGCATATCCATGTTTAAAAAAGATGATCATCAGTCTTCAGTTGATCATGTCAGTGCAGGGTGTTGCCTGCTACAAGGAATTGGATCTGATAGCGCAGGGGAGAGAAGGAGAGCTATCAGGGAGAGTGATTTAGGTGAGCTGCCTTGGCAGTGGATGTGGGCCGGCTATCTGGAGGACATCTCAGTGATCTATGAAGGGGACAGTTCGACCTGGGAAAGCCAATTTCCAACCATTTTCCCCACAATGCAGGTCTCCAAGAAAAATGGGGTGCAGAGTGACACTCTATATAGAGGAGTTAGATGAACTTTTTTGGATCTGGAGACATCGGTGATTATCTGGCTAATCTGAGACACCTCCTGACTCACCGAGCGAGATGGAGGGTGGTGATGATGATGAGGAGGAGGTGGCGGCAGCGCGGGGGAGTAAAAGAATCATGAAGAGACAGAGATGAATGCGGAGGGAGCAAAGAATTACTGTTGATGTGTGAGCTCTCCACCTCAGTGTTTTATGTTGCTGCGTTGAAACTGAAGGAGACAGGATGGTTTACACTGTGGTGGATGGCTACTGGGATATCAGTGTCTTGCATTTCAAGCCCAATCAATCATAATATATAAAAGAACATACACAGAGTGAGAGTATTACTGCATAATTAATTCATTGTTATAGCTTTGCTCTCTTTTTACAAGGTAGAGTTTGTCAGTATTGTTTAATAGCCGTCTACTGCAATGATGCTTCTGGATGACAAGGGGTTAAATCAGTGGTTTAGTTTAGTTTAAGTTTATTTCGAACATATTAAAAGAAATAAAACATAATACAGAAATGGACAGACATAACAAATAAAAACTTTGCAAAGACAACATATGAACAAAAAAATAAAAAATAAGATAAAATAAATTGAAAATAAAGATAATTTGATTTTTTTGTTGGTTCCCAACCTTTTTTGGCTCGTGACCCCATTTTAACATCACAAATTTATGGCGACCCCGCAATCACGTGCAGTCACGTTATCTTAGAATGATAATAATTAGTTAAACAAATATTTTTATCAATAATTTTTTTTAAATCAATTACTAGACATTTCAGGCGACCCCATTTGAATTCCAGGCGACCCCACGTGGGGTCCCGACCCCAAGGTTGAAAAACACTGGGTTAAATTATTATTGTTTTGTTATTATTTATATGCTTTCACCCTGGTTGAAACCAGTTTCAGCACAACCCCAGAGAGCCAAATGATTACCCATGATTCCCAGCTGCGGAGAGCGTGATTTATTCAAACTTTAAAATGAAGGATTTCAGCAGACTGACTGTCGGTCCCCAGTTCTGCTCCTGTCAAGCTAATGTGGTTCCTTGCCAGTCTTTACAGCACACAATGAGATCAAACATACAAACACGCACTAAATCTTACTGGGAGCAATTTTCAGAGTGCTGGCTTTTTTCCCTTTTTTGCAAAATAAGATTTCCGTTGTTGTGACACAGCATCTGAGTGAATGAGTGCAGACTGGAAGTGTCGCTGTGAGTCTTTGTGAAAACACAAAGTTTCTTCAGATTTTGTTTCAGCGCCTCGGCAACAGAACATGAAAGATGGCTGTGTGCTTTCTCAACTGATTGCGACGAAAATAACATTTTCAAGAATTCTTGAAGAAATTGCAGATTTCTTTTTTTTTGTCTCGTTGATTGCACTGTGGTTAGAATAACTACTTTGTGTTTTCAGATTTTTAATCTGATAAATGAATTATTCTGACATGCTTTCTCTTTCTTCTCTCTCTCCCTCTCCCTGCTGCTCCCGCTGCTCGCTGTCGGACACACAAACAGGTAATGGAATGATTTTTTTTTTCCTTTTCTCTCCTCTATTATTTTCTGTCTCTGAATGCTAAACTTATCACTCCACTGACCTGCTTCTTCCACTTGAACGCAGCGTTACTTGTTGCAATACCTCTCTTTTTCTAAGCAATAACAGACGCCGGATTATTTATGCCTGTGTTGTTGATACTTCAGGCTATCCATACCTGTGGAAAAATACACACCCCGACACACACAGGATGACTAATGACTGGAATGATAATGAATATTTGCTGTTTAGCAAATAGAGCCGGCAGCTTAACAGCTATAGAACACAAATAGCAGGCAGTTATCACAGCTTTTGACCTCTGCCTCTCGCTTCCTCTCTCAGTTTCGTCTCCCTCGCTCACCTCTCTCCTCCCTCTGAGGTGTTGGCTCACCTCTCTATCAAGCTCTGTTCAACCATATCATTTGCTCTCTTTGCTGCCTGACCACAACAGTATTACCCCCGGACCCCTTTGGCTGTTGGACAGAGCGGTCAAAGCTATTGCTGCGTAGACACACAGACATTTCTGGGGAAGCAAATCGCTATCTTAGACTGGGACCTTTCTTGTTTCCCCTCCCCTTCTGTATTTAAAAAACGAAGACCTCAATCAAACTGGAGGCCACATCCCGCATTCTCCTTTGCTGACTCAGCTCGCTTGACTTGTTCGCACTCAGAAAAAAAAGAAAAAAAAGAGAAGAAAATTCAATAATTCACATAAAAGCAGCCAGTGCATGATGCTGATAAAATGCCAGCCCAGCAGTCTGCAAACTTCAGCACGAATGCGAAGACGGCGAGGCGACAGGCCTTTTACCATACAGTACATTTATTCAAAACACCTCACAGAGCCGTAACTACTTACCTGTACACCTGAATAGGAGAAGTGCACTCTCAGATAGGCTACAGTACTCTCACTTTATTATGTAGTGCATCTTCAATCGTTTATGTTCAATACATTCGAAGAGATTCTCTTTTTTTTTTGCCCACATTGTGTTGCAGACATATTTTCTCAGAGACTCAACCACCTCTGATTCAGTTTGTCACTTCTTTTCAAGGCTTTTGACACACTTTAGAAACACTGGTGCCAAATTTATTTTTTGGTTCTTTGTCCACAATGAAAACGTTCCATAAACCTTTTCACAGGAGCAAGAAATAAACACAAAAGCCAGAGAGGAACCATTTGGTGAGCAGCTTCTTATTTACACTTGCAAAAGATACAGAGCAACAGTCTACCTCATTCATACTTTATTCAGACAGTCATCTTTCTGGTCACTTGATGAATGTCAAGTCTCCTCTTAGTTTTGTTTGACTCAGCTCCTGAGACAAACTGGCTCATTAGCTGCCAGGCGCCCCATTATGTTCACAGGCTTGTCTCTAACGTTTCCTGTTTGTTGTTTGCTGTCTGGGCAGGTAGAGCTTTCTGCTGATGGAAATAAGGGTAATAAGAGCTGTGAGGGTGATGCACCAAAGTACAGCGAAGGGTTATAATATTAAAACAATACTTCTCACTATTCTTCATGTTGAACAGTCATTCAGTGCCGCCCTTCCAGAACTGTTCTCATAATAGTATAATAATATATTTTTATTATTATAGTTGTTATAATTATGATAATTATTTATTGTCCGCCGAAGTTGAAATCTGCCTTTGGCTTGACATGCTTCTTAAAACACATAATTGTGAGCCACAAACAATAAATAAAGAATTTAATCATCACAACATGCACAGAGCAGTATTAAAGGGATAGTTCAACATTTTGGGAAATTGCCCCATTGCCATAATAGTCTTAGGAGTAGGTTTGTTACCTTTAATTGTCGGTGCAAGCTATTTTTAGAACGGCGGAGCACAGAGAGAGTCGTGAGCTGCTCAGAGCTACGCTACAGAGGCTAATGGGATTTCTTGGTTTCCCTCATCAAACTCATCAAATACACAATCCAACAACTCCAAAATGCTCTTGTGGACAAGTCGTGACCTGCACATTCACCAGACTATGAGATAATAATGGAACATTACGAGACAGAGTTGTTTGGGGCCAATATGGGCCAATTTCCCAAAATGTTGAACTATCCCTTTAAGGTGGTTGCAGGGGGAAACCCACCGAGAAGTCCCACGTTTGAGCCTCATTCAGATTCAGAGTCTTCTGAGCACCAAACCCACGACTAGAATATGCATCAGTACCGTTGGCGTAGTCAGCTCATTTTAAATGTTTATGTTGTTTATTAGCTTGTAAGTGGCAGTGGTTGAAGCAGCATTTGCGGTTCAGAGGGGGGTCTTTAAATATTGGACGTTAAGTTAAACGTGTGGAAACAAGAACAGCTGCTCTAAGATACAAGTTAACTTAGACGAAGAAAGACAAGTGATGGAGTGGAACAGGTGCGGCGTGTCACTAGCATACCACGCAGCTCGGCCACCCATGGCAAAAAAACACAGTCTGTCTGCCTCTTGTGGAGCCGGGTCTGAAGTGAAGTGGATTAAAACAATGAGTTTGTTTTTACCAAGGGTCTTGTGCACTGGGACGCGGGCCAGCGGGGCGCGTTCAACAGCAGTCACAAAATGTTAACGAACCCAGCTGCTCCCACAGTGAGCTCACTCAGTGGTTCCCCAAACACTGTCATTTGTCTGAAGCACGTTAATGAACATCGACGTTTGCTCCACTCTCTTAATGTCTCGGTAACCTTTGTGTCAGCTCTGACGAATCATTGTTGGGGAAGAGAAGGAGAGTGATGGAGACGAGTATGGTCTGTTGAAGGTAGATCAATGTTTCCATAGATATTATGTCATACCTGATTAAGCAAAGAGGTAGGGGAGAAGAAAGAGCAGTGTTTCCCGCAGCGCTTTCCTGTTAAGGCGGCCGCCTTAACAACAAAGAGCTGCCGCCTAAACTAACATCTTAAAAAAAAAAAAAAAAATGTAGCGATATTCGCCGCCGCCGCCTCCCCCCCCCCCCCCCGTCGGACGGACGATGGCCGCATCCTCTCACACACATACACACCACAGAGAAGCGCGCACGCATAACAGCAGCGCGTGTTGAAAGCGAAACTTTAATACGGCATGGTCACGCGCTACCCCCCCCCCCCCCCCGTCGACAGGTCCCCCTTAATTAACTATGTGGCAACTTTATCCAAGAACAGATAGATTTTTTTTAGAAAGAAATGCTGCCTGGATCTTTTAGCTTTTTCGCCAACTGTTGAGATCCAGGCTTTGTCAAACAGCAGGGCCAGTGAGGAGACACACACATAGTTGTGATGTGTTCTCCAACCCAGTGGGCTATATATGGAAAACAGCAGCCACGTTTGACAGTGATATGTGAGACTTCTAGCAGAGTCAAACACACTGAGAAATGCAGCCAAGATAACAGACTATTAAAAACCAGAATACACCAAAGTAAAGGTGATAATGACTGTACTAAAAATATTGACATCAAACATTCTCAAATTATATCCTTCATAGTGAGTGCCTTTGCTTTGCTATCAGGCCTACCAGGCCTTTAAAGCTCACTAATTAACAGTGTATCTCATTTGTTTAATCCATGCATAAAAAAATAAATGTAAAAATAGCAAGTTGTGGTTTTTCAGTCGCACGCTACACAATAAGTGTCTCTTGGTGAACAGCAGCCTGGGAACTGACTTCCTGGAGTTGTTCGCCGGTTTCCTGAAACCTCATCGTAATGAGTTATTGATCAGCGCATTTAGAATATGTGTATTTCCCAGATGTCAAACAGTTCCTGTAATTTTTGCGTTAATTGACCATTCATCTCGGCATGACATAGCATTAGCGATGTATAGTGGTAATAAGGCGACATCCATAAGAGTGTATAAAACAGGAAGGCTTCTGGAGTGGTTTTATTTTGAAAATTCTGATGTGTTGTGGTCTGGAAGGGTAAAAATGGAGACCTTTAGAAATGATGATGTTGATGCCTATGATCACAGTCAAGGGGTGAAGGTATCAGAGGTGAAAGTAACGAGTTAGAAGTGCTACAGTCCTTGCTGCCTTTCCAAAGTAGACAATCTACACTGCTTGCACATGTCGTATGTATGTTTTCAAGTGTGCGTTTTACATGATCGATGCCGTTCTGGCCTGCCCTGAGTGGGTTTCGAACCCGGATGTCCCACATCACGGGCGATGATGCTAACCGTTTCGCCAAGAGGTCAATGACCACTTGGCAAGTGGGTTAGCACGTCTTTTATGGGTGTGTGAGTTTAACTTCAGTACCGCTAACCGCCACACGTCGTCACTTCTCCTCACCGGTACCTCGTGACTGTGGCTATTCCCGCGGAGCTCCGTTACATACAGATGGAGATAGTTTCCGACATGGAGCTAAATCTGTGGCCGGAATGGGAACAGGGGTTTTGAAATGAAAATACATGAGTGTGAAAGTAGAACAAGGGTAAAAAAAAAATTGGTCCAACTTGACATTGTGAACTTTTTATTCACCTAAAGTCTTTCTTACTAGTATGGACAGCTTGACTCCAGCAAGCTACTGAGTATGACTTTGTTTGCTTTGCAGAAGTTGCTAGTTCTTCCCAGGGGAGGAAATAAAGGCAGATTACTTGTGCTCCTCTCCAAAAACCTGTTAAGAGAGTTACACCCTGTTCCAAGTTGTAAGCATAGCTGTAGTGCAGTGTTGCCTCAAATCCCATTACCACAGCATGTCTTGGAAGTGTTTCTGACCGTGGCTGTGAGCCCCTCTCGTGTGTTCAGGGTTTGCTGCATTTGTTGTTATCGTAATGGTGGCAGATGAACTTTGTTTTGTATCCTCTGGCGAGAGGCTCCTGTTTGCATCTACCACGCCAGAGTTTATTCAGCAGTGTTTTAAGAGACGAGATACTGTATCTTCTGCTGTGTGCTCTCCTTCTCCCCCCTCCTCCTCCTCCTCCTCCCTTTCACATCCCCCTCCCCTGTCCGTCCAGCCTGTTTCAACAAGAACTCAGTTGTGCAAGCTAAATAGAAATGGAGAAAAGGGTAATGTTGCCTGACTACTTGCATCGTTTCATCTCAGGGCCTTCCACCTTAAATGTCTTGCTGTGACAATGCAGGGTGGCTGTGCGGAGGGGATGGGTAGAGGCCGCTCAGCATTCAGGATGACAGCCAGCAGAAGAGGAGGAGGGAGGGAAGAAGAAGAGGACGGAGGGGGGGGGACAAAAAGAAAGACGGTGAAGGCAAGGTGTAGGAAGAGAGGAGCAATGATCTATGATTGCTCTCACTTTGCATTCAATAGGTCTGCAGAGAGATGCAATTGAACTCTCATAAGTTGTGGGAGCTCAGCCATAGATAAGAGGGGGAAATTATAAGCAGCCTAAATGGAGAGAAGTTGGGAGTGAAATAGAATAACAACCATTATTCAAATAGGGGATTATTAGTTGGCTGAGTGGCCTTTTGCTCACTGTGGGGCCCTGACAAATGCAAGGCCTACTACCAAGCTGGCGCCATGCCACTTCTTCTCATGCCTTGTGTTATTTTGGACTCGGGTCTTGTTGTTGACTGAGAGCGAAACCTCAGAGAAAACTGAACTGGGGAGTGGGGCTGTTTTTGACGACCCCCCTGGCCACGCCACCTCCCCACCTCATCTGTCCTCCCACCACATTTCAATCAGATTACAATAAGAGTTGATGACGGGACATATGGGTGCAACGGACCTCCTTCTGTGCAGACTTAATAGGGAGAGAGTGGAGTAATCCCCCATTTTTCATCTCCTCCTCTCTGTCAACTCCACAGGGATCTAAAGCAGCATCAGATTTCTGTCCCCGCTTTTATCTGATGTAATGGATTTGCAACAGCCACAACCTGGAGCAAAGACTCAGACAGATCAGCTTTCCAGGCTGGAAGATGGCTGAGTCTGAGAAAACTGCCGAGGAGGGAGTGAGGAAGCCCATCAGGGGTGTTGGGAGAGCCAAGATGGACGACTTAGAGATATAGACACAGGACGGTGCAACTCTTTTAGTTTTTTGTCGGGCCCATTGAAAACACTAGCAGTCGAGTGGGAAACAGTTTTTCAGGTCAGACTTTCACTTATAATTATAAGGAGATTTGAAGAACTTCTGGCTTTATCTCACTTGGCAAAATTGCTGAAAACGGGTGCCAAAATAACACAAAAGTTATCATCTATGTAGTTAAAAAGACTGTTAGAAGTAAACATTAAATGAACCACTCAAAAGAGGACAGTGTGGTTTTATCTGGTAAGTTTTTAATGAGCTACTACCAGTACGTACCGCAATAAAAATGACTAATTGAGGACATTTCCCTGTTCTTTCCGCTCTTGCTGACACGGCATAAATGCAGTATTTGTTCTCTCCTCGTCCTCCACCTGTCGTTTTCTTCCCCTAAGATCTCAGGTGTAGGACATAAACGAA
The DNA here is from genome assembly GCF_045865225.1 of Trachurus japonicus. Taxonomy (NCBI): domain Eukaryota; kingdom Metazoa; phylum Chordata; class Actinopteri; order Carangiformes; family Carangidae; genus Trachurus; species Trachurus japonicus. The sequence continues at coordinate 11,182,345 of NC_140925.1, forward strand.
AGTCATTGATTGTAGTCGGGGAAAAGATGAATTGCCCCGTTGGTAGTAGTGGTGCAGAACTGAGGAGGTGGAGTTATTAGTGGGCTCCAGCTACTCTATCCTTTATCATCTCAAACAATACCAGGGTGTGTCTTTGCCTGGCGGATTGTCATTTACAGGGGAATCAGCAGCCAGGATTTACAAAAATGCTAATGTACTCATAGCACCAACAGGATTCATTAGACAGTGTGGTATGATAGTCAGTGGGATGTAAGAGCCCATGTATCAACATCAAAGTGCAAAAGTCAAGTGAGAGGACAACAGTAAACCACTATGTGCGATTTAACAACATAATTACTTTGGAAAACAAAGGAAAAGCAACAACCTTGGGGTTCAAACTAGAGGACGACGCTCCTGAAGTGATATAGCCTTTTGAAACATGTGCTTGTTATAAAGACTGGATAAGGGCTTTACTAGTCAATGAACTCTGAATAGCCTCTGTGTGATGAGGCTACCAGGCCTGTATGTTGGCCAGTCAGAAAACCACAACACGTAACAATGCAGGCCACTCAAACCAATTCAATAAAGCTTATATATAGGACAATCATCATCTTCCTCAGGGAAAGAAAAGTCTCTGTTGGACCTTTGACGCTGTTTGGTACAGGAGTACCAGGAGTCTGTTTTTAAATCTGATTATCATGTCTTCAGTTTTAGACACATTTAATTGCCCACAGGACTTATCGCACCATGATATAATCAATATGAAATTGAAAGATTAGGATGCAAGGAGGCAAGTGGCAGAAGAGGGAGAGAGTCTGAAAAAAGCAACATTAAAGCAGGAGAAGGACTGATGGAGGGTGCAGAGAACTGCTCTGATGGTTTATGTGTGCGAGTGCCAGGGCAAATATTTTCCCATTTTCTGCACTGTCATCCAAATTGCATCCACAGCAGGTTGACCTTGCAGCATGCACATGTACACAAGCTCATTGTGCTGTTTGGCCCGGTGCGATCTGTTTGAGCAGCAGTTAGCCCAGATGTGTATCAGTCTCGTCCGATGGCGAGGGGCCATAAGTCTTGAAAACGCACACTTTGCTAATCTCCCCGCGGCGATTTTCAAAATACCCCATTTTCTCCCTGTTTTTCTCTGTGTAATTATTCTTTGGTGGCTTTGTGTCATTATTTATCATCACGCTCCTCTTTCATCTGTAGTCTTATCTACGGAGCCAGCTCCCTCTGCCAGCTTCACCAGGACTATGGCCAGCTACATAAACATTTCACTGACAAGGACGGTCAACTGTTTACTGACGAAGCAAAAGTCTTACTGGCAGCAGCCACAATATGGGTGTGGGTGGCGTGTGTGTTCCTGTGCATGAGAGTGTGTGTGTCTGCGTGTGTGTGTGTGTGTGTGTTTGTGAGAGAGACAGAGGGGGGAGGGGCTGAAAGGATAACAAAGAGAGCCCCTAATGCACGGCCACTTTTAGTTTGGACACCTACAGGTCTCTCTGCAGGGATCCATTTGTTGAATGCACTTAATGCTGACTCCAACCTTGGACTCTACTACTATATGTCCGGGCAGTACAAAGTAGAGAGTGGAGGAATAAAGAATAAGTAGGTCTCTCTCTCTTTTCTTATCCACTCACACCTTTTGCTTCCTTGTACCTGGACATCCTCCTCTCCTGCAGGCTCCTGTGTTCCTCTCTCCTCCCTCCCACTGTCCCTCTCCATGCTACTCTCCATCTTGACTGTTAGCGAGACCGTTGTAAAAAGATGGATCAGTCTGGCCAAGCTCCAGCACCGAGCAGATACATTCACTGAAACCCTTGTATTAATCCTAATGTCCACTTCAGCACCATTTCCTCCACTCTGAAATGAGCAGCGCTTCAAGCTAATGTCAGCACCCTAACAAAGTCTCAGTGATGATGTTAACATGCTGGCGTTTGGCAGGTGTGGCGTCCCAACAAGCACGGCTCATTTCCTTAGCATGCTTACATTTGCTAATTAGCACTAAACACCGACTGCAGTTAAAACTTGATGAGACTGTCAATGGCTACGCAGGTACATGGTCATAAACCAAAGTTGTTAGGATTCATTATGTTGGCACCATGAATATTGATACAACATAATTTCCATCAGATATCAAAGACCAGTGGAATAGCTACAAGTGCCATCAGTGGGACCATGCTGCCAGTGGGGATAGAAAGTGTGTCAAATTGTATTTACTTTAATCACTCATCGGATTCTAAAGCAATAGAGCCGCCTTGTTTTGATAAATATCACTCCAAAGATGTGGACGCAGTGACTCTATGAAATGTCCTGGTGGTTTCAAACTCATTCCATTACTTTACAAATAGATTTCACTGTGTTTCTGGGAACACTCAAAGGTTTGGAAATGGTATTATGCACTCGCCCTGAACCACAATTATGTCGCAGAGGTCTCATGGAGTTCATGGTTTGGTTCTCGGCATACACACAGTGAATTGGGGAATCTTGCATATACAGTACCAGTAAATGTCTTTTTTTATGTCATATCACTGCGGTTTACCACAACTGGAATCTAGTTTAATTCTAAACAATCTAAAGAAAATGATTTTTTTGGAATTGTCATATCATTATGGGCTAGGAATGGTAGGTTCATTGGTAAAAAAATGTTTTTTTAACCATTTCAAAATTCAATTGACAGGGGCTGAATACTTTCTAAAGCTGTCTTGGGGAGCCTTTTTCTAGGATGATTTTGTCTTTTCGCCAACACACCTGCTACTATTTTGGGATGTACACACACACGGTGTTGTTGCTTCAAACAGCAAATACAAGCCAGGACTGAAGGCTATCCAGTGGAGGAGCTGCTCGGCAATCCTGTGTTCCCGTTACACCCTCTGATTCACGTTCAGCCAACAATTGCACCTCTTGCACCTCCTTATTTCAAATTAACACAGAGGTCCAGAGCAGACGACGTTCCAGAGCTGGATGAATTGGTCCACACTAGCAGCATCATCTGATTCAGTGGGGGGCGGGAGCGGTGGAGGTGGGACACAAAGCAGAGATATTACTTTGAAAAATCGCTGACTTGTGAAGCTGAGTGCTCTAACCCCGTGGGCAACTGGGATATATGCCCTGGTTGAATGCTGAAAGGACTGCTGTTTTATTGTTCCTTTATTGTCTGCGATGTCTTTGATTAAGTCTAGCACTGTGCTTGTTTGAAGACTCTTTGAAGACAAATGTTTCTCAGCCTGCAGTGGTGTGCTGACTCGGGCAAAGAGTGAAAAGAAAGCATTAATGTGCCAGATGCCAGCTCCAACCTGGACTTCATATTTCTGTCCAGGTGTGTCTGTGGGAGAGGGGAAATTGGTGTGAAGGCAACAGCTGCTGACATTTGCGAACACATAGCCATGCCCACACATTGACACACAATACACAAGGCTGCCCAGTGCCAGTGGGTCTGCAGGGAGCAGCTGCCTGTGTTATTGGGCATTCAGGCCAGTCATCAAGCTGCTGAGTGCAGCCAGACCCAGGCCACTGGCCTTGAACTGTGGACATGCACCACGCCAGGGTCAACCAATGAGAGAAGCATTTGACTTGCACCGGATTGACCCAAATACTCTTGTACTGTATGCTTACACACACACACACAGAGTTTTTTTTTTTTTTTTTTTAATGGAAAGTTCAATATCACTGTGTGTGTATACAGCATATCCTAGTACCACCTACTGAGTCTCTAAGGCAATGTTTTTCAACCTTGGGCTCGGGACCCCATGTGGGGTCGCCTGAAATTCAAATGCGGTCACCTGAAATGTCTAGGTATTTATAAAAAAAAAATACTGATAAAAATACATTTTTTAATCTAATTATTATTCTTTTTAAAATTATGATTAAAAACACCACATACAAACTTAAACAACTATACTTTCACTTTCTCGAATATAAATCATGTTCAAATAAAATGCAGCATATAAAAATATCTGAGCTGGCGCATCTTGATTGACGGGGTCTCCAGAAATTTGTGATGTCAAAATGGGGTCACCAGCCAAAAAATGTTGGGAACCACTGCTCTAAGGGCTTTATAGGTGCACAACAGCAAATGCCCCCAATCCAGCCCAGGCTTGCTAAGCAGGATTTCACAGCTATCCTGTTTTGTGTGGTTGAAACAAAACAAAGAGGGTCTCGGATCTCGTCCATGTGCACTTGGAGAGTTCGTTTGAGATGCCAAGCAAATGTAAAGTGTGTGGGTCTGGGTCGTCCAATAACTGGTAGTTTGGCGGTTCGAATCCCACTCCATGAATGTGTGTGAATGTGGAAGTCGGAGGGGGCATTTTGGTGCACACTGGCAGCCCCTGGCCAGCTGTGGCTACAGACATAGCTTATACCACCACTGGTGTGAATGTATGAATGAATAACGGTTCCGTAAAAGCACTTAGGGTGCAATGAAAAGTGCTATATAAATCCAAGCCATTATTATTATGAATTGAAAAGCCTGAACCACTAACATATAATACATATGCTGTTCAATGGCAACTGGAATGAATTGTGAAAATATATTGTATATAAGTATTTATTAACCATGGGAACAGGAATGCAACATCAGCTTTAGATGACAGTAGTAAACAGTACATACTAAATAGTAGCAGTAAAACATTATTTAAAAATGCACAGACATTAAATGCCAAAGGTACAGTTAGTGCATGCACTGGGAATACAAGTAATACAGATATTAAAAGTTAACGTTTGCTTATGTTTGTAGTTGAAGGATTTAGTGTTTCAGTGTGTGCATCCTGTGTGTTTTAGTTTTGTTGTTTTTCTTTTTGGAGTGTGTGTATTGAAGTTCAATGAAATGTGAAGCCAAAAGCAAAAAGAGAATCAATGCCTCAGCCCAGTCTCTGGTCATAATGTGCCCAGTGCCACGGCTCCTCACAAACTGTGAGTGTATTTAGCATTGGTGCATATTGACACCGCTGCCAAAATCCCTCTTTCCACAGCTTGAGCTTTCCTTCGATTTTGAAGTTCCACTTAGCCTTTGTTCTAAGTCGACCAGGAGGTCAAGTGACACACAAACAGCTCCGTGTCAATAACACAACAAACAGTTTTTCTCAACGGTGAGCAATAATCAGCCACCATTTTGCTTTGCTTTTTTGGTTTATTCGGTCATGACTGTTAAAAGAAGTAGTTGCGCATGCAGACAAAGTGAGCTTCAATGACAAGCTGCTGCAATCAGAACGACTTTATCTTTAATCAGGGTGATTATTTCTCCTATTATCCAACAAAAAAAGGTCAGAACAGTAGAGAACCACTTCCTTCCTGATTGTGCTTTCCCTGCTGGGAGAGGAAATGAGTCAAACCAGAAGAAAGACTAGTATCAGCAGTGACAGATGCAAGTCAACATGTGAGGGATGAAAAGGGAAATGAGGCCTGGTAAAATATGATATATCATCACTACAGCGAGTGCAGCGGGGCAGGAAATATATGAGGTTAGCCAGGTTGTTAGGTAAAGGTTGAACAAGGAGGTAAACTCTGTATTCTAGGCCTGAGAGTCCTACAGTAGGGTGAATAAAGATGTTTTCTCCTTCAAAGCTCCTCTCCAGACATAATGAAACTATAATACGTATTTTGTTTAACATGGTTATATGACATTTTAAAACTGTCTGTTTGAATCTGTTGTTTATGAGACTGTCAGTGATTCACTGCAGTTCCAAGGTGGACACACAGTCACAGTGCTGACTGCTTACTTTGCTCATGATTTCTTGTACACAAGGACAAGGACATGTCGTCAAGATAAAACAAACTAAACAAAAAGAAAGCTCATGCAACAAGCTCATACAACAATGCACATTTTGAATAAAAGGAGAAAAGGAAGTCTTAAATAACTGTAAGAAACTCTACTTCTGGTTTTAAAATGCCATGAATCTCACATCAGAACAAGACAGGATGTATAGATATTGAATGTAATTGTCCAGCTGTCACTCGACTCTTTTGAATCAGATGTGTTGACATGAGATGTCTGAATGTGGTAACACACGATTTGCTGCACAGAAACACACACTTTTTCTTCTCGGCAACCTCCTACACACATGTGCAAGCGCACACCGGCACAGTCCTCTGCCTTGCGTGACTCATATACTACAGCCCCCTCATTCATCAATAGTGCCAGAACAACTGGGCCAGGGGTCAGCGTGCCACTGCAGCAGGCGGGCAGGCAGTAGAGGTAGAGAGGGATTTAACAGCAGGCAGCGTGCCCTAAGGAAACAGCTTCTGCCTTCCTGCTAGATTAGAGCTCCGTTCCATCAGGAGCCCAGAACCGCAGCACTGATGTGTGGCAGACTTTTGATTCGCCGGTCAGGTGACACCGAGCCACATGGCGTCGCGGCCCGCCAGACAGCCGCAGCAGTGTGATGGTATGCGTGTGACTACGTTGGATAAATTACAAGGATGGTGTGAGTTTTCACCACTGAGCCGGTCTGTCCGTGTGTGCCAAGTTTCTCCGAATGTGTGTGTGTGTGTGTGGGTGGGTGTGTGTGCGTGTGTGTGCTTGCATCTTTTTGTAGTACTGGATGCCTTTCAGGTATGGCACCGCTAGTACTTTGAATGTGTCGACCCATTCATGTTGGTGGATGTGCCGTGTGTTTGCGCGTGTGGTCTGTGCATGTGTGAATCCATCTGGTAATGACTCGGACTTGACTGGGCCAGTTGGCATTGTGCAACAGTGCCATTTCCAAGTTCTCTCTCCCTCCCTCCCTCCCTCTCTCTCTCTTCATCTTCCTGACTACAAATACAAATACACACAGCCTTGTGGTGCTATAGTAAAATCCATAGACACCCGTTCTGATGCCTGTTACTGATGCATCCCCCTCTGTCTAGGAGAATAAGTGCAGACTCTCTCAAGCACACCACAGTCATCCAGAATAAACACCACCCACGTCCAGAGGTGCAGCAGATGAATGGGAGCTCTTTGTTCTGCTTTTGATGGGTCCTGTTTTATTTTTGTAAGCTAGTGCATCTGTGTATGTGTGGTTTTTTTTGTTGTTGTTTTTTTTAGTTTTTTGCATTATACCGTCTGCGTCAGAGTCCAAGCAGTCCTAAGAGTCCAAGGTGACATCTTCAGATTTTATGTTGATCATTCATTCTCCACACAATTCTTTTTTTTTTTTGAATATTTTACTTTTTGCTTTTTTCCAAGAACAAAGTTACAGTGACAAAACTGACACAACATAATCAAATCAGGGGGAAATTGTCCACAAGGTGGCAAAGTAAAAATACAATGACAGGACAATAGAAAATAGAAAAATTAATAATAACAATGACAGTAATAAATGAATAAATACATAAAGTGCATTCTACAATAATCAAAGATAGTAAGAGAGACATGGGGTAGCATCCATGGTTCATACCAAGTCAAACTTCAATAGAGAGAGATTAGTCTACAGTACCTGTTGGGCTGGCAGATTTTCCATATAAATTAAAAATGGTTGCCATATTTTGTAAAAGGTCTTACTTATTTTCTGCATCCAATAAGTTATTTACGGGGCACACAGCTATTGATTTCACCAAGCCACATTTTAATAGTTCCACACAATTCTTAGGCTACATGCTTTTTGAACCCTGTGAGCCAGAACCTGAACAGGACTGTCCTGTCAGTGGGTTAGTTTGCAATCACTCACTCTCAAAACGCGCACACACATTCCATAACTGAGATGAGATAGGATGACAGCATGTGCGACAGCTGGACACCGGTCAGTCTCTGGTGGTCCTCCTCTTTTCATCGCCTCTACAACCTACATCTGAAACTTTATGACTCCACACTGGAGAAATGCTGCGAGGAAGGACGGAGGCGCGGATGGAAGGATGGGTATGTAAACAGATGAAACCTGAGGAGGACTTCCTTCTGGATCAATATGGGCCAGCGTATATCCAGTGTATTGTTATCTGAGAGCTGCAAAGTCTCGGGGAACCAAGTCTGGTTGTGTGAGTGTGTGCGTCTATTTTTAGCAGAAGTATAGGCCTCGGAGGTGGTAGAGTTTGTGTGTGTGTGTGTGTGTGTGTGTGTTGCCTTCCTCTAGATAACTGACACACCGAGGGAAGTGGGTCAGCACAGATTTTCTTCGAGGGGTGCAACTCATTCAACCAGAGCCAGCAAACTTCCTCCAGGATTTAACAGAGGTGCTCAAGGAAAGGGATAAAACAAAGTCAATTAAAAATCGCCCCCCTCCTCTGAGTCTCATTAAGAAAGTGATCTATACTGGGACTCTTTATGTATTTGAACATTGGTTCCATCCTCTGGTTTCCAAAAGCCTTTTTTTTTCTTGCCCGGTCTCTCTCTTCCTGCCTTTTTCCCGCTTCCCCATTTCCCTCCTCACTCGGGCTCGGGTCTCCCTTCCCTCTGCAGCCTGCATCTAGCTAACAGCGGTGACACTGTGTCTAAGCTATCTCTCCCTGGCAGACCTCGGCGCTGTGGAATCACTTTGTCTGGCCAAGCTCCGTGTCATCTGCGTGTCCTGAGAACGAGAGAGAAAGAGGCAGATAGAGAGGGGGAGATAGAAAAAAAAAACAGTGAAAACCAGAGGGACATGGAGACACAGGAACATGCACGCACAGAAATGGAAAAACGATGTGCACAGACTGAAGGGAAGAAAAAAGATGAAAGACCAGCAAGATAGTGCAGTAACATCTTTTTGACATTTATTTTTTTTTAAAGTCTTGTGAGCACAGCAAACAAAAGTCCATTCACCTCCCGCGTAGCCTACTGAGTCAATAAGTAAATCTATAAATAAAATTCAACCCTCTATCTGCATGGCCATGGGTAAAGCTTGCTTCTTTTGATGGGAGCGTTTACCTCTTTTTTTCAATGAAGCCGGGAAGCTAATGCTAATGGCAAAAGCTCACACAAAATAGTGCTGCCATGCATATAAATGCATGTAGAAAATAGTAAGGGAGGGAAGTTTGACAAGTAGGGATAAGTCCCAGATTCAACTATAGGCTAGACTCTATAGGAATCCATTACAATATAATATAATATGCTGTGAGAAATTTCTACATTGCAATCTTAAAAATAATTGTAGCCTACTGTGACATGTAGCCTACAAGTTATACATGTCATGAGGCTACAATTAGAGATTTAGCTGCTAATGCTAGTTTACATGCCTTTGGTTGTACTCCTACTCCTGCTACACAAGCTAGCATTTACTGCTACATCCCATACAACCATGTATGGTTGTAAATACTAAAAGTTAATCATCTCTCCTAGCACTTTTAGCTAAACGTTTCCAGTCATTGTCTGTGTTTACAGCTGTTGGTGCTACATGAGATATTATCTTCCTGAATCTTATCAAGTCGACATATTGTAGCCTGTTGTAACAAGTGTACGTTTTTGCAGCAGATTACAGTGTAGACACACATCAAGCTGCCTAGCTGTCTCTAGAAAACAGTGAGGCCCTAAATGGTATTTATCAATTTCCCGTCTATTGTGAACACGTCAGCAAGCAACACTTGCTCCGAGAGCAGAATCACATCAATAAGAAAGCCAGCACGGAAATTAGATTTGCTGTTGGGACAACATCATTCCGAGGTTGCAGCCCATTTCCACGGGCACAGATGTAAACACGAGTAGCCTAAACATCCTTTTGACACTTAAAGTGAAATTCCGGCGTAAGTGTAAACCATGGTCAAACACACCGTAACACCGAGTTAGACCCCCCCTCGAGAGATCAATTTGCCCGACCGCTACATTCACGAGATCCACCAACTTCAGCAAATACCGCATTATCGCCACACACGGCGCTGTCCGGATCCACTGTCTGACCGCAACCAAAACGCCACCATTTGCCCAAAATAATGCTCAGAACTGCACCAAATGTCATCAATAGTACACACAGGGTCCCAGCACGTAGTACGAGTTGTCAAACATCTGCTAGCTTTGCCTGTTTTCTTTAGCAAGGAGATGCAACTCAACTCACCTACTTCTCCTCCGGGAGCCGCTCGTTGGTGAGGAAGCCCTGACGAGTCGATCACCGAGTGCACCGGAGTTCCGCAGCTCAATCAACAATTACCTCATGGAAATACAATCAGAGTTGTTTTTTTTTTTTATCTTGCATATCACTTTATAACTATTATTATCGAGTGCTGGCCACGATATAGGCGCAAATGAGCATTTTTAAGAGCTGCGGAACTCCGGTGCACTCGGTGATCGACTCGTCAGGGCTTCCTCACCAACGAGCGGCTCCCGGAGGAGAAGTAGGTGAGTTGAGTTGCATCTCCTTGCTAAAGAAAACAGGCAAAGCTAGCAGATGTTTGACAACTCGTACTACGTGCTGGGACCCTTGTGTGTACTATTGATGACATTTGGTGCAGTTCTGAGCATTATTTTGGGCAAATGGTGGCGTTTTGGTTGCGGTCAGGCAGTGGATCCGGACAGCGCCGTGTGTGGCGATATTGCGGTATTTGCTGAAGTTGGTGGATCTCGTGAATGTAGCGGTCGGGCAAATTGATCTCTCGAGGGGGGGTCTAACTCGGTGTTACGGTGTGTTTGACCATGGTTTACACTTACGCCGGAATTTCACTTTAAGCTGTTAGCTGAAGTGTCGTTTGCTGTTCTGGGTGGTGGAGCTGAATTTTAGAAGTAGCACTAAATTTCACTTTTCTTTGTCATCGGGTCGCCATCTCAAGGCTGCCTGTTCAGACGAAATGGACAGCTTATGGTTTTCTGTTCAGAACGGGCGAGTCTTTTTAACCCAAGCCCTAGCAGGCCTCATGTGGTTTCATTGTGGACTTCCATCATGGCAGTCTCTTTCTGGTAGCTACCCACTCTTGACTCAGATCAGTGCTCTCAAAGCCAGACTTTCATTCTGTCGTCAGAGGAGAGAAACATACACGGAGAAAGCGAGAGAACGGGTTATGAGGATACTTTCATGTGCTTTTTGATTAATTTTTGTTTTAATTCTTGTACAGATCCATTCTGTCTGGTTTTGCAGCTGCAGGCTCAGTGTCTCCAGAGGCCCGCCTTGAGAAGCAGGCATGATTCACTAGCTCTTCTCTCCCTGTGTTATTATTTTATCATGTTTCTGATGTTGATTCACTGTTTGATTCCGTTATCCTTGAATGTGCATGCTTTTAGTCACAATGCCAATAAGATGGGTAATACCAAAGGCAGAGGAAATTGAGGAGGAGTGGAATTTAAGATCAGTAGCACTGATTTTCCTCCGGCTGTGGATCTAAGAACATTTTGGTTAGAAAACAAGATTCTCAATCTCTCCACTTACCTCATTCTACCTTAGTTTTTTTCTTTGGCAGCTTTGGTATGAGAGCTGCGTTGCTCCATCCAGGCTCCAGTTTTTTAAGACTTGGGGTGTAGGTGAGGGGGTTTGAACAAAATTGCACCGTGTAATTTTGCTGTGCATCTGACCAGACCCAGTGAATCGATGAGGTTTTCTGTTGCACTTAGAGTCAGACAAACTGAACCGCCGGTTCTGACCTGCAGACCAGAGTATAAGTCCTGTCTCAGTCACAGTGAGAAGTGGTGAAGTATAGTATTAGTAACATTTTTAGTATTGATCTCAAAATAATCATCCGGGGGAAAGCAAGGTAAAAATCCAATTTCGTCTGGCCTTCATGTGCCTTGTTATGTTTGAACAAATCACTCCATACTGAGATTTACTCTATGTAGAAATACTGTACACTGTGTATCTTTACAGAATTATGTACTGCACTACCTGTGATGGATTGCTTCTAGTGGTCATGGTTGTTTTAATGGCCTTCCATAATACTCTGTCCGTTAAAGCAGCAATTCTTGCAGGACAGCTGAAGATGGTCATCAATGCAACTGTAGTCATAAAAAGAAATGAAAGAAAAAACCCATTCAAATATCCAAGGCTTCCCTTTCTATCAAGTGGTGCTTTGTAGTCAAAAAGTTCTGTAAACCTTGTGAATTTTGAATAGTTTAAAGACCTTCTCATCTGGACAAAAGGGTCTGACCATCACCTCTTCAGAAGCGCCATCTGACTCCTGCCCACTGCAATGTTTTCCACTGAAACTCTGTCTGAAGGGAACGGAGATGGATTGTGTTTACTCAGCCTGAGCTGGTTAATAAGCCACATTTAGAAGACATCCCTAAAAATAAGCCTTATTAAGTGCCTTTAAAGGCAGTAAGCCCGCTGATTGCCCGAATTAGAGTAAATACATCTCTTGCTTACAACATTTGCATTCAGATCTGCGGGAGACCAATTGCACTGAAGCCTTTTTCTGATTCCTTCTAAAACCACATCAAAATCTTCCCAGCAGTTCTTTTGTTACCCAGATCAACAGCGATACACGCAGCGATGGCACAGAGGTGTGTGCCTCTGCCTCTGCACCTGCCTTCCACCAGCAGTGCATCAGGCATGTAGTCCCGTCCCTGCAGTGGAGATGTTCTCGGCCTCCGACAAATGTAAATAGATGTTGGCAGAAGTGAGTGAGCCCACCCTCTGCAGAAGCACCAGAGCAAGTAAAGCAAAGATCGCTGCATTCATCAAACAAGAGATAGAGGCAAACAGACACAGACACTGAATCTGCTTTCAATTCTGCTAACCACTGGGGTCACTCAGCGCAAACAGTGTACAGCAGAAGGAGTCGGCTGCGTCACCGTCATTAGTTGGTGTGAGACAGTGCCATATTAAGCTCACTGTAATAATGCCTGTGTGCATCTTAACTCTCTATCTTGCCTTGTCTCACTCACTTTATTTTTGCACATGCACAAAGAAAATCTGCCAATGGGATGTTTTTATTTTTTTTTCCCAGTGAAATCAACTCATTTTCAAAGTGTTTTTTTTTTTTTTTTTTTTTTTAAAGCTAAGTTTTCCTGCTACGGGTGCAGTAGCTAGACACTTGACTCCAAAAGAAATTGTCAAACTGTGGGAAAACTGTTCCGCATGAGAACAAGAGCAAACGCTCCTCCCACCTGGCAGAGGGCTTTCTCATTTTAGGATAAACAAGTCTTGAAGGCTGCATATGGGATAAAAGCCTTGTCGAGGTGGATGTGTTTTGCTGTGCAGCACCACGGACAGCGCCTGTTACTGTATGATTACAGCTTGCACCTCAGGCACCTACACATATAACAAAGACATGAGCTACCTTAAGAGTTACTTCTGTAGTATTTTTTATCCTCACCTCTGTTTGGAATCTCTATGGGTGTCATCCAATAACAGTCGGACTATATTTTGTGCAAGTATCCTTTAAATATTTAGTTTTGAATCATACCAACTCTCCAAATCCCCATGATTCCCTCTTCCTCTTCTTCACATTCATGTTGCAGCTTTCAGTCCTGCTTCTGCAATCCCCTTCCATCTTTCATCGTCTGTTTCTCCCTCCATATCCACAGCCTCTGACTCCCTCCCTCCCTCCCTCCCTCTCTCCCTCATCCCGTCATAGCCGCTCCCAGCAGCAGTTAGATTGATCCAAACTTCCATGGCTCTCCCTACAGCAGCATATCGATCAGCCAAGAGGTAGAGAGCAAGGCAGAGGAGAGGAGAGAAGGAAGGAGGACATAGCTGGAGGAGGTGTGGCGTGTTCTCACCTCTTCTTGTTTTTTTGAGGGGTTTTTTTTACCCCTGAAAACGAGGACGGGCAAGACAGAACGAGACAGATGGAGGAACTGTGATGTCAGCCCCTCTGACGGGGCTTTTCAGCAAGACACAGGCGGGAAGACTACATCGATGAAGCATGCTGGCTCAAGCTTTTCAATATGTGTAAACTGAGAGGAGGTAATAGTACAGTGTAAAGTGTGAGCTGGATTTCCAGCCCACAAAGCCATGCCTATTAAGTTTTTTTTTTTGGTTTATCCTACTGTGCTTGCCATACAGGGTTTTTCTCTCCATTGATTCTAGTGAAATCAGGAATGCACCCCCTTTGGGTTCATTCATGCTTGTTGGCCCTACTTTTATCCTGTGTCCCCACTTTCTCACCATTTACTTTGAGTGGTTAATGTTTGTTGTTGTTGGGAATTTTCAGTCTGCATTTAATTTTGTGTTGCATGACCTGTTCATCGATGGTTAACAAAACCATGTGCACAATTTATCATTCACATCCTATGAACACAATAACTAGGGAATGCTGACTCTTGCCTTCCTGGATCCTACATATACATACACAGGCTGGCTGTGACCTATTTTGGGCTACCCCCCCCACCCCCCCACCCCCTCACCCCATCCGCCCACCTGCAATTCAAGCAACGCTGCATTTTGCAATGGCTGCATAAGTCAGTGGTGTTTTCCAGCTCGGGAAGACGGAGAAGAAAGTATTTATTTTAATGCATTCTGTGTCAGAGCAGAGCGCTGCTCGGAGGCACCGCGCAGACCGACTTTTTGGAAATACCAGTTTTTTTGTTTATATCAGCAAGGAAATTAGCAGCCAGACAAATAAGGTTTTCATGGATGCTCCAGTACCTTTGACAGAAAACTGCGCCAGATTTATTCAGTATCGAACTTTCAAACCTCTTTCACTTTTAGGCACACTGAAACTGCGGTGCAGAATTTCTTTGAAATATTAAAAGCTCTCCTGTCAGAATAAATCAATAAAAGTTTCACAAGTTTCACACACAAGCATACATATTTTGACAGTAGTTTGCCTTGTCTTTTGATTATAAATACAGAAGATTGAGCTGATATTCTGTGTAGAGGTGTTGGGCTCTTTATTCGCCTCTCCACTGCTCTCTCTTGATAGGAACTTGCATTTCCAAAGATATGACGAATAACACATGATAAAAGAAAAGAAAAAAACAAACTCATGTCTTTCAACCTTAATCCCCTGTAGTTAGGCACAGGTGGGAGGCAAAATGGCCTGTCAACAAAGGTTTCACAACCTTCTGTAAGGAGTAAAGTTGCCTCCCCTTATTGAAGCCATCTCCCTGAATGCACACAGCATCTTCCTGGAGAGTGGATGCTGATCCATAGCCTGAGGCCAGTTAGCCATTTGGCCCTCGCTGAACCTCTCCTCTCTTTTCATTGTCTCGCTGCCTCTCTCGCTCTGTGGCTCTGCCAGCTGAGCACAGAGTCTGGCACCTTGGAGGAGTGCAATGGAAAGCAAGGGTGAGAGAGGGAGGGAGGTAGACAGACAGATGTGAAAGAAAGCCTTTGGCCTAATCTTTTTTTTTTCCTTTTTCTTCATCAGGCTGTGATTGTACTTTGCTCTTTTAGCTAGTTTCTTCTTTTCCCTCTCCTCCTCCATTCGTGTGGTTAATTTGTTTTCTAATTTGTGCAACACCAGTTATGAAGCCGGTGCTGAATACCCTCTGTAAGTCTGAATAAGATGTTTCCACGGTGACACTGATGCTCAAACACAGTGGAACGCGGTCAATAAATAAATTAGGTAGCATCATAGAGTTATACACTTCAAATAAGCGAAAGTTAGGAGAGGAGAGTACCTTTTTTCTCCCCTTTTGTGAATGTAATCACGCCCAGCAAGTGAGAGTGAAGATTGCTCCTGCAGCATTCAAAAGCTGGCAGGAATTTGGCACACTAGTGAGGTGAACAAAAGGAGAGGTCTGTCCCTCGGTGGGTCTCTCCATCATATGATCAAGGCACATAAATAAATTACAAACCGTCTGCATGTCTCACATTTTATGTTTGGTTTTCTCCAATGCCTCCTTAAACTGTGATCTGTGACAGCTACAGTCTCTTCCATTATGCAAATGGTAAAGCACTCTGCTGCTGTTTATTTCTGCAGCTGCATTCGTCTTTTGTACACCACCACTATGTGTACATAGACCCATTTAGCAACACACTGGGTTCATCTATCTATTCATTTATGTTTACTCGACGCGACACGACAGGACCATTATGGACAGAGATGCACGATAAGGGTGATCTGCAGCCTTGAACTTCCTCCTCGCCGTGATTGGAGCGCCAATGGGGAACAGCAATGAGTTTGGGGGGGGGGGGGATCATCAAGGAAGAGTTGTTTTTTTCACATGAAGTCTCATGAAATATGCATTTTATTTTGCGGTTGACCATGTGCAGGATCGGGAGGGAGCCTCACCCCTGTCTTAGTAACCCTACCAGTAGCTGTCAGTAACCTCCCAAATAAATGTGCTCATGAATTTCATCATTCATCAGATATGACATTTAGTATTCTGCTGTCTGTTTCACACAGCCTGACAGCACACATGCCAATACAGCTGGGCGTAAAATAAAATTTTTGGACAAGATGTCAAAGTAAAGTTTTAGCTTCTATTAAATTCCTGTTTTGCTAAAATGCTGTTGATTTCTTAAGTATAACTTTTATTTTTCTTTGATGGTCTATATTGTAAGGGAAATATGCTCAGTGAAAACTAAACTTAAAAATATTCACATTAGGGCAACTCTTCTTAAAGGAATAGTTCACCAAAAAATGAAATTCAGTCATTATTGACTCACCCTCATGCTAACTCCAGAGTAGTTTTTTTATTCCATGCATCTGGAGACCCAGGAGCTCAGTTCATAGTCCAACGAAATCATTATATGAGAGTCAATAGCGCCCGACACAAAAAGGTCCATAAAACTACACAAAAACCTTGTAATATTCCTCCATCCTGAAGAGATATAGTCCAGTTTTCTTGAAACAAAGTCAATACAGGACTGTTTAGACTGTAAAAAAGTCCTAAATGACGTTGTTTCAAGTACACTCTCTGGACTATATCCCTTCAGGACACTTAGATTGCAGCGGACGAGCAGTATGGAGGAAGATTACAAGTTTAAAATTGTATAGTTTTATGGACCTTTTTGTGTCGAATTTCATTTTTTGGCGAACTATTCCTTTAACCCAGAATTCGCAGTAGCCTATGGGCTCTATGCACAGCTCCACCACTTCCTGAATTTAGGGCAGGTCCTTCATTTCCTGTCTTACATTATTGGACAAACTGATTAAGCTGCCTTAAAGCAGATATCAGTGGAATGTTTTTGTTAATATAAGTCCTAAATAGTCCTATTTTCCGTCAGCAATCACTTACATGAAGTATTTCAGCCTAAACACGAGTCTCTCCGTCACTCTGCTCTGCTGTAACCCGAGGAGAAAATTTTCCTTGTGGGATACAAGTGTTATCCAATGAGGGGAGAGAACGGCATGAAGGGCTGTGTGTGCAGCCAAGGGATGCGCGTGAATGTGGTGACGTAGCACGAGGACCAATTGATGCCTGACAAGGGCGGGGGCTGCTCATGGTGCGTTCAAGGAAACTCGTACTTTGTGTTTTTCCTTCCTGTGAAGTCATACCAGTTCGATCTGGTACGAGTTCACGGGTCGGAAGTTACGAGTGGCCGTTATAGGGAACTTTCACAGACAACAGGACGGTAAAAACACGAGCTACGGGTTACCTGGAACGCTACCAAGTCGTAGTTGTGACTTGAAGCTGTAACTTACGGTTTCAAAAGCCTGCCTTGAACACAGCATTAGCCGAAACGGCCGTGCCGCTGTTATCTGCTTTAAATTTAGGAAGTAGTGGAGCTGTGCATAGAGCCCATTGCCCTTCTTACTCTTACTACCCATAATTCTCAGGTGATTTCATCGCATTGCTTAATTAATTACTAGATCTCCTGTTAGGCCTTTGGGGAAGTGTAGCTAGCTCCAATCATGACTGAGATCTCCATCAATTGGATGCGACAATGGCACAATACACTGTTGAGTAAAGAGTGAAAGACTTCTTGTTCTAGAAACAATTTGACAAAGTGACTCACATGAGCTAGCTGCTAACGACCAGGCCTAAAGCTGCTAAGTTTACCGCTACATGCTAATGCTATGACGTAACTCTAAGTTTCTGGTTTCTGTTTAGTGTCCTATTCACTTGGTTTTTAATTTTCTGCTTAAAGCATTGCACGTCATTCATTCAGTGTCAGTAGCTAAACAAGCTCGCTAGCTCATTCTCAATCTCATGATTCTTTTTTTTTTCTTCATAAGGTTCATTTGCAAGCCAAGCCCAACAGAGGAGATTAAATAAAGATGGCGTCCTCCATGTTAGAATCTCTGGCTTTCGGAGGTTAGCCTGTACCACTTTGGGTGGCGGCTTGCTGTGCAAATTTGTGGATCAAAACTGGAGATTTACTTCGCTCAATTGAGCGAAGCCACACGTGATGGTCACAAGTGATTGATAGAGCTGCTTTGATGTGACCAGCTGGGGCTTTAGACCCATTAGCTCCACCTGACCTCCACCTCACTAATTAGCAGAGGTAATTGAAAACACCTGTGGGAGTGTGCAGATAAATGCTTGATTTCACATCGACACTGAAACTCAGTCGTCACCGTGAAAAACAGCATGTGACGTGGCGATCTCCCCAGAGGTTTGTTCAGCTCGTTTGGAGCCTTGGATCACAGTCGATCGTTGTATGTTCTCGACTTTTGAGCCATGAAGAATATAAGTTCTCCATAGGCCTACAGTATGTTCATAAAAAAAGGAAAATGGAAGCAGTTCTAGTTTATGGACACCCGGGTAAAATCCATTGGCTTGAAAAATATGGACTCGGCTGAATGAAATTCATAACCACAATTTCTTCTACTTCAAAAAAAAAAAAAATCAGATCAGATACAGTAGCCTATCTTATCATTGCAACTGATGCTTTACCTCATGCTTTCCTATAGGAGAGCATCCCAGCAATCTGATCTGTATGAGAGTAAATGCTCCCTCAGATGTGTGGAGAAGATACTAAAAGCACATACATAAGCTCCTGCAGAATCGCATGTCTGCTCTGCTAATATTATTTCTTGAAGCACGGCCATATATGGAACCGTATGATATTATTTTTCCAGCTCATGTTTTCTTGCTTGTGCTGACCGAATGTTAAAAGATCTGTCAGAGGCAACATGAGATGATTACATTGGGAAACAATATCCGGCAGAAAACAACTTAATACAAGGAAAATGGCACAGTCATTTGACAAAAAGCCTGGTCTTTTACCCTAAGAGTGACACTCGTAGACATGAGAACACCTGTAGGCAGCAAATGGAAATAGACAAATCCCCGCAGACATACCCTTGACTGAAGTAAACGGTGTTCGGTGGAGTAGTGAGTCTGCAGGGAGACCTCATCGCTGGGGGTTGTCAGGTCCACTTATCCAGAGAAACCCCAACCAGCTTAGTCAAGGGACTGATGGTAGTTAGATCTGAGCTGGAACCCTAGGCTTTTAGAGGCCTCTCAACCCAACCTTGTCAGAATAATGGCGTCTCACTCCCCAGAGGTCACAATCTATAGGCATTAGCTCTTCATCTACCTCTCCGCCTCCGTCCCTCCATCTCTTGATGTCACCATCAACCCATTACCTCGTCCCCACACCTTAAGAGAGAGGCAGTGGGATCGTCGTCAGGCTCTCGATAGCTCTGCCCTGTCACTATTAATATCTCTCCTCTTTCCATCTCTCTCTTTCTAACTCAGAACTCCCCCCTTTTCATCTCTTCCCACTCATTCTCGGCTCATTTTGGAGATATAGTTGACAAAACAGAGAGGGAGGGAGATAGAGAGGTGAGATAAGGAAGGGGTCCATTTTCAAGGGCAGCCTCACCTGGGAGCGTGCTCAGATGAAAACAAAAAGGAAACGAGGACAAGGGGTCGGCCAGTGCTTTGAAGAGGTGACATCCATCTCAGACTCATTTAGGCAGCGTTGTTTATCAAAATGTCCACACGACAGATAGTTGGCTCCCCTCAAGGAAAGTCCAATTTTAACTAAACATGACATTGAACCGTCCCATGGTTCAATGTCATGTTTAATACATATATGGAGAAACTTAAAATTACAGTTCTGTCTGTCTGTTTCTGTGCATAGTTTTCAGTACAAAGATCTATTTTTAAAAAGAAAAACATATTGCACAAAAAAAAAACAATTGTGGTTGATCAAAATAGTTTAATGAAATAGCTATTTCATATACACCTCAACAGTTACAGATGTCTGCTTCAGTTTCTTCTGCTGTGGCCAAAAAAAAAAGAATGATTATGTTGTTGCTCACTGTTACACATCAACAATCACCTACATCACAAAAAAAAAGATTAAAAAAGAGCCAGTGTTCAAGTCTTTGTTTGAGTAGATAGAAGTCCTTCTTACAAGTCCATCAGCACGGTGTTGTTTATAAGAACACCACAGGGTGTTCTATACAGATATAGAAACCACACACAGTTAGATTTTTCCATCATCGTGCATTCATTGTACATACACAATATTTTAATGCTCTCATTTTTCTTTCACTCACATGTATTGATTCTTGCTGGTTGGTCGTCAAATTGAGAAAGGACTCATACTCACACAGAGTCTGACAACAATGATTTATGAAAATCTGAGCAAAAATCTGAAAAATAAGCCTCCAATGCCACACAGAAACAAACACACAAAGCAAACAGTTTCTGTGTTTATATTCAGACCAGTACCCTTTCTTGACCCTACATAGATGCTTACCAATGGATCTCATTTCAGATGGAGTATTTATGAGGCCCATTCATCCTGGATGGTGGCACACGCCATTGTCTTGAGGAGCAGAGTACAATAGGACCAAAGCCCAGGCACATATCAGGTCTCTTTACACCAGGGTGGGAGATCAGAGGGAGATTAAAAGTGGATCTATGGAGCATGGAAGGAAGGAAGGACGGATGAGGAGGAGGACACTGACCTTCAGTGATTTTCTTTCTCTCTTGTTCCCTCTATCTCTCTCTCACACACACACACACACACAGATATTAAGACTTGTATTCACACTCTCTGTTATGGCCAGAGCGTGCTTTAGTGAAAGTTTTATAGCCTTGGGCAAGCCACTAGCATGGCCCGGGGGGGTTATGGGTAGTTTCTACCACTGAAGCCAAGAGCAGCCAACCTCTTCCACTATTCAATTAAACCCCTGGCCTAAGTGGTGAGGTGGAATCACAGGGGAGAGGTGCAGACATAAATATACAAATGCACGCACATACACACAAACACTGAAAGGCAAAAGCTAGAGCTCTCTGACTCTGACGCACACACACGTCTACCTGCATTTATAACTGGAATATGGTCACGACCACACACACACACACACACACACGCATTTGCCCTTTGTTTTAGAAACAACAAAGGCTATCTTCAGGAATGCAATACACAGTGGATTGCCAAGAGAGGAGAGGGAAGGAAATTGAAGCCATTAGAACCCTTATTACTTTTTTATCAGAAACTGGAGGATAAGCTCGTAGAATATAGAGAAAAGGAAAGAGGAGCACTGAGAGAAGGAGATATAAAGATGGAAGAGGGTGGAGGGGCGTAATAAAAAAGCGAGGAAGAGCAAGTAAGACAGACTGAGTGAGGTAAGTAAATAGCGTGTTGCTGACGAAAAGGGAAAATTAAATGAGTAAATGAGAGAGCGCAGGAGAAAATAATCAAGTTACAGCACATTCATGAGCTCGGTTTCCATCAGGAAAAAAAACAAAACAAAACCTTGAGCCACGGCGGGTGCCAGTCTAAAAAGTCAAACTGCTTGGCAAAGAAACTGCAGGAGCAGCTCTGTGTCCTCTGCTCTCCTAACATCCTCCTTCAGCCCATTTACTTGGCTGACATAGAGGAAGCTGCAGAGTAATTGTGAGGATGGTAAATGTGTGTGTGTTGCTTCAGTGTCCCTTTTTGGTTGGATAAGTGTGTGTGTGTGCGCGCTTGGAGTGCTAATATTGATGAATGAGGGTGCAGTGGATGACTCATGGGAGAAAGGGTCGATGCGGGTTTGCGGTGCACAAGTGTCCGTGTGTTTCCATGTACCTTGAGTCTGTGTTTATGTATTGAAGCCTGTGCAATTTGCATTTGGAACATATTTGCATTTCTCGTACCTGTCTCATCTTTGTCCTCGTGTGTGTATAGTGCGCGGCCACAACCATGCCCCCGCCTGGCCCCTTAACTATTCACAGGCCGCACGCTGGAGATTGAGAAGCAAAAGCCACTTTTTTTTTTTTTTTACACAGGCGGGGGTCAGGGCTGGGGTTAACATTGAACTTCAAAGCCTTGACAGTGGAGAGGGGGGGGGGGCGATACTGCATATTCAGCTTACCTACCTTGACCTTCCAACATAAACTAAGTGTCTCTCCCGCCCTCTCACACTCTTCTCCGACACACACACACACATACACATGCTTAAGGGGATGTATCATCTTCAAATGAGGAGACATCTCGTAGGAGACCATGGGAACGGACCGGAATGCTAATTGTACTTTTGCAACCGCTGGAAAAAAGAAAGAAAAAAAAAAAAAAGCAATAAGAAATTAAATCAGCCTGCAGACACAGACACACACACTCTCTCTCTATGACACACACAGGTTTGCACTCACTTCCTTTTCCGATACTGTGTGCTAATAGTTAAAGGGATAGTTCAACATTTTGGCAAATTGGCCCATTGCCATAATCGCTATAGTCATAGCAGTAGATTTGTTACCTTTAATTGTCGGTGCAAGCTATTTTTAGAACGGCGGAGCAGAGTCGCAAGCTGCTCAGAGCTACACTACGGAGGCTCATGGAATTTCTTGGTTTCCCTCATCAAACTCACCAAATACACAATCCAAAAACTCCAAAACTCTCTTGTGGACAAGTTGTGACTTGCACATTCACCACACTATGAGATAAGACAGAGTTGTTTTAGAGGTAAATACAGAGACTGCTTGATGAAAAACTGCCCCTGAAGGCAACGTGCATTAGCGGTTTTGTATATTTACCTCTTAAACATCTCTGTCTCCTAACGTTCCGTTATTATGTCATAGCGTGGTGAATGTGCAGGTCACAACTTGTCCACCAGAGCATTTTGGAGTTGCTGGATTGTGCGTTTGATGAGGTAAACCAAGAAATCCCATTAGCCTCCGTAGCGTAGCTCTGAGCAGCTTGCGGCTCTGCTCCGCCGTTCTAAAAATAGCTTGCACCAACAATTAAGGTAGGTAACAAACCTGCTGCTATGACTATAGCGATTATGGCAATGGGCCAATTTGCCAAAATGTTGAACTATCCCTTTAACTTTATGTAAGCTTGCACAGCAATAGAAATAAAAACTATAGCAGCAATAGGATGCTTGTTAAGCAGTCTGCAAGGACTATACAAAGGCATACACGGTAAACACACTCTTACACACAGGCAGTAAACACACACACACACACACACATTCCTGTATGCAGACACAGAAACTCTTTGATCCTCTGGTATTCTTGCTGTGTCAAACACTACGGTAGTTTTACTGCTAACTGAGAACTAATGATGATACCACAATGATACCATGACGTGTGTGGGGGTGTGTGTGTGTGTGTGTGTGCATTTGTGGGTGCTTGCCCATTATCTGTGACTTGGAGCCTATCGCCAACACTGACGAGCCCTCTGGTTAAGTGCCTGTAATAAAGGTCTTAAGTGTTTTGGGCAAGCTTGAAGCTCAGAGGCCATTTACTCAAAAAAAAAAAAAAAAAACCTACTCAGGATCCATCTCCACCCCCATCCCCCATCTACCCTACATCAGCCTGTGTATAAAGACGATGCGGCGTAAGATAAACTGGATCTCACCCTCATAGAACCGGAGGAAGGATTAGAGACACACGCAGACTGGTGAAATGTAAATAGCTGCTTGGAGGAGACTTATTTACCTCTTGCAGATGATGGGATATGATTAAACATGAGGAAATGAAAAGAAGGTGGAAGCTGACATAGCTCCGAGGTAAATCCTTCTCATCCTATTTACTTGACACTGTGTGATCTCCTGCACATTGATCAATTATCCGGACGTGTGAACGTCTGCGAAACATGTGAATTTGTTAGGGTTGCATTCACATTTAATGGAGCGGTCATTGGGACTGGGAAGAAAAGTTTGATCCGGCCACACACGGTTTTAGAAGCCGCACTTCTAACGCCGTTGATTAGAGGACACAACACTAGACAGGGCGAATCTCCCTCAGGCAACTTTTCTGTATTTTCATTTAGCCTCTTATCCTGGTGTGTTAATTTGACTGCTACACCTCAGGGCACTCCCTCGTGTTTGGCTAAGGTGGAAAGGCCCCATATATTACAGCAAAGATTACTGGCATGCATATTCATTAATCCAAATGGAAAGAGTAGCGCCGAGCGTTGGTTGTTTTTTTTTGCTGCTGCGGTGCCAGCATATTTTCTTTGGACTTGCCAAGACTTTGGCAGCGTGGGATGGAGGAGCTGTGAGGTCGCCGACCCCCAATAACAAGGACTCAGAGAAGAGGTCACTTTCTCTTATTTTATTTTGTATTAATTTCTGTAATTTTACATTTCTGCTTTCTCTGATTCCCGCTCACAGTGTCTGCATCCATTTCACACATTCCCAGGTGGCAGAGGATTTAAACTTGTGTTACACTCTGTACTCAAATCCTTTCCTTTGTATTAATCTTTAAAAAGAACAGGGTTTTATTTTGCATGTAAATGCCTTTGAAGCCTGGCAATCAGACGTACACTTTGAGAGATAAACTGAATGAACTTACAAAAAGGATTATTATATTGTTTTAGAAAATAAAACCCCCTAAAGGTTTTTTTTGGCCTGCTTTACATTACTCAGTAATATCCATAATGTATTGTGGATGATAGTTTCACACTGAAGCCAGAAGATGCTAAGACCCCCCCTCCTCCCTCCAGCAAACCATCACACTCCAAGTCTGAGACTTTCGGTGAGCCTCGGTGGTTTCTCCAAATGTTTCCCTCCATACGCAGCAGGGCGTCCACATCTTGTGCGGAACAGCCCTTTTCTTTGTTTTGCTCCCCTGTGTGTGTTGGCTCCAATCAATCAAACATACCTGCTGCTCCACGCGCACAAAGAAGCATCGCCTCAAGCCAAAGGAAATGGCAGCTATATGAATCCTTTGTCACTGGCTGATGTATATACATAGATAGCTCTCTGAGGGTTTAGTGTATGAAATGAATCACCATGCTGGCAGGATGAGTGAACAGAATGATAGAAGTCCACGCTGGCACAGCAGTGTTTTTCCAGCCAAAGATGGCGGCGGATCTGTAAAGCATGGCCTCCATATTGAATTTTCTCTAAGCTTCAGGAGCCGATTGGTTTTTTGTTATCTCCCGAAGCAGAATCTGCTCCTTTCTGTGTCTCTTGAAAGAACGGAAAGGCAGGAACAGAACATTGTTACAAAAATGCCTTTATTGTGTAAAAAAAATGGAGGAAATCAGTGTTATTTGTTGGACTATTGGACGGAGTAAACAGCTCAAACCAACCCTGAGCCTGGAGTTAATGCACTTGCATGTTCTGAGTTGCACTAAGGAACGGCAAAGCTGAAGGAGAAGGGGATTAAAAAGAATGTGTGGTGTTTCTGATGGATTCTTAGTCAGTGCTGGGGCTTTGAGCTAGACCCGTGGATGGTGTAGAGTGGAGGGGGGGGATTTTCAGGACATCCGCTTTGTCGAAGTGAAACAGACCGAAATGGGCTCTAAGCTCACCAGAGCTCCCCAAGAACAGAGAGTAGGCTTACCATCCAGCTAGGATGAGAGCAGTCATTTTGTTAGCTCTCTTCTTCAGATTTTAAATCTGATTCCTCATTAGCTGCGTCGCCCTTGTTCAATTATTCACTTTTTTTTTTTTTTTAACATTTGTGAGTTAAGCCGTCAAAGGGCATATTAATACTGTAGTTGTGGCTGAACTTTTCCTTTCATTTTTTAAAATGCTCTAAAGGAGGAGGACTGTTTGAATGCTGTGAATCATGCTTTTTCAGGTCAACTGTGTGCAGCGGTTCGTCCTTGTTTACAGTTTTTGTCCTGATGAGGTTGTCCTTGGCTCGGCGCTGAGATTCCAAAGGGCAGGACCATCTCTACAATCTGCACACCACAATGAGGCCTTGTGGGAGAGAGTGGGAGAGGAGGGAGGGAGGTTAAGAACGAAAAATAAGTAAGAGACTATGAAATGATATCGGATAATAGAGATAGAAAAAGGCTCTTCTTAAATTGAGAAGTTTGTTGTAGCCCACTTGTGGCAAGTGAAGTGTTTTGCCTCCGTCGTGAAAGTCGAGGTGAAGAAAAGTTTATGTGAGAAGTTATACTTGCAAAACACACCAGCAGTGTATCTTTCCACGATGCTTGTATTGCTCTGGATAATGTGCAGACCCTCGTTTTGGGAAACTTCCACTGGAGCTGCTTGCTACTGAAGACAGAGCCACCATGAAAACTGTCGACAGCACAGTCGGCCGACTCTCCACAGCTCACTGTTTCTGTTGTTTCTCACACACAGTACTTTAGCAGCAGAGCTTTCAAACACAAAAATCTCAAGAACGTCTAAACACCAAAGTAAAAGTGCATGATTAGATGTTTGGGAAATATGTGTCATACCTTTTCTGACCAAGAATGTGCTCTTGAAGAGGAACTAGGCAAGATTTTTACCTTAACTAAACAGTTTCTCAGTAACCGTGATGGCCAAATGACTTGTTATGGGCAGAATGGAGGCCCCCTGCCTTCGAGCATCTCTTGGCTGAAAACCAGCCTTGCAGAGCTTGTCTCATGAGAAACATGGACTGCTTTACAGCACTCAAACACACCTATCCTTGTTAATCTCCTTGCCTTTTTGCCATGTTCATTGGAAATAAATGCCCATGGCCGGGGGGGAAGGAGGAGGGTTAGCTGTTTTAGAGTTTTTAAGACAGTAAAAATATGCACTCCAAAACTGTAGGGGGAGCTCCGGAGAGAAAAAAAAAGTGCACATTCACCACGCTATGAGATAATAATGGAACGTTATGAGACAGAGTTGTTTTCGAGGCAAATGCAGAGACCGCTTGCCGAAAAACTGCCCCCGACGGGAACTCCGGTTTTGCATGAATTTACCTCTAAAACAACTCTGTCTCATAACGTTCCGTTATTACCTCATAGTGTGGTGAATGTGCAGGTCACAACTTGTCCACCAGAGCGTTTTGGAGTTGTTGGATTGTGTATTTGATGAGTTTGATGAGGGAAACCAAGAAATCCCATTAGCCTCTGTAGTGTAGCTCTGAGCAGCTTGCGGCTCTGCTCCGCCGTTCTAAAAATAGCTTGCACCGACAATTAAAGGTAACAAACCTACTCCTAAAACTATAGGGATTATGGCAATGGGCCAATTTGCCAAAATATTGAACTAAACTTTTAAGTCTGTACAAGAAACATAACACAAGAGCCATTAGCAATTAGCCCAGTTTAACTGTGGCTATAAAGGTTGCAACTCCTTGTAAAGCTTCATCTGCATGCTAAATATAAAGCCAGAACCATTAGCACAAAGCTTAGTGTAGTATGACTAGTAGAGCCCTGTCTGGATGCCAACAACAAAGCTAGACCCATTATTATAGCTTAATTTCACAGGACTATATAGCTTGTGACTCCTTGAAAAGCTGTTTTTTAAAGCATTTACGCAAACTAATAACGTGTGACCTTCGCAGTTCCTGGGCGGTGGGTTGTTAGCCTTTTTCCCCGCGCTCAGTTTTTGTGTTAACCTAAGATAACTGTTTGCAGGCTTTGGCTTCTTATAAGACAGGCATGGAAGTGGTATCTGTCCTGCCATGTAATTACCTGCAAGTTTTTATCTTGAAGTAAGTCACTTTATTTTTGCGATTCAGGTACAGGGGACAAACTGACCCTTGAAATTCGCCGTATAGAGGATTATGGAAAGCTGCTAAACGTTTGTAGAACCTCTTTATATCCCGTCTCATCAATGCCTGTCAGGCTCTGATGAGTTTCAAATGATGAGACCTTGGAGAGACCTTGAACAAGACACTCATTCTTAAGCATGCTGCCTCCCTCACTTCATTCCTCTCCAAACCGCCATCCCTCCAACTTCATACCCGCAGTCTATAAAAGGGAGCAGGAAGACTGAATCATAGCGCTGCTGATGTTGGAGCCTCGGGTTCAGATAAACAGTGAAACAATAGTCTGGCCTAGAAAGTTGTCACTGGAGATAAACATAGCGGGAGAGTGAGATATGGTATGCCCCAGCAAGACAGCCTTCCACTGTGTGTGTGTGTGTGTACGTGCACGCTTTGTGGTGGAAGGGATGGGCCACTGTGGTTTACAGTGTCTCCATCTGGAAACACTCGTTTCGGTCGGCTGTTTTAACTGGGGAAGTGTAGGTTGTCTAAATAGTCACGTAACACACACAAACACACACACTGAGAAAGCCCCACATGGACGCACACAGTACTGTACACAGACAGATTTTGTTTCCCTTTGTCATGTGGAAGACCTACAGACAGACAAGCGTGGTCGAACGGAGCAACTCGCCTCTCAAAATAGAAGCTCTGAAAAGAGTCAAGGGGGGGGCCACAGGAGACAAGACATCTGCAGATAAGAGACGAGGAAAGACGGGGGGGAGGGCTAAGACACGGCGAGACAGTCGAGTCCATTTTACCTGGAAGCTGAGGAGGAGATCTGTTATTTTTTGCGCCTGAGGAGCAGAGTGCTTGACTGAAGAGAGGCTGGGGATGGATAATTTGTGTCTGTGCTGTGTGTCTGTGCGTGTGTGCAGTTGTGATGTCTGTCGACTGGTAGGTCGGAAGAAAATAGTTTGGGTCAGGAGGTGTAGCAGCAAATATGAGTAAGTTGTCATCTAGTCAATTACTGTGGAGTGTCTTTCGGTTTCACGTACACTCACTCGGCCTTACAGTACGTGGTGCACACACGCTTTTACACACATGCATTTGGTTTCCTTGACAGCCAAATACATATAAATGGAGACCATTTTTGTGTCATTTGGTCGGGCAAGAGAAATACAAAGAAACCACATCACATCACATGACTTAATGTGACGGTAACATAAGAACATGCCATGGCAACTGACAGGCTGAAAATTATATTTTGATTTATGGAGGAATATTGAATGATCCATATTTTATCCTAGTTTGGTGTTAGATGTTTAGATTGTTGTACTGTACTGGGGAGGTGGAAGATGTTTGTTTTGTTATACTCCAGTGATACAGGTGTGTGTTTGGTTTTTTGGTGTTTTTTTACAGTACACAGTGCAACAATTTAAGCTCAAAATTAGGAGATTGCAAAAAAAACAGTGGCATCCTGCCTGTGAAGCTGTGTAAAGAGTATAGAATAAGAGTAAATAAATAATTATGTTTGCTTTTATATCACATAAAATAATGAAATCTGGTCATTAAAGCAGATAACAGCGGCACGGCCGTTTCGGCTAATGCTGTGTTCAAGGCAGGCTTTTGAAACCGTAAGTTACAGCTTCAAGTCACAACTACGACTTGGTAGCGTTCCAGGTAACCCGTAGCTCGTGTTTTTACCGTCCTGTTGTCTGTGAAAGTTCGATCTGGTACGAGTTCACGGGTCGGAAGTTCCGACCGTGAACTCGTACCAGTCGACTTTCACAGGTAAACAGGTCGGAAAAACACAAAGTACGAGTTGCCTTGAACGCTACAAAGTCGTAAGTTGTGACTTGTCAGCTGTATTGGTCCTCGTGCTACGTCAAAAGCCTGCCTGAACGCAGCATTGGCTGCACACACGACCTCATCGCGTTACTCTCTGCTCATTAAGCTCACACTTGTATCCCACAAAAAACAGTGGCATCCTCGGGTTACAGCAGAGCAGAGTAAAGAGAGACTCGTGTTTAGAGTAAATACTTAATGTATGATTTGCTATTATATATTAACATAAAATAATGAAATCTGGTCATTAAATTGCGATCGAAACAACGACTGTACTTCACTCTGAAAAAAAACGTATCCGAGTGGTAACTCGACGTCTTTTCACCTGTAAATCTACCAAGTAATACATGCAGCAAATGTCAACTGGGGGACATCAACTCTGAATGCCAAATCCACGAGGCTAAGCTCCATAAAATCTTCATGGATTTCATTTCACCTCCATGAAATCCTCGCGCTCGGTCAGAATCCTGACTGTCTTGATACCGTGGAGTTGTTTCCTAGACACAACGGTAGCGGCAAAGTATGAAAACTACCACTGGTTTGTGCTGCATATACTCCACAGTGCACCCACATCATTCAAAATCTATCTCTAAGCCAGTGTCATAACTAATTTCAGCCTATTTATTTAAAGACTGAGAAAACATCCACTCTTACACACCTCCATCCATCACAATGTGTGATTGTTGCCTGTGATAAACCCACTCATCCGTGCTCCACTTGTCAGTGAGTCTGTCTCCTGCTGGAGTATACATATACAAGTAATGGCAGAATCGCTACACTACAGAGGCCGACACATACATAAGGCGGCAGATTAGTCGAGACAGGTAAGTAGACGAGCACATAGCGTGTATGCATGTCAGGCGCTGTGACACATGTTTACACCATACAGACACTGCTGCACTAAAAAAAACATATATAATACACTGTCACATCTGCTGTGGTACAATGTAAAAAAAAAAAATCAGTGGTATTCCTCGCACACACTTGCTCAGGCGCACACCGAGTCACACAGAGAGTAATCCTACAACTGGCATGTAGCTGTAATAACTTTGCTGACAGTAATAGCTGATCTTGCTCCCTGTGCAGCAGGGTTAAATCTGAGGCTTAAACCAACACACAATGGCTCTCCACAGAACCCCTAAACCTTGAGCCTCCAACGTCTTACACAAAACACACACACACACTGAAACACACACACACACGGACAGACCCCTCACATCCTCACACAGTTAGTCAGCCAGCTCTCTGCCACAGTCCATTAAATGGGTATTAATTCTTCTTTCCCCTACAAGCATCGCCCGTAGGCCATTAGCATTTTTGTCCTCTGTACTTCACCCGCCCCCCCCTCCTTTTTTATTTTTTATTTTTTATTTTTTTCATGGACTCTGTTCTGCCTCAGCCCCATCCACCTGATCACAGACACTGACCTCTGACCCCGGGCCAACTTGAGATGAGACACAGGACTTATACATAAATGCATCTTCCTTGTCTCCTTTCTCCACGGGTTACCAATGAAAGATGCTCCATTTGGGTGCGGGGGCGTCTAAACACATACTAATAACATAAACTCAATTTTTTTTTTTCCTCCCCTCCCACTCGGCATGATTAATTCTTTTAAATGGACAATGAGTGTTAGAGGCTGAACGTTGGACAGCGTGTAATTTATTGTAATTGTTATGGACATTATCAGTGTGACTAGGCCATTACAATTACTGTCATTGTTATTATTTTTGATTAGGCATATGAAGGGAGCTCCAGTGGGCAACTATTGATCTACACATTGTGTCAGCGACCATGTTTCACAGTGGGAACACATTTTCAGCGACACGGGGTCTTATTATATTAGTGTTTTGTCCTCAGCGTACATAATTGCTCTCGCTGCTTTTCTTCCTCTTCTGCTTCTCTTTTTCTTTCTCTCTCTCTCTCTCTCTCTCTCTCTGCATTATATTCCTGCACCTTGAAAACGCAGGGACTTATCTAACAATATTGTTGAAGGTTTTTTTTCTTCTTTCCCGTCTCGTTCGTGTTAGCGTGGGTCTCTAAGTGTCCTGTCTCAGCATAATTGGACAGTGAGTTTGGTATAATTGTGGACTTTTAAACATAGGGGGATTAGTTCTGCTATGTCACCCTGATATTTCATTTAGGGAGAGTGATGAGAACTTTTCTCACAGTGAGACGAGCAGCGCTGAAACAGCTCAGTCTGTGGGGATACGTGTCAGGAATGAGTGCATCTTTTCCTTTTTTTTTTTTTTTAAGAGACATTGTACACTCCTGCTCTCTGGATAGACATACTGTATTTCAGTACATAATGCATATTGAATGCATATTGAATTTTCTGCGACAGCAACAGTAGTTCACATGTTCCAAGGTTTTCTTCTGCGATTTGTTCCATACTTTTGTAAATGGTAAAAGGACTGCACTTTATCTAACTCTTAACAAAGGAGGCCATATTCAAACATTCACATAGGCTACACACGCACACAAGCAGTGTTTTTCTACCATACATGATAACTCCACACCATTAATACATCAGGGGCAGTTTTGGACACTGACTAACGGCGAAACATCCACGGACTTTGAACCACAAACCAAATTGCCCACCTTACTAAGATCTCCTTCTCTGCTGCGAGACGGGACATATGTCTTGCACATTTGCTGAATAGTTTAGCAATTAGCTTAGCATAAAGGTCTGGAGGCATGAGGAAACTGGTCTGTGCTTTCATCTTAGCCAGATGCAGAGACTTCGAGGAAGGGTGTGTAACTCCTTGTGAAAAAAAAAGAAAAGAGAACACACAACTTTTGTGTGAATGTGTGAATTCATAAGTGTCTTTGTGTGTCTGCTCATAACTTTCGTCCAACTTTGATTTATCACTGACAATGATTCTTGATTGAAAATTGGAGAAAGCGATGACTCAACAATTTTAGAGGCATTTCATGAAGATAATACTTCATTCATGTTTCAGCAAATTTCTCCTTGAATTCTTTTGTGACCTTTTTCTGTCAAGAAATAATGACTAGAAGTTAACTACTGAAAAAAAAAACATAATGCATCCTCCCAATATATTATAGAATAACCGATGCTTTCGTATTCCGCTCATTGCAGAATATTGTATCTTGTCACCTCTGCAAAACCTCTCACCTCCACAACCCCGCTGCCCTTTTCTTTCTACTCAACACTTTTGCAACCTTGCTCCTCGTCTACACATCTTTCCTCAGGATAAAGAATTGCCTTCTTTGACATGCGAAACACAAAGCAAAGTTAAAAGAGCACATAAGGAGGCGTAGAGTAAGAGGAGGGCTGAAGGAAACGTTTGTTCCAAAGGAAGCGCCCCGAGCCATGGGTGTTAACTTTCTCCAATCCTGGTGAGCGTCAGAAGAGTTTGACCTTCTCTGCCTCAGTTACATTTATTACATCTGAATACAATGTCTGCAGTTGAGTGTTGACCAGCACAGACAATATGATAAAAATAATAATACATTTTAAAAAATCCAGTCTTTAACTCAGTTGGAAGTTAACATTGCTGAGCTGTGGAAAACTATAGTTACTCTGAGGTGAAAAAGTATTAAAGATTGAAATAGAGAGTGATGGATGAGGAGGAGGAGAAAGGGAGAGGGAGGGGGGGCAGTGGACAGAGTGTTTATTTTTGAACTGTAATCCTTTGATCTAGCAAAAACATAAATATTGATCTTCTTCCCAGTCCTAGTCCAGAGGAGATCATGGAGGCCAATAACATCTTTGAACTGTGAACAGTGCTGGTTGGGGCCTCTAGGGGGCCCCAGGCAAGATTTTATTCTTAACTTGCTCCCAAAATCACATCTTTTACACTTGAGTGAAGTGATTCATGTTGCCTTGGACTCTTATACAATCATAATCACTAATGCGTGGATAAAAATATTATCTTTGTCAGATAAATTTCCACCCCCCCCCCCCCCAAAAAAAAAGCAATTTTATTTCTCTTCCAGTGGATGTAGGAAAAGAACGATTAGTTTCAATTTTAAATTGTTATTCATTTTCAAGCCTCTTATCAACAATAGCGAGGCTGAATTATCAGCTGCCATCTGCCAGAGAATCATACTTTGCAGATGATAAAGTTGAGTGATTAGTGTGGAATTGACTGCCGGTTTTTTTTAGGCGTATACCGGCATCACATGGTGTCGTGAGCTGAGCATCATAGTAAACAGCTCTCCGCACCGGTCAACAGGAAAAGAGAAAGACGGAGCAGAGACTTTTAACATCTCAGGTTTTTGCGAGTAAAGAAAATCTCAAAACGTGCTGTCAGGACGGATCTTGTCAACATCTGGAGGACGGATGGATGGACAGGTGCTTTTCGCTCGTAGACGTGGCACCGAGCAGACCCCGCCAGGGAGGGTCACGACGACTCAAGCTGTTTAATAGAACAGCACGAGCTCTCTCGCTGAAAGTGACAGCGTGGACTCGAGGTTATGCCCCTCTCGTCTGTTACACCGTACCTACGTGTTAATCAACCCCCGGCATCGCTGCACTGTTTTCCTCAGCCGCTGCTCTTCCATATACCCACGGCTGTCACATCTCATTCTGCACAAGAAGAAGCAAACAGCCCCGTCTTTAACTTTTCATATGGCTCCAGGCTATACGCCTCAGATATGCCAGAAAATACCCAAACACCAAGGAAGCTTTGGCTCTCTGATTCCCCTCTCAGTCCTTATTGTGTAAAACGAAGGCGTGAGATGTGTCTCCTCAGGAATTGATTTGGAAGCTTGCTGATGCAGTGAACATCTGGATCTCAAGATGAATCTACTCAGACATGCAGGAGCTGGAAAAGCAGCAGAATGACCCCTGACCTCCTCTCCGAGAGTCTCTTATATCTGAATTAAGTTTTAAAAAAAAGAACAATTTTGTTTAGCAGCTCGACTGAAATTGTTTTCAGGCACAGATATCAGCAACTGCATCCATTAAGCCAACCTCCAACCCCCAGCGCATCCCCCTTAACCACGCTGGCCCTCCCCTCACGTAACAACCGCTGAACCAGGAAACATAATATCCTCTGTGATACCATTCAGAAGGACTTGTGGATTATAGTACATCACTGGATTAGGGCCATCTCCCTCCACGACATCTGTTTTACTATAAAGGCTCATGGAGATTATAGGAGAAACCACATGCTCTGTTACAAACACATGGGCGCAAGATGTAATCTCATCAAGTGATTAGAATCTGTGTTCTCCCTCAATACAAAGTGAACGAGAGGAACAAAAGAGGCAGAAAAAGGAGCAGAAATGACTGAACTGAGAACTCGCCGTCTCCTATAAGAATCAGGCGGCAGACTGTGGTTTTACTCGTCTTTTAATTAAAAACCCACCAAGTAACAGCTTCACTACGTACATGTGCGGCGTCTGTGGTCTCGCTGCACCACATCCTCCTTCCACAGGGGGAAAAACCACAAAAGAACAACCTATTCTCTTACTTACCCCCAGTTGTATCGAACGATACAGATAGTTTCAGACAATCTGGAATAGCTTTGATATTTTTATTCTTTTTCAACTGTGCAGTGGATTTGAATGAAAATCTCATTCAGGCTCAGTGGGGATTCAATTATATCTTTAATGTGAGGTCACTTCTAATTTATTTGAGAGCAATGTTTGCAAAAGCATTCAAAAATATCCAATTAAAATAGTTGGAGATCTAAAGAAACACTGTTTTACTGAGAGAAAACTCAATTGAGACAAAAAGTATTTGTATGATTGGAGGTCAAACAGAAATAGAGTGTCGTTTTCTTTATTTTTTGGATTGGCAAATCGGTCTTAATCATAGACTGTCTATAAAGGGTTATGCGCACCCATCCATCACCCTATTATGCATAACCTTAACCCTTCACAAAGCATAAACAGCTGAGTTATGTTGTGATGATAATAATAATAATAATAATAATAATAATAATAATAATAATTCACCCCCGCACAGTCACCACGAAGGAGAGAATCTGCTAAAGAGTCCAAACTATTTTATTTTTTTGCACCCAGCTGCAAACCTGTTTATTTCTGCTGCAGTTTTATAAACTCCCATGTCGGCTTCATTTTTGCATATTTGTACAACACAGATGTAGAAAGTAATTTTTGCGATTCGGTCGAGTTGGTCCATATGTTAGCACATGGAACAACATGCATCCTGCTTATTTAAGCCTAATGTCCATAACTGAGTGAGAATATAAAACTTGCACAAGGATACCCACATTCAATTATCTGTTTCAGGCAGATCTTAATTGCTCAGGTCAACCTGCCTCTCTTAATAACAATCATATATTTTCCAAAAACACACACACACGCCATCTCTTAAACACACACAAACATGTGTGCACATACTCGCGGGCGGACAGAGCATATACTCCCCACCATCCACTACTAATTAGAAGCTAATTATCTAGGCAAGTGTAAACAATCTCAGCAGATGGCAAAAACCATGGCATTAGCACTAATGACCTTGAGCAGTGTGAGTCCGGGGGCTTCCATTCAGGACCAGCCTCTCTCGTTATGATATGCTGCATTATCATTAAATGCCACACATATGCACATACACACATATACACAAGTATGCACACACACACCATAACCAATCAACATTATCATTAAATCTGTTATTGCAGAGCTTGAAATGTGGTTTTGTTGTGTTTTGCATTTAAAGTTTGGAAATGACTGTTTCACTCCCTTAGAGTAACATAGGAATGAATCTAATTGAAGACCTTTTGCCATATAAAGGTCTTCAAAAATAATTGTATTTTATGCATGTGTGTATGGCTCTTGTGTCCTCGTTGCCTGGTTGATTTGACTTGCTGATGTTGTTGTTGGCTGCGTATACAGACCTTGGAGTGGATATAATATGAGTATCTGACCATTGTGGAGAATTTACCACGGTGCATATATAACACTCTCGAACACGCTGATTATGTATGAGTGCTGTTTCCTCATCTCATTATATTATTATACTGTATGTAACATGCAATCCCGCTGGTGTTCTCTAATGTTCCTCATTATGATTGAGATCCCCTGGTCAGATGTGACTCATTGTACCAGATAAGATAAACAGTATTGATTAGACGCTGGGAAATTGCATAATAGTAAATCTCCAATATGTTTATATAAGATTTATTCTGTCCTATTGTCACACGTTTCATGCATTTAAGTTAATTTCATTTTTACAGGAGGTCAAGTTCAATATCAGCCTTAGAAATTCAGTATCAGTTGGTTCTTTTCGTCCATTTCTCATTGTCATACTGTACTCAGTATCTCTGTCGGTTATTATTTCATAATGCTATAAAGGACCATTGAAAAGCTGCTCTGAGATGGTTCCATTTTTTCTGCCCTCTGACTACAGGCTTGATTGTTTATAAATGAAATGAAAAAAACACTTCAGAGCTCATGTATTTACTTATTTAAATTCAATTTTTGAACAGAATCCGAACGTGCTGTCCTTTATCTGGCCTAAATGTATAAATGAATGAGCACACAACTACCCAAGGTTTTATAATAAACTTCCACTCTCTATTTACTGGCTGTGCTGCAGCGTTCAACATGCTGAGCCCCTCCACATGATTGCCCAAGAGGCAGGAGTGTATAGCATGAGAGTGTAGTGACTGGAATAAAATATGAGGATGAGCCAAAGAGTAAACATGCAATTAAACAAACCTTTGATAGCAAAGGCACTGATCTAAAAATATCCGTCTTGAGTGTACACTGTTCATAGACGTGATTTCCTCATCTGTGTCTCTGCCCACTACTGTATCCATGAGACATGTGACATCAACAATAACCAACAAACAGTTCCCTGAATGCACCATTACAGACATTTGATATTTTCCTTTTTCCATTTCAATTTGAATCTAAAATTTGTCAAAGTGTACTGTAAGTCATGCGAAACTGGTTTTTTTTATGTTTAAAAAAAGAAAAGAATCTTCAGCGGAAAAATGTTGAAAAACACCTCTTTGGTTTTCACAGTCAGCTGTCTTCATGGGGAGGCTCACCCCACCCCACCCCTCCACTCTGTTATAGTCTATATGCAGATACTGCATTTCCCAGGTGTGAAGTCTCCTTGTAGACCTGAGATCAGTAATGAACACCTCCACTTCACTTGTGCCTCACACAGCAGCTCCAGACACTCATTTAAATTGACGCCAGAAGTGGCTGTCGTCTTCGCTTCCTCTCATCTTTATCGATGTAAAGCACAGTCACACCTGCTGAATCGTTCCTGTCATAACACACACACACACACTTGTTCTCATCCTTGTACATCTGCACCCACACCCCCACCACCACTCCCCTAATTAAAATAGACATTGTTAAGCTCGATGAAATGTATTCACGGGGAAGAGCCTCGCTGCACTGATATACAACAGATCATTTTAAGGTAGATGTGTTATTTCTTTCTTTTTCTACCTCTTCTCCCCCCCTCCCAAACTGTACCACTTCAAAGATGCAATTAATTTTCCATCTTTATGCTAAATGTATTAAACCTCTTCGACACAGCCACTTTGAGAGGATGGAGGCGTGATGGGTCTCTCATCTAAGTGAGAATAAAAATAAGAAATAAAAAAAAAGTTTAAAAAAAACGGTGCGGGAGTTGGTCACCAAAAAGAACTTAGCGATGGTGTGAATAGGAGGCGAGTGAAGCAAAGCACAAAGAAAGCAAGAGCAAGAAGGCTGTACTGCCCCCCCCACCCTCCTCCCCCTCCCAATCTGGGACATACAGTAAATGGCCAAGGCAAGCGGCTTTTTATTTCTTGCTTTTGATGGACCTTAGCCCTTCATCTCATCCTGCCCGCCCAGCTTGGCAAAGGCCATTCTGCTCCTTTTTTTTCTTTCTTTCTTTTTCTTCCAATGACAACACTCTTCTTTCCAGGACAATGCATCATAGGACTTTTGTTTAGCTCTGATCTGCATTATAAAAGGAGCCTGATGGGGCAGGTAAGAATAGGACAGTCCGGGCTAATTGTAGCAAGGACGATGGCGCATAGACGGTGAGACAGAGAGAGAGCTGTCCACAGGAGAGTTTTAGTTTGGACTTTTTTTTTTTTTCTTTAGGCCAAAATCCTATCAAAAACATGCTGATACAAAAACAATTTAGGACCCATGATACATTAAATCTGTGATTGGAACATTTTCAGTTAATCACACTTTGGCCCCTTGTTTGTTAAGTTGTTCCCATCAGTAATAATTACCCTAAACTCACCATGATACTTGCTGATATTTGGATACCGGGGTGGCACAGTGGTGCTGCGGTCAGCACTGGGTCCGAGCCATCGTATACCTGCATGGATTTCCTCCAGGCTGTTTGTCTATTCCAGTCTCCTCAGCACCTCACCTCTGGCCCAGTGTCAGCTGGGAGTGGCCCCACCCCCACCCCCTATGGCCCTCAAAGGATAATAGGTGTAGCTAATGGAAATGATGCGTCATCACTAAAAAGTCCCATAGGCCTGAGAAATTGGAGCAGACAGACGACCATACAGCTTTTTAAACAAAGTTCCAGTGTAACCAGTAGACCGCATCCGTTGCATGACTACAAATGGGCTTTGCAAAGAGCACTTACTGTAATATACTCTTAACAGGAACCATTATTCCTCGTGGCAGCCAGAGACTGATGTGTTGGTGATTTTGTTCCACACCTGGTCCGTGTCTGAAGCATGAAGTGTGGGGGTGGGGGAGTGTTACCCATCACTGCCACGTGTGAAGATGGTGACGATGAATGGAGAGCGGTCTGATATGTGAAGCCGATGCTGGATAGCAGCACGGTGTTGTGTGGGTGGCCAGGTGTTATAGTGGAGAGACGGGAGGTGCGGGCTTAGCGATGGCGGCGTAAGTGCAGCCGCTTTTGTGCAACATGCATGGTGCACGTTCTTGCATGTACGGGGATGTAAAAAAGACAGCTGATAGGACGTCAGTCACAGGTGCTTCATCTGTCATGTTGGTGCAGCGGGATGACAGAGTGAGGGATGGCTGTGACCTTCAGCAGTGACAAGAGAGCAAGGAAGCACAATTAGGCTACACTCCCCCGCCTCCCCCCCCACCCCCCCACCCGGCTCTCCCTCCCTTCCATCCTCTTGCCTTTCATAGATGACAGGCCACACCTTCCTCCTTTCAATACCCAGAGTTCAATGTCACTTGATGAGTGCATCACGTCATGTTAAAGCAGAAGACTCACATGAAACCGATCTCCAACAAGAGATAGAGGAAGGAAAGACAAATCGTGGGCTTAGAATTATAAGGTTCTATCTCCATTTTTTTCAAAATTTAGTTTTTTGCATAATATCATCT
Source organism: Trachurus japonicus (assembly GCF_045865225.1). Classification (NCBI taxonomy): domain Eukaryota; kingdom Metazoa; phylum Chordata; class Actinopteri; order Carangiformes; family Carangidae; genus Trachurus; species Trachurus japonicus. The sequence goes on from NC_140925.1 coordinate 11,221,901, forward strand.
ATTAGTGGTCTGTTAATGCCTGTGTGGTGTTATTTTTAAATTTTCAACATTTTTTAAATTAGTTATTCATAAAATAAAAAGGTTCTATCAACCAAAACACAAGCCGAGTTGGAACTTTGATGCTCAATATCTCGGAACTACCCAAAACGGAGATAGAACCCTATAATTCTAAGCTCACGAAATCTCTAGATGCACTGTGAAATGATCACCCCAGCTGCCCATTGTACATAGACAGTTTTCTTTCTTTTCATTTATTTATTTATGACCTTTATTTTTGCCCGGAGACCATTGTGGAAGGTCTTCATTTATAATGGTGTCGAGAGAACAACAAATACAACAAAGGAGAAAAAGAGTTTACATAACAGAAAATATTAGAAAACAGGTCCAGTGGTGAAACAATCATTATGAAGTACAATTATTACAATCCAGTGAAACCAGGTTTGAGACAAGGATTTTGAACTGCTATACTGATGATGATGCAGATTTTTTCATGCATTGTGAGAGAAGGACATTTTACCCAGCTCAGTTTGCAAACTTAACTTTGCTTATTTGCAAGCCTACCTACAATATAGGTGCACTTTAACTTCATCTGACAGCTTATTGTAGTTGATAAAAGTTATGAAAACCAACAGATCCAATGGTCAGAGCTGTAAAAATGACATAAAAGGAAGGATATATATATATAGAGCCAAAGGGACAGTAGAGAAAGGCACGCAAATGGAGGCACAACGTAAGAGCGAGGGCAACAGGTCGCTGATAAAAAAAAAAAAAAAAGGAAATTGAAAGCGGGTTTGGAATGGGTAAAGGACAGGTGAAGCCCCGCTCGGCATGACGAGGATGTGATCTTCCCTTTAGACAGCGACGATCGCGAGACCTCTGATGGATGGTCCAGCCTCGGCCCTCTCTGCAGTGTCATTAGGCAGAGAGGTTTGCAGGACTTGTCTGAATGCAGCGTGCACTTCCACTGCCCATTCATCACCGCTGCTGCTGTGTCTGCGGAAGCCATCAAGAATAAAGTTCCACGGGTGGTGTGTGTGCGTGCGTGCATGAGTGTGTGTGTGTGAGTGAATGTGAATGTGTTTGCTGGAGCTTTGGGGAGTGAGGATCTTGACACAGTACAGTCTATAAGTCATAACCTCCCACAACCGCAGCCTTGATTAATTTTCCTTTGGCATATGTCCTTAAGAAGACTTTTTCATGAATTGGAGTTACAGTGTCTTTGATTTATGTTTTAGTCTTGATGTCCGTGCACGATGTGCGACTCAAATCCGAAGATTTTCTTATGGATTCAGTAAATTTCAGCACATTATAATTCAGCTATTCACACACCGGCACTCATACAATTCGTTCATATACTCAGTGATGCCCAAACTGGCTCCCAGCGTTGACTTTATCTCAGCTCTTTTACTCCTGTATGAATTGGATACCGCTATGTGGCACAGATACAGAGCAAAAGGGCAAACTAATTTTCTCCGTGCACTGGCAGTGAAGTGGTCCAGCCGTGGCTTCATACAGCACCATAAATGCACACATGTGCTTCAGCCGATATGAAATCTTTTTCTCATTTCTTGCACTGATGGGCATTAACCCTCAAAGGACGATGACGGGTGGGAATCCTGTGGTTTTTTACGAGCTTAAGGCAGATTAAGATCTTGACAAATCGCATGTTGTTTTTCTTGTTTGTTTTTTTTCAGCACTGGATGTAAATCTTAGGAATGTAATACTAGAACTGACTAGAAAACCTATGAATTTTTAGTTTCAAGGAAAAGTTGAAATGACTGTGATTTCATAAAAGGCTGGGAAATTGCTTCATGGGAGCAATGCTCATCATTTAAACCTTCATGAAAGAACACAGATAAGACCACCCTGAGGAATATTTATACATTTTGGCTCGGGTCAGCATATCCCCAGATTGGCAGGTCTGGCATGTGTGTGGTTTCTTCAGATACATTATGCAGGGGGATGGAAACCAGGCGTTGTAAACTTGAGTGCATCTTACATAAATCGAATAGAAAAACTTTTTTTTTTTTTTTTTTTTTTGATTCTATAAAGTGGTGGAGGAGAGTAGCTCGCTAAGAGCGCTGGAGTGGTTGAGTGTGTGATTTGAGTGTCCTCTTTTAGACAGATGCTCATCACACAATGGGAGACGGGGTTATGGAGGTGGGAGGCAAGCCTGTCAATCATGGAGCAGCCAATACACTTCCATTTGAAGAAGCTGTCACTCACCTGAGAGGTGCAGTAATGGCACCGTTGCCATCGTTGGAGCGAGAGAGGGAGGGAGAGAGAAGGAGAAACAGAAAGAGTGAGCGACCAGGCAGGAAGTCTGGAGCGAACAGAGTGAGAGAAATTGATTTGGTGAACTGAGAAGAGAAGAGCTTCCACTTCCCCTGCGACTGCAATCACTAGTGACCAGAGGTGGTTAATGAGTTACCGGCATGTGGCCAAACCTGTAGGTACGAGTTTGTTCGCTATCTTTAAGTGGTCATATACTGTATATAGTAGCTTAGTTTAGCTTATCTTAGCTTAACATAGCTTAGCATAAATACTGGAAACAGTGGTGGCGACTCCACCTACCAACACATGACATACTCAACAATTATAAAATGATTAAATAAAGATAAATAACACAGCAGGTTATGTGCAAGACTATTTATTGGCTCAGTAAGGAGCGTTTTGGTCACTGCGGTTGCTAAGCAACTATTCACCATAAAGACATGAGAGTGGCACCGACCTTCTCAGGTCTTAATGGTGAATAAAATATATACTATAACAAAAATATCCCTGTTTCATTCTTCCATTCAGAAGTATTTATTCTTAAAGCTGTACAGAAAAGAAAATTGAATTTGAGCCCACTCTGGGTCATAAAATGTGTGTAATAACTATCAGAGGCCAAACTTTGTGCAAAATTCTATGTTTGATTAAATCCGGGATTAAAGTGTGGTATTTTTTTTCACATTGGATAATGCAGGCGCACAGTCATGCGCCCGATTATACGTCAGCCTGCTCACGATTCATCATCCATTGATATTGGATCCGTCATCCGTCAATCAAACGTCTGAGACAACACACACACAGAGCTCGGTCTCGCCCCAAGCTTTGAATATCCCACCCGCTCGATAACGACCAGTCAAATTTGTTTTCCTTACTCGGGTAAACTCGGCAACTCGTGACAACTTGGCGCGACAAACAGGACAAACGGCCATTTCTGTACACCTTTAATGGACAGATATTGCCTCCCGTCTGCAGTTAACATTTTATGAGGAGCTTGTTGACATTATATTCTCTGTCATTTTGTCAGGTTTCAACTAAAATGCCACCCTGTGTAGTGTTTTTAATTCTGATGTAATTTGCAATCAACAAAACTAAACACTCACTTTCAGTCTAATTTCTCTGTGTGTCGGCTGAAAATGAGAAGAAAGACCAGATTAAACTTTTCACCTGCCCTTTAAACACATTTTTTTAAATCAAAAACACTGTGTTGAGAGAAAAAAGATCTATTTTCAACCACCACTGAATTAAAACAAACAAAACACAACTGAATCCCACTAATAAATATTTTATGTCTTGCATACTTCCAAACTTCTGAACCAAGCTGTGAGGTAAAGTTGCTGTAGATGTAAATTAGACTTTTGTGAATGATGTCAGGTTGTAGATGTCAACAACCCATTAGGCTACACCTCCTCTTCCTCTGGGCTTCCTAAATCACCATAGCTTTGGATATCATACATCAGCCTATAATAAAGCTCAGCGATCGGTTTTATACTTTGATACATGCTTTGATGCTGATAAATGCAGCCAAAACCTATAGCTCAAACCTAACAAAGACCATCAGTTTGTCACTGAGCTGTGCAGACATCTTGATGTTGTTTTTTGGTCTTGGTCTGGATAAGTACTTCAAAACAGTTTTGCCATACTACTTATTTCAACACAGAAGAGATTAAAATATTCCTTTTCACAACAACCTGCAAACTGTTGTGGACATGCCGTCATAATATCCCATCTGGACTCAAGTAGCCTTTCTTCTGTGCTCTGTTCTCTGGCATCTCTGTTCTCTGGCATCTGTAAAAAGCCTCTCTCCTGCCTGCAGCTTGTCCAGAATGTTTCCTTATCCTCATCATCAGACCTAATTGTCAGATCTTTACGGCTATTTTTACAGCATAAGTGGACCAGACTTCTTTTATTTTGTGGTTGTTAAGAATGTTTTTGAAATTTGAAAGAGCACTGAAAAAACACTCCATTTGTGAGCTGTTCTGGAGTTCATGTGGCATCACATAATCTTGTCAAAGAAAATGTTGTTTTTTCTGAGCACTTGACAGCAAAACTATCAGACCGCATGATATAGAAATTACACATATGCTGTATTTACAAATGAACAATTGACTAATAAATAAAACACATATCCACTCAGTTGAAACTTCTACTTCTGCCTTTAATTACACATTTTGCTGACTGACTGAGTGACCATAGTTCCACCACGTGACTTGAGTTGGGTGTTTCCCCATTGGCCTTTGTGCTTTCATGAGTATATTTTTGCGTACACTTTCTGTAGTCAGTGCATAGTGCGTTTGAAGTGAACCAAACTGAGGCCAGCTCTCAAAGTGCTCCTCAGGTCTGTGTCGTGGTTCGTTTAACCTGTGCATTGTACACAGAAAGTGCTCCAGGTTTGTTTCCGCCTTCTGCCTTCCCTTGTATTTTAGTCCTGCTGAAGACAGATCACATGCTATTGCACTGGGAGCCTCTAAAAACCATATAGACAGAACTATGGATGCCATTAATGACAACATCCGCTGTACGCCCAGAGCAAACAGATAAAAGGCTGAAACCGGCTGACACAAGAAAAATGCAAATAGCCTACAACACATTCCAACCTTACATTGGGTTTTGACCTCCTCTTGTTAACATTAATACCTACAGTACACATACAAAGACTATATTATATATATGCTTTGGTTTGGACAGTTACATCTAATCACAATTTCTGCAAAGTACTTAGAGGCTAAAAAATCAGTGCATATTCGCATTTATGATGTTTGACACATTCGTACACAAAAATCCCCTAAAACTTTTGTCCTTGTTTGCTTCCTCCCTTCACTCTCTCTCCCAGCTGCGGCTCCTTAATCAATCATGAATGCGATGAACAATAGTTTGCCACTTCCTACTTCTTCGCTACCTTGATGCGCCATGACAGATTGTCTTGGAGAGTATGGAACATAATTTGACAGCTAACTGGCACCGGGCTCAGTGTATATACAGCAGAAACCCTGTTCACCGCTTCCTCCCTGTCAGCCTTGGTGCAACAAAATATCCAGACCTACAGTAATACCCATCCAGTATGGATTGTGGCTTAAGAGTTTTTGTGTGCAGTGATGTAAATAAAACCCTTGTTTTGCCCCATAACCTAATCCTTGGACTTTATTATACAGTTTAGAGAATGTTTTTGTACCCCCAGCCTTATAATCGCCCTGCTCCTTTAACCTACTTCCTTCTTTTCATCCTCCTCTTTTCATGCTTTATCCACTTTCCCTCATTCTTTTCTGTGACCTCCCGTAAACCGACACAATATACTGTGATCACGAACACTACTTAAATTGAAAGCTCATTAATGACAGATTACAGTCCCCCTGCAATAGCTGCAGTGTGCTTTGCTCCAGCGCGCATATGTGTAAAGAAACCGCATCACAAAGGGAACAAACATTGACCCCTGCAGGAGTATGAAAGACAACAGTGGCGCTTTTGTGCCAAAATTTAAAATACACGCCCTTGACTGAGAGGTTATGACCCCTCTGCTAAAGAGTAATAAAAAAAAGCAAAATATGTTTGTTTGTTTAATGGAAAAATGTCAAGAAAAGCTAAACTTGGCTTGATATGCTGGAACATTTAGTCACAGTAACTGCTGTGTTCCTTCCAACTGCTGCATTTTGGATTTCCTAATGTGTATAAATATGTACTCCATGGAGGTAATCAGAGGGGAAAGGGAAAGCAAGGGGTAAAGCAACTGTGATTACTGTGAGAGAGAACACAGCAGGAGGTCACACTAGAAAAATGTATGGCAGAAGGTAAGAAGGAGCTAATTGGCTTGCTGAGCAGTGAAACCAGCCCCATCCATTCCCTTGGCTTTATTTAGACATGCCCTTCATTAGGTGGGTACAAAGGGACAGAGCAATGATCACATTTATCCCATGGAGGTTGGTGTGAGGTAGGGGGAGCTTACTTACTAGTGTGCATGTATGTGTGTGTCCATGTATGGAGCCATAGAGGGGGGGGGCTCCTTGTTTATATGTATATGCCTTTGTCTCAGTGTGAACGTCAGACGATGAGCAGAGAGCCGCCAGCAGAGACAAGGATGAGATGGATGAGGTTGGCGACGTGTGTGCGCATGCAGCTCTGCTTGTGTGGAGACTTTGTCAAGATCTCAGCTGCACAGTGTGTGTGTGTGTGTGTGTGTGTGTGTGTGTGTGTGTGTGTGTGTTTGTGTGCGCAGGAAGTGTTTGCCCTCATTCAAACACGCGTGGATGCATGCACATTGTCACACATAATTTATACATATTGGCAAACACACACAAACAAATATATAGTCATGCACGCACATCGCACAACGTGTGCATGGTGAAACTTAGGTCAGTGTCATGAGAGGAGAGAGACGTCTGCTTGGGTGAAGAAGAGGCTGACGGAGTTAAAACGACATTTAGTGAAGGATCTAAGCTCCCTCTTTATCCAATAAACAGCTGCTATGTGGCAATCACAAAGTCTGACTGAAAAGCCCATTCTACCACATTAAAAGCCTTTTAACAAGGCCATGAAGTGGAATTGTTTCCTGCCATACTCCAGAGTGAACGAGTGTTGAATCGGTAGAGTTGCTGGATAATGGCTTCTCCTTCAAACTACCTCAGCTATCCATTGCTCCATGTATTGACATACACTTATCATCTCCGCTAAGTGGCAATTTAGACAATTATAACCCCCCAAAAAATAAAACAATAAAAAAAACCACACACAATTTAAAACATTGATTTTCCAGGTTATTTTGCCTATACTTACCTTTGGGAGGCTTGTTTGGACTTGTTAATGGTGTTGAGATATATTACTTTGGTTGTCAACAGATAACGCCTACCCTGAATCTAGTCCCGCTTGAGGTTTCTTCCTCTTTTTTTTCTTTTCTTGTCACTTGCTCGTGGTGAGAATTGCTGAAATGTCTAAGATAACCTCTATAAACTGCACAGGTTGGTGTAGATCAAAATAGCTCCCTGGATCTGACAGGCGCGTGTTGGGATTGTTTAGCCTTGGTGGAGGTATAAGCACTCCTGCATGTGTGCATTAATTCCCACATGCACTGACCTGTCATTCTTTAATAATTCAATTTAAACAGATAATTGGGAAATTTGCTTCTCTTCCACATTGAATATTGATGCTCATAAATATTGATGCTCGAGATGATGGTTCTGTGGTGTCTGACTCGACCAAGACATATGTTTTGAACATTATTTGTAATATTTCAGCTCTAACTTTGCAGCCCTAATAAACACTTGCCATCAACTCACAACAGTAGTTGTTTACTAGATATACATTACCTGTCTTAATACCTTCCTGTCAGGATTACTGACAGCAATTCCATCCTTCAAACTCATGTGTAAAGCGTGTGAGCCATTTCAAGCAGACAGCTGAAGTCGTCTCGGCAGCATCAATCAATCATAGCCCATTGTAGCGAGGCAGTGTCCACTTTCCTCACTCTTGTTCTTGTTGCATCCACCTGTGGATTCTGCTTCAGTCCCTTCTTCCTGCTGTTATCTGTGTCTGGCATCTCTCCAAATATCAGTGATATTTGCACAGAGTGTTGTATTTGTGCAGGGTACTTATGATACTGTTCAGGGATGATTATAATAATAATAATAATGAATTCCATCTGATTTGACTGAGGCAAAGATGAGGCTGAAATGTGTTATTTTGTGTGGCAGGCAGGACACTGTTGGTTCACACGCTGAACTGCAGACTTGGCTTGGATAAGCAGCAGAATGCACACAGTTCAACTGACTGCTGGGAAAACACCTCATATACAACACCTATGTGTGTGTGTATTGATCTTTGTGTGCATGTGTGTTTGCGTGCATGTCCGTTTTTACTTCCCCTCGCCCGTTGCTGCCTGCAGAGGAAGCCAGCAATATGAAGAAGTGGATTCTTCTTTTCTCTTCCTGTCTATGATTCCCCTGCTGTAACCTGCCCATACATTATTGAGCACTGAAGAACATTGTTTCGCGGCGTTAATTTTTCAGCAGGCCAGGGGTGGACTGCAGACACACCCCATCCCTAAGCCGTGGGTTAGTCAGGTCGTTGATGCATACCGTCATGTGTAGTTGTGTACGTGTGTCGGCTTTGTGTTTGGTCATTTGTTTCCCCCGACTGCACTTCTTTCCATTTCACAGTGCTAGCACTACGCTCTAAAATATATATATATAATAAATTCCATAACACCATACTTTCCTCACATGCTTTTACCATCTTAAAGATCCCATATTTCACATTTTATCAGTGTTTTATTAGCAATTTTCATATCAAAGAATGAGACATCAATGTAGTTCTCTTTAGTAACAACAGGTCATGACTGTTTTCAGAGAGATTGAATTATATAATATTGCACATTTCACACTCTATGAGGTGGGTGGGGCTTGTGACACGGCTGTCTCAGTGTCTGCTTTGTTGTTCCATCATAAAGTTAAGTAGAAGTCTTGACATATCATTTTAAAGCTCACAAGCTGCATATGTCTCTCAGTGGACTGAACGCTTTGATACTTTCACAGTGTTAATATAAAACCTAGACCTGCTTTATAATAAAAAGAAAGACATGGAGAGCTCACTTTATACAATATGGGACCTTTAAAATTACCCAATTGCCCTTTACCTGATGTAAAAAATTGTCCTCTGACATACATTTGTATAAAATCTAACAGTACATTGAATTTTTTAAAAGGAAGATATGGGTTTAAATCCTTCCTGCTTTGGTGTTAAGGGGCCTGTGAGCTGGAGCATGGCGGAGGTTATCTGCAGGGGCGTTTCATGCAGGATTTTTAGCCATATGATCCTGACACATGAGCAGCTTCTCTGCTTTATTGTGTTCCATAATACAGGAATTGATTTGCCTCCATAAACATAATAGCATAATATGCTCAGTGTGCTGTGCTCCACACTCCACCACTAAGGAGATTTTTCTTTCTGGATCTTGAGGGAAATTAAACCAGCTTGCTCCTGAGCAAGCAAGCAAACACACACAATTTGCATCTGCAGGAAACAGCACAGTTAACTAACATACCAGGAGATGCATGTATAGACATATATTAGATCATATATATTTTTAAAATTTTTTCAAGTACATAATATTTCACATACCTGCGTACTAAAACCTTTTTTCTGTGTCGCTCTGTTTCAATGCATTAGCTGCTTAGCCTAGCTTTGCAAGTCATTATTGGAGGATTGCTGTGGGCTAAGTGATAAAAGTGAGCATGCAAGCTGAGAGCTTAGCCTTTCGTGGCTAAAGGTTAGCTCATAGATTTACGACTGTCGTCCCTCTTTACCCGGGCTGTTTAAAGAGGCAGGCACTTTTAATGTTTGAGCTGCTCTGATTGATTGCACCCAGACACTGCTGTCTTATCCCGACAGTGGAGCAGATGAGAGCGGCGGAGAGGACAGAAATATGAGTAATGTGACTTTTCAAACTTCTGAAGATTCGACTTGATGCCGAACAAGTTTAGCTTCTTGCGTTTCATATTGACTTATACTGTATTATTGACATATCAGTTGATATTCCAGACCAGTGGCTCCCAAACTTTCCGGCCTATCATCACTTTCAAACAAAGTCAACTCTCAACACCTCATCGGAGCCAAAGAGTAAATCCTGCTTCTTAGATTCTTCCATGCGGTTGTGATGTTTCTCATGATTTAAAAAGAGGAAGCAAAGGTCACAGAAATATATGGGAAACCAAATCATGTTTTTTATCAGCATGACCCCTCTGGGGTCTCAGACCTTGGGTTTGAAACTAACATGCTCAAAATGAATAGAATAAATGAGGAATACCTCAAAACAACATTTATAGCATCGAATAAATAAATAAAAATGTCACATGAATAAATGAAAATCGCTAACGAACTGGTGATCTTGGCTCGGTCTCCTGGACGTTGCCCGGGTCTTTGGACCTGCAGTGCTGGAAGGCTGCCAGCTGAAGCTGAAGTCATGAGAGAGGAGCAAAACCGGCGAGAGTGGAGATTAAAGGCCGACAGCATGGTCTCATGGGAAATGCAGTGCTACGGGCGAGGAGGAGGAAACGTCACTGAGGCATGAATGGAACAAAAAGAAAAGGGCCAACAGTAATACACTGGAGACGTGCCAAAAGCTGCGTGCTAGGGAAAACTGTGTGTCTGTGCACATGTATGTGTATGAAAATGTGCATGTGTGTGTGAACGTAACGGAGGTGAGTGGTTCTGTATAATCCATCTGCCATATATTGTGTGTGTGTGTGTGTGTCTGTGTATGGACAGAGGCAAGTGAAAATCAGCAGCTGGCCTTGGTTTGAGTGTCTCTTAGGGATGAGGATAATATCAGTCAGCACACACACACACACACACACACACAATGCACAGTTCCGTGCTGACATACATATACTGGCACATTTTGGAGCTACTCTACATACACACACACACACACACACACACTGGAACACATACACACAGACACAGCAAGAGGGCCAGACCAGTGTGCTAAATAAAGACAGACAGTAGAACAGATTTTCACACCCAGCGGGGCCATTAGCAGCTCGGTTAGACCACCAGCAAACTTCCATCCTCATCAGCATCACAAACACACACATCCAGACACCTGCCATCAGAGACTGACACATTCACACACACACATAAATGATATAAAAAATAAACAAATGGACTGCACACACATACATTTAAACACTCACTCACACCCACGCACAGACGGATAGTCATTACACATTAGTAATTAATGTGTAGTTGGCTGTCTGTCAACTCCATTGAACACTTTTTGTTATGCAAGTGTAAAAAAAAAAAGTAGTATAAGCGTGCACCTGCGTATGTGTGCATGTGTGTCTGTGCATGTGCATGGGGCCCCCAGGCTGCAGCTGAAATATGTATATCATGTCCGGGAGCGTTGGGCCCCTGAGGATTGAGGTAGGAGGGAGGTTGCTACTCATGGCTGCCACCGCAGCACCGAAGCCTCCTGGAGACTGAAAAGCAGCCCCGTGTGCATCAAGTGCCTGACTTCTCTGTGGGAAAAAAAGAAAAAAAAAGAAAAACTCAGTGGGATGCTCAACACTAGACTCTGCTAAAGCTCAGGAAAAGGTGTCATCTCTAAAGCAGGCAAGAGCTCAAGAGATATTGTGAAAGGACTCGGTTGTGATTACTGACAAAGATGTTGTCATGAATATTATGGAGGGACGTTTCAGTGACAATGGCCAAGAGGCCCAAGTGATTGAGCGGTGGGGGAAAGTGAATTCAGCTCATAGCCCACATCACCTTCAGCCCTGCAGGTTTTTTTTGTTCAGGTTTTAAAAAAAAAAAGACAGAAAGTTCAGGGACGATACTGAGTGCTGCATTAAACCCCCTTCTGTGAGATCATGGATACATTGTCACGTATAAATTCAGTTGTCTGAACAAGCAACAATGACAGGAATACAGATGAGGTTTGATTTCATGGTTCAAGTGCTTCAGAAACACTTGAACCAGCTATATATACATATATTTATATATATATTTCTTCGTGTTTTAGTTTAGTTATTTTCTTTAAAATATGTTCCTATCTTCTTGCATGGTTTTTAATTATTTCCAATATATTTCCATCAGTGCTGTGTGACATTAACAGAGACTGATTGTGTTGAGGGGAGTTTAAAGCGTCACTTTGACCTATTCGAGTTTAGTATTTGGAGGCAAACAGGAGAAATGTCCCGCACTACAGCTCTTGTTATTTTAGAAATGAATTCTCCCAAGTTCTTCTCAATTATGAATTCTCACCTCAGGGCAGGCATTTGTACCTGCACTGTTCTCATTAATGAGAAAGCTGATTTAATTGACTGTGCTGCAGACGAGGATGTGAGCATCCGTCTGACACACTAACCTGCCCGTACACATGAAACACACACACACACACACACACACACATGCCCCAGCTTTGAGTCAACCTGAGCTGTGTCTCCAGGGAGCATCCTCTGGCGTGAGCTATGCTGTATGCAAATGAGGGGCTGCTATCACACAATAATTGCATTGTATTGCACAGGAAGCTGGCAACCGCACAGGGAAGCTCATGTTGAGTTTGGGTCTGGTCGGTGTGTTTGCAGGACTGTTTGTATCCAACAGGAAAGTCTGATCATTGTGAGCGTGACTCTGCATTTCATGTCATGGTTGTGACATAAGACACACTGTCTCATACATTAAACACATAAGGAGGGAGGCAGGGCCGTAGTATAGGGGAGAAAGGTGATGATAATTCCAGGGGCCCAGCGCCCAGTAGGGCCCATAAAAAAAAACAGTAGTCTAATCTTTATGACTGAATTATTCTGCTTAGACCCTGACTAATACTCATAGTAATGCTGCATTAGCATCAAAACAAAGTAGGCTAAATGAAAAATGATAATACATACTGTACGTAGTCTAAGAAAAAAAGTGGAAAAGTCAGGGGCCCACTTTAGTATTCTTTTAGGGGGCCCAGAATTCCTAGCAACGGCCCTGAAGGGTGGCAAGCGTACTTCAAGCATTTCAAAATAGACCAGGAAATAATATATACAGTGTCCGAACAGTTATTTTAGTGGAAGACCATGAAAGTTACAGTTTGGAGTTATTAATTTATGAAAATAATTTGAATGTTGAATTTCAAAGAGCAAAAAAATCCCATTCATTTTCCACCTGGTGCATGGTGGGAAATGACTTGGAAAGAAACTGTTCTAGTAAAAAGATCTGCAGTGTTTACAAAACCTCTTTGTGTGACTTCAAAAGTTAATCACTTTGTCATCAGCATAAGCTTCATTCATCAGTGGCTTGTGCCGGTCCACTCTCTGGTGGTTGCTACGTCTCCTGGTGGTGATTAAATCCGGAGTTCATTCAGCGTCAGCGTGCAGCCGTCATCTCCCTCTGATACCCTCGAGCACTTCTTGAGAAAAGTGCTAACTACATGTCACACATTTATTCTCCTTCTGGCTGAGTGACAGACTTAATTCCCCGAGATGAAATTATTTCATTCTCTGAAAACATCATTTGTTTCTACTCAGCATTGTCTTGCTTTGCTAAAGTGAAACGACAGCGCACTGGTTGAATTTTAAATTTGAACAGAATTGTGATCAATTCTGGAGAAACAGAATGCAGATTAAAGCCTATTTATATCAAACGATTGCATATGAATATTAGGACGGTTAGGAAGTTCTCCAATCCAGTGCCATTAAAACCAATCAATTATATTTTATTTTTATCATCAATGTGTTTATTCCATCACCGGAAGAGGTCTTTTCATATGCCAACTAACACGGAGGAGTGAAAATTTAATAAATATCTGGGCATTTAGTGGCTAAGTGCTCCACTTTGTCCTGCATGTAGTTTCCAACTGTGTCTGATTGTAATTTAGAGGTGGGCAGGTCAAGTGCGGTGCTGTTTTTATAAGTGGTAGCATTTTAGCCGGCACTACTTTGTGACTTTTATAGAATTTCTGATTAATAGACGAAATGGATGAAAAATATCGTCGTCAACATCAGTGAAAATTGTCAGCGGTTGCAGCCCTATGAGCCGTTACATCAGTGCACGTCCCGGGAGAGAGTTTTCCTCCCTCTGCGTGTGCTGATTCCTCACTTAGATAACACTGATTAGCTCTCATGGACTTCCTAATGAGAGCGACTACTGGAGATACTCATCAGTTGATCAATGTTTTCTTTGAGCTCACGCCTTCCTGCGGGCGAATGAGTATCTGCGTGTGGGTGATACCATATGCAATACTTGCGTTTTGTTTGCATGCCCCACCCTCTCTCTCCCTCTCTCCTCAATGCATTTCTGCTTGTCTCTTCCCTATCCTTTCCTGTCCTCCCCCCCTTCTCACTCTCTTTTATCTCCCCATCGTAGATAAAAGCAAAGCGCACATCGCCAGGGAACAATTAGTCACAGCCATCTCAAATCACCATTGCACATCTCAATCTCCCTCATTTCTGCAGCCTATCTTCCTCTGTGCCCAGCATAGCATTAACCCACACTGCTTTGGGAGATGTCCAGGCACTCTAACTCTAAAGGCACCTCAGAGTCTATTTTACATTTTATCTCTGTTTTGCATCTCTTAAGCCCTCTGCCTGCCACGCTGCTTCCTCATGTATCATTTTCACGCGTTTTCCTCTCATTTCACTTGACCTAACTTTTCCCTTTTCCTCTGGTTCATTGTGTATTCGTTGTTAGTGCCGACAGACTTCACAGAATGACTTTCTGATTAACCGTGTCTGTGTTTTGTTTTTTTTTTGCTTTTTATGCCTCTGCTGCGTGGAGGCTTTCTTCGTGTTTGACTAGCTTAAAGGACCAGATTTTAATAGAACACAGCACAGCCGGGATGACGAAGGGGCACGATTTTGAACTCGGAAACGCTGGGTTGTAATTTGAGTTGAATCTAGATCAATACTGCGTGGTGCTTTACTGAGTCTCCTCTGTCTTCTCGTATTTGTTCTAAATATTTATTTATGCTGACCGGCCTATAGGCTGGCACTGTTCTCAGGTTAACAAAGTAGGAAATCAGGCAGGTTTATAAATATGCATCAAAGAGGTAGGTACTGGCATTCATGAATATTCATTCATGATTTATTGAGATATTTCACTCACTTTTGAACTGCAAATAACTTATGTTGATACAGTATATAATTTCTCTTTTTCATATTGTGTCTATTATGATTCATCATCCTGGATTTATCCTTTTTAAAGGCGATGATTCTAACCCTAACCCTCTTCATCATAACCAATCAGCCAATCAGCTCTCTGGAATAAAATGATCAATCATCTGTCTCTGGAGATTGTGCCTGGTGCCTGATTGATCATCCACTGTAGTTCAAACTACAGTCTAATCCACTGATTCACTCGGCCTACTTGTGGGCTGCAAGGGTATTGCAAAAAAATCAGTTGTATATCACAAAGGAGTTTTCAATCGAAAGCTCCTTTGAGATACTATGACCTGGACAAATGAGAATATGCACAGGCCAGAACAATCTTGGTGGAAATATGTAATGGTATAGAAAGATATGACTTTTAAATCTGATTCTAGTCTGGTTGTGCTCAAACATAATGGCTTCCTATTGTACATGTTTCCAGTTCTTTCAGTTCAGTCTTGAATGCCCAATCATTACCTGTAGTGATGATGATCAAAATTGGCCTCCATATTCTTATGCGCTCAGTCGTGGGTGGTCAACATTTTTGAGGTTCAAGTAGATCTTGAGTTGGAAAAATGTTTGGGACTGCTGTTTTAATGCAACACTCCTGTTGTAAATCCTGCCTTCATGAATGTGTGAAACGTGTCAAAGACTGCGGTAAATAGGCAATGCTGTGGTTTGTGAGGCTTTTATGTGGAGAAGATTTCTCCCCCCCCGTATATCAGTGTGGAGTGTGGGCTGAATAGGTATTAAAGCATCATCATGAACAAGAATCGCCTCATTGATCACCAATATTTTCAAATGAGAGCATAAAATGGGAAATTAAGGATGTTTTACTGTGTTGTGTAACATTATGAGACAGTTTATTTCAAAATATACCACTAGAGTTAGCACTGAGATATCTTGGCATCAAAATACGCATACTGTACTTCCACCAGCCTCAGTGGGAGTACATTTGAATGTGAGTGAACGTGAACAGCTTGTAAATCATATTTGGTCTCTTTACTTTCATCCCCTATTTTCCTCATCATTCCTTCACTCTTATCTGTCTACCTCCAGTGGATTTGTCGCGCTGAAATAGAAGAACTAAATATCAGCACTATAGATCATTTTGACAGTTTAATTTCAATGCCTGATTATCAGTCAATTTGATAATTATATTGTCCAACCATCCAATTAATGTGTTCTATATTTACAATGATCATCAAATAAGCTCTCCATTTTTGCATCATTTATCAAGGGTGAGATATTAGAACCACGAGGGACCTTGACAGTTTGTGTGCGAGGCTCCTTGATTGAGAAAATCGATGCGTGTCTGTGCACGTTCAGGTTGCGCACCACTACCCTGTGTGAAGAAGTTGTCGCTGGTCTTCCTCAACCCATTCCTTCACACTCGACGGAGCGTACTCAAGAAACACAGAAAGAGCAAAAAAGACAGAGCGAAACAGAGTGGAGGCGAACGAATGATGAAAGGATTTCATGCCTCCTCCTCGCCTTTACTGCTCCCCTGTCTGCTCGGTCTAGCTGGGAGGAAAGCGGTGCGCTGTGCCAATGAGTTACTGACACACAAATACACGGGAGCGAGAGATGCAAGACCAATCCTTCATGACTTGATGCCTAGCTGCTTCCTCTTCCCTGTTAGCCAGACATCCCTGACACTCCCAGAGCAAGTCAAGATCATCTCACACAAGGCAGCAGTGCCTTGCGTGAGATTAGGTAGCTCCAAATGGGACACGTTCAGATAGGGTTTTCCATCTGGAGTGTGGCAGCTTGGTGTTTATATGCCAGTGTGGTAATCAAATACACCAGAGTTTGCTTCTGTCTTAGATAAGATCCGAGCATCTGACCATGTGCAATCTGCTACTGTCTGATAGATGTAAGCATTAACTGCTGTTGCCTTCCCGTTCGAGTCTTCCCACTTGAATGTTTTTTCAGTGGTTTGACAAGTAAATTTACGTCTTTCCATCTTATCCCTAAAGCTCTCACTTTTTTAGTTTTCATGTGAACATTTGTGCCTCCGGGTTCATGGGCGTGTGTGGGATTAGAGGTTGCTTAGATGCTTATAAGGTATTTTCTGTTTCTGAGCTCAATGGAAAGACGTCTCGTTATAAATAAATAAAAAATAGAGAACTTCAGTTTCAAAGTCTGTTGTTTTATCCTTTACAGATGACGTGCCTCCCTATTTCAAGACGGAGCCGGTGCGTAGTCAGCTCCATCTGGAACGCAACAGGCTGGTGCTAACCTGCATGGCTGAAGGGAGCTGGCCACTGGAGTTCAAATGGATCCACAACAGCACTGAATTAACTCGCTTCTCATTAGAGTACAGGTGAGTCCAAACTGAGTAACTGTCCTGAGTGAATGAGTGTGAGTGGACTAAAAGAAGAAAGCTCAAAACTATCCTTTGATGAAAGCTAGCTGGTCTGCTAACCACATGTAGCCTTAGCTGAAGCCCTACAATATTGCTAACTATTTCCCATAGTTTATAATGTCATTTTATATTATTGGTTTGTACTACAGAACTTATGAAACCAATAAATGAATTTCTTATGAAGAATTATTTTATCAAATGCAAAATTTCTGAGAAATATTAGCTAGCTAAACTAAGCTAGCTAAAACCTAGCCAAGGCATCAGTCCACCACAACAGTGCCCAGTCCTATGCAAGATGGCCAGTCCACCCCTACAGCATTGTTAAAACAAACATTTAATAAAATCTCAAAACATATGTTTATCTATATAAAACTATTAAAACAAGAGCTACTTTTACCAAAAGCTAAGAAATGTATTCATCTCCAATTAATAAAAATAATTTAGTTTGGTGAAACAAAATTTAGCTAAATCATCAATCAAGAAGAAATAGATATAGTTTATTAGCACCTTTGCATTCCACATATCTGTCCATATATTTTTATACTATGTGTGTATCTTAGGCAACAATGTTATTTTATATCTTTTTGACATTATATGCATATTAAATTAAGGTATAATTAAAGCTAAAAAAAAGTTCAAACACCCCTTTCACTTTGACTATTTCTGAAGTCATTGGTGTCTGCAGGGCAGTACAGCCAGTATTCTCTCTGTGCACGTTTCCCAACACAGCCAGTCATAGTTTCATTATGGAGCAGCCTACTAAATAAAGAAACAGCCTTTGCTGTTTTGCTTTCTCTCTCTTCTTCGCTCCTGCCTTTCTCCTTTCCCCTCGTGGCTCTGTGACCTCCATCACTCTCTCTCTGGAGAGGGAGCGAACAAGCGAAAGGCGTGAATGAGGGTTAGGGCAGGAGATAAACCGTCTTTAATAGTAACTGGAAGATCCTAATCATGTGGCAAACATTGCTCTTATCTCAGAGAGCAGTGTGTTTGCAGCAGTTTCTGTGTGTCAGTGTGCCTGTGTGTGTGTGTGTGTGTGCAGACGGCGGTGTAAATGAAGCTCTAGAGGATTGAAAGAAAGTTCGTTGACACATGCTTTGCTGATCTTAGCTGAACTGTTGTGTTCATAATGTGAGAAAGAGAGAAAGTGTGTGCGTGAAAACAACAGAGGGTGAACGTACAAGCAATATCAACCTTGTTGATGGAGCTGGGCCTTTCTCCTGACAGTCTCTGGAGACAGATAAGACCAGAGTGGGAACAGGGCGGTAGCAAGGGCACAAGTGACACACAGATGCTAGAACAATTGATCAGAATGGACTGTACTTGAGAACAACACTGTCTGTTGGAGCCTCGGGGCCTCTTTGACTGTGTTATTGGGTGGGTGGGTGATTGAGTGATGGAATGGGTGATTTAACAAGTAGCCGGGCACAAAGCTGCACTGAAGGTAATTTTGTCATTTTAGTAAAAAACAGTAAGTGGAGTCAGGTGCTCAAATAAAGAGATAGAGAGCCACGATGTAGCCTATTACCTGTTCTACAACAAACAGAGACATGCAGAGATGACTTGTTTTATTGTGTATGGCAGCTGTATACTGTGATTTTGCAGTTAAGTGAAGTATACCTGAAAAACACATTGATCTTTGGCAATTTAGCCTATAGATTTACCCCATATGTTCAGTCTAGTTGTATTGTTATGGTTATTGTGTCGGACGGCAGGTTGGCTCAGCTCAGTTGGCACATGGTGGGGCGTACTCTGTTTTTATAAACAGTGTTGCACCTCCATGTTTGTACAGGATAAACAATTTTTTGGGAGGTTTTGACATTACCTAAAGGACACTGTGCATTTTCCGACATTCTTCAAAAACGATCCCTCGTTTTCGAAGAATGTAGGAAAATCCACAATGATATTAAAATGGGTAATAATGAAATATTAACCCCCATTTCCCACATACCGCATCTGCGGCATAGAGGTAAAAGGCGAAAGGTAAAAAGACATCATGGATGAAGAAGAAACATTTATCGTAGTGGGGATGGAAATCTGCAACATTTTATGATACAACACATCCGTTCTATAAGGCCACCAGCAGAGAGGAAAGTTGTAAGTAGTCGTTATGGATATTGTCTTAAAGTTAAGAAGTGACTGTGCCTAGTGTGTGTGTGTGTGTGTATGTGTGTGTGCAGGGTCCTCCTCATTCCTCAAGTCAGCCTTTCTCTGTGCCAGGAGAGAATTTGAGCAGAGCAGACCCCCCATATTAATGAGGTTATAGTAGAGGTCCCTAGTGCTGAGTGCTGTTTTAAATATTGACACCGTGCGACTTGACCTTGTGTCCTCTGGCAGCCGATCAATACTGCAAGGTATGTAGGCATGCGCGGGCATTACTATTCAACATGTAGCTCTGTGGGTGGGAGGGTGTATGCGAGAGAAGGTGCAGAGAGTGCGGGAAGGGGTAAGAGACAGGCACAGCTTTAGTGATCTGCTGTGGGAAGTGTCACTCTTCAGTGGGAACAGCCTCGGCGTCGACTGCTGTCAGATAACTGCAGCATCACATATACGTACCATCTGACTGTCAAAACAGCCTCACACGCACATACTGTATCCACACACCAACCGCCTGGTGTCCTGCTTTCTTTGTCCCCCAAATAATCATTTAAAAGATTTATCTCCAAATTAAAATTCAACTTAATTAAGAATGAAGATTATATCCAATACAATTAAGGCCGTTTGAACCCATCAGTCATCGAATTATCCCACACACAATGCCTTAGTGGATCAATTTGGTCTATTAATAGCTGGCAATGGCGCCACCGCTTCCTATCACATGACCAAAACCTCAGGGGTGATTACCTGGCACACCACCAGTCTTTATGCTGCCAGTGAACTTAGAAACTTAATTAAACGAGTTAATTATTAATCAAACCTCAAGAGCCATTTTTGTTTGTCAACTGCTTCTTGGCTGGGCCGGTGGAGTGTGGCCTACGCCTCCTGTGGGGAATGGTAAACTTTTTCCGCAATTTTCATATTATAATGAGACGGACAGATGGAAATAATAATAATAATGTAAAAGAAAGTTGAAAGGACTTAATGGAGAAAAAAGAAAGGCGATGTAATCGCTGCAGCCACTCCCAGAAGAAAATGGAATTGCATTATGGAGAAGAAGTGACAGCCCCAGAATCACAAGTTTGCTCTGATTGACTTATCATCTCCGTGTACTTACTGTCTGTTGTTGTTGTCAGTATTTTTGAGGAGTGAAAATTAGATTTTTTTTTCTCTTCTCTCAACAATGCAATCACAACAAAAGAGGTGCTTTTCTTGGTCAATTCTGCTTTTCATAATCAAGACGTTAGAACAAAACGGAACAAAACAAAAACCAGGAAATGAGATTAACATTTTGACAGCTTGCTTAATAAAGTGTCATAATGCTCTCTCGAGTAATGACTGCTCTACACAAATGTGACATTGTTTTCAGCAATAAGCCATTATGTAGGAAACCTGGAATTATAGATTCATAGATATATAAATTAAGTGAAAATCCCCACCATCTCCCTGACTCTTCACATCCTTGATCTCTCTCTCCACTTATTTGTTTGTCATGTGTGCCTCAGTTCAATCCACTTATACGTGAACTACAACTGAGCATCCGTATTTAAAAAAAAAAACAGATATAATTTCATGGTAGCTCCGAACAAATTAACACAAGTTCACTACAGTATTATTCAGTATCTGGAGGGAAGCGATGACGAGCTCAGCTTGTTAACCAGAGACGTAAATCACAACATGTTTTCTGTGTGTGTCTGTGTGTGTGAAAGTGATATCTCCCTGTGGATCCATCACACTAACAATTATTTAGATGTGATACACGATTGAGTTTCAAACCATTTAGTTTAATGAATAAACATTTGTTCCAAACTTAACTTAAAACAGGATGGGATGTTATTGTTGTTGTTGTTTTTTTTTTTCCTGGATCTTGCCACATGATCTCAGAAATAATTTTTACCAAATTGTGTTTGAAAGAAAAGCAAAATAAAACACATCTTTACTTTCAGCCAAATTGGCTGCCATAAACAGTAATTTGTCATAAACAATCCTCAAATCCCTAAACCAAGAACAAATTGGACACTGTTAAAATGTCTTCCTTTTTGCGCTTTCTCCATGAATAACTTAGCCAATACAGTTTGCTTGTTAGCAAGTCGCAGCCGGTTAGACAGCCCACGTGCATGTGTGTGGATCAGGTTAAGGTGCATGCTTGGAGAGGGAAATTGGATGGGGTGCGAACAAAGCAACCAAATAAGAAGCTGAGATTCAAATTTACACGTTCATTCCCATTTGCCGTGTTTAATCCTCACCGTGTATTGTTTTCTTCACCATCCAATGCACCTCACAAATCCAAACATTGCTCTTACGGCTGCTGCCTGTGCTCACTTCCACACTCCACTGTGTCACCAAGTTACGTTATATTCAAATAACATCATATATTATTCATTTTGTGACACCCCTCTCTAATTAATCCGTGTGCCTTGCCTCCACATCTGCTCTAATTTCTCTCACTTCGAGGCCCCACATTGAGGATGTCAAGAGCACTTAAATCATGAATAAAAGTATTAGATGAAAAATAAATAATAAAACATTCTGAGCCACTTCCCTGGATGAAATGACATTGTCATTGAAAAAAAAAAATCTACCTGGTGATAGACGACACTGTACTGTAAGTGAAAACTTTTAGAAGGCCCCCATTTTTCTACTTTTTAATGAAATCTCAGCAGATCAGGTCCAGTGACCTGGACAGAGATTTACAAAGTGGTGCTTGAGTGTAAGAAATGGTACAAAAGTGAGTCATAAATTGTCCAAGGTAAGAATAAAAAAATAAAAAAAGGGGAAAAAAAGATTCCACTCACCAAAAACTAAAATAAAATAAAAAATTATGTCCCTTTTTCAGGGATGGAGTAAATTGAGTTTTTTCATTTCCCTACAGCAAAGGAAGTAGATGAAGCCTTTAATGTTCCTCATGGTTGATGACATACAAAACGGTAACCAAACCAAATGTGTACAAAGGTGATGTTGAAAACAAACTTTATTGATGCATCATTAGCACACTACTGTACTGCAGTACTGCCTACCATATTGTAAAAAACAAGGTAACAAAGAAAGACAGTCTGGTTGGTCAGGCGTTCATCCTATCCGCAAGATAATGACCTGAAACATCAGTAGAACAGAACCAGATGGAGGCTTCACATGTTGTAGAGCAGCATAATCTCCAGATTTCAACTCTGTCCAACACATTTATGGGGATTTAGGTTGAATGAGACTAAAATGCAGAGTGAATTTCAATTCAAGATTTCATCCAGCCACTTAGAAGATCCTTTGTACCATCAGCCATCAGGCTCTTTAATTCTTCTACAAATGGTAGATGAGCTGCCAGACAAACGAATTTCCCTTTGGGAATTAATAAAGTAATTCTTATCTTATCTTATCTTATCTGAGGTGGGGCCAGCTCCTCTCCCCAGCATTGTCTTCCAGCTCTACCTGGGGGATCCTGAGGCGTATATAATCTCCAGTCCTTACCCCAAAGCGTCCCACCCAGTTGGACGTGCCTCAAATAGAAGGCACCCAGGAGGAACATCGCCACTCCTTTAGATGCAAAGGAGCAGCAGTTCCACTCCGAGGCCCCTCCAGATGTCGGATCTCCTCGCCCCTATCTCTAAGGGCTTAGCCCAGCCACTCTGTGCAGGAAACTAATTTCAGCCACTGTGTAGCCAACATCTCATTCTCTTAGTTGCTACCTACAGGTCTTGACCGACCCTGTCATTACTTATTTAAAGGGAGAAAGAAAAACTCACAGTTTATTTGGCCTCTGCTTTGATTTCAGAGAACACTGAGACATTGCACCATAAAACTTAATTTCAGCAGCAACAGTGAGAAGAAAAAATGAGGTGACCATTATTTTCCTGAAAAAAAAAACAAAAAAACAAAACAAACAGACTGATTGATAGATTTTTAACTGGACGTGGGATGCCACAATTTCCGACCTGTGAGCAGCAGAAATTGAACATGTTTAACTGAGTGGAGGATTTGATTTAATGTGATTTTGTTATCCTTGTTCATTTTGTGAGTTCTAATGAGATCAGTGATATTCTTGTTAAGGAGAAAGAGAAGCAGCTACATCCAATTACAGGCACAAAGCTCGCCCGCTCGCTCCTGCATCTCTACTTGAATCGCACAATGTGAGAGACTGGCAGGGCTCGGACAAAGCCAGCCAGGCAGCATCTCTCTCTGGATGACCTTAATGGATTCCTATCTGTAACTAAAAATGTCCATTTTCTATCTCTCTGGCATTCTCCTCCACAGCCCCCAGATACAATAGATTTTTTTTTTTTTTAACCTTCTGTCTCCCCCCCTTTGCCATCGCTCACTCCTTGTTTTCTACAGCGGAGTGGAGTGAGTCAGGAAGTGCAACTGAATGAGAGAGGAAAAAAACACACAGGGTTTGTTTTATTATGCGCATGTATTCTATTTGTGTATGAGTGTATGTGTGTGTGCACGCCTGAATGAGTTTCAGTGGCCTTCATTTATCAAACATGTGTTCACCAAAAAAAATTGTTATACGCCAAATTGGCATTTATCAATCTGAACGTACGCAAAAATCTCACACCAGGTCCGACCTGGTGGTGTACGCAATTCTGAGTCGGTGTTTAACATGCAGGACACAGTATGACTGTGTCGGATGATTATTAATAGATCATACCGATGCAACGATGCAGACTTCATGTTATTGCTGTTCTTATGAGTGAGAACAAAAATACGTAAGTCTAAGGCTGCATGTTCATTATTTTTGAGCAACTGAGATTAAATTAAGGGTAATGCACAGCCTGACAGATGTAGGCTACAGCGTGATAGATCAGATTGCTCATCCTTCAGCTATTTAAACAGAAACTTTGACAGTCAGTGACAGATCTGTTATAGTTAAAGCAATGAGACGCCAGAGAAATTTCCTCCAGTAAGAAGATCTCCTGCAGAATTGTGATGATTGGCTGCTCAGCTGCTTTATCTGCCGGACACCAGAGCTCTGATTGAGGAGGAAGGCGGGTCGCTCCGGTGCCATATGACGAGCTCAATGTTTCATAACCCTCCATCAGCCGAGCATGCGCCTGAAGCCGCCATCCACCAGTGATTACGCATTCATCAATCGCAAAGATGTTCATTCTATAGGTAATTTGTGATGCTGCCCTCTCCCTGCTGAATGTCAGTAAAGTTTTCCACCGAGCTGGTTCCAGTGCTGGTTCAGAGCCAGTGCCTGACTAGCACTGGTTCTTTGCTTTTCCACCGCCTAAGAACCAGTGCTTGGTTCTTAAAACTGGTTCCAAGCAAGCACTAAGTCTTTGCTGGGCTAGATCTAAGAACTGGTACCTGGTGGCTAGCCTCCTAAACCAGCCGCTTGCGGAAATGCATTTCATTTCATTTCTGAGGGAGAGTCTGGCCTCATTCCCCCTGTAAGCGTTTGGGGTGGGCGGGAGCTGGGCGGGAGTAGTAGCGTTGACAGACAACCCCATTCAGCCAATCAGCAAGTTGGTGTAGTGACGGGGCTTTGCACCAGTCGGTCCCTGATTGGCCAACGTGCTGTGTCAATCACAGCGGCGACGCTGATTGGCTCGGCCTTCTGAGGGTTTCAGGCCAAACGCTTACAACGGGAATGAGGCCAGACTCTCCCTCAGAAATGAAATGAAATGCATTTCCGGGAGCGGCTGGTTTACGAGACTACCTGGTGGCGGGGGTTACCTGACCAACAGGACCCGTGCGAAGATATACACAGACATTATCGATACCGTATTAAGTTTGTTTGTCTGCTGTGTAATCGATGTAAACACAGTTGAAGCTAACTAGCTGAGCAACACGCAGTGGCTAACAGCAGCTAATGCTCATATCAAAACTTAGTTGTCGCTGGCCGGTCGCCGCGATTACTTAGACAGCTTCCTTTTTTCTCATTATTTTTCAGCCGGGTTTTAGCAGAGAATTATCGCTAATTAGACAGTCTTCAACACCCGCGGGTCGGACTGGGTTTTAATTTTCTGGTCCGTTTGTAACTGTAGCAGGCAGCAAAGACAGGAGCAGCTCCTGTATGGGTGGTGTGGCTCTGACTTAGCTCCTTACCAGTGGAAAAGCAAACTGGTTCTTTGGAGGCACCAGAGTTGAACCAGTAAAGTTTTTTAGCCGCCAATTTCACACCGAAATCGGCAACGTGCACACGTACACCAGATCCTACGCAAGTTTGATAAATGAGGGCCAGTGTCTCTATGCTGTCAGTAGGTATCAGTATTTACTAAAGCCTCATCCACAGCCAGCATTATGAAACATATCTTTACAAGCACAAGGCCATGTGGTTATGTTAACTATACACGTTAGAACACTTTTCTCCAACACCATGAGCACTTGAGACATGTGTCACATTTAAAACCATGTGCAAGTTACTGTAGGTTTCCCTGAACTGTTGCACTGTGTTGAAACAGTATGGCAGGAGTCTGGATAATGTTTTGTCTACACAGTTTGTGATAGAAACACACTGTGGTGAGGTTCCCAAACGTTTAGCGCTGACCTACATTCAAAGGGTGCTGGCAGAGGGGTGCAGTCACTGTTGGTGTCTGCAGGCTTCTCCCCGAGTTACACAGGCACACACAGTGTTACGAAAGAAATGGATATGGATGGAGAAGCAGTGCAATGAAAACTTTTAAGCCTTTGCACACATCGCAGATAAGAAATGAAGTAGTCTGCACCCAAGCCCGGCTGCTCATCACCTGATTTAATTAAGCGCCCACTCACAAAGCGGAGTTGACGATTAAAATGCCTGGTCTCCATCCTCCAGAAATGTAGTAAATGTGCACATCCTGTAAAACAACTGCTGTTCCCCTCGGCAACGTTATAGTTTCAATGCCAATATTTTTGAGAGCCGATGTACTATATTAGGCTTTTTTTTTTTTTAAGTACAACAACTGGGCTTGTTTCTTGGTTATCATCAGCTCATAATCCTAGTTTTGAGGGCTCTAGTTGTTTTTCCAATATCAGCAAGCCCACAAGGACATGTAAGCATATATATTACATTTCTGTCGTATCACAAGACGTAATGCCGTTGATATTGAAGATTCCTCCCCGAGTGAGGAAGTGTAAGGAGGTGGGGTGCCGCCACCTCACACTTCCTCTCTCAGTCAGATCCCTCCTGGCAATTACACATGTGGGAATTGTCAACAGTGTCATTTCCCATATAAAACTCATACTTTCAATTTCTCAGGAAGAGTATTAAAGGCAATACACTGCATATTATAATGTGAAAAATGTAATATATATGATTAAATGTACTGGGACATTGTTGATGTTGGAAAACACAGCCAGGGTCATTTAAAACAAGGTTGACTGAGCACAGATGCGCTATTCATAACCAGGTTGTAACAAGCCCAGTATTGCATATCCACTCAAACACAGCGACATGGAGGATGTAAACTGCCCTCGTAGAGGAGGTGATATTGACTCTCTCTACTCCTGAATAGAGAGCTCTTTTGGACTGTGGCTGCGCATGTTGTCTACACTGTTTCTTTATCCATCTCCCTGTGGTTTCAATGTGTCGTATATATTTTTTCTTTTGTATGTTTTCTGCATTCAGCTGAGGACGCACTACGCGATTTTCAGAGTCGTTGCCGATTTATAAAAGACTTGGAGTTCACGTTACTGGCTTCAGCAGATTTTTATGACGACTGGGGATCACACTTCGCCAGATGGATCACAGACTGCACGATTTGTCAAACCAACTGAAGGCACCTAAACGCACCAAACTCTTGCGGGCGGGAGTGACAGTTTAAGAGTGTAGTGTGTAGTGATTTCCACAGATGTGGTTAGTTGAGTTAACTTGTGACTCGCTATATTAGCCGAAGTGAACTCGGTGGCTAGGCAACCATATCAACACATTTTAAAGTGTAAACAAAAATGAACGACATATGGCTCGCTGCTGCTGTTTGTGTAGCTACCTGCTGTGAGAAATCCATTAAAAAGAAAAAAAGCGGGTATGGACCAAGTTGTGGAGGAGTCGACGTTGAGTTCAGACGCTATTTCATTTGTCCCACCTCCTCTTTGTCATTGGCTGCGGGCGGCGTGTTTGCTGTTGGGTTGGTAACCAGTACACACTACTCGACTGCGTCCAGAATCGGCTAAAAAAAACAAAAAACATGTTTGAATTTCTGCGACTGAAGTCTGTCCTCCTCACACACCTGCCGATTTGAGTCTGTTCCCCATCACACACTAACAGATTTCTGTGCCAACTCACCATGCTGACTGCCCCCAACTAGTGCCGACTGGTGTAGACTAGAACCCGACTGGGAATTGTGGGTAAAATTGGGCAAAAAATTGTGTAGTGTGCCCCCAGCTTTAGGGACAGATTCTGTTCCTGTTGAGAACATATAAAAATCAAAAGTGACATTAAGGACATACAGTAGAATGTTTCTTTCATTGAATTCCAGCTTAAATGATTCATAACTTTATAAGCCGAAAGTGAAAGTGAAAGTTAAGGTGAATGTTTGTCTCATGTCGGTGAAAGGAGGCGTGTCATTGTCCCGGTGATTGACAGCAGCTGGCAGCCTGAGCCTCTGGTATGGATCTCATGTAAAACGACATGGGACCAATCGAGACCAAGTAAACAAACACTTAAGCTTACGAGGCATGAGCGGCCTGTGTGTTGTTAGCAGTGGTATTGAAGAGTAAGGAGCCCACCAGCATCGCAACTAGGTAATTAGTCATCTAGCCTGCCAACTGATGTTAGTGGTGCACTTTTCCTCCTGTGATTGTTTGTTCGGTGGCTCGTTCAACAGGTGCAGGACGAGCCGTGTGTTCGTGTTTGAGAGCCGGATAAGAAGGAGACTTTGGCAGGAAAGCTAATGTGTTCTGTTCCTCAAAGTCTGAGGCTGCTGTGCTGTTGTGCATCAGGCTGGTGTTTGTGTGACCACAAAACATATTCTGTTACTACATAAACAAATTAGTAGAGTATGAATGTAGTTTGTAGGTGACAGGGTTGATACTCTGTCGGGGCTGAAAACCAAAAGCTTTTTATATTCATGTCAGAGGAAAATAAAGCTTCTGCAGACCTTTTACACTGTTTAAAAAAACTCTCTTTTTTGGCATTTTCTTCAGTACTTAACAAAATATTTCCAATGTTTCCCCAAAGTATATCTAATAATTTTTCATGATATCAGTTGCATCAAATGATATCAGTATTACAAGTCAGAATCAAAGATTCAGTTTACTTTGCCATGAATAAAATTAGAAATATGAATTTGTAAAGATTTATAGACACACCATTGGTTGGTAATGCAAAAGTAAGTGCACTTACTTTTGCAGTGGCATTGAAAGCTGATTCACTGCACATTCCTCACTTCTATGAGGTCTGGAGTGGAGCAGAATCTCTGCAACTAGGAGCCAATTGTCTTTTGAGATCATGGCTGGTGAATTGTAGAGACAATAAAATAATAAAACAGACAAATCAATACTTAAAAAGCTGTAGAACAAATACAGCCGGTAATATTTTTGTGTGTAGACTGTCTCCATCAGACAGTTGTCCATCTGTTTTAGCTTCAGAAAAGATATGTGGAGCCTGTCCCTCTTGGCCTGCAGACAAATTACCCGCTATTGATTTCCAGTAGCCTAAGCCAGAAGTCCCCATTACCTGTCATGTGTTGTGTGTGTGGTGGTATTAAGAAGACAGAACCAGATCAAAATGAAGACTGTAATCCTATAGAAATCAGAAGACGCCACAATACGCGATTCAATACACTTTCAAAGGACCTCTTGTCAAAAAATATATAGTGCGTTATTGATTTTCTTTTGCTCCACTTTCAGAGAATTGGAAATGTGTGCGTTTGATTTTGTGTCAATGTATTTGTTGCGCAGTAGCATTTCACTTGACTTCTTCGCTCTTTGTTATGAATATTTAGGAGTCATGATGTGCACAGCACGAGCACATAATCATCCAATTGCAATAATTACACACATCAATCCATCACAATCCATAAAATAAATTTAAAAAAATAAGGAACTGTGGAAACTGATCATTTCCCTCCACCATCGCCTTTGTTACTGAACGTACCGCAAGCTGCTGAAGGCACACGAGTACGCCGCAGAGGTAGAGCGAACTCATTAACACACACAAAGCGACGCCCAACTGTTACGCGAGTGCAATGACCTTTTCATAAACTACAAACAATAACATAGAATTAAAAAGAAAGGAAAAAAAAAACATCATTAGGAGTGAGCTGTGACACACTGTAATGAGCGTCTGCTTTTTATTATGAGCTTTAAAACAATAACTACGCACTGATAAAGATGCACTTTTGAGTTTCAGGCTTGAAATTGAAAATGAATCAGATGAAAACCACAATAAACGCGTGGAGATCGAGATGAGAGATGTGTGTCAGCACCAGGTCATCCCACATTAATGGCGCTTTATAAGGTGTCGTGATTTATCTTCATGCCGTTGGGTATAATTACAATGTCCTTGTGATGTGTGTATTAGGGTTTATAATCTTACTGTATTACCAGTAATTTAAGTCAAATGTTATTGGAGCTAACCTTGGGCACAGGTATGATGTTATTATGGGAACAGTCACTATAAAGTGCACTGCAGCCATCTTCAATCAAGGATTATAGTTTTGCCAATCATCCCCTAACCTTTTCCTCCCCCCTTTTTTATTCCTTTCTTCTCGTCTTTTCGTTCCTCCATCCTCCCCCCTCGTCCGCTCTCTCCGCAATCCCTCCATCTTCCAGCCCTCTTCATACCCAGTCCCCTCTTTCTCACGTCCCTCTATCCATCTCCCTGCCACTCCTCCATCTAATCATTTCTCCTGAGTGGGGCTAATTAAAGGGGATCTGACGGAGTGCGCTGACCACAGGAACATCAATCAATCTCTGTCCAACACAGCGAGCCCCCGCTGACTCCCCCAACCTGCTGCCAACGCGCAGCTCCGCAAAAGGTTAATTGTATTCATTATATAAGGGACAGAGCAAAAGAGGGAGACAGAAAGAGAGAGGGAGAGCGAGAGAGAGCACTGTCTAAAGTCACCCTGAAGATTCTGGCTTTGGGGTGAATTCTCCGTTGGCCTCAGTGAGGTTAAACTTGGAGCAGCGACACCACCTGTCAGCTACTTCTCTCTTAATGTCAGATTCCTCTCCACCCCAACTCTGATGTGACTCGCATTGACTCCCCTCACACACCACTCCATCATTTATTCACCTCATCTCCCCGCCATTGCTGCATAACACATATACGTAATTGTATTAATTTAGTTGATGGAACATATGAAATGAGTCACACATCATTAATAGAGCCTCCTGATTAGTTGATTAAGCCTTAACAGACTTTGGGCTAAAACTCATTTAGTCCTTCGGGTCCGACTGACGCCACCGCTAATGAGGTTTGATACCGCTTCATTTTTTTTTTGTTATAGATATTAACAGCCTTCAAACACACCCAACCATTTGTTATTGTAGCGCTATTTCCATTTGTTAGCAGCCGCTTCCAAAGCGCGGGGGAAACTTTGAAGGTGTTTTTTCATACGAACAGAATATCACAGGTGAAACTTTGCTTTGT
The DNA here is from genome assembly GCF_045865225.1 of Trachurus japonicus. Lineage (NCBI taxonomy): Eukaryota > Metazoa > Chordata > Actinopteri > Carangiformes > Carangidae > Trachurus > Trachurus japonicus. The sequence goes on from NC_140925.1 coordinate 11,252,766, forward strand.
GCTGACGTTAATAACACAGCGCATTTGATCAATCTAGAAAGCTCTGTCAATCATGTTCCGGTTTGTCACTAATTTGGCAGCATTTTTTTTTTTTCTGTCACTGCTTTCTGTGGATCTTACTAGGTGGCCATCCATCCTCTAATAATGAGTCACATTACATCCACATTCAATCTCTGATTGGTCAGTTGTTTATCCAACTGGGAAAAGAAGACATCAGTGAGTGGACCAGATCTGTGTCTGTAGTCTCCTGTAACAAATGAGCCTATACCTAATGTGTGCAAGCAGGTCCTATGACTCAATCGGTGTCTTCTAGGAACCAATAATCAATTCTTATTGTAACCATGAAGATGAAGATCATTTAACCTTAAGGAATTATTAACCCAAACCACAGTCTTTTCATTAACCTTACCTAAACCTCTCCAAACCATGTTCTACAACCTTCACCACCAGTTTATTGTTTCCTTGGTACGTCTGCCTCTGGGTCATTCCTGAAAGTAGAGACAAACAACCTGTTTGGTTGTCGAGCTTGGAGAGCAAGTGATTTTTACAAATCCTGGACTAGATTTCTATACTGAGGCATCGTTGACGTGAGCTGCAAAGCAAAACCAACAAGTGGCTCCCAGCGAGTGAGTGAGTGAGTGTGTGAATAATCTTGCACCTTGAAATAAAGCCAGAAATTCTGTTTCCTGACACATGTACACATCACACATTCAGACGGGTTACAGATGAATGGGAAAAAAACGAGTGGATAAACAAAACAAATGCAGATGCTTCCATACAGAGCGTGAAGGGTAACTGAAGAGTTTAATGAGTCATCATACCGCCAAATGAGATAAACATATCTTGGAAGAATGATGATCCGTTCAGCTCGGAGACTTGGAAAACCTCCACCGCAGCATATTGAAGTTCTTCTAATGGGTCCTGGTCGGATGTTGATTTTTTTTTTTTGTAGTTTGATACCCATTGGTATATGTATATTTGATCAGTGTAATATTAAGTAAGATTACTCTGAACAACCCTAAAGGCATGTAGATGCCTGGTACTACTTAAAAGCAGGGTTTTTGTCAGCTTGATCAAGCTCGTAAGGACTTCAAAAGATATTCTGGCTCTCGGTGGACAGGTTCATTAAAATATTTAGATTTCATATTAGGTTTCAATTCGTAAAAGATGTGTTTTGTGAGTTAATCTTCCACAGCCTTTTAGAAAGTATCATTTCATTACGTTTCCTTTCTCTTTTGCCCCTGTGAAATTCTTTTTAAATGTGTTTATACATTTGTAGTTGAACTGCAGAGCTGTCAAGAGGAGTGGCCCGACTGTTTTACACATCATACACATATATTAATGCTTGTAGCCTGATTCTCGATGTGAGCCTTTTGTGCCGGTATATGCAAACTTTCCGCAAAGAGCTCATTGAAACCACTTCTGAACTCGTCTTGAATTGTTCCCTTTCATTCACTTTCACATTTATTCATGCAAAGCAAAAAAAAGGAACAAGAAAAGAAAACTCTCTCAACCTCAAGGTTAAATTATGACGACAAAACTTTTCAAACATATTGTGGTTACTGTAGAAACCGTCAGAGGTGACACTCCAAGATTCTGCCTGGCTCTCCACTAGGCACGCTTCAGCACATTGGCCCTCATTTATGAAACTTGCGTACACCAAAAAAATGGGTGTACACCAAATTCACCGCAAGGATCGGCATTTATTAATCTGAGCGTGAGCGTACGGTACGCACAAATCTCACGCCAGCTCTGACCAGGTGTACGCACATTTGGAACCAGCGTAAAGCATGCAGGAACGAGTGCTGCTGTGTCAAAATGATTATTAAACCATAGTCTAATAACGCAGCGATGTGGATCACATGTTGTTGTTGTTTATATTGATAAAAAGTTAAAAAGTAGCCAAAAAAGAGAAACGCTACAACCAAGTCCGTGTTGAAAATTTAACTCGACTTTTATTTTGAGCAACTGAGATGAATTAAAAACCATGATGTGACAGATGCTCGTTAATCAGCTGTGTAAACACAAACAGTCAATGACAGACAGACCTGTTATTGTTAGATCACACACACAAACTTCCAACATCTCCTGCACCAGAGCATGACCGGCCGGCTCCTCAGTCTCTCTCTGCCGGACACCGGAGCCGGCGGGGGGGGGGGGGGGGGGCTCCGCTACCTGTCCAGGTGCAGCTGATCTCCGCGGCGGAGTGTTTTTTTTTTTTTTCCCCAGTCACCGGGACCTGACAGCGGGAGATCGGGCCGGTGTTTCACATCCCTCCATCAGCCGAACCATGTGGTGCTGATGGTCATCAAGTCGCGTTCGCAGCAGTAATATGCCTCTATGATTTCTCCTCAGTCACTTGTGTTTAGTGAACTGCAGGAGCATTTCATGAGGTCGCTGGGTTTCCTGACGTGGTCGGTGACACGTGCGTCTGCAGCCTCCATCCATCGGGATGACGCTTATCAATCACAAAAACTATCAATCTATCAATGTCCAGATATTTAATGTTGCCGCCCTCTCCCTGTTCAACGCGGTAACGTCAGTAAAGTCCGTCTTCTTGGCCGTCTTCCGTGTCTCCCTGTCGTAAAAGGGGCAGGGCGACGCCTCTAAAGCAGGAATATATCGGGGCGTGACATTTAAATTACGCTCGTTTTCAGCCGCCGGATTCATCACCACCACGCCGGTTCTACGCCGAAATCAGCAGCGTACACACTTTTAGTAAATCACACGTGACACTTGGCTTACACTGATATTTACACCAGAATCTACACCAGATCCTGCGCAAGTTTGATAAATGAGGGCCATTGTGAGAGAATATGACAGCAAAGATGGGAAACACATTCCCAGTGGCAACTGTTTTACAGTACCTCCCACCATACGTTTCTATTTTGACGAGAAGGTATTGCTGCTGGACAGAATTAGGTTTTTTTTTTAATACATTTTTGAGTTGTTTGTTGCCATCAACCCATTAACGAATCAAGAAAATGTGAATTTACAAATACAAAGCTTGGACAGATTTTTTTCTGGCTCAGGTCGGGCTCAGACAGACTTTTTGAACCCAAAGTGCTACTGGGTTTGTCAGCCACCCCTTGAAATGCGGTAACATCCCGTTTGAGAATTAAATGGCGAGTCCCGTTCTGAATCAATGGGTTTGTCCCATATTTCCGTCTTGAATGCAGCATCATCCCATCTGCATTCTGTAAAGAGCCATCCCAGTCTGCACGGGATCAGGTAAAACTGGATCCCATGGCTGATGGATGCCAAGCCGTTTGGGACTCCCTGGGGAACCAGTGTAACAGTTGGCTGCTCCATGTATCTCCCACTGCACTACCATTTACTTATAGGAAAGGATGTTAAGAAGTGTATGCCTGATCTGTTACAGGAATCACACTCTAATGGGTTTCCATAAGAGTCTCTTCTTTGTAGCTTTCAGACAAGTGATAATTTCTAACAGGGCTATGTAAGCTGTTAAACCTGCACACACACACACACACACACATCACCAAGAGCAGCGTGCTCAAAACAAACTCGATCGTACGGGGACACGACATTTTGAAAACCCTACTTACAATCACCAGCCTCATCAACGGCATCGGCAGCCTCCTGCTGGCTGATTCACACTCTCTTAGCAGCTTTTCGCTCTCTCTTGACGAGCTCCGCGTCTTCGGCGCCTCAGGGCAATGACACGTACAAATGGGGATAGCAGCGCTCTCATGGTGATGTAATTTCAGGAAGATTTTGGAGATCCAGACCTTGACACTTCTTTTTATTTATTTATTTATTTTTTATACTTTTTTGCTAAGTTCCTCTCTTTCTTTTCACAAGCACAAACACTATTCCTCTTCTCTTTGAATCTTTATACATTCATTATTCATTCATATCTTCAATTTGGTTGAAAATTTGACATTGTTTCAGTAAGCCTATCTTTACAGTTTATAGATACCTATCCTATTAATCCATATTCCGCATACATTACCCAACATTTAAATTCTACCGGTGCATTTCTGCCAAATTAGTAGAAGAAATGATAATGAATGAAGAACTAACATTACAACCTGACTTGTTTTTGGGGAAAAGGGATGTGACTTGGACCCAGATGTGATTGCAGGAGACACATAATCCTGTGTATTTCTAATTAGAATATAATGACTTGTCATATGTGTGCGTACACCTGTGTAAATTGTGTGCTGGGATTTTCAGTGTATCTGTGACAACCTGCTAGTAATTGTGGCATAAAGCATTTTTTTTTTTTTTTTTTTTTACTGTTCTCACTTGCCTCTTATCCTCTTGGCATCAGCGTGTGTCACCAGATGTGGCTTCAGTATCCAGCAGACATCGAGCCAGCGGTTAGTCAACACAGAAGCTGTGTAAAGTACATGTTACGCTGCCTCCACATGGCGGGGAGGCGGTACTGCCGCCACAGCTGGACACTGAAGTCAAGGTCACAGGGAGACTGTCAGCTGCTGGAGACGTACAGCGTCAACCTCTGTCCCCCGGGGGGGATTGTGTGGATGTTTGCATAGAGGACATTTTCAAAGTGTTTGTTGTCTGTGCCTGTCTAGGCAACTGTGTGTATGTGTTTGTGTGTGTGTGTGTGTATGTGTGTCTTGGGGGAGAGCTACGCTGTGGTAGTTGGGTTAGCCTCTCAAGCATCATTATCACTGGAATAAACAACAGCTAAGCTCCGATGTCCTCTGTGCCCTTGTTCCTCTATTAGATGGTCTTAAGTTTGTGTATGTGTGCGTGAGCTGTGTGTTTGTGCCTTTTCAGCAAGCTCCTGCTTTCATAACTTGCAAAGCAATTGCATGCACGCTTAGATAAGTGCCCTCTTGATTTCCACCGTTGTCTTAATTAGTTAACCAGTTTATTGCGATGTGAGGGAATGTCTCACCTCTATCTTTTTGTGTGTGTCGATTAAAGGTACCTCATCCCCTCGCTGGACCGCTCCCATGCCGGCTTCTACCGCTGCATCGTCAGGAACCGGGTGGGCGCCCTCCTGCAGAGGCGCACGGAGGTACAGGTGGCCTGTAAGTATCCAGGAGGGACGCGGGTGAAACACAGATGAATGGAGCGAATGGATGGATGATAAATAGAGAGAGAGAGAGAGAGTCTGTCTGTATCTGTGTCTGTGTGAGAGAGAGAGAGACTGCCTGCGGAGTACACAGTTTGCCCGCACTCTGTTTGGTTGCCTTTGTATCAAGGACTGACACGGGAGGGACAGATGCTGGCAGGGTGAAAGATCTACCTGCATCTCATTCAGGGTGTTATCAACCCAGACAGCTGTTCCACTCAGCATTCTCATTAGATTGATATTGTTGCCGTGGTTTGTTTTTAACTTTCAATATGACCATCGCTTATTTCATTCTCTCTCCTTTGTCAACAACATCTGTCGTTTCTTGGCGAAAATGGGGCTCAGATGTGCCGTGTTGCTGAACATTTTCGGAGCTTTTTTTTTTTTTTTTTTTTGAGGCCGCTCAGCTCCCTCGCCTTGTTAACGAGCTATTACAGACACGCCGCAGAGGTGTCTAGAGTGTTGTCACGGTAAATCCACCCCGTGCACCCCACCCACCCACCCACCCACCACTACCACCACCCCCATAGACACAGCCGCCTCACGCCCATTATCCCACCTTGCCGGGGATATGCCAGGTTCATTGGCTTCCCCTTGTTCCAGCGACATTTGAGTGGATGTGACACGCCGCTGTACCTGACTGAACAATGCGGCTAACCAGGCGTGAGAGAGGAGGGGATGGGAGGGAGACAGAGAGAGGACTGAACAGTCCCACTGGTCCACGTCTTTAGCATTGGGCAAACACTACTGCGTAAAGCCAAGCCCCATCTTTTCCTCCAGCGGTCTGTCTCTTTTTTGTTTCCGTTGCAGTTTCTTTTTCTCGCTGCTCTCCTCCTTCCCTCTTGACTTTGTCTGTTGTCTGGCCACCACTGCTTTCTATTTATTTCTTGGCTTCCACCCCACTGTTATTCTGCTTCTCTTTATTCCCACCTCTTCCCATTTCCATAATTCTCTCCTTCCTCCTCATCAGTTGCTCATGACGGGGCGCGGATGCTGTGGCAGAGCAAAAAAAAAAAGAAGAGGAGAATTAAGGACACCTGCAGAAGAAATGGATGAGAAAGACAGGGGAGGGAGAGGGAGAGGTAGAGATGGGGAGATCTCGTTTGGAAGCTATTCCATTGAGGCCGCACAATTAGGATTGCAGAGACACACCTCGGAGAAAGGGAAACATGCCGAGGCATTAGAGATTAGGGAAGGGGAGGAGGACATCACATCGCCGAAACTGCAGATCAAAGTCAGGGGATTTGCACACTTCCCAGATTTTCATTTAAGCTAAGCACCACAGCTGCACCGCAAAGCCAGATTACCTTTTTTATTCTCTTTGAAAGAGAGCGAGAGAGAGAGAGAGATGGAAAGAGAGAGAGAGAGGAAAAAGATTGCCATCGATGCACAACCACTCCAACATCCCCGGTTCAAAGCCCTATACCTTGATCCCTACACGTTTCAAAGATTTTATTATTTCTAAACTGTGTTAGAACATAATTGAGTGTTTGATGTAATGTTCAAATGATTTCAGCAGTTTTCTTTTATTGTTTCCACTGAATGCATGAAAAGGCAAATATATGGCCCTCTCCTCACCTTTAAAGGAGCTATAACAAAAAAAAAAAAAAACTATTTTAAGGATTTCAACTGTCACTTCTTCAAAAACCATTCTGCGCTTTCTTTCTTTTAGCGACAGCAGTGGTGGGAGACAAAGACAAAACGTTGGCTTGTTACTTCTGTCCAAATAAAGGGTTTACAGTCAGCATCAGCCAGTGTGATGTGAATCAGAGAACCGCACGGCTCAGATTGAAAACAACAGCCAAAGTCGAAGCAAAGTCTGCACCCACTCATAGACAGTATAGAGTATAGAGGAGGGATATTAAGGCAGTATTTTTGGCAAATTTTAAGATATAATGAGACAGGAGAGAAATAAAACCACTGTAACAAATGAAATATATTAGGGGATGATAGAATAGCAGCAGCCCTGGTCATCTACCATGTTGAGTAATGCACACATTTAGAGTGTGATCAAGATTGATTGCCCTCCAATGCATCCACACAGGGGGATACAGAATATGAATATGAGTCAATTTAGCGTCCCCTCTGTGTCCCTCTGTGAGTCATTACATCTCGGTTCCTTCTAGCCTCCTTTGATATACTGTGGAAACCATGGCAACAACAGTGCACTGTCCATCAAAGCAGCTCGGAGTAACATTGCAGAACAGAAAAGCAGATGGCAAAAGCTCAGTGGGCACCGAAAGTCAGATTCATAAGAGAGACGGGAAAATTTTGCCTGTGACTTCAGACGCCCCCTTTTTTTATTTTTTTCCTGTAACCCTCTTGCTCTGTTTTCCCTATACTCATGTGTGTGTGTGTGTTGTTTGTTTTCCTGTAGTTATGGGCAGTTTTGAAGAAGGTGAACGCTCCCAGTCAGTCTCCCAGGGAGAGGGCGCTGTCGTCCCGGCGCCGCGCATTCGCAGCTTCCCCCAACCACAAGTCACCTGGTTCAGAGATGGACGCAAGATCCCGCCCAGCAGTCGCATGTAAGTCTTCACCTTCTCTATTTTTACTTGTGTTAATCCCCGTGAGGCCCCCTTTCTTTTTTCTGCTGTAGTCTGTGTTTATGTTTGATTCTGCGACTACCTTTTTGTTGCTCTTTCTGTTCTCGGAGAGTCTTTGTGTGTTTTAGTTTGAAAGCATCTGTTCCTACCTGTCGTTTGTCATTCATCTCGTTACATTTTGTGGTAAAGCAGAGTTTGAGTTTCTCCTTCGGAACGAGGGGCCGAAAACCAAAGCAATCCAGCGCTGTGTGAAATGGAATCGCTTTGTCTTTGTTCCTCATTTTTGATTTCAAAGGAAAAACCCAGATCACTTTTATCTCAGCTTATCTACTGTACGTCTCTGTCTCTGTCTCATTTCCCTCCTCTTCGTCGCCCTTCATCGTGGTCTCAACATTTGGGGAGGTTGTGTTTTCTGAGGTTAGCTATCAGTGTTTGCCAGCCTGCCGTGGTGGTGGTGGTGTTCATATAACACCATCAGTGCCTGATAGGGCCAGTGAGCTCCGGAGCTGCTGACAGCCTCAAATGGGATTGTTGTATTGCCCTGCTATTCTGTTCACTTAAAATAGAAGGGTGTAAATGGAGAGGTGGATTGGGATAGAGGTGTGTTTTTTTTTCTCATTTGCTCTGTGGTCCAAGAAAGGTGCAGTAGAGCTAGTTTTACTACTTCAGTTGCCGTGATTTTGAAATTGACAGACGCATTGGCAAGTCCCATATTTTATTTGCATGTTTTGTTTGATTATAAAGCAGCTCTAGGTTCTAAATGAATACTGTGAAAGTATCAAAGCCGCAGTCCCCAGACAAATGTAACTTTGTGATGTCATAACGAAGCACTCACCACTCTCACTCATGCCCCAAGCCCCGCCCTACAAACCAAACTGCAGAATTTGGTTTATCTGAGTGCTTACCTGAAATCTTCTACATATTCATAATATGTATAATATCCATATTCATATTGATAAAGATATAAGTATTTATGAGGATATAAAAAAACAAGAAAAGTGTAGATACGGGCCCTTTAAAAGAGGCCTTCGCATACGCAGCTTTGTGCTTTAACATTGACGGATTATTATGTATTCTTTCATTGTCTAAACCTGGGTGTTTACATCATCCACAATACTGCTATAAGCTCCTATAGTCCATAATGAGACATGGTTCGCTCATGCAAGCAGCAGATAGACAAGAGCATAATAATATCCGTGTCTTTTGTCACTGCTTCCCGCTTATTACAGGCTATACATTCCATCTACAAGCCAAGGTGAAAGTGCTTCTTTTTCTCTTTCAATGATTGGCAGTAATTTTTTTTCAACACATTTTTTTTAGTTCCTGTCTTTGCGAGGATGATACTGCGTATGTGTGTACCTGCGCTTAAGGGTGTTAAAAAGGCACTTATCCCCCATCTCATCACATCTGCATTTCTTCGTAGTGGGAGGTGACCTTGCCCTTGGTTAGAGTGAATCTTTCTTATCAGCTCCTCATCATCAGTAATCATACCCTGACCTAGAATGACAATGAGACAAGCGTCCGGACTGACTGAGGAGCTGAAGGCCTTGGACGGCCACAAGTCGTCCACTCGCTTTGCTTTTATTTTATCTCATCTTTTTTTTTTTTTGTTCCGGCTTGTTGAATGATGATACACTGTTGACAATCACAGTGAAAAGGATATGTTGAAGAGTCAACACTCTCTCTTTCAACTCCTTAATATGTTCACATCTCCATCATTCAGATCCTTCCACTTGCTCTTCTTGTCTCATTTATTTCTTCTGTCGACGTCTCTCTCCGTCTCTCTCGCTCCCTTTGTCTCCATTAAAGGGCCACCCACTGTGTGCGCTTTGCTTTTCTTCATCCAAGCTTCCTACCCTCTAGCACTGAGAATGCTAATTCCTGTACACATCACCAAGGTCACTGTGTGCAAATCAGCGCCGTTGATAACAGGCGGCCTTTTTTATTGAAAATCATTTAATTGAATTTGATTCGTGCCACTAGCGTTGACTCTGTTGAGGCATCAAAGTCTGACTAGTGGTGGTGGTGTTGGGAGGGGGAGATGGAGGAAGAGCCAAAGAGAGAGAGTCAGCTCCAGCTGTGTGGTCTCTCTAAACATTGTCATGGGCCACTATACATACACTAATGCTCATAGTCACATCTGGAAGATCTGTCCACTGTGGGTCAAGTTAAAGGGATAGTTCAACATTTTTGGCAAATTGGCCCATTGCCATAATCCCTATAGTTTTAGGAGTAGGTTTGTTATCTTTAATTGTCGGTGCAAGCTGTGTTTAGAACGGCGGAGCAGAGCCGCAAGCTGCTTAGAGCTACGCTACGGAGGCTGATGGGATTTCTTGGTTTCCCTCATCAAACTCATCAAATACACAATCCAACAAAACGCTCTGTTGTTTTAGAGGCAAATGACGGAGACAGAGTTGTTTTCGAGGTAAATTCATGCAAAACCGCTGATGCACGTTCCCGTCGAGGGCAGTTTTCCGGCAAGCGGTCTCTGAATTTGCTTCGAAAACAACTCCGTCTCGTAACGTTCTGTTATTATCTCATAGCGTGGTGAATGTGCAGGTCACAACTTGTCCACCAGAGCGTATTTGATGAGTTTGATGAGGGAAACCAAGAAATTCCATGAGCCTCCGCAAGCGTAGCTCTGAGCAGCTCGCAGCTCTGCTCCGCCGTTCTAAATAGCTTGCACCGACAAATAAATTATAAATAAAAAATAAATTATGGCGATGGCAATTTGCCAAAATGTTGAACTATCCCTTTAAGGCACCATGTCAAGGCACACAAGACAAGTCAAGGCACCACGTGCTACGACCATGGTGGCAATTTTCTCTTCATTTTAAATCAGTTTTCTTGCTTTCCCTCTCTGTGCTTTTTTCCCCATCTCCTCTCATTGTCCCCTGCTCCTGCTATTCCTCCTCAGGTGTCATAACTTTAATTTGCCGGCTCTCCAGGGGTTCGTCTTGCTGCCTCTCAGTGTGCTGCTTAATCACACCTTGGCAATAGACGAGAGAGGGTGGGGGGGGAGCAGCCTGAATCAAAATAACTGTGGTAATCACCTCCAACCAATCTAACAGCTAATTAAATTCACACATCCTTGGAAGGATGTTGCACTTAAAATACATCTTTTGCTGCGTCGTGTTTACATTTATATTGTGATCAGCTTTGCCCTGTGCTCTGTGTGGAAAATGATGGAAGTTGCTTGAGCTGCTTCTCTCAAATTGCATCATTCAGTCCGCATCAGCATTTACAGAACACATCCAGGATAATCTGATCACAAGCAGACACCTCAAAATACACAGGAGGTGTCATTTCAGCTCAAGACGTCACCAAAACACCAGGATTAGCATTTGATAGAACTTATTTAAATCTAAATCAAATATCAAATCCATTTATCAAATGCAAATCTTTTAAATACCTAGGGAGTTTGTTTAAGGGAGAAGGGAGACAGGTTCTTTGTTTTATGAATGTTTAGCACATTTACATGCACATAATCGTCCTGGTTTTGATCATATTGGAGAAACCAAGTGTGTCTCTCTGTCGTAGCTCTGCTGATCTGCAAACATGCACGACTTGATTCCTCATTTCTGTGAGTTTCATCAACAATTGAGCACATCAATATGCATTCAATATTCAATAGAAGTTGATTGGTCAACGCATTTGGTCGTGGCTGAAATATCTCAACAGCTATGGAATGGATTTCTATGAATTTTTCAGCAGATAATCGTGGTTTTACTGACTCTGATCATCTACTGACTTCTCCCACAGCGCCACCATGAGGTTGACATAAAAAAATATCTTCATAAGCACTTGTTGGATTGCCGTAAAATCTGGTTCAGACATTCATGTCCCTGTTATGATGAATTGATCAACATTGCTGATCCCTCAATTTTCCATTGCGCTCACTGGTTCCAAATTTTAATTGGTTTTAATTGCTTCAGTGCTTTGTTTATGACCAAATACCAGCAAAGCCAATGGCATCAGCAACAGTATTTTTTTTTGTTTGATTGCAAATTGGCAAATGTTATCCTCTTAGCACACTGAACTGAGGCTACTGATGCTGGAAAGTGTATAATGCTAAGTGCTGAACATCAGCATGCTGACACTGTCAATGTGAGCAGATTCAGACATTTGCATTTCATTCAAAGCCTGTTCACCCAGATAGACTTGTTGTTCATTCAGCACAGCAACCAAATGACTTTCAACCATTTCTTTTTATTCCAAAACCAAAAGTTATAAATACATTTGAGTATTTGTTTTTAAATTGTCTCATTTGAACCTGAGTTTACCAAACAGATCATTACATTCATTATTCAGCTAAATGACCAGATGCTTTGTTTTGTACACTGAAATGAGAGAAGGGATTAATTATTTAATAATAAATAGCTTTAACACTCGTATAACCAGATTTAGATTTTCATCACATTTGGAAAACGGTGTGTTCATTTCTGAACTGGAACTTGAATCCTCTGGGGTTAGAAAATATGTAAATTCAAACACAGTAAAGTGTGAACACGACGTACCACTCACAGACCCTGGATGTGTGAAGGAAACCCACATAAACTTGCTTGAATACAGTATTTCTGCTTCCCTGCTGCCAGTTTCCCCCTGGCAAGGCAGCATCTCGCTGTGGGACTGTGACTGCTCTCTCTTTGCCATGTGGCCTCTGCAGCTGTTGTTCTTGGCGTCGGCGAAGACTCCTGTGCTCTCTCTCTCTCTCTTCTGTGTGTGTGTGTGACAGTACTACACCCATAAACTTGGGATTCACTCATTGTAGTGTTTCTTTCTGATGGTCCTCGCTGTGCTCTCCCTCTTCACTTGTCTGGGTGCAAGAAATTGTGTCCTTGTTTGACTCGCAGCTAAAAAATGCATCGCTAGGCATCGGTCTAGCTGCTGTACAGTACAGTGGATCTGTTCCTTTCTGCTGTTCTGATATAGAGCGGGATACAAGGAGAGAGAGAACTTATTTAGCACGGATTGGCCATTATTCTTCCCATATGCAACGGAAAAAAAACTTTGGCAGGGTCTTTTCCATTCGGTTGCCGTGATTTGTTGTGTTATTTTGGAGACTTAATGCGCTGTATAATCAGAAGCCTTTCGGTAAACACATTTGATAGGAATTGTTGGACTACCCTCTCACTATTTCACCTCTGACAACAACAACTTTCCTCCCGCTACCTGCTTTCCTCCCCCCAGAAACTTTACATTGACACTCAGTCATGGATTTATCTGTATTACTCTGAAAACAACCTTGTAGAGGTGTCCGTGAAGACAGAACACAGAGGAGCCTGACCCGGAGGAGTCAGTGGGAGGACATCCCTGACACACGCCCATTGTAATTCCCTTGAGTAATCTGCTGTAGCTACTGATCAATTAATGGCCCCTGCCTGTGATGCGCAGGTCCTGTCAGTCTGCTATGGATTCCCCATTAGTCACGGGGGGCCAGTGAATAGCCAAAGCCCTTCCTCTACATTTCACTACGTCCAGCCGGCCGGTATTAGTCATGAACCCAACGATCTACAGGTCAAAGGGAAGGACTGTCAAGGAAGAGCAAGCTTCAACTGAACTCAATGAAGTCTTAAATGAGTAATTACATGTATCTGGGGCAGCACCTTGTGTTTATTTGGTCTATAAAACGGCTTATTTTGTTCGATCAGTGGTTCAAAACCCATTATCGTTGAGAATGGCACTCGATAGACCGCACATCTCCATCAAGGCCAAATAATCCTGCACATGTCAAATCCTGATTATTATGTACAGTATTGTCACCACCAAAAACTACAAACTCATAGATGTTAATAGCAATGATGTGTGTGATTTTCTTTTTTACATCAAGATCTGTTCATTATTTCTTGAGAAACTTGTGAAAAAGTTAAAGAAACCCTGAGGAGTTTGCTTTTGGTTATAAAAGAGTCTCATATTAATGTGGATGAATCTACATTACCCATTTTCGATAAATATATTGTTTTGTCTTTATAGTTATTTTGATATTATTATTTAGTGGTCGACTCGCCCAGCATTTACTAGTTTCCTGGTTTCCCGGACGCTGCCCGGTGGGTCATGGGAAAAACGCCGCCGGATCGCTAGTTGGTATCATTTATGGTCGGAACTACGACGGTATCTGATCGCCTTTTAACCTCTGACTTTCATTCTTGATTAATGAAAATATTCTTGGCAAATGCTTTCACTTTCATCCGTCTTGCGCTGGTCCAAGAATTTCACCGTGCGGGCGGAGGCTCATGGGAAATGTAGTTGAAAACACTTCCGCTTTCCGAAAGTCCTCGTAGTCACTTTAGTTAGTTAGTTTTTGAATTTAATTCATCTGTTTAATATACTCTTGAATATGAATATAATATAATAATGAATATTTTTTTATTATTATCATTATGGCTTATAAGATGTCAGAGAAGGTTTCCGAGGGCCCAAAGTGATGCTTAAAAGCTCCTAAATTTGTCTGAAAAGCAGTAGAAACCCCAGAAATATTCACTCTACAATGATATTAAACAGAATAAATGACCCAAACCCTCAATACTGGAAAACCTGGAACAAGTAAAACTGACTGCAGTGATGAATTGATCATCAAAATCATTAGTTACGGATCATCAACGAATGGTTCCAGCTCCAGCGTGGATAGCTATAGCTATCAGTTGGCGGCGTTATCTAAGGGAAGCCTTTTGTGTTTGATGTTGTAAACACCAAACGTTATAAATGCAAATCGAGGCTGATCGTAAATGGAGTTCATTTAGATGTCACCTGGTATCTTTTTGGGACATCCCTCCCTTTTCCCCCTCGCTGAGGCCGGTTCTCTGAACAACTCAACCAACCAAGAGCGACGGGGAAAGCAGAACGCGACCAGTGAGCCACAAATCTCTAGTTCATGCCCCCAGTGAGAAAACAAGTGGCTGTTTTTATGAGCAACACTCCCTCACCTCTCCTCCTCCATCTCTCCATCCCCAGGAGCTGTGGCTTTTTCATCACAGGTCTGCTGAGCAATAGGGCATGCAGCCTGCTCGCTCTCACTCGCCTTTCCTCCCCCCTCCCTCTCTCCCTCTCTCTCTCCTTCCTTCCCTCCCTCTCTCTGGCTTTCTTCTGCCGTCATCTGTCTACCGACTCCGCTTTGAGTCATACCTTAGCCAACCATGTGAGCCGCTTGATCCCGCCGACCCCTCTCCCTCTCTCCTGGGGGAGGCCATCAGTCGACCAGGGCCATTTGTCTGCATGTAATGGAGGTCTGAGGCTGTGGAGCGAGGTTAGGCCCCTCACGGCCCAGCAGAGAGGGACAGCGACGACAGATGCCAAAGCGCTCCAGAGTGCCCGTGCGGCTCTGTCAACCTGTGTCAGGACTGGATTAACATGATAAGATATGCATGCAGACTGACAAATAGATTGAAACAGACACCAACATGTGCTCTTATAAGCTTGTGCAGCAGAATACAGAGTCCAGGGACAATGTGTTCCTAATTAAAGAGTGCAACCCTGAATCATTGTTTATCTAATTTTACTGTAATGTAATTTGTTACTATTAATGAAAATTGGAGAAGGAAAGCATCCAGTAGCAAATGAAACATTTAAACATCCATCTCTGTGTTTCAATCAAACGTAAATCCTCATCACCATTATTGATTAAAGTGCTACAGAATCATTATAAGGCTGGCAGTCATTGAAAAGCCACCCTTGATGCTAAACATAAATAAATTGATCCAGAAGAAAGTAATTGCATATGAGACTAATACTGAGTCTTGCTGCAAGCAACAAAAAAAGAAAAGGGGTTGAACATAAAGCTGCACAGTTGGCCGAGAGCAGCTGTCCAGCACTGCCAGGCTCTCTTGTGGGCCCCACAGCTCTTCCTGGAGAATGATAATGGAAAAGGAAATTGGGTTGGAATAAGGAGAGAGAGCGTTTCAAAGACGCAGGAATAAACATAAAAACCAGACAGAGAAGGAGGCATGTTCACACATATCTGATTTGTCCGAATTTCTCAGCTCTGTGGCTTGATAAATCCCCGCGCCGTGCCGGATACGTGGTAAGCAACCATTACGAGCCGGCCTCAGACAGCTGCTCGCGACAGCCACAGAGAAGGCTGCATGGGGAATAAGGTTGAATAAGGATGACCAGGACGCATCCAGACAGAGAATGAGAACGATAAGGAAATAAGTGACACGCTAAACACAAGAAATGACTTCAGGCGACTTGTTAAATAAAAAAATAAACAGAACAATTTCATTACCTCTTTAAAAACCAAATTCTTGCCTCCCTGTCCCGGCTCCCTTGGTGTACATGTAAAGTCATTCTGGATAATTGGCTTACTTTTAATTTCTTCCTGCATCATGTGGTCTTTGATCCCCGAGGCTTGGCGAGCACGGCGACCCCTACCGCAGCGGCCCTGATTACAGGCTGAGGGGTGAGGCTGCCCAGCAGGGAGGCACATTAAAATCAACTAACAGAGGTAAAAAGAATAAAGAAAAAGAGAAGCCTCCCCGCTCCTACCAACATCGATGGAATCAGGATTTCCTGAGGAGTATTGTGAAATATTGAGTAGCTGCACAGGCACCTGGACAGACTTACCCGGTGTGATCATTGTAGAAAGCTGGCGAGAAGAAAAGATAGCACTTATACGATAATCTTTTACAATACTTGATATTGTTTCAAAGAGCAGGGGCTGTGTTACAATGGGGACACGGGCCCATTGTGAGGTTGGGGCCCCCTATAAGTTAGCAGACTGTACATTCATGCTCAAGAGTTTATGAAGCGACAGGTAAGGAAGTTAAAGCCCTGGATTGTGTTCCCATTTTAGAAAGGTCCTGGGCAGTCACCTGGGATTCATTCGGCGCTTTTGGACACTTCCGTTATGCCCACATCCCTGAAGGGATCCATAATTCATAGCCGTGCGTCCCGGATGTCACCGCTCCAGCGAGCTAGCATTAAATATTTACCGCAGATCATAAGCTGCAGCCATTGAGGCCTGCCAGCCCCTTTAGGAAGACTGTTTTCAGTCTCAGCATGCACGGGGAATCACAAATGAGCCCGGCGACTGGGGCCCGCTTTCAGATATTTGAAAATCAATCACTCCGGAGAAGGATCTCATAAGTCATCATACTGTAAATGCTAACGGCACAGGTAGCTATACGCAGCGTACACAGCACATCACTCTCCGGGTGCTGTGTCATATCCATTTCCACCGAGCCTCTCGGGAGCCACAATTAGAGATGATAAGTTTTTTTTTTTTTTTTCTGTCTATACAGTACCTGTAAATACTGTATGTGCGCTTGTATACCCCTGCACACACACACCTCCACATATCTAAGCATATTCTCACTTTCTCACCAGCGCTTTTGCTCCCTCGATAAGGCACAGCAGGTAGTTAAATCCCCCGCTGATGTGATGAAGGTCAGACCGGGGGAAGGAGTAGATTGAGAAGTGCAGCGAGTCGGATTGGGAGGAGGTGAGAGAGAACAGGTCGTCAGTGGTGAAGCAGGAAAGCGGCTTAATTGCACCTGACGAGGGTGGAAAATGTTCAACTCTGGTGCAATTACAGTACATCTGTAGAAGACGCCATTACATGCAGGGGATGGATCAAAGATTTTTTTCTTAGTTGTTTGTTATTGATTACTAAAATCACTGCCATTCCAGATTGAACGCTGCCAATAGCTCTGGGAACTTTATAGAGAAAATGTCGAAAGGGAAAATCAAAGAGAAACGCCACACAGGAGGGAGAAGGGGGGGCAGGTAGGGGCCTCAGCCATTTGAAGGAACAACAGCGACAGTTTCCTGAAAGACCGAGCCTCCTCTCTCAGAAATGTGGATATTTCTAGTGTGAGTTTATTCTGAAATTCTGTCTTTCTCTTATTTTTGAGTTCAGTTGTTGCATCACTCGCACATGGTCACGTTCAGCTTGTGGTGGAATGGGAGTAGATGAGAGAGGGGGATGGAGCGGCTGATGGAGGGATAAGGCCGGAGGAAAAGATATATGTGGAGGAAGGCACCCGGTTGGAACGTGCTATCTACATCCAGATTGTTGAACAGGCACAGAAAATAAGAAAATATTGATTGTAAACATCACGGGCTGTAACATCAGGGAGGGGGGGATTGGGGAAGACAAGGAGGAGGAGGAGGAGGAGGATGATTTCTCTCCCAGTGGCCACTTGCGCTACATAGTCGAGGGAAAGTCCAAGAGAGGACTGGATAGAGAAAACAACACACCAGGTATTAGCTCCTATAGGACACCTGCTGAAAAATGAATCAGGCTTTTATTTATTCAGGCATAATTTCAGCAGCTCAATGAGTGAGAGGCCATTGTTTCGTGCCAGAGGTTGTTAGCTGCCAAAATGCAGGCCACAGGAAGCAGAGGGGTACAAATAGCCAATTAAAAGCTCTGGATTATAATGCAGGACTATCATATTTCAGAGGACCATGAGGCCAAGTATGAACAGGGGAGGTTGTCAATATCTCTGCCTTGCTCAGTCAGCACCAACACATTGTTTACACATTGTAAATCGATACACCTAATGCTGCTTGAATGGAGTAATTAAAATGTTTAATGCCCTTTTCAGCCGTCGGATCAAGTGTGACGCTCACCAGACTTTAGCACTAATTAGGCAGTCCGGGGCAACATTTGAATTATTTTTTCCCTAGGAAGCTTTCTCTGAACGTGTTGATCTTGAACGCGCACATGAAAGCGTTTTCCATCTCGCCGGGCGCCGTTCACCTCACCCCGACTTCTCCTCCTCCTCATTATCGTCTCTTTTTTTTTGTTTCTTCTTTCTCACTTTGTCATGCGGCTCCTCTGCTTCCCTGCAGCGCCATCACACTGGACAACACGCTGGTCATCCTGTCCACGGTGGCACCGGACGCCGGGCGCTACTACGTCCAAGCGGTTAACGACAAGAATGGGGAGAACAAGACCAGCCAGCCCATCACCTTGTCAGTGGAGAGTGAGTAACTACATACTTCATGATGATTGGAATAATATTGGCAGTACAGTATGTGACAGGCCTGAGTATTAAGTGTCAAGCAGAAATAAAGGTTTTGCTTCCACCACACACAGCCAGTGTTCCTATTAACAGCCGTTTAAAGGGATAGTTCACCAAAAAATGAAATTCAGTCATTAGTAACTCACCACATGCTGATGAATACTCCGGAGTAGTTTTTTATTCCTCAAAGTGCATCTGGAGAAAATAAAACTACACAAAAACCTTGAAATATTCCTCCACACCGCTCGTCCGCAGCAATCCAAGTGTCCTGAAGGGATAGAGTCCAGAGTTTATAGTCAAGAGCACACCAGGTAAATTCAATACAGGACTGTTTAGGCTGTAAAAATGTCCTAAATTACGTTGTTTTGAATATAAACAGGCCCTATTAATCTCATATAAAGTTTTGTTGGACTACGAACCGGCCTCCCGAGTCTCCAGATGCACTTTGAGGAATAAAAAACTACTCTGTAGTATTCATCAGCATGAGGGTGAGTCACTAATGACTGAACTTCATTTTTTGGTGAATTATTCCTTTAACTACCAGTTTGGAAGAAATGCTGTTAGTTAGCATCAAGTTTCACCCAGTGTTAACTACCTCAGTATCACTTCTTTTATAGCGCCGGAGGTTTCAACCGTTGCTGTTTTTATTATGCAACAGGTTATAATTGCTATTGAAAAGCAATGGGTCAATATAATATTGGTGTTGTTTATTACAGCTTTTGACAAGTAGATTTAAGAGTACTGTAGATGTAAGTAAAATAACTATTAATGTTTCTTCCAGACTGTTATGTAAACTGTCGTCATGCTAACACTCGCTTAAAAAACTCATTAAATAGCTCCTTTGAAATATCAAAATGAAGAGTACTCACTATTTAAAGAGGACTCTGTGGGTGTTTAATATTTCATATAATGATGAGTAGTTAAGAGTATAACATTGCATAATGTAAATTAAATTAGTTTAATTTTCATGTAATATTTTAAATACAGCACTTTGTTTAAGTGTTTTTACATTGTTATAATGCAACATTTATTAAAGTAAAGGATTTACTTAAATCAATGTTGCATTTATTAAAAAGCTCAGTCTTTATGACAAGATTTGATTTAACTGCACTCAATTATGTCTGTGGCCTCATTCACACATTGTTACAGACGTTCACACAGAGGGAGGAAAGCTGCAGGGAGAGGGGCGCAAACACACTGTACTGCTGCCAAGTAGTTCTTAATATTCACCAGCATCCTTAGCTCCAACAGCAACAACAACAACAACAAAAAAAACACAAGATACACAAATCAAACCAATTCAGATGGCTTCAGCTCAGCAGAGTGAAATATAAGAGGAAACCTGACAGACAGCATCTTATGACACGGTAGACTGGAGTTCAGTATGGAAGTGAATAAGGAGGGTGAGGGTAAGATATTACAGTTGACAACACGAGGGAGCAGAAATAGCCTGTGGCACATATGGAGAAGAGTGGCAGAGTTGATTATGCTAGTGCTAGAACACACACACACACACACACACTCACACATGCACTGACACTCTGGTTCAGGTTAGATAGAGAGCCTAGTGGGAGGTCTCAAGTCAGCGGGATTGTAGTGGATTCATGCCTGGCATTTACATGAACATTCCACACATGCTCCACATATGCACACATAAACACGCACACATACACACACCGGCTGGCTGCTGGGGGAGCCTGTGCTGAGGGCTTTGTGTGTTTAAGTGAGTTTTTTTTTTTTTTATATATATATAGTATATGCGTGTGTATCTGTCAGTATCTGCTGGAGCAGCTGTTCCTGCAGTGACGCCTTGAACACCGCGCTTCCCATGAGCTCTCCTGGCTACGACAGAACTTGCAAGAGCGAAGGGGCCAAGGAGAACCCAGAGGAGACGAGGAGCGGTTAATGTTTACTGGTTCCATAGCCGAGATGGAGTTTAAAAACTTCAACAAGAGTAAAAATGTGGCTGTTATGCTGCCGACATTGTTGTAACTGCCTCGTTTTTTCTAAAATTGAATGTTGCTTTAAGAAAAGAGTTTCACTTTTTAGGAAATACACATATCTGTGGTTTTTTTTTTTTTTCTGAGAGAGATGAGAAGACTTAAAAAATCAATACTGTGGCAGTGTGTTAAGGATAGGGGGTGGTAACTGCCATTCCAACATCCCACCAGTCCGACATACTGTAGTAGGCCTCTAATTGTCTAAATGGCAACACTTCATTTTCTACCAATGTCCTATCATTCTGACAATTTTTGCCTCCTATGGTCGGAATAACGGTATTTTTTTTCTTTTTTTAAACATCCTGCCTTTCCGAAAATTCCTTTAATAGCGTATTTTTTTCCCCAAAAGATTTTGCACTGGTTGGGTTTAGGCAATGAAGAAAGGAGTTAAGTTTAGTAAAAAGACCAGGTAGAGGAACCTGGTGATGCAAGGCTAGGTAGAGGCTAAACAGGCAGACTAGTCCCTGTCTGTCTAAAAACCCTTGTGTCCAGTCTTGTGTCAATGCCGTGCTCGTCTCCAGCTCCACACACACAACCGTGACATTGACATTGATATTGTCGCTGCATGTCACACTTTTCAAAAATGTTGAATTGAAAAGTAAACAAGAATTCATTCAGGTACAACTATTTCAAATGAGCAGTTTTTTTTCCCGGTGTTTTGCAGTCAGACCCTGGCCTTGCATGTGTGTTTGTGTGTGTGTGTGTGTATATTTGTGTGTTTGGCTGTAAAAAATAACAGCCGTGCAGAGCATCTAATGACCCAAGATGGGTAAGATTGAGCCATGACAGCCCCTGTAGCTACATCTGACATATAGAGCCACAAGCACACTCCCAGGGCATGATGGGATTGACGGATCAGTGTGAGTTTATCACAGACATGACACTCAAGCAGCACACACACACACAGACACACACACACACACACTGTGCTTTCACTGCCATTGGCTGACTCTTCCTGATGCCCACAACATAAACCCAAGCAAACACAAACAGACATAAACTAGTTTTCTGAGTTTTATACGCACATGAAAACGTGTGTGTGTGTGTGTGTGTGTGCATGCATGAGTACACACACCCCTTCAGCTTTGTTTTGGTCAGGCAGTATTTTTCTCTTCCCGTTTGTGGCTCTCCAGTGGACATCTTATTACACACAGTCAGTGCGCTGTCTTGTCATATTCAGCCCATCTCTCTGTCAGAACTCAGATACTGTGCGTGCACTGGTCAGCTTCAATATTTCACGTCGATGAGCGCCCACAGAGTTCACCGGGTGGAAATGAAACATATAGGACACCGCTGTCCTGAGAACTCCCCAACAAATCTGCCAGTGGACTCTCCACATTTTGTCTCTATTAAATATATCTGCTTCTATCTGTCTGTCAAGACTGTTGCTCTCCGCTTAACCTCTCCATGTGTGTGTGTGGCAATCTGTCTCTTTGTCTAGATGTGGGAGGTCCTGCAGACCCCATTGCCCCCACCATCATCATCCCTCCCAGAAACACCAGTGTGGTCACAGGCACCTCGGAGGTCACGATGGAGTGTGTGGCCAACGCCAGGTAAACATCCAGGAGCTGCAGGGTCAAAGAGTGGTTTGTTAAAGGCTCAGATCATCAGCAGATGTCACAGTAGACTTCAATGGATTGTCCAACACTGTTTGTCAGGATGAAGGCAGATATCACAAAATCTGGGCAAAGGAATACAGTAGCACTAGAAATAAGAGAGAGGACATGTGGGGTTTATGGTTTAAAGGGATGGTTCAACATTTTGGCAAATTGGCCCATTTCCATAATCCCTATAGACGTTCCATTATTATCTCATAGCGTGGTGAATGTGCAGGTCACAACTTGTCCACCAGAGCGTTTTGGAGTTGTTGGATTGTGTATTTGATGAGGGAAACCAAGAAATCCCATTAGCCTCCGTAGCGTAGCTCTGAGCAGCTTGCGGCTCTGCTCCGCCGTTCTAAAAACAGCTTGCACCGACAATTAAAGGTAACAAACCTACTCCTAAAACTATAGGGATTATGGCAATGGGCCAATTTGCTAAAATGTTGAACTATCCCTTTAAAACCAGAGGTTTGTAATCCATACATACATTTTAGAGCTCATTTTACTTTACTCTAGAAAATAAAATATACTGGACTGTACAAAGGCCCATCCTAACAAGAACATTTTTGCACTAAATTGAATACATTCCTTGAGGGTTGAATGATAAGTAGTAATTGATTCCAGTATAATTTCTCTAGTTTTTGTTCTCTAGGCAAGTGTTTCTTGATTCATGAAGTAGTACAAATGTGGGTTTAGTGTGGTGTGAACTGAAGATATTTGGCATCACCTCAGCCCAGTTCTTTTTCTTCCATATGTGGTGCTGCAGCAGATTAAACAAATTGATGGATACGTTTCACATAGTGAGAGAAATCAAATTTGGATCAGTGTTGCTGAACCAGAATCGTTCTATCATCACGCACAAAGAAGCACACATTCATATAGGGATTAGAAAACACCTGACACCTCTGCTTTGCTTTTGTTGTTTTCCTTCTGTAGACCTCTTATCAAGCTGAGCATCTCTTGGCGTAAGAATGGCGTGTTGGTGACCAGCGGCTTGAGCGACTTCAACCGCAGACTGACCATCCTCAGTCCTGTGGTGAGTGACTCCGGCTACTACGAGTGTGAGGCCATTCTCCGAAGCAGCAGCGTCCCTTCCGTCAGTGCCGGGGCTTACCTGCATGTACAAGGTAAGAAATACTATTAAAAAATGTTTCTTTCCTTTGTGTTATCACATGTAATTATTAGGGGTGACCTCGAATAGCCAGCTGTGCATCGATTCAATTCGGAGAGGTCTTATTTGACTTTATTTATCAACCTCGTCTTTGAATTGTCACAAAATGTGGTTATGAAAAAAAGATTGTACCATTCTGAATATAGAGGGGTGGTCCCTGCTGCTGAACATCTGATTTTACATGGGTTCAAGGTTTGTTTTATTTTACAAATTATTTTAAAATCCAAAATCCAATTTCAATTCATAATATACAGCAGATCATCAGATTTCTTTATTTTCTTATAATATAGGCAAGGCCATTTTAATACAAACATCACAGTGAGTGCTTGAGCACTCTCTCCCTAAATTGGGGCCTAAAGTTTTATTTACAATATTAAACTAAGGGACACGTTCTCTGTCTATCGATCGTGCAGCACCTACACACATACACAAACAAACAAAACAGCGCTGTCCATGGTGCTGTGACACTTGACCCCTGAACCGTCTATACAAGCACTGATACACATATCATGGCCACACAACCATGGGACTTAATGATTTCATTCTCCATACACACTTGTTCATTCACAGCACTCAAACTCATACTTGTCACACTGAAAGAAAGACGGTGACATCGTGCATAATACCTCTAGTCACCCCTAGTAATTGCATAATACATACAGTATATAATGTAGCATACAATACAGCATTGTTGTATCTTGTTGCAGATGGTATCTTCCATGTTAACGCTCTGGTTTCACACTCATTCACACCTCTTCTCCTTGAGGAGGAGGTCAAATTAGTACTATTCTAAATCGTTTTTAACACGAGCCCCTGAGGGCAAGAACATGTATATAACAGAAAACGCAAACAAACTTAGATTGGATTGGAAAAGTTCTTTCTTGGACTCAGTGTTTGTTTTCACTCTCAGACAGTATTTTGTCCGTAAGGTTTAAAATGGTTTGAGATTTACTTTTTTATTATTATGCTACAGGAATAGAGAAAACAATATGATGAGCACTAATGCATAATTCCTGCCTGTGCTTTCACATCAGCATGACAACCTGAATGAAAAGTGTTTCTACTTTTAGCTTCATACATTAGATCAAGTGTGTGGGAGTAAACTTAGCATTTAGGCTCACAGGTTCAAACAAAAGAGCCGGTATGAAATTACTATAAATATTATTAGTCTCCCCCCATATGAATCTGGCAGAGGTATACAGTGGCTGTGGAGTCGCACGGCACTGAGGAGAAAGTATAATTGATTTAAAAGGGAGAAAGCTAATGGTTGGCCTGAAGAAACGGTTTAATAGCATTGCTTGAGTCACTTTCATTCCATCCCACCGAAACACTTTGATGTTTTCAAGGTTGTGATGTGATTGAACGCACAAGGTGTGGTGAACTTTTCGCTTGAAATAGCTGAGGCTTTTCCCCCCTCACCAAGAACACATCTAAACCACTGCAGAACACCAATTACTGATTTCCCTAATCAAACTACTGTATAATATCTTTAATTTTTTTTTTTCAGCTGCCGTTGTGACTCAGCATCACTGCATTTCAAAGCAAAAAAAAATATTTAAAGTTCAATAGCATTTTAATTCAGCGTGATTTCTTACAGGCACTGTCAGTTATTGTTTTAATATCACACATTATCACCTTTTAACTTTGTGTGCCATGTGATTTATTCACTGTAATGTTTGCAATGTTGCTTCCTTTTTGATCAATTCATCCTCTCGTCTTTCCCTTTCTTTCTCTCTCTGTCCCTCAGAGCCACCGCAGTTTATAAAAGAACCAGAGAAACACATCACAGCTGAGATGGAGAAGGTGGTAGACATTCCCTGTCAGGCACGGGGTGAGCGCTGTGTGAATGTGTGCGCATTTTAGTACTCAAGGGTGTCAGAGCACATTAGATAATCCCTGTTGGAATACTTGGAATATTCAACAAACACTGAAGCAATTTTTTTGAATTTAAGTGATTTTATTTTACTCACCCTCCGTCACTCTCTGCAGGAGTTCCTCAACCAGACATCGTGTGGTACAAGGACGCTTTGCCCATCGACCCGGTGAAGATGCCCAGATATCGGGTTCTGGTCGGGGGCAGCCTGCAGGTCAACGGCCTCCTGCCTGACGACACGGGGATGTTCCAGTGCTTCGCCAGAAATATGGCAGGAGAAGTTCAGACCAACACATACCTGGCTGTAACCAGTGAGTGCTCCAGTAGCTCATTTCCGCGGATAATTACTACTCTTCTTGAAATACGTGTTTTAGCATTAACATTTTTTTTTTTTTTTTCCAAAGAAAGATGTTGAATCTGTACACGGCTCACCCAAGTGCCTTGTCAGAGTAATTACTTTACAAAAATGAAAAAATCAAAAATAAATAATTAAACCTAGGAGAAGAAAGAAAAGGCAGTTTAATGATTTAAATTGGTTTCTACTGTTTAATTCATGGAGGCTAACATTTATATTTTACCAGTTTTCATAAAAATCTGAAATATTTCTTTTTCCAAGGAGATTAAGGACGTTTTCAGCCATGTTGTGCATGGTTGTGTTGTTGGGTCAGTTGGTTCAGCCCATTAGCAGTTATTATGATGAACTATAATACTGTTTCATGTACTGTAACACCATCAAGAGTTTAATTTATCCAGAAGTTCGCCTGATCATTAACACCAACAAAACTCAGGTACACACTCAGCTGCTCTGCTGCTCAGCGCACTACTTAGCAACAGTCAGCTTGCTAACTGGAAAAGGAAAAAGTAGTAACACGGCATAAGAAAGGAAGGAAGGAAACCAAACTGTTCATACATGGCGGCACAAGAATTCCTGAATGTTGCACAAGGGTCTGGTTTAATGTTACAGCAGAGATCACAACAACAACAACAAAACACACTCAAATAGCAGAAACACCAATGCCTCCACAAACAACAAGCTAATTAAAACCATGAATTAGCAGAAAACAAAGGGAGCAGGAAGTCAATGCTCAGCGCACCAGCTGGTACCATCACTTTGCAGTTTAACATCAGCCAAACACCTCCATGAGATACAGTAGGAGAAAACTGGACCCATTGAACCTTCTTTTCATGCTACAAGGTCCAGATCTAAGACTTTGCGTGCCCATTGTGGGTGATTTCAATAGCGGACAGGTCTTTTTAACTCCCATTCCTCCCATATCCAACACTTATAAATACCAGACCTTGACATACAAGATAACCACCATTACTGCCGTCGTCTGTGAATAGACATTAATGTTTTGCCTGATCCAGAACCTTTTAATGACATGACTGGAAGGTGTGTGGGAGTGGGGCTCAGAGTTCACCAGTAAAGATGTCAATCAGGACTAATATACTGAACATAGCTGTGTGTAGTTGTTTCCATATAATACTAATACTGTCAATTATGATGGAATAAATGTCTTTTATTGAGTTTCTCAGGAACACATTAAATGTGTTTTTCATTATGTCAGTACTAAAGAAGTGTGTTTTAAAGCAAACAACTGGAGTAGGCCTATACATCACCAGATGAAAAGACTCAATATTAATGCAGCTATTAGCACCTAAACTCTTACCACCTAAATGACTGAATCTGTTCATGTTATTTTTTACTGAGTGGATCTGCAGGGATGTGAAAAATCACTGGTAATTTTCCTCATCTGCTTGACATGTTTCTGACATCTAATTTTCTTCATTTTGTCTCAGTTCCTGCTGCCTTCACTCCACGCTGCACCACATTATCAGAATTCATGATATTCTCCCTCTCTAACTCACCCCTTCCTTTTCGACTCTCCCTCTTTCTCCCCCTGACACTGTCTCATCTTCTCTCCTCTCCTTCAAGATCTCATCTTAACATCTACCTTCTTTTTTTTATCCCTGAGCACATTAATGCCCCTACTTCTCCTTCTGTCCCACTCTCTTCTGTCCTGAGATCAACACTGCTTCCATGACAAACTCTCTCCTTCCTCCGTTTCTCTAGGGACTGATACAGTTTCCTGTCATCCTATAAAAGCTTTGATTTATGGCATATCACAGATAGGGATTTTAGTTATCTACATAGCGCCTTCTCTTTCTCTCCGTGCTTCTCCCTCAGTCATTTTCCCTTCTCCTTCTCTTCCTACTTCCACTATCTCTGTGGGTGCGAAAAAATAGACCAGCCACAGACAGTCATGGCACCGAGGTGAAGGCTATGTCGATCCCTGAAGAATTAGTGGGACAAAGCATCGACTAAACACTGAGATGCAGCAGCCTGCCGCTTCCAGGAAATGCGTTTGAAGTGGGGTTTTGCCACAGACAGTTATTCTCTCATCTCTAAAACCCTCTTACCATCTCACATTACTGTACTCGGCTCACTCTTTATTCCACGTGTGCGTGTGATTGTCTCCCCCCCCTCCAGGCATCGCCCCGAACATAACAGCCGGACCCTCCGACAGCACAGTGATTGACGGCATGTCAGTCATCCTGCACTGCGAGACCTCTGGCGCTCCAAGACCGGCTATCACCTGGCAGAAAGGTGTCTGTTACACATATGCACACGCACACACACACACACACACACACACATCTAGGGATTATGATGTCTGTTATCTATACACATGGGACAATAGTTTGCTGTGGCTTTACAAATAAAGCCTGATTGGATTCCTTTGCCAGGATTTAGTCTGCACTGGGTTTTCCATGTTTGCATCCCAATAGGAGATCAAGGAAACACCGTCCTTGTTTTTCCTCAAGATCTTCTTCCCTCTCTTCTTTTTTTTTTATCCCTGAATACCTCTTTATTTTGTTCTTTCCCTCCTCCCACCATTCTGTCATCTTCTCTATTCATCTGCCTCTTCTCTCATCCGTTTCTTTTTCTTCTTGCCTATTCACACACTCCAGGCGAGCGCGTGTTGGCCAGTGGTTCGGTTCAGCTGCCCAGGTTCACCCTGCTCGAGTCGGGCAGCCTGCTGATCTCCCCCTCCCACATCTCAGACGCCGGGACCTACACTTGCATGGCGAGCAACTCCCGGGGCATCGACGAGGCATCCGCCGACCTCATGGTTTGGGGTGAGTGTGCGGGGATTTAGACGTACAAGGCCTTTAAATATCCTTTGAAACACGCGCGTAACCTGATGTGACATGTTGCAAACACACGAGCGACCTCACATTCGTCCAAAAACAGACAGTGTTTTAACAAAGAGTTTCACTGAGGCATTTCTGTTCAGCAGAGGTTAGGGAAACAAGGTTGTGCAGTGTAGTATTAAAGCAACTCTCAATTCCTTCACATACAAAAGCACTCCTCTGTGCAACTTGAAGCCATCAAGGAACCAAATACAAAACAGCAGCATGTCATTTACACTGAAATGAGTTTCCTCAAATTTTTCTCCTGTGTTTTCTTTCCGTTTATCGTTTCTCTCAAGAAGAACGTTTTGCGGGCTGTTTTCTCTTCCCCTCGATTTCCCTCATCACTTTCTCTCTCTTCCTTTTGCCTCTACAGCTCGCACCCGGATCACTACGCCCCCACAGGACCAGAGCGTCATCAAAGGAACTAAAGCCATAATGACCTGTGGGGTCACACACGACCCCAGCGTAAATGTCAGGTAAGGGTACGACCATAAACATAGAATTATGAGGTAGAATCACTTGATTTATATTATTTACACTGAAAAGCATTTCAGGAATAAAGACAATGGCTGTAGAATTGAAGTCTAGACATGATAAAAAAAAGTGAGAAAAAGAAATAAAGGGAAGTCTAAGGGAGGATAAAGATGGTGTTATTCTCTGTTTTTCTTGATGTCATCAGATGAAAAGATAAAACAAACAGTGTGCCAGTCTGTCTCTCAATAGTTATTTCATCATCGTCATTTTTAACAAAGTAATTCCACCAAAACAGCTGGGCGCTGTATTTTCTTTTTTAGCAAATGTTAGTCAATCAAGTGTAAATAGTGCATTTGTTGGGGACTATTGACTAGTTAGTGCAGCAGGACGGTGGATATGAGACTGATTCGCCACCCGCCGCGTCTACATGATGTGTTTTTAATCATCTTTGGATAACAATGATGCTCGATGGCGCACACAGACAAAAGGTGTTACTAGGATACATTCATTGTTTGCTAGAGTATGCTTTTTCCATGGGTTTCTTTTTTTCATTATATGAAAATATGTCCGGCCTTATCATGGGAGAGTATCTCCAATGTCTGCACAACAAAAGTCCAAAAAAAAAAAAAAAAAAAGACAGTATGCTTTGGTTCAAAGCCAACAAACAAGCTCTGAACAGAACACCTGAGGTCTCATTTACTAATACATGTGAATGCCTGACCGCCATTGGGTGAATTTGGTTGGGAGTGATTGTGAAGATGCAAATGAGTGAGCCAAGCTAACAAAAGGAGGGTGACTGGATGCAGAATTCTTGTTTGCACACATTTCGCCCCCGACATATCTTTATGTATTTATCATCTTGTATGTGAAAGTGAATACCTAACAACGCGCGGTAGTCGAGCAGGCATGCATTAATGAAGAGGCTGCAACATCAGCTAATTCTCGCTGTATTGTTTTCTCCACCTTTGATTGCTAATTAGTCATTTGCTGGCCCACGCACACGGTATTTATTATTTACCTGTTTGTATCTTATTATTCCACCATGCTGCTGCTGCCGGGCTCTGGTTCCCCCACAGGCACGTTAATGGCTCCATGGAATGCACGTAAACACATAAAGAAAACACTGCTCAGCTCCAGAAACCTTGTGTCTGCTGCTTGTGACCAAGACATTCCATTTGTACAAAAGCAAACACCTACACATGCTACACATTTGTTGTGCGCGTGTGTCAGCACAAAAGTGTTTCTCTCACGCACCTCCGTCTTACGAAACGGCAGTCCGCACCATAGCTACGCACAAACCATCACAACAGAGGTTTTTTTTGTTTTGTATTTTTTTTTAACTGAATTCCAAGCTTGTAGCCGACATCAGTAGCGATCAATAGACCATTCTGTCCCTTTCTGCTCAAAAGAGAAGGCGACATCTGAAGCTACGTTTGAGCTGTGCAGTTTTGATGAGTGTGAATCCAGCGTTTGATATGCAGCCGTCATCCGCTATGATATGCATGCAGGGCAGCTCTGATGGCGAGTCTGAAGAGATGGAGGGGAGAAAGATGAAATGTCTCACTAATAACATATTCCTCTCAGACTGTGGTGGAACAGACGACAATGCAAACTTCAGTTTATGTATGGCTTTATTGTCAGAAAGAGTTAAACCTCCATCTGAAGCCGACGTGGGGGTTCACTGCATAGTTCACATCCCAGCAGGTGGTAACTAAGCGATGTAAGCAGGCTTTTGCAATGAATGAATGTGTGTTTTATATTACATAAAGCAGGGTTGACATTTCCACTGCATTGATTAACAGTGGTTCAGGGTTTAAATGCAGAGAATCTCACTTTTTGGTTGACATAGAATATATATAAATAAATAAAAAATTTGTTGCCCATTAAAATACCTTTCGGCACAAAAGAAAATGGTAACAACAAATTATCTGGCTTGACTGAACAGAAGTGAACTGAAAATGTATGTAACCCTAACCTCTTACAGTACAATGAAGGTGATTACAGGTCCCATATGTTTCACCTTTCCTGTGTTTTATTGACCTCTCCCTCTCTCCTGATTGGCTGACTTGTTTTTTGAGCCATAGAATAAAAATAAGGCTAAAAAAAGAAGTAGAAATAAATTATTTTCTTTCATATAATGTGGGACCTTTAGAAACTCAGCAGCAACCTGGTTTATGACTATGAGCCATGGCTTTATTATCAGTTACTTGTAACATTTGTATTCACTGACCCAAAATGGGATTGGGGGATTTATCCTATCTGTATTGAAAGGGTTAAAGGTACATTTGAGGCGAATTCCACCTTGCAGCATTTGTAGAAATCCTAATTTCATGCTACATAGAGTAGATGTGTGTTTGCTCATATTGCTTTGTATTTTTCAATTGGCTTTGTATGTGGTCAGAGCATTTCTCATGGTGTGTTTATTCTGGGAAAATAAAAAGTCATCTTAAGTCTTATTCTCATTTCGGTTCACCATTGCAGCTGATCATGATTACATATTTGTCATCAAATCTATAGCAGTAATTTCAAAAAAATAAAAAAGGCTCCAAAAAGAGTGATGTTGATGAGGTTTTGCAGGAAATTGGTTTTCTGTGTTTCCCCCCTGGGTCAGACTCAAATATGAGTGTTTGAGATTATTTCTTTTAAATTGAAGTTGTTTTTTTTTTTGGGAAGACTGTGTGAGGCTCCTCTCCTTGTCTGACAGTTCTTTTGCCTGAGTGCCCATTTTCTAAATCTCTACAGTACAGCAGCGGTGGTGGTGGTGGTGAGAAGAATTAGTGAAACGTGTGAAGGATAGCAGGTTATAAAAGCAGTTATTCTGCTGTCTTTGACTGCTGCTGACGATGAGCTCTCTGTGTTCCAGGCATGTCTGGGAGAAAGAGGGCGTCCTCATCAACGTCCAGTCCACCCCTCGCATCCGCCTGGACGCAGACGGCACCCTCCACATCTCCCAAACCTGGTCGGGCGACATCGGCACCTACACGTGCAGAGTCACCTCGGTCGGCGGCAACGACTCCCGCAGCGCTCACCTCCGTGTCAGGTGAACCTCCCTCTGGCCTTCTTCGCTTGCCTGACTTTCCATCTTCTCCTTTTCCTTCTTTTTCATTTCTCACATCCTCCAATATACTCCTGTGCAAAGACACAGGTAGGAACATGTTCACATTGGTGTGCGCTCTCACTCACACACGCACACGTACGCACGTGCGCGAGAGCGAGTCGCGCGCTTATCACCGCCAACCCTTTCCCTGCCATCCTGCCTCTTCTTATTGACACCTCTGACTCATTTCCACTTAAATGACGCCTGTTCTTCCTCACCTTCCCTGTCCTCATTCTCACCCGACACACTCCCGGCCCCGGGGGATCTCCACCTCCATTCCCAACGTGTGATACTACACACTCCCAGACACACACGCATGCACACTTCACTACTACACACACTCGTCTGTATTGTTTTTGTCGCCTCAAATCCTCTCTTCTTCCGAAACTTTTCCTGTTTCTGTTGCACACGCTGAGCCGCTGCGGAATACGAATGAGACATCTACGTTTCTGTTTACCTCACTGACTGACTGACTGATTGTTTTTGTCTTTCCTTCGCCCCCCTCCCCAATCGGCCCTTCTTATTGGCTGCCTGCCTTTTGACTGAGTTGCAGTCTGTGTTCGTCCTCTGCTATGAGGTTTATCTATCAATCTGCCTGTGCTTATCTGAATTTATGGCCAAATGAATTAATGATCCCCGGCTTTGGCCTCATTTATTCATGTCTTTGTCTGTGCGTTTTCTCCCTATCTGTCTTCCCAGCGTCTTTCAATCCATTTCTTCCCTCCGATGATATCCATCTCGTTTTATTTGCTCGTGTGTCCATCTTGACAAGGAGCCATCTTTGCTGTCTTGTCTCACCACATTTCATCACCTGTCCGACTGATCTCTCTGTTATAAAACATTCAGCTCCGCTTGAGATTCGCACAAGCGACGCTTTCAAGAGAGGAGCAAAACGGCTCCTGGTAACTCTCCGGCGCCGCGGAGGATTTGTTTGCTTGTGATGGGAGAGATCCTTTTTTATTTATCCAAGTTGTCCCGCTGTTCCCTGCAGGCAGCTGCCCCATGCCCCGGAGAACCCCACGGCCGAGCTGAGCACATCTGAAAAGAGAGCCATCGACCTGGCCTGGGCCAAGCCTTTTGATGGCAACAGTCCTCTCATACGCTACATCCTGGAGGTCTCTGAGAACAGTAAGTCCAGGAACATCCTAACCTCCTCCATCTTTCCTCCCCTCACTCACTCTTTTTGTCTACACAGTTTATTTGGAATGAGCTCGTGGGACCGATGTTGCAACAATGACTGAAAAAGACATTAAACATTGCTTGTTGAGATTTTTTCTTGCAGCAAATGCGCCAAAGCACCTAAAAGAGAATTTTTCAAGCACGATCAATAAAACTAATTAAGAGTGCCAATCATTCCTTTTAATCTTAACTTGGAAGTGGAAGCTGTGCTAGAGTAAATCCCTTTACAGCTCCGCATGTAACTAGTATGTTGAACTTAAGTAGATGTTGTGTAAGAGCTATGTGGGGCTTGTAATCTCCTCTCTCTTTCCGTTCATTTTCTCCTCGCTTTTTTTTTTCCCTCAGCACGACTTAGTGGTTTTTAATGAATTCACGTTTTTTTTTTTTAAATGTGACCCGCCGTGACAAAATGATTGCAGGCATGAAATAGAGGATGCCTCCTGAATATTAGCGGCATTACTAGAAATGTAACACTCCTTCTTTGGTTTAAAATACAAACAAAAATGTTATATTTTATGGTATGTTAGCATGGCAGGAAACAATATTGGAACAAGTGTGTAACATGTTACTTTTCCTTGGCTACAGATGCTCCCTGGGCCATCCTGCTGGCCAATATTGAGCCGGAGTCCATGGCGGTGACGGTCAATGGTTTGATCCCGGCGCGCTCCTATCAGTTCCGCCTCTGTGCCGTTAATGACGTGGGGAAGGGGCAGTTCAGCAAGGAGACGGACCGGTGAGCTAAAGACAGACACCGCACAGTGAGGTCGTACACATTCATTCATGTGTTACAGCCTCACATCAACGACGCTGCGTAGACTATATAAAAACATACAGCAGCCTTTTGTTCGGGGGTCTTCAAGCTTCTCTTTGCCTGCTGCAAACCAACTGAATGGAGAAAAGGTTGTTTTTTTTTCTATCCGTTCTGTCGGCTTCAGATTCGCCAAAATGTTCAGTGTGGCAGAGAGATTGTGTAGTGCATTGTTTAACTGGCAAAAGCGCCGGCGAGTAAAAAAAAAAAAATCATGTGTTAGTGTTACAGAAACTTGCACTTGTTAGTAAATTGTACATTGTGCTCCTGAAATCTGTTTCCTAGACAACCAGTTTGATCCCTTCATTCAAGATTGAGTGAAGAGGGATGTATGTGTAAGCCGACCAAAGCAGAGACAAGCACCGACATGCACGGTCACATTTAAAGGGATAGTTCAACATTTTGGCAAATTGGCCCATTGCCATAATCCCTATAGTCATATATTGTCGGTGGAAGCTGTTTTTAGAACGGCAGAGCAGAGCCGTGAGCTGCTCAGAGCCACGCTACGGAGGCTAATGGGATTTCTTGGTTTCCATCATAAAACGCATCAAATACACAATCCAACAACTCCAAAACGCTCTTGTGGACAAGTTGTGGCCTGCACATTCACCACGCTATGAGATAATACCGGAACGTTACGAGACAGAGTTGTTTTTGAGGTAAATTCATGCAAAACAGCTGATGCGTGTTCCCATCGGGCGCATTTTTTCGGCAAGCAGTCTCTGTATTTGTCTTGAAAACAACTAAACTCTGTCTCGTAACGTTCCGTTATTATCCATAGCGTGGTGAATGTGCAGGTCACAACTTGTCCACGAGAGCGTTTTGGAGTTGTTGGATTGTGTATTTGATGAGTTTGATGAGGGAAACCAAGAAATCCCATTAGCCTCTGTAGGGTAGCTCTGAGCAGCTCGCGGCTCTGCTCCGCCGTTCTAAAAAGAGCTTGCACCGGCAAATAAAGGTAACAAACCTCTCTAACCTAAACTATAGGGATTATGGCAATGGGCCAATTTGCCAAAATGTTGAACTATCCCTTTAAACACACGTACACACACAAACACATATAAATATCGGCTCGCTCTCACACTCCCCGATCGCCTGCAGGAGGGATTTGGTTCTGATGTGAGATCAGGTTCTGGCCTTTCTACGCTCTCATACAACTTCAAGCGCTCGCCCCCCTCCCATTCCTCACGCTCACCCTCCCTCCTTTCCTCCCTCCCTGCCTCCCTCAACCACTCCAACCTCTCCACCAGTCTGTTAGCGCTACCTCATGCTGCCAGCTAGCCAGAGGAGAGCCACGGGGGGGCCTCTGCTAGTGGGTCGCAGGGGGGCCCGGCACAGAACACTCTGTGATGCCATTTGGTAACGCCACTGATCTCGCTCCCATCTCTCTCGTACACATCCTCTCCCCAGGGACTCGGGGGTGTTTTGTCAGTTTAGATACAGTATAGAGAGTTAGGTGGTTGAACAACCTCACAATCTTCTCTACACTTTCTTCTCAGATGTGGTACTGAGGGCGAGCATTATTCATATTTAGGGGAGCATGAGCGAACACGGAGCGGTGAGGGTTTTTATCAAAGGAGAGGAAATGGTTAGAAACATTAGAGAGATAGAAAAAGAGGGTTTGGAGAAAAGTGCTTCAACTGAAATTACACAGGAATTCAGCTTTAAATTGATACGCTTCATTTGAGCTGCTGTATTACTAAGCTTTATGTTTCGTTTAAACCTAAAGCACTGTGTTTGTGATGATTTTCACAGAGAAAATGTCCTTTGATCCTACTTCGCGCTGCCCTTCTCCATTCATATCTGGGCTGTGTGTGTGTGTGTTTTTGCAGTGTGTCTCTCCCAGAGGAGTCTCCCAGCGCTTCTCCTCAGAACGTCATCGCAAGCGGTCGCACCAACCAGTCCATCATGATCCAGTGGCAGCCTCCGCCAGAGAGCCACCAGAACGGCATCCTCAGAGGATACATCGTCCGGTAAGATCCCTTTACTTTACTGCACTGCATTGCCATATGACAGTAGCGAACGGGGCTCACTTTTCTTAGTCCAAAAAGACACACCAAAAAACATCCAAATACCTCCTAAGCCCCAACATGAGAAATTGTTCCGAAAAAAATTAAATAAGTCTATATTTTAAGCTTGTTTGTAGCAGAAGCTCCCAGTGTCTCAGTTCACGGCTCTGACAATTTTAATTTTGGGTGAACTATCCCTTTAATAGACAAAAACATGTAAATGTGCCGGATTATAGCAAGATGCTAATTTCCGTTTGGAGTCCCATAAACATAAAAACAGTTCAATAACAGTAATGTATAATAATAATATAATGTAAAAAAAGACAAAAAGGCAACTATGACAATGAAGAACATATTGACAAACACATTCCACAGGTAGGGAGACCATAAGAGTTTTGTTCTCGGAGATAAAGTGCATAAGTGCTGTGACAAATGCTAAAGTGCAAGAGTGCATAGGTACCAGGTTGTATTGCACAATGCCCATTAATCCCATTGATCCCTGATATCTATTTCTTAGTTTTTATGTTAATAAAATGTTCAATATTCAGCATGAAGTCTGAAGTGAGATCTCTTACAGCCAGAAATGAAGCTGTGTTCATCTGTTGATCATATTTTTTCCTGTTTGTTTATTATCTTTATTGATTTTTTTTTAATTCATGACCGTGGTGATTTCCCATTGGAAATATGAGAAAGTGTAAAATAACATCCTAACCTTATTATGTGGCGCATAAACACATCACATATGATCAAACCCTTCCACCCACGCATATCCAAGTCCATTATCTTACACTGGTAAACAACTGGAATTAAATCACACCTTATGCCACTCACAATTTTCCTAGAGCATCTTTTAATAGCGCTGCTTTTAAAAATGATTTGGTTTCAGAGGAAACTAAAATTTAATGACTGGTTTGACTTCAAAAACTTTGGCAACTTCAATAGACAGAGTCAGCATTATGCCAAACTGACTGTAAGTCTTGTAAACATGTAATTAGTTTGGTTTTCTGTTCAGGCTTTTTATTCATTACATCCAAATGAAACAGCAGGTGTTTTCCAGACAAGAGTCGGTGCCGTCAGTGGTTTTTAATTGCCTGTTTGCTGGTGCTTTGTCTCCCCCTATCAGGAGGTGTGGGGTACTGCAGCTGTTGGCTCAAGCAAAAAAAAAAAAAAAATAGAAAGAAAAAACAGAGTACTACACTGTCCTCTCTCTGGCAGTGGAACATTTAAACTGTCACTTTCAGGGTACAAACACATCAGCCATTATCCACAGCAGGTTCCTCACCGCTTGAATTTCCTACTGCTGTGTGTTTCTCAGGTACCGTCTCACCGGGCTGCCTGTGGACTATCAGATCAAGAACATTTCAAGCCCAGATGTGACCAACCTGCTGCTGGAGGACCTCATCATCTGGACCAACTACGAGATTGAGGTTGCTGCCTACAATGGGGCGGGTCTGGGCGTGTTCAGCCATAAGGTCACAGAGTGGACCCTGCAGGGAGGTGAGGCACCTATCATCATCTGATGTGCAGATTTCTTTCGGTCTTTATTATTGAATATGAGCTTTTCTGATGAATGTGCACATCGAATACGGCTAGTTTAACAGAGTTTTGCTGTTGATTCCACTTACACAGTGACAGCCAATCACATATAACTTTATTCATGTATCACGGATGCTCACTGGTTAGCAGGGCTCTCCTCAGCACATAAACATGGGCTGTGACGTAAACACAGTGCCAGGGGGTCATCCCTATGTTCCCTCAGCCCTATGTTCCCTCATTTCTAACTTTTGTTGTCACTGAAAATTAGGCCCTATTCCCACAGCCCTTTGGTCCCACCATTGGTTGGGTTTAGGCAATGAAGAAAGGAGTTGGTTAAGTTTAGTAAAAAGACCAGGTAGAGGCTAGACAGGCCAGATAGACAGAGTCCAGATAGGTAGAGAGAGTCCAGAGGGAACATAGGGCTGAGGGAACATAGGCACGTGCCAGTATGCGAGGATTGAGCCCATGGTAGGTTTGTTACACGAAGCACAGCGTCTTAGCCTACTGAAACTGTGTAAACAATGTAATGTAATAATGTAGTAGGGTAGGGTTTATTTTGTTTAATGTTTATAACTAGCGACCTTAGCTCGAAGGCTAAGCTAACTTGCTAATTTTCCTCCATGAAGCTGTGCCGAACGAGTGCTGTGCTTGACCGTGAGCTGACCAGTCATTTTTCGTATCATTGTCCAGGCAATAAAAGTCCGGTCCTGAAGCTAAGAGAGTGTCGGTCCTTCTTGCAAATAAACAACACAAACGCAGACAACTGTTACACTAGGACGCAGCATCCTGCACCAGCAACAGTCTTGTCTCAGTGTGACTTAGCCTGCGTGTCACTGTGGTCCAGCTGCGTCCAGCTTTAAGTCTTCTTTGCAAAGACCACACAAAGGTGTGGCATCCAACTAAAATCTATAGACACAAACAAACCCACAGAGAGCCCTGGTGTTAGATGTCATTGTCACCAGGAGGAGAGTGATGGCAACATCCGCCCTGACCTGTGCAGGCAGCGATCAATATTGACATCAAAATTGATGCAGGCAGACTTAACCACCAGTCAACTGAAAGGCGCTCTCACAATTCGTATCCCTCTCTCCCCCCTTTCTTCCGTCCTTTATCCCCCCCCCTCCTTGTCCATCCCAGTGCCCACCATCGCCCCTGGCAACGTGCAGGCCGAGGCGGTCAACTCGACAACGATCCGTTTCACGTGGACAGCCCCTAACCCCCAGTTCATCAACGGCATCAACCAGGGCTACAAGGTCAGTAGCGGCGGTGGCGGTAGCGGCGGTGGCGGTGGCGCCATCACCGGCAGCCATCGCTTCCAACTGTCAGAGCTGAACTTGTAGAACCACACATCCTGTTTAACAAGAGAGGGAGACGAGCCAAGGGGCAAAAGATATTTGGTGCCATTGTGAACGATGGACTGAGTCCTCCCATTTGTCAGTCGGAGGTCATTCTCTTTATCTTTGCAACCATTTTTCATATGTTTTATTGTGAAGCTGTGTGCGCGTAATGATGAATGTCTTCATTATTTTGTCATGGGCACTTGAATGCAGTCCATCTCTCTGTCTCTTGTGTATACTCCACTGAAATGAATGTAGCCCACAGGTAATCATAAAGCCATATCCATAGGGGCGGCTGTATTTTTCCATTGACTCTATTGAGGCTTAATTATGTCATTGAGGTTTTTTTTTTTTTTTTTTTCTTCCTCCCCTTCTCTTTTTGTCTGTCTGTTTTCAATGGCGCTCCACAGGCCTCACTCAGCGGGGTGGAAGGGGCCACTGTACAAACCCAATCTGAATTTTAAACACCACCTTTTTCCTCCAGGGAGAGACTGGAGCAGCAAGTGAGATAAAAAAAAGAGAAATGGAGGGAGTGAAAGGTGTTAGAGACTGAGGCAAAGGAAGAATTTCAGGGGGGGAAGAGGAGATAGAGAGAAAGAAGCGACAGCGTGGCAGACAGTCAAACATTCATTTGTTTGACATACTCCTGCCAACTCTATACTTCCCTGGAAGCCATGCGCACCACAAACTGGAAACAAACCTAAGAGACCACGCAACTGGTGGCTCATTACCTAAGCGTCTAATTGGTCAATACGGGTCCCCGTTGTGTATGCTATATGGTTTGCAATCAACATGCATAATAAGATCCGATCATGCCTCTCTTTTGGCTCAATTCTCTTCCGCTCCCAGCCTGTCTCAGTGAAGCCATTCAGCCACCCCCCCCCCCCTGTCAAAACCTCTTCAGGGCATCTTTCTAAATATATCTTAGGGAGCTGTGATGCCAAATAACTTCACTGAGTGGCTCACAACTACCACAGAGACACACCACTGTTAGTTTTGTGAGAATAAATGTGTGAAAATCATTACAGGGAAAAAAAAAAATGATTAGCTGCTTTGTTTCCAACTGTCTGGGTAATTTTCTTCACACTTATTTTTTTTTCTTGTTTGTCTCGTGTAGCTGCTGGCCTGGGAACCTGGCAAGGACGATCAAGTTTCTATGGTAACGGCGCGACCGAACTTCCAGGACAGCGTCCACGTGGGACACGTGATGGGTCTGAAGAAGTTCACCGAGTATTACACCTCTGTGCTGTGTTTCACCACGCCGGGAGACGGCCCCCGCAGCCCGCCCAGAGCACTAAGGACACAAGAGGACAGTGAGTGGCTTCTCCTACCTCGGTTTTCTCTCTCCTGAGGTGGCGAGGGGGAGGGAGGGAGGGCAGGAGGGGGGATGGCGGGGCACAGGCATCTCCCAGTGACACATCCTTTGGGCAAGATCCATTATTCATGCAGAACAAAACTGTAGAGAGGTGCTAATGAATGAGTACACTCTGCATCCAGCACGGATCATCATAATTGGAGATTATTGGTTGAGCTTTTAAGACTTAATTTTTCTCAACTTGTCCTCAGACACTTTTCAGCATTTCCCTTGTTTTCTTTCTCTTTTTTTATTCTAATTTAAAATGGAAATGCTGTTATATTATACTATGTAACTCCTCTATATCCGCTGATCGGTAATGAGACCTAACTCCACGTGAAACGGATCATTTGTGCTCCGTCGGCCCCGTTGCTCATTATTCTTTTTCGCCCCCCCCACCCCCCCCACCTCCTCCATCCAGCCCCCGGTGCTGTGGGTCACCTGAGTTTCACCGAGATCTTGGACACCTCGCTCAAAGTCAGCTGGAGCGAGCCCGGCGAGAAGAACGGCGTTCTCACAGGTACGTTCGCTTCTCTCCCAAAAATAGAGCAGTAATGAGGCAGGAAAGGCAAGAAATACCAATCACACGAGGCAGCGGCGCCGAGGTGGAAGGAATTGTTGCACTTAGCTCGGTAACAGCTGCTTGACCTCATTTAGCGATCTCAGCGTAGCTCTAATGTTGCATACTCAGAGGATGTCTACTTTATTATTTGTTGTTCATTTTATTTGGGTCATGTAGATACTAATACCAAGGCCACACGAGCTTATAAGACACCCATTATACCCCAGCAGAGGTGGGGCAATAGTGTCTCTTTTCCTGAGCTGTGCATAATAAGTCCGCAATAAAAAAAGCCTTTAGCCCTAAATCATCATACTGTATATTGTCTCATCCAAATCACATAACAAACAAAGCTCCTGAGGGAGACCATTAAACCTGTTTCTGCTGGTAATAGTCGTGTAGCTGAAGGTATTTGGCTTTTGGACAGATTTTCTTCCCGGGTTCATATCGTACATCATGTCTTTTTCAGCACAGAGGGAACAATCGGTGCCGAGCAACGCAAATAAAGTAAAGGAAAGTAAATTAGTAAAATGAAGTCTCGCTAACCCTGGGATGTAAAAATGCAGAATGTTAATGATCTACCTAGTGAGCCAGTGCTCCTTCTATTCCAGTTTGCATAATGCTCTTACATCAGTCTGTGCAAACTTGGAGGAGAGAAAGAAATGCCAAGCAGCGACATTAAAATTCAAGTGTTTACCGAGGTTGAGACTTAGCAGCGTATTGTAAAGTGTTCCTCCGAAAACATTTGATGTGCTGCACATTCCCAGGAGACAAACACTGACATGTCATCTGAAATTATTGATTTGGCAAGAAATGCTTCCTAATGCCTTACGCAATCACATGAAAAGAGCTGCTGGCCAAGGAGCAAATTGCATTAACTTTGAGAGGATGTGTGTGTATGTGTGTGTGTGTGGATACGAGTGGGCGGAGGATGTGTGTGCAAGGAGGTATAATCACAGGCTGATTTAATTTGCTATATTCAATTTTTGATGGAGTTTATTTAAATTTTTTGTTAGCTTGCCCCGTAGCGAGTGAGCCGAGAGTTTGCTATTGTAGTAAAAGCCGCTGTCGGATTCCGCCCCCCCCCTCCCCTCTCCTCCTCCTCGAGAGGATCCTCTTGTCTGTCGCTGTGAAACCAACTCTGCCGTTTTTCCAGGTTATCGCATTTCATGGGAGGAGTTTAACCGAACCAACACCAGAGTCACCCACTACCTGCCGAGCGTCACCCTGGAGCACAGGGTCACCGGCCTCACCGCCCTCACCACCTACACCATTGAAGTGGCCGCCATGACCTCCAAGGGCCAGGGCCAGCAGTCCTCCTCCACCATCTCCTCAGGAGTGCCGCCAGGTCAGTTAACCAAAGAGTCAGTGATCCCGACCCTCAACTCCTGGAGAGATATCCGCCTTTCTCCACCTCAGGAATGAAATCTTATTTTTTGCGGTTGCTCGCGGATCTGAAACTTTACGAAAGGAAAACAAGAATTTTCACAGTTATTTCCAGACACAGCGTCTCTCGGTTGCTCCGCAGACTTCACAGTCGGAGTGTCTCATTATTTTCCGCTGCTTAAAGAGAATTGGTATTGCGCTTCCATGAAGTCATAGGACTAGTAAAGGTTGATTTGAAAGAGAATGATCTAAACTGAAGCAAAAGAGACACAGATACTCCGTGTTTCTGTTCCCAGAATGGGTCAAGTTTTTAAAAAAAAAAGGATTCTACTGTATGTTTCCCAAAATGCAATTCAGTGGCATCTTTATAACCGCATTTGCTTTACAAATGCGCTCTTTAAAACTCCACATCAGTATTTGTAATGCAAGCCTTCAGTTAAAATTGTTAAGCCTCAAGCCCGAGCCAACATAACCCCAATTACATCATCGGGGTCACTCCTTTAATATAACAGCAGGGAACCTTTATTAAACTTCTCCTTCCTGATATTTACTGTTTCACGCTGAACTTGGTGAACACACTCGGTGCTGTCTGGCGCCAGGCACAATGAAATCAGACCCCGGTCACCTCAGCTGGGACCGAACCTTTACCAGCGCACATATCCATACGCCCCACATCCCCACAACATTACAGCTCCCGGGAGAGCACGAGGGACAATTTACTGCGTTTAATGATTTCATATCTGCAAAATTGTATAACAGAAACAGCGGCGCTTATGTCGTCAGAGAGCGCGGACGTGTGGGACACGGGTGAAGTGACGGGCCTGATTGCTGGAGAGCTGTTAGTTACAGTGCTCAGAATAGTGATTATTAATCACTTTGCTTATGTGTAAAGAAAACACCCCCTCGTGCCTGAGACTGTACCGGAACCATCCAGCTGAAAGCCACCTCGGTAATCAGTCATGCAAATACTTTAAAGGTGGTAATTTCACCAAAGTGCGTGTAATCTGCATTTCATTAGGGCCGAACACACCCGCATTTAAGCAATCTTGGAAAAATTGCTGACTGTGCCCCATGGGAGTGATTATATCTTCTTAATATTAGGGCCTCCGTCCACACTCCAATATGCCACGGTTTGACGTTAATATCTTCATCCAGGATTTATGTAAACTATATTGTGCTTTGGAATGGGGATATGTTATTGTAGGCTTAATGTTTATCTCGAGGGAAGCATTATGGGAAGAAAAAAAAAAAAAAAAAAAACCCAAGACGGATGAATTATTTAATGCAGTGACACATCCTCATACATACCTACCCAGACACACAAACCAGCAATGATATTCATATACACAAAATTGCCCTCCTGCTGTTCCTTGAATTCACTATTTTCAGATTTGTCTCCCCTCCAGGACTTCCAGGGAACAATCCATTCTTATTGTTTACTCAGCTCAAGTGTAAACAGTGGGATATCAGATTGAATCGTATCTCCAGATAACTGCAGTGTAATTGACATTCATGGCATTGTCTCTGCCTGTGTACTGTGTAAGCACCTTTTTTTTTTTTTTTTTTTTGTGCCCAAATCTGATCCGGTTTTGCTGTCTTAGCTGAAGTCGGGCGCACGAGGGAGGGAATTAATAAAGATCCCCGAGAAAACGTGCCGGCGTGCACTATCTGTACGACCACAGGGGGGCGGTGTGGTAGATGGATTTTCCACCATGTAAAATCCACAATCCCAACAACCCGCCCTG
This sequence comes from Trachurus japonicus, assembly GCF_045865225.1. Classification (NCBI taxonomy): domain Eukaryota; kingdom Metazoa; phylum Chordata; class Actinopteri; order Carangiformes; family Carangidae; genus Trachurus; species Trachurus japonicus. The sequence goes on from NC_140925.1 coordinate 11,296,671, forward strand.
TGTGATATAAAACAAACCCACCGTACTGTCAGAGACTCGTCACCTCCATCATTTCTCCTTGATCCAACTGTTTTATCTTCCTCCCTTGCTTCCTCACAGAGCTCCCCGGCCCTCCTACCAACATGGCAATTTCCAACATCGGCCCACGCTCTGTCACCCTGCAGTTCAAACCCGGCTACGATGGCAAGACTTCTATTTCCAAGTGGCAGGTGGAGGCACAGGTGAGGCGGCCGGTTGGATCCATGTTTGTGGAGTCGTCTTTCTTATTTTGGATTGATGATATGATTCCAAGATTGAACAGAGATCACATGGCAGAAATCTGATTTCTTTTTTTCTTTTTTTAATGCTCTCCATCTGTCTGTCCCGGGCTCAGATTGGCATGGTGGGAGAAAACGAGGACTGGGTGATGGTCCACCATGTGTCCAACGAACCAGATGCTCGCTCCTTAGAAGTGCCAGGACTCAACCCATACACCTTCTACAGGTAGCCCACTGGGAACTGCATCAAATCTCCTTTGAGCATCTGAACAGACCAAACACTCACAGGATGTTCATACACAGCAGCTACTATAAAGAATAGTTTTTTATCTGGGATCCACCTGCTCGTGTTTTTTTTTTTTTACAGTATATAGTCGGATAACATGGAAATGAAGCTTGTACAGCTTGTGACAAAACAACAGATAAGGCGTGTGTGCGTTTCACCATCTCGGCTAATTTCAGCTCATCCCAGGAGCTTATCTTATTCTGTTTCCCTTTTGATTTGGATACAAGCCTGCTATGGTTAGTGTGTTTTTAAAATTATTTTACAGTGCGCGCGTGATCTTTATCTCCGTCTGCAGTCTGCTTGTTTTTCCATGATCACATTCAATCTAACCAATTAACATTTCACAGAACCAATCCCCGAAGACCCACAGCAGCTTTAGTTTTCATCACTCCAGCATCCGTGCTGCCACTTTACATTTCACTACAGCTAAACGCTCACATTGGATCCTTTTTTTTTATTTGCATATTCAGGCTGTAACACAAATAAACTCCCCACTCAGCATATTTACACTGTATTCATATTCAGCGCTGTGATCTCAGTTCAGATGCAATAAGAGGATGCACACTGCAACCGCTGCGATAAAACTGGGAGTTTGTTTCGATTTCTCAGATCCTGAGCTCTGATTTCACTTTAGATTAAAAACCTCCTCTTTGCTGAAGTTTCAATAAGTTATAATAAGTGCGTTGCACTCCAAACCTCAGGTTCCGTATGTGCCAGGTGAACATAGTGGGCACCAGTCCTCCCAGCCAGCCCTCGAGAAGGATCCAGACCCTACCGGCTCCACCGGACATGGCCCCCGCCAACGTCACCCTGCGCACCGCCAGCGAGACCAGCCTCTGGTTACGATGGATGGTAAATAGGAATCTCTCTTCTCCTGGGTGTATTCATTGCCTTGAATCTGTTTGTTTGTTTGTTTTATTAGATCCCCATTAGCTGCTGTACAAGACAGCAGCTATTCTTCCTGGGGTCAAAAAATCTTACAAACATTTCTGTTTCAGAATTTAACACAGAACATTGAACATAGATCATCATCATTCATACAGTGGACAACAGCAACACAAAACATTAAAAAAAGCTCACATCTCATTTACAAACTGTTCTTAAAGTACAAAGAAACAGAAATCATGCGTTGTTTGTGACATGCAACCGCCTCTAATGGTCAGAGAGTCACTCCCTCTTGTAAAAACAAATACATCTAGTCCCTGTTTAAAAGAGGCAGCACTACCTTCTCGCATCAAAAATCTCGGCAGAGCATTCCATGCAGCCATCGCTCTGTAATGAACAGTTTTTTGTTTTGCATTTGTTCTACATGGGGGCAACAGGAAACGACCTTCTGAAGACTGCCGAGTAGAATAGTCATGACTTTCAGAAAAAAACACTAATTTATTATAAAAAATTACTGGGTTTTTTGTTATTGTAACATTTTTTACAAAACAAGCCAGAGAACAGTGCAGTCTGCTTTTGACGCTTAACCAGGCCAGCTGATTGTTCATTTCATTTACCCTTGTTCTATAAGGGCACTGAAGAACGATTCGAGCAGCTTTATTCTGAGCTACCTGCAGCCTTTGTATGTTACCTTCTGACGTGTTGGACCAAATCATTGGACAATAGTCCATTTGTGACAACACTAGAGCTTGTATTAGTTGTTTAGTTAAGTGCCTAAGAATCTGGCTTGTTATGAACCACTTCCTCTCTCTGTGTTCGTCTGCCCAGCCTTTACCCGAATGGGAGTACAATGGGAACGCAGAGCAGGTGGGCTACAAAATCCAGTATTCCCGCGCGGGCTCGCAGGGCCGCGCGCTCATCCACGTCATCGCCGATCGCCTGGAGAGAGAGTTCACCATCGAGGACCTGGAGGAGTGGACCGAGTACGAGGTCAGGGTCCAGGCGGTCAACGGCATCGGGACGGGGCCCTGGAGCCAGCCGGTCCGAGGCAGGACCAGGGAGTCTGGTGAGACAGTTCCCTCCTCTTTGTCTTCTGTCTCCAAAGCAAACTGCACATTATTAGCATCACTAAACACACGGCACTGGCAGCCTAATTACTCAAAAGCAATTTTGGCTTTTTTTTGCCAAGTCCTTGTCAAGCTATAAAAGCTATAAAAGTAGGATTTATTATCACCAAGGTGTTTGTTTTACACTTTAAACAAACCCATAGCAACCCACTCGTTTCTTTACGAGTGCCATATTTATTGATTTTTGTCTAAATGAAAGCAAGGAGGCCACTTTCTTAAACTGTTTTTCCCTGTTGAATATCTACATTATTAGCCACATCACAGACTCCAAACGTTCAGTCCCAGTTCACACTTCACCATATGTTAAATTCATTCGAGTGCAGGCTGTTTCCTCGTCCTTTTTAGCAGCCCACTTCTATTTAAGTCAGTTCTTTTTCCCTCCTCACCAGACGTTGGGTCGTGAGGAATGGAAGGAGTCAGAGGAAATTGAGAACACATGGACTTAAATGTGGAATTCCTTGTGCTCTGTTTTTTTTTTTTTCCACTCACTCCAGCAAATTCTTAGGAATCAGCGCATTATGTCCAGGGATGAGAGCCAAGGAGGAGAAAAGGCCTATTCTTGAGTCTTTTTTTTTCTTTTTTCTTTTTGTAGCGCGGCCTGGAGGCTATACCAGGATATCAAAGGCTATGTGCAAACACAACCATAGCAGATTGCTGAAATCAACTCTCTTGTTGTACACCTACATATACACACACACACAGAGGAGGGAGTGTGGCAGATTAATTTAGTATTAATGTATGAAAAACAATGGGCCATGCAGGGTATAATGTGTTTGCCTCTCTGTTCTTTGTGTTTCTCCAGTTCCCTCCTGCGGACCAACCAATGTGTCTTCCTTCGCCACGACCTCCAGCAGCATCCTGGTGCGCTGGTTTGAAGTTCCTGAGCCCGACAGAAACGGTCTCATCCTGGGCTACAAGGTCTGTCTGTGCTTTTTATGTTTTTTTTTTTTGCTTTTTATTTTTTTGGCCTATTTGCTGTTTATTTACGGAACAGTCAAGGGAACATCTAATTAGTCTTTTTTAGAAATGCCAGGTATTTTTAGGCAGCGTACAAGAGCAGCAGGGTGACAGTGTGCGAGGTCGTTTCTTTCGACTTTTTCATTTTACGAATTCCACTTTTCTCTTCATCTCCTCCCGTCTCTTCGCTGGACTAGGTTGTGTACAAAGAGAAGGACTCTGACAGCGCCGTTCACTTCTGGTCCGTGGAGGGGAACGCCACCCACAGTGTCCAGCTGACCGGTCTGGGGAAATATGTGCTCTATGAGATCCAGGTTCTGGCTTTTACACGGATCGGAGACGGACGCCCCAGTTCTCCACCCATCCTGGAGAGGACTTTGGATGATGGTATAGTAACACAGAGCAGTGAAATAGCTATAACATCAGGGCAAAACATGGCATAGCAATAAATTATCCTGTATAATTACATAAAAAATTAATAAATTGATTTATTTTTCTAGACTAAGAGCATTAGTGATAATAAGTTATATGTTTTTTTAAGGTCTGAGTTGTGTATATTGTGTCTTCTGCTTCCCTGCAGTGCCAGGACCTCCAGTGGGTATCCTGTTCCCTGAAGTACGCAACACCTCAGTCCGGCTTATTTGGCAGTCCCCCTCTCAGCCCAATGGCATTATACTGGGTGAGTAATATATAAAATCATCTCGATTTCTTGGAAAAAAACAAAACAAAAAAAAAACATCTTGTTATGTTGCATGAGTAAATAAGCGGAAACTACCAAATCCTATGCACATTGGCTAATTTATTTAGATTTAAAAGAACATTATGCCCACAGGTGTCATTCCTGATGACTCTCAACATACTTTTTTTTTTTTTGCAACTTGATGGGCTACGCAATATTAGCTGGGGGAAATCAAATCTTGTTATTTTCCAGCATTGCTGTAAAGGGAGTTGGATTCTCTTGTTCGCTAATAGGGGATTTCCTTGTGAGCGTTTGATTCATTATACATCTGTCAGATAATTTGTTTTAAACCGCATAATATGACAGACCCACACAGCAGCATGCAGGAGCAGATGCTAATGGAATAACTGCAGAGGAGACGAAGCTGCTCGCTGCACAGTTTGCTCTTCCTTTTCACTGTTAGGACAAGTAGCACAAACAACAACTGCTTTAAATGCCGCAAACGCTTGTTTTTTCTTTAGCTTTAATTTACCGCCGAGCTCCTCATGACATTGTTTGTCCCCTCAGCCTACCAGATCACATACCACCTCAACTCCACCAACAGCAACGGGGCCACGGTGGACGTGCTGAGCCCCAGCGCTCGCTACTACACTGTGACCGGCCTCAAGCCGGAGTCCATCTACGTGTTCCGCATCACGGCACAGACGAGGAAGGGCTGGGGCGAGGCCGCCGAGGCGCTGGTGGTCACCACGGAGAAAAGAGGTACACACACACACACAGGGATCAGAGAGCTGGATGTGAGGCTGATGATTACACAACCACGCAAAAAAAATGAAACGCATTATCTCTAATGGTGTTTTTGTAAAGACAAGTGGTATTTTGAAGTGTGATTTGTAGTTACTTACCAAACAGGAAGCACATTTACAGTTGTTTATGCAAATCTGAGAGCAGACGCAGGTGTGCGATCTCGGTTGTAACACAACTTGTAGGGAGCCGTGTTAATCCTTCGTTTGCGCCGAGTTCATTCCCAGTTAACAGTCCAGTAAGCAGATGTGTTTTCTAAAGGAGCGTTTGTGCCCTTGGGGTGTTTATCGGAAGCACTCTGGTGCAGTTGTGAGAATGAAATCAGTCCATCTGCTTCCCTCGGGGCATGTTGCAGATTGTTTACTCTGCAACTTTCATTTCTCAGCTACTTTTCATTCGTCAGTATCGCACTTATTTATTTATTTTTCCTTGTCGGTGAAATGTAAATGTGAGCGAGGAGAAAGCAATAAGGAAAAGTGCATTTCTTTCATAACCATCTATAGGTGCTGCAATTATGTAATGTCCATTTTCCATTTCTCCTACCCAGCTTTTCTCTAAATGTCTTCATGTTCACGCTTCTGTGTGTGTGTGTGTCCGTCCTCCCAGCTCGTCCCCAGCCCACCAGCCGCCCCATGGTCCCTCAGAGGGACGTCCAGGCCCGTCAGGTGCTGTTGTCGTGGGAACCGGGCAGCGACGGCCTTTCTCCAGTGCGTTACTACACGGTGCAGCTCCGGGAGCTTCCGGAGAACAACTGGACGGTCCACTCTGCCTCCGTCAACCACGAGGCCACCTCCTACATAGTGTCCAGGTAGAGAGCGGTCACCAGCTCGCAGCCTCTGGTTCCAGTCTGTGGTTCATTTTCAGTCCTTTTATTACAACAGATTTATTTCTATTTGTTCTCTTAAGAGCAAGATGATAATATTCCCACAGTCCCCACTGCTACAGTCACTTAAATAGTCCCTTGACTGTAGTATCGTCGGCAAATCAACACTCTCCATAAATGGAATAATATTTCTAGGGTACTTAAGTCTGGTTTAGAACATTAAACGATGGTATAAACTAGTCAGAGACACTTAGCCCTCAGATGTTGGTTTAAACTCGCCCAGTAGTTTGCTTGAAAAGCTTGTACAGTAGCTTTCACTACAACACTACAATTTCTCCTTCGATGTCTGTGGCTTAAGAGGTTTAAGATCTACCGCCGTAGTTTATCATCAAGATTAATGTGCTTTCCTGTGCCTCCACCCCCCCCTCAAGGCTGAAGCCCTTTACATCCTACCAGTTCAGAGTAAAAGCCACCAATGACATAGGGGACAGTGAGTACAGCGAGGAAAGTGAAGCCATCACGACTCTACAGGACGGTAAGAGCCAACAACCTTGTTTCAGTGTAAATAGTGGATGAATGAATTCTTGATTTTAAAGGAAATGGGAAATTTCCTTATTTGCTCAAGTGTCAAAGAGTTAAATATGAGGCTAGGTTAGCTTAGCTTAAAAACTGGAAAAGAGGTGGAAACAGCAAGCTTGGCTCTATGTGAAGGTAACAAAATCCACCCACCAGCGCCTCTAAAGCTTACTTACATATAATTTTCTTAATGTTTTAAAATGATATGTTCTAGTTTTATGTGCAGGGTTATTTCTTAGTGGGTGCAGAGGGTTCCTGTGGCTGTCTGATTATCTGACACGCCACTTCAGGAACTCACTGTAGCTGAAAAACAGTTATAACAGCAAATAAGGAGATTTCCCCAAAATGCCAAATATTCTGTGCTCTATATCCAATATGGTAATATCTGTAAGCACATGTATGTAGATGTTTAAAGGTCCAAAAGTAACACAAATGTAAAAAGAAAAAGAAAATGTAAAAGTCAAAGGTAGGGCTTGTTGTGTATCATGATGAATAGAGCTTAATGTGTGCATGAATTACTCTGTTGTTGTGATGCTGACACTCCTGGCAAAGGCAGCTGGTGATGTCATGTGCACACCATCTGCAGTTACCATGAGACGAGAGGGCAGCGCTAAAACCTTGGCAAAGTTTTCACTTTAACCAACATCAGAGCTGTTTGCTCTGCTGATCTTTCCAGCTGCTGTTTTTTTTTCTTCTCCTTCTTTTTTTGTTTAGTTGTTTTTTTTACTCGTCCATCAATGGCTGTTCTGTTGTAGCTTTTGTTGTGTTTATGCCCCATGAATGCCACTGCACACAGATAGATTTAGCATCTCGAGTCGTGCCATATTTTCAGGTCAATTTAACCCTTTTATCACACTTTTTATTGCCTCAGCACCCGACGAAGCGCCCGCAATTCTCTCTGTCACGCCGCACACAACGACGTCGGTGCTGATCCGCTGGCAGGTAAGACAGGATGGTGTAATCAGGTTTTCTTTTTGATGTTTCATTGTTTAAAAAAAAAAACACAATAAAAGGTCTGGAAAAAAGTGGGAGGCCATGACAGCCCACTGGGTAGATCAGTGCTTAAACACATACCCTCTTCTCAGTGTCATAAAAAACACACTCTCCCACACTCACACCTGAATTAACGGGTCATAAAGAGGAAAACAGGAGGCTCAAAGCCGCAATTTTACTTTTATGGAGCACACTTGTAGAGTTTATAAAGATAGAGAGGTACTTGTTTTCTCTCTATCTGCTGCTCCCTTCTGGGCCTGCTCACTCATGTTCAACCAAGGGGGATTTCTCACCTGTGGATGAGCTCAGCTTTTTTTCTCTCAGTGTGTGTGTCAGAGTCAAAACACAGGGTGATGAGCTGGAATTTTACAGTGACAAAACATACACAATTAATTCTCGTTCAGGGGGAAAGAGTCAACAGATATGACCTCCTTATGAGTGAAAAACTGGGTCATGCACAGTATTATAGGCTGTTTCTAGAGCTCCGTTCTGCAGGGATCTGCAGATCTACACCAGACCTCAACTCTCTCTTGTTTTCCTTCATAGCCCCCCTCTGAGGAGAAGATCAATGGAATCTTACTGGGCTTTCGGGTTCGATACCGCGAGCTGCTGTACGACCGCCTCCGTAGCTACTCCGTTCACACCATCACCAGCGTGTCCACCTGGGCTGAGCTCTCTGGTGAGGAACAACACCCACAACCTGTATTTGAAGTTTTGAATGTTTTTAAGCAGCACAGTAGACATATGAAACAATAATATATGAATAATAATGTATGAAAAATGAAAAATTCTGCACTTCTGTAGGGAGATACTCTAACACAGTGTTTTTCAACCTTGGGGTCGAGACCCCACGTGGGGTCGCCTGGAATTCAAATGGGGTACCCTGAAATGTCTAATCTTTTTTTTTTTGAATTACTGATTAAAATATTTTTTAACTAATTATTATTCTTTTAACAACTGTAACAACTGTCTATACTTTCACTTTCTCAAATATAAATTTCAAACAAATGTACTGTAGCATATAAAAATATCTGAAGTGGCGCATCTTGATTAACGACCACAATCACTTGACTTTGGGGTCGCCAGAAATTGGGGTCACGAGCCAAAAAAGGTTGGGAACCACTGCTCTAACATCTCCTAAAAAGATACATAAAAAAAACATACCATAGTGATTTCAATGTTCAGCAAACAGGGCAACGATCCATCAGATCTGTGGATTCTTTGTGTGTTAAACTGTTCAATTTCTAAAATGTGTCTTTTTAATGGAGGCAACCCATTCTGACCATGTCTTAGTGGATTTATCATTTGTAAATAAATCAGAAGGTGATTTTTTTCCCATTAGATATTGATCGTGTCTGCCCATTCTTCTGTTGTGGGAGGGTCAGGGTGCAATCAATATCTAGTGATGTTTTTCTTAGCTGCGGTTAACACTGCTGTTTTCCTAATTTATTTTCCAGTATGACATTTAAAGTCAGGTCAGTTTTTTCTTTGTTGCATTCACTGTAGATGTGATTTATAATGCAGGGTTATGAGTTTATATGAAGTAACTAAAGGCGTTATTTGCATATCACAACTCATTCAGCAAGCGTCTATTAAAACGCTGCCATTTTTCTGTGGATATTGTTGTATTTTTTTTTACCTCAGCAGCAGCAAAGCAGCTCACAATTATGAGACTCCATCAGGGTTGATTATTTCCCCTCACACACTCTTTATGTGTCAGCGGCACCATTATTTCCATCAGAGGAAAACTTTCACACATGCCAGCTCTGTTTCCCGAAATCGCCCCGCTGGTCTTGACACTTCACGGCAAAACATTTCATCTTGTGATCAGTAGCTATCAGCTGCGGGCTATTATTAGGTTCACTCAGGAGCCGCTCTGTTTCTACTGCTCTGTGCAACTCAGCCCGTAATTTTACCCTCGTTGAGTCATTCTGGGGCTCACTCACAGCCATGATCACTGTGATTATGGGTTTTTTTATGACAGTGGAGATGCCCCTCTCAACGATGAAAATATTAGACTTTGGACACTAACACTAATGCATCTCCACTTTCTCCTTCCCATGTTGTTTCTTTATATTTACTGTTGTTGTTTTTTCCCTGCCTTTCTTTCAGCCCCCTACAGCATCCGGAATCTGAGTGACTCAACTCTAAACCAATATGAGTTGGACAGTAAGTTTCATTATCTCTCAACCTCACAAAAAAAATGCATGCAAACAACTCAGTGATTCAATCCCCAAGCTAATTAAGTAAAATAAATATCTCCTTGAACCGTACCATATGTTTTATGGTAACTTCTCCACCTGATACAGGAAAAGCAAGAGTATCAAGCAAATTAACACAACATTTGGCTGCTTATATTCACATTGCATTGGTACAAACACTCCCACTGGAAGCTCTCTGTATACAGAAATTCTTGGACACCAAGTACACAAGCCCACCTAGTCCAGCACACAGTCATTTATTTGGAAAAGCACCACGAAAGCAGATGGCCATACATGTATATCACCAACCCATTCGACGACCACACAGTTGCAGAGAGTGTGAATAGCAAAGTATGATTTGTAATAGAAAGTACATATTCCTCAAATTTAGACAGATATTCAATGATGGATCATGGGCTCTCACTGACTGTTTGGAGGAAGATGACTGATCTGCATGTCGGGTAAAGGGACATTTTATCAAATTGGCCCATTTCCATAATCCCTATAGCCTTAGGAGAAGGTTTGGTACCTTTGTTTTTCGGTGTAAGATAGGATTTCTTGGTTTCCCTCATCAAACTCATCAAATACACAATCCAGCAACTCCAAAACACTCTTGTGGACAAGTTGTGACCTGCACATTCACCATGCTATGAGATAATAATGGAACGTTTTGAGATGGAGTTGTTTTTGAGGCAAATACAGAGACTACTTGCTGAAAAACTGCTCCTGATGGGAACGCGCATCAGCGATTTTGCATGAATTTACCTCAAAACAACTCTGTCTCGTAACGTTTGATGAGTTTAATGAGAGAAACCAAGAAATCCAATTAGCCTCCGTAGCGTAGCTCTGAGCAGCTTGCGGCTCTGCTCCGCCGTTCTAAAAATAACTTGCACTGACAATTAGAGGTAATGAACCTACTCCTAAAACTATAGGGATTATGGCAAGGGCCAGTTGGCCAAAATGTTGAATTATCCCTTTAACAACATAACAGTGATAAGCAGAAATGCAGATATAGAAGTGTCTGCTCCAAAAGTTGGAAAATAAACTATTCACAATTTGGAGTCAAATGTAACTCCTAACTTTTTTTTTTTTTTTTTCACCTCTTTTATTTACTTGTACTTGCAGAGCTGAGTAAACACAAGCGCTATGAGATCCGCATGAGTGTGTACAACGCTGTGGGCGAGGGGCCAACCAGCCCACCGCAGGAGGTGTTTGTTGGGGAGGCAGGTATGTGGAGTGCGCTTCCTGCAATTTCAATCAGCAACAAGTCTCCAGTGCAAAATTATCTCACCACCCTCAATGCTGGTGGATTATGCATTTCCATATGGCTGTCGCTCCAGGCAACATGTGTGTTCAAATTATCTCCTTTTGAAAAACACTGAGACGCCGGCTGTCTATACAACAAGCGAGGGTAATCTTTTAATGTGTGATTATTTGTGTGTGACGACAGTGCCCACAGCCCCGCCGCTGAACGTGGCCATTCAGTCCGCGACAGCCACCCAGCTGGACGTGACGTGGGACCCCCCACCCGTGGACGCGCAGAACGGGGACATCCAGGGCTACAAGGTCGGAAAAAAACGGCAAACGCTGCTGAACACAACACGAGGCCCCAGGAGCATCACATTTTATAGGCTCGCTTCTTAATAAAGCAACAAGATTGTGTTCTGTTTTTATCATTATATAAATATTTCAATGTTCTTTTTGGTTCATCTGAGACCACATGTTAATCACCATTAAATGCACATTTTTGCACTCTTAGCCTCCACTCTTTTCCACAGGGGCTGCTCAATTAAATGTTTGTTGCTCAAGAAAACATTTATAGGGAATAAAACGAAATTGTGTGTCTCCCTAAAGGGAGTTTGGAATGGAGACTGAGTTTTATAGAAACAGAAATAGTTGTGGTCCCTGAGCTGCATCGGTAGACATGCATTAATATGTATTTATGCCTCTCTTGTTTCGTGCAGGTTTACTTTTGGGAGTTCCAGCGAAAGAATGAGACAGAGCGGCTTCGCACTCTGTTCATGCCCGAGGGAGGGGTGAAACTGAAGAACTTAACTGGTTACACCACCTATATGATCAGCGTGGCCCCCTTCAACGCTGCCGGGGACGGACCCCGCAGCCCACCAACCAGGGGCCGCACTCAGCAAGCAGGTAAATCAAAACCGTCAGACACCGGGCAAACTCGCACTTTCCTCATTCACCTATGAATAAATGAAACAGTCAGACCTATTGAAATCAAGCAGCGTCGTAAAAAACAAATATTTCTGTGTGTAATGAATGAGCATATTATGATGGAGAGGTGCCGGGAGAAGCAAGACAAGCCGAAGACAAATGAGGTAACAGGATGACACGAGTCGAGCGGATAAATTAGAGCGCGCACAGCCGTGTTCGCTCAGTTGTTATATTTATGCGCCGGTGCTGCTGCTGCTGCTGCTGGTGGTGGTGGTGGTGGTGAGGCTGCTGGTGCTGATGTTAGCTCGGAGAACCCTGAGAGTTTTCTCAAAGAGGATGAGTCAACCATGAGGAAAGAATTTGATGTGAAGATGATGCTAATCGCTGCTGTCAGCATGCCAAACGATGTTAGCGGAGCCACACACTGAGCATAAGTTCCTAATCAGCAAACCCACTCCGAACTCATTCGCTGAATCTCCCTATTTTGTCTGGAAAGTAGATGGTATGAAAATTTGTTGGAGCGAGCTTTGTGTCTACAGGCATGCTATGTCTACACAACTCCCCCCCTCCCTTTCTCTCTCCCTCTTTCCAACCAAAACCTTCACTATTCTTCTCATCCATCTTTCTTTCTTACAATTTTGATGCCCTTTGTGTGCAGCACCAGTAGAAAAAGAAAAAAAAAAACAGAAGGCATTCACAGATTCTCAGTTTTCCTTGTGGGTCAGTGTTGTGGGAGGAGGAAGCAGATGACAAGCTGGAAACGGGAGGGGGGGGAGAGGGGAGGAGCCCTGTGGAAATAGTTATCCCATCTCTACGGAGGACAAAGAGACATTGTCTTTACTGACTCCTGCTCGACAAGTTTAAAGACAACAGGGGGAACTGTGTTTTTGAGCGCAGCCGTGTCACAAGCTCAGGCAGCTGCAGTGGACCCTGGAGGCCGAGGGCAACCGTTGTGGCTGTGTTTTAGAAATAGCCTGTGTCAGATTGTATTTCTTTAAGCCTTTTAACCCATATGCACTAAAGAGAGAGAGAGAAAAAAAAAGATGTGGCGTTGACCTAATCAAGGCGGTTCAACTGTTGAACGAGGACGCCGGCTCGCCAGTTGCAGCCGATATCGCTCAGTTAGAGAAGCTGGAGCGGCAACGATCTCACAGCTGCAGCTCTGGACCCGCAGTGAGAAAAGTAACAAAAGCAGCCAGCAGCAGTTTCTACCTGCAGATACAGACTGGAGAGAAGCTGAGAGAAAACTGATCGCTGCTTCATGTTTGCCAAACACACAAAAACAGAAAACAGCAGCCATAAAAAAAAACATATGAGAGAAAAAGCTGCAGCTACAGTACATGATTTAGGTTGTACAGATGATTTTTGAGTGATTTACTTTAACAATGTATGCATTGGGTCAGCTACTGTAGACTAACTCACAAATGTGATCTTAAAGGGATAGTTAAACATTTTGGCAAATTGGCCCATTGCCATAATCGCTATAGTAATAGCAGTAGGTTTGTTACCTTTAATTGTCGGTGCAAGCTATTTTTAGAATGGCGGAGCAGAGCCGTGAGCTGCTTAGAGCTACGCTACGGAGTGATGAGACAGAATTGTTTTCGAGGTAAATTCATGTAAAACCGCTGATGTACATTCCCGTCGGGGCAAGCAGTCTCTGCACTCAGTTGTGATGAGTTTGATGAGGGAAACCAAGAAATCCCATTAGCCTCCGTAGCGTAGCTCTGAGCAGCTCGCGGCTCTGCTCCACCGTTCTAAAAAAAGCTTGCACCGACAATTAAAGTTAATGAACCTACTCATAAAACTACAGTGATTATGGCAATGGGCCAGTTTGCCAAAATGTTAAACTATCCCTTTAACCCTGATTAGATTGATCTGTAGCCAACCTGAGAAAAACCTCCAAATTTTCTGATGCATTCACTGTTATTGATGCACCTTTTGACCTTTTGACCTATGTCTATGTGTCTCAGCTCCCAGTGCTCCTGGCTTCATCCACTTCAGCGAGCTGACCACCACCTCGGTCAACGTGTCCTGGGGTGAGCCCACCTTCCCCAACGGCATCATAGAGGGCTACCGCCTGGTCTACGAACCCTGCACCCCGGTAGATGGTGAGCCCCTCACTTTCACCTTATTCTAACTCTGCTTACAACGGCTGCTGGCTTCTATGAAAGCTTCATGCACACCCCGAGACCTATCAATTGAACTCAACATGGTCATAATCTTGGGGTGTGCATTTTTTTTCTCGAGCTGGAAGCTAACCATCACCGAGACCTAAACAGCTCATACTGCCATTGCAACCTTTGCATAGCTTCTACTGTCATCATGAATAATATGTGTCTACGGTGCTAAAATGCCAACATGATTTCCCACTACTAATTCCATTACTGCGTATGTATGTGTGTGTTTATGTGTGTGTGTGTTTGCCTGTGGCGAGTGTGCTCCCACATTGCTTGGCCTGTGTAAGACCTGCTCTAAATGTGGTGTGTTTGTCTAGAGTCCTCAGTGGCCTGTGCCGACTGTCTTCACTCCCCCTCCCCCCCAGGCGTCAGTAAGACAGTGACGGTGGACGTGAAGGGGAGCGGGCCCCTCTGGCTGAAGCTCAGAGATCTGGCCGAAGGCATCACGTATAACTTCCGCATCCGGGCCAAGACTTTCATCTACGGGCCCGAGGTGGAGGCCAACATCACCACTGGCCCAGGAGAAGGTTTGTAATGTAAAAATTGAATTTTTTTTTTTTAATTATAGGTTTTAAATGCTTTTACTCACTTTATTATTGATAATTAGGAGCCCCGGGACCCCCTGGAGAACCATTTATCACACGCTATGGTTCATCTCTGACCATCCACTGGACCAGCGGGGACCCAGGACGGTCTCCCATCAGTCGCTACGTCATCGAGGCCAGACCTTCAGGTACGCAGGTCGCCACTTCGGTCAGGAAACTCTAGAGTTTGCGTTATTGCCACTTAGATAGCTTGATTAAGGGAAGTGGTGTAAAGTGTCAACATCTGCTGGCCTGGAGTCTGTTCCCCGGTATTTTAATGGCTTATTGATCCAAGCGCTGCAGTTTAGACAATTGGCATCCGGTTTCAGCTGTGATTGACATGTCGGGCAGGATTAAGAGGGTGATGGATGGTCGGAGGCTCACAGGGGAGGGAGGTGTGTTTCACAACTTTTAAGTGAAAAGAAACTAAAGAGGGCAGTTGGAGGATAATGTATATCTGAGGGTCAGTGCCCAGGGGACACGGAGGATGGTTTAACCAGCCCCAACACACGCCCATTCCCCCTCATCTTCTCCTAATGCCTTCGCCAAGGGCCATAACTCTCTGCGGCCTCATATAACTTGATGACTTGTTTTTGTCTCCGGATCAAATGACACCAGCTTCTCTAACTTTTGCCAGAGTTGAGCGGCATGACAGATGAACTCTGGTGCTTGTTTATGTTTGTGTGCCCCATTAAAAGAGTCAAACTCACACTGATGTTTACAAGCAAGCGATGTGTAATAAATGGCGTCTGACAGAATTTCCAAAGCCAGCAGTAAGCCATCCGACGTGGCTTCATTTGAAATATGGCCGCGCCACTGTTTATGATGTAGATTTGGTTGCTGTAAATTTTACGGGAGCAGTGAAATTGATGGATTGTGTAATATTTGTAGGAATTATGAATTACCCTGGGAGCTAGCTGCCAGCCAGGCCGGAGCCTTATATCAAACAAACAAACAAACAACCTGTTAACAAAGACATATTGTCATTTATTTTTTAATCTTTCTCAATTCCCATGGTTTCCTCTGACCTCTTACAGATGAAGGATTGTGGGATATCTTAATCAAGGACATCCCCAAGGAAGCGACGTTACACACGTTCAACATGGACATCTTAAAGCAAGGCGTTAGTTACGACTTCCGGGTAATTGGAGTGAACGACTACGGCTACGGCTCTCCCAGTCTGCCCTCTCCTTCTATATCTGGTGAGCTTTTATGAGTTTGTTGAAAGAAATTGAAGCGCATTCATTTTCAGACTAAATTAAATTCCCCGAGGTCGTTCAGACATCACAGAAACATGGCCAGATGTCTTGAGCAGCAGCACATTCCAATTTTAACTTTTTTTTTTTTCCTTTTTTTCTTTTCTTTTTTCCATTTAGCTCAAAAAGTGGCACCTTTCTACGAGGAGTGGTGGTTCCTGGTGGTTGTGGCTCTGGTGGGACTCATCTTCATCCTGCTGCTGGTTTTCATCCTCATTATCAGGGGACAGAGCAAAAAGTATGCCAAGAAGTCCGAATCAGGTGAGTGCACACAATTTCACAATTAAATGGAGCATTTAACAGTTATAGAAGCCTCGTACCTTTCTTGTTACCCAGTGGCACGGAGGGCCAAGAATCTGATGACTTGACTTTTTCGAACACTTTTATGCGAGGAGGACTTGATGATTTGCAGTTTTCCAACACAGAGCAGTGAACTTGAGCTAACTTTTCTCTCGTGGGGTATGTTCTGATTTTGAATGAAACAGATAATTGACTGAGTAGCAGAGGAACAAAAAAAAAAAGGCAGGGGAGGGAGGGAGAGAGAGGGAGAAGGGGGCATACTTGTCCATTCAGTGCAGCTCTGACATCAGCGGGTATTTCCCTCAGCTCAGCACTTCTGCAATGGCTGTTTAGCTGCCAGGCGGGAGAAGGGAGGGGGGTCCCTGCGGGTCACTGCCCATCTCTCTGACTGACGGGAAAAACAAGAGGTTCCTTCTCACTCCAACACAAAGACACTCTCAAAGCCTCCATATCCCCCTCTAGGAATCTGGCCCGGGCCGCTGGACCTACCCAGCGGTCTTTCTGTTTCTGTGTGTTTGCGTAACCACCAATTGACCTCAAGTAGCCCCAGGAGCGACCGCGGAGGTCCTGGTCCGCCATAAGTCTTAGGGATGACTGAAAGTGTTTTTAACCTGTAACATGGCGAGCGCCAGCCTCCCCAAACATTAATCTACCGTAGAGCAGCGTGGCAAGCTGTTTGATGAATCATGGGGGGGACGCTCGGAGTCGAGGCAAAACAGTTGTGTAACTGCCCATTTATGTGTGATCCACTGACAGTGTTTACACTGAGAGTCATGCTCATTTATCATATTCTGGGGTGTTTTTTTTACATGCTTTTCTATGACTTGGTGTCATTTGTAGCCTTGAATTTGTGATGTCACTCTATAGGGAACGTCCTCATTAGTTTTTATAAAATGTCTCTATTCAATGTTTAATCTGTAAATTTTCCATTGCAGGATAATATGGTGTATTATTTCATATATATAATTTTTTTCTTCCTGGTTTTTTAATAATAAGTCTCATTGTGTGTTTTTATTGAGAAATAGAGCTGTAAGGCTTGAGTCAGACTTATGTGCTGTGGTTCATCATTTGGGGAAATGGGTTTATTTGCGTTCTTGCCGAGAGTTAGATGAGAACTCAGATACCGCTGTCTCTGTTAAAGTAAGGCTGCAGCCGGCAGCCAGTTAGCTTAGCCAAGAAACAGTGCAGACAGGGGGGCTGCAGCTAGCCGTGCTCTATCTGAAGGTAACAAAAATCCACCTCTCACCACCAGCACCTTTAAGACTCACTAATTAACACCCCAGGCTAGCTTCACCCCCCTGTTGCCCCTGTTTTTATGCCATGCTAAGCTAACCACCTGCTGGCTCCGGCTACATATTTGTGTTGTTAATCTTTTCATCCAACTCCAGGCAAGCAAATCAGCATATTTTCCAAAAACTGAAAGATGAACTATTGCTTCAGGCCACAAGAATGAGTTAGTGGAAAGTTTACCTGGACTTACTTCCATGAAACTTAAAAAAAAAACAACCAAAAACAGTCAAGTCTCAAGGTTTGACCTGCTAAAAGTGTAAAAGGAAAGGCATGATTCATTTCCATCCATCCTCCCAGACACTAACCTGCGTGTCCGTCTGGCCTGTGGTCACACAGTGTCTCTATACGTGTGTCCAGGTAACAACTCCAACTGCAACGCCCTGACGCACGGAGACATGGTGAGCCTGGACGAAGGACGCTTCCCCGCTCTGGAGCTCAACAACCGACGGCTGTCCGTGAAGAACTCTTTCTGCCGGAAGAACGGTGTCTACACCAGGTCAGTGACCCGCACGCTGTCAGCTTTTAAACAATATTTAAATTAGAAGCTTAGTTTAAAGGTAAAACATTTTAATAATTGCATCATGTGTGGAAATATCTCTAAATATCTTTCAGCCTCTTCCTGAAATCCATTCTTCCTGCTTCTTAAAAGCAGCAAACAAACAGATTTGTGACAGATTCGGTTTTAATGAGCTTCCTTGTTTGAGTGAGTCTCCAGCTGTAGGACATGCAGCATGCTGAGACCGTGGCCTTGTTTAAAGCCAATCACTCAGACTGACACCTGCACTCAGAAAAGCTGCGAGAACTGAGTCATACGTGCTCGTCTGGATGAAGACGGTGGACTCTGCATTAGATTATTAGAACCTGTTTAGGTAAGAGGTGCGTTCAGGGACAGCTGGAGACAGGCTTGTAATAGTTTGGGGTTATAGTTCATATCACAGCATCAAGAGACAGGTGCGCTCCTCTCTGTGTGTGAGTCTCCAGGTTCACATTATGAAAAATATATAGGTTTGTATTTGTATATGAGAATGTGATACATTTGTTTGGATGTGTTTATCTGTTTATGTACAAGTGAGTGTGACCTTGAGGACAAATCAAAGCAGGCCCAGGTCTTTGAGGAGCTTCCAGGCAGCTTCCTATTATATCCTCCGGCTTGAAGAGAGAAGGCCAGGAGGGGAGGGAGGGGTGGGGGTGATGAGGGGGGTGAAAGATGTACTTTGAAAATCACCACTCTTTCAACTCCCCCGCCTATAGAGTAGGAACTGAAAAAAAAAAAACGCAACACCTGAGCCTCCGATTAGAGATTAATGCCACATCTTGATCTCTGCTCTCGGAATACCAAAGACAGGATGAAGTCCTCCCGCTTGATACCGGGATCAGAAATCAAACACATTCTTAATCTCGCTGTAGTTATTCCGATTCAGAGCTGTGTCGAGACAGCTCTCGCCATTTACTGCTGAATTTGGAAGGAGATTTTCCCCTGCGTGGAGATCGTTTGTCCAGAGCTTAACACAAGGGCCGATACGCGTGGCAGTGAATTCAATCAGCATCGCAGGGAAATCAATGCAGTTCACTTTTGGTAAGTGACAACTTAATCGGTCACTACTTAAACTGCCAATATCCCTCTCTGGCACTGTAGAATAGCAACACACACATAACATCTGTTGCATGGTTTATATACTGTAAGATATTAACAGCCCAAGCACATAACAGAGAGTGCAAATGTGTTTTTAGAGCTGCGGTTCAGTCATTCAAGAGACGAGTGTTTTTAACCGCTGTTATGATAAAGAGCGGGGGATTAGCCGCATCGTTCCTGTGTGGCTTTGTACCATTCTCTTTAAGAAGTTTGAAACCTACTTTGACACACTAGTTTGGGGTTTAAGGAGGTCTTGGTGAAGTAATTCAATGTAGATTAACATGGTTTTAAACGCTCTTGAGTGACAAAGCTCTTGAACACTTCAGACATGTTAATAAGTCCCCACAGGCGACTGTAGCAAGAGGAGAGCCTGATAATGAGTAAAGACCGGGGGCAGATTTGATTTCACCCCCTTGGTTCTCATTTCTTACCCGACATACTGCTGACTGAGTTTTGCTGCGAGAGGATTAAGTGGACCCTTCTCCGCGCGAGGGAGAGAGCTGATAAATAATTTACGCTCGGCTCGACAGCGACAGCGCATGAGGGTCAAGGAGAAGGGCTGAAAGTGGGCCGAGCTTCCTCCAATGTTTTTAAACAGGCAGTTTATCATAATGTCCCAGCGGGCTCACACACAACAGCGTTACTTCACAGCGGCTCCATGCTCTTTGTCTGACTGTTTCTTGAGGTTGGGGTGGTGGTGGTGGGGTACTCGGCTGAAAGAACTGCTGAGGAATTCAAGTTGCTAAAGGTTACGGTGGAGAGGGCCGCTGGGGAGAAGAGCGCAGATTGGAATTAAAGAGATGTGATTAAGAGTTTGCTGTGATGTTTTGCGAGTTGTTCTGAGTCTCAGAGTTGCATCTTCATCGACGTCACGTGTGCTCTTGTGTAAAGTGTTGTCGGGGAACTGATAATAGAAGGATGCTGCTTGTAAACACACTATAACGGTTAGATGATTAATGAACAAACTATTGGACCTTTTCTATGATTTATTTACATAATGAATTCTAATATTACCTCCAATCACTTCTTAATACATAAAGATGAAGTAATTGTAATTAGCATATAAAAATGCATAAATGCGCCAGGGAAAATGAGGATGAATTATAGTGTATAATGCATATCTAAATATGTGGAGCATTTGCATTAGCATCTATCCCCCCATCTGCTTGAAACTGTGCACATTCATCAGATACACTTTCTTCTTGATTTTACCTTGAGTGGCAGCTGTTTAGCACTTCCTCTTATTCCACTTCCTCTTATTCTTCTTTATTTATTTGCTTTTTCCATTTTTCTGTACTTGAGTTTCTCTTTACCTTCAGTTCCCTAATTACTTCAGAGAGGCTATTCTGAGCCTTGAATAGTAAAGTTACTCCATTATCTCATGTGTACTGTAGTTTACATATTAGTCTCCACACCTGCTACCCGCTGCAATATTCAGATGAAACAGACAAAATAAAACACAGCCACAGCCTGTTTTTTTTTTTATTTTGCTCTTTTTATGTTTTTCTTTTTCCTAAACAATAGCCATTTCAAACATTTCTGTGCTTTTGTAAGATAAATATCATTTGGTATGACCTGACATGAGCTATTGAAATGCTAATGAAACATTTTTTAGTTTTTAACTTTCATGTCAGTTTAAAAAACGTATACAATAATACTCACATTTTCCTGCTGTTTCAGTTTTAGTTTGGAGAGTACTTGAAGAAAAGACAAAACACAGACAGTAAATAAGGTTCAGATTATATGGAGGGCTTCAGATCACTTCACTGTGTCCGTATCATAGCCAGACTCCACCAGAGGTCACATGTATCTTTCTTGAGTCTCAAAGAAAACATTATTTGCTTTGTGAGGTCAGGTTTAAGCCAATTATCAGTCGGCTACTTTCTTGTATTTCCCAGCATTTTTAAAGAGTAAATAATTCATCTGTTCACTACTCAGCAATTGGAATAATTATTCATTGATGTTGTGTTGTTAGCTGTAATTGCCCAGTTCCACCATGATATATGAGTTTTTCATAATTCATTAAAACTGAGCTCTCACTTTCTCCAGCAGACCGGAGGATTTAACCAGTGCAGTGACAGCAGCTCTCATCAAACACGCAAACACACACACACACACACACACACACACACACACACACACACACACACACTCTTGAGCTCTGTTGAACATCCTCAAACATACACACACTCTGAGACATCACACAAATTAGCAGGATTGCAGTGCATTGTATGCGCTGTACATAAGTGGCTCTCTATGTTAGATGTTCCACTCCTCTGCGCAAGTGAAATGAATTAACTCTTAATCTAGTTTAATATAACTCATCGAGTGTAAGTGCATTTACTGCTTGCTTTGTGATTTCCCTGCGGAGTTTTCCATTTTGTCCGCCACGGCGCTCAAAAACACCACCCCTTGTGAAAACGGCTGGAATTTACCCACAGCATTTTTGAAATGCTCTCAAAAGCATATTTATTTGGAAAATACTTATGCAAATGTGGTTTCGACGCGTAAAAAGCGGCTGTTTGTGCTACAGCAACTGGCGGCCGACACCGCGGACTGGAAAGTCAACAGGAGTCAGTATGTCCCAGTGGTCTGGGCCAAACCAGCACCAATCAGCAGAAACAGATGGGTGTTTGTTTAGCAGGACTGGGGAACACTGGAAAATACAGAGGAGAATAAGCACAGAGAAAGTTTCTTCCTTTTTTTTCTTTCTTTCTTTCTTTTTTCTTCTCATATTTACTTAAAGAAGCCCAGACAAGAGAACACCATTTTAGGAATTGTTTATCTAGCCCTCATTTTTCCTCATTCCTTCTTTCTTTCAGCTTTCACTTTCACTCAACACCTCTCCACCACCACACACTCCCCTTCAAGGGGGAATCCTCCCTTTACACATCCCCAGGGCCGGTCCAAGGATTTTGGTGGCCCTAAAAAAGATTTTGTTTGTGGCCCCCAAAACACTCCAAGCTCAAACAACAACTGAATGAAGAGACACACACAGTCATGTTTATGTGTTAAATGAACTGAATTGAACCCCGGATGGCACCTTTCTGATCATGTGCCCCCCCTAAACAACAGCATGGAGCCGGCCCTGCACATCCCCAGTACTTAAACTATTTAAACCCACACCTGAGTGACACATCTAATCACCGCAGCATGCAGCGGACAATTTAATCCTCGCCATCATTCAGGTAGGCACTGATAACATTTGCCAGAGCAAAAAAGCCTTAAGGCTGCCATTTGTGTAATGACCCCTTGAGCGCCGCACAAGTTCAATTTATAATGTAGTCACAAGGGCCCGATGGTTTGACATTCCTCAGCCCACAGTGAGGAGCGAATCAGGGGGAATCATTCATTCCAGGAGAGACTGACTGTAGGCAGCCGTCTCATGAGTGTCCCATGATTTTCATCAAGCCCAACTCCTACACACAGAGACTGCGATACATGTGAAGTCGAAAAGGAAGCGCCGGCTGCTGCGTCTCAGACATGAGTGGGAAACGAAGGAGACGCGCAGTCATCACATAGTCTCATTTGCTTGTTTGTCAGAATCGGCTTCAGTGTCATCCTTCAAATGAAGGATGTTTTTTTTTTAAGGATGATTATGACAACTTTGGTCTCATTTGCATAATTTTGGCCATCATCTCTGTCGCTCGTGATGGCGTTGTACTCAACAAAGTAATTATGGATTTTTAGAAGCGTGGTGACATTAATACAGCGAGACAGACGGGGGGGTTAGAGGATCAGACAGGCTGTAAACAAGACACTTATTCCAAACATTGTTTGTTTTCTTTTCCCCCTTGGCAGCTTGTCTTTTTCAGTGTTGACAGTAGAGACAGACAGAAAACATTGAAGGGCGATATGGGTGAAGTGGTGATGAGAGAAACATACAACAAAAGAGTCCCAGCTGGCATCAGGCTGCTGTGTCCTTCGACACGAGGCCACAGTTGTGGGTAATGTGTACGATCACATTTCAGCCACAATATCTAAAGCATGAAACCTAAAGGCGGCTTCAGCTGCACAGGGCGAAAACCGTGTGCAACAGTGCGATTAAAGGTTGGTATTTATTTTACCATAAAGCATCAAGAGTTGCATCAACTGGGGCATTGTGTACTGTAGTTCAGTGGGTAGAGCAGTGGCCCCATATACAAAGGCTGTCATCCTCGCCACAGCGGCCCTGGGTCGATTCTTTCTGTCTCTTTACTGTCCTATCCCTTAAAGGCCTTAAAAGCCCCCCAAAATATATACTTTAAAGGGGACCTGTTATGCTTTTCCAGGTTTTCAGACTTTTAAATATTTAAAATCACACCTGCAAACTGGTCACCTTTTAGCTACAGTCACCTTTTTTATGTCAACCAGGGTAGTAGAAGTGAATGAAGAGGGTTTTAGTTTTGTAACTTGTCACCTTTTTCACTACTCCAGAGTTTGTAGGTCTGAAAATGTAGGATGCTTGTTCTAGAGAGGACGTGGAAGTGCCATATCATGAGGTAGGCGTGTGTTGTTTCAGGCAGAAACTCTGAACTGCTGCAAACGCTCGAGTTTGGAGAGGTTTTTCTAAAGTCTCATTTAGTAACGTCACAACTTCCGCTGAAGTTCCCTACTGTATACGGCAACTCTCCTGGCTCAGTGGTAATATGAGAGGAGGCATGTCACTATGCAGCAGCCCCTCGAGAGTCGGCGTGGTAGGAGGTGGGGGGTGGGGGGTTGGGGGAGAGCCAGGAAAGAGCCAGAATGGAGGAGTACACAGACTGCTTGTATGCGATATTTATGGAGTTTTTTATTGATTGGAACTTTCAGTAATGCCCCACTGGGGTCCAATATCATATTAAAATCCCCTGAAATGAGCATAATAGGTCGTCTTTAAGAGAAGGGTTGACTGACACAGACGATGTGGGTGAAACCTGCGTCGTTGTGTTGGTCTGAATGGGATATGAACCATCATGATAGCATCATGTTATGATGGGAAGAAGAATGTCAAAGAATACTTTTTTTTTTACTTTCAACTCTCTTCTCTCTTCCAGCTCGCTACATCACTGTAAAAACTGAAAGTCTCAACTTATCAACTTATTCTGTATCTCTCACCCAGGTCTCCTCCCAGACCCAGCCCAGGCAGCCTTCACTATTCCGACGAAGACGTCAGCACCAAGTACAACGACCTGATCCCAGCGGAGAGCAGCAGCCTGACCGAAAAGCCCTCCGAGATCTCTGACTCGCAGGTGCAGTAGCAGCTTCCTTCCTGTCCCGCACTGTCTCGTATGCTTTCTCCGTATGTAAAACGTCCTCTGTCCGTCCGTCTTGTCTTGTCTTGTCTTGTCTTGTCTTGTCTGCAACAGCGTGTATCTGCTCTGTGTTCTGTGTACCTGTCTGCAGTCATGTGCGCAGTCATCTCCGCTTTGCACCGTCAGCCGTTGGGTGTTGTCGTGTCAGTTCATACCGTCCACATGGTCGTCCCCTCTCTCTGTCATCCACCTGGATGCGTCTGACCTGCCGGGGCGTTGCCGTGGCGAGCTGCACGGCCGCACATGGAGAGAGAGGAGAGATTAATGACTTTGCTCACTGGTGGCAAAGCAGTTTTTAGGCCGGGCGCTGACCTGTGGAGAGTGTTGTCTGCAAAACCTCCACCTGAGATCCAAGCCACTGCGCTCAGCCACAGCAATTTTTTTTTTTCATCTCAAGACGGAACGGCAAAATTTATTTCAGCCAGTTATGTAACGGAGGTTGCCGCTCCTTGATACGCAGCCTCTTCCAACTTTCCTGCTGAATTTTCAGCACATAAGGTCAGAGTCAGTAAAAAAAATCATCTGGGATACTGTACTGGCTTTTCACCCTGGCTCTTCCTCTGTGCTGGAGCTAAGCCTCATTAGCGTTAAAATCATAGTTTTCAATCTTGTGTGAGTTTTCGGGTCCTCTGAGCCGCCACTGTCAGGACTGATAGATGACTAACAGCTTTTTTGCGAGAATGCCGAACTTGTGGCATTTGCAATGCGCTGAGCCAAACTACTTTTACCCATCGAGCCGGTGTAATTTATAAACTGTGCCTTTTCTCTCTGCCTCTCTCCATCTCTCCATTGATCCTGAGTCTGCGTGCCGTCCGCCCTCATGTCTCTGATTTTCATAGTTTGGTCTTTTTTTTCCCCCATAATGGATTTCTCATTCATTCCCCCTCCTGTGCTTTGATCGACATTGTTTCTCCCCCTCTGTGCATATATGTTGTTTCTGTTTTTGTGTATTTCACCTCCTGCCCTTTTCAGCTCCCTGGTGGTTTAGGGCTGAACCGGCTTTGCAGTCCTCTATAGTCAGATGAAAGCACCAGGGTCCTGAATTCCTGAATTCTCTCAAACTTTTCCTTTCATCCAGGAATTCTTCACTCGAATAGCTCCCAAATTATCTTAGAGCCTCTTTCAGCTAAGTACATCTCCAGCTTGAATTCTCGTCTCTCCTCACCTGACCTTATCCAGACCTAAGTCCTGTTTCCAGATCAAATGAAAATCTCCCCACAATGAATCGCTACGGACAGAACCTTTCGCGGCGTGACAACATCCCCTCAAAAGAAGCATTTCGCCATTTCACCACCTGTCTGACATATCTAGCGTTCGCACTTGTGCGTTGTCAAACACGGCCTTAATGTAGTAACCCCCCCCACCGACGACGTCTGCCTGCTGCCACGCCGCACATCCAAGGTGCTGACGTTAGCTTTGATGGGATAAAACACACACAGAGGCCCCGACTGTTACGCCGCGGCTCCGCTGCCATACCTACTGACAGGCCACCGTATCAGCACCCAATGGCGCTTTGGAAAAATCCAGGAATGCTCTTTGAAGTTTTATTGAGAGGATAACTCTGAGCTATCAGTACGCCATTGTGCTGTCTGTCCTCATTAATCCCCAGGGCCTCCACCAGCAGGTATAAGTTGACTATTGTACTCCTCCTCAAGAGGGGATTTAGAGGAAGCTAACATTGACTTGGCAAAGCAACAAGGCCACCATTACAGCTCTGCTGCCCTGCAGGTAGACGCCTATTGACTTTTTTTTTTTTTTCCTCCCCTCCGGCGTAACATTGCTGTCTCATTTTCTAAGGTTTGTCTCCGTTGCAGTGTCTTTGTGTTTCATTTTAGGCCGAAACCAGTTGAAGACAGATGATCTCATTTCTGAGTCAGAGATGGATCGTAGATTATTTCTCTCTCTCTCTCTTTCTCTTTCTCTCTGCAGAGTGGCATTCTGTGGGAGAGAAATGAAAATGTCTGGTTTCTCTCACATGCCTTCTTTTCCTCCACCCTCCCTCTCTCTCTCTCTCTCTCTCTGCTGCTTCTCTCTGAGCTACTGTACTGGAGCTTTTCTGGCCCGTGCTCAACTGAGAATACCGTCTGTAATGTTTGGATTGTCTCTAGTGACAACGCACTGCTTTGTTTTGACTGGCCCTGGTTTGATGTGTGATGTCATACCCCCAGAATAAATGAAAATTAGGAGCCTGGATGAATTAAATCTTCTTTAATTATTTCATGGCTTGTGTACAGAGGAGAGGGAGGCGGGGGGATAGAGAAATGGCAAGAAAAGGAACAAATAAAAACTAAGTCCCTTAAACTACATGCATATGACATGCTGATGGAATAGATGGTGCACATGCTTCTCATTGCCCCTTATTAAAGTCAGTCCACCCGTCTTGGACAGAATTATTACTGAACAAATTCACAAATCCCTTTAATTATAATTGTTGTGATGAATCAACAGAGGGGAATGGAGCTGCAGAGGAGGAATCTATCCCTGCTTTGACGCTGGAGGCAAAAACGTCTCTTCCTATTCCCACTTTTCCTCCACTCTCTTTGTTTCTCTCCACAGAAATAGCTACAAAAATAAAAAATAATATGCACTGTGAATGTCTCTGGACTTTAATCCCCCTCTAGCCCCACATATACTGTTATTGTCTTTGCCTCTGGGGACCCCCGCTGCGTTCACTTCATCAATGAGAGTGACATAGACAGCCTCCCCCCCTCCTCCTCTTCGAAATAATCCATAACTAGAGGACAAAGGACTGACCCACTCTGCGGTATTGGGGTATGCATCAATGTTTGGGAATGGGGGTGGGGGAGGTGGGAGCCCTGCTCGCCACGAGATTGTTTTTTTCAAATCTTGTGCAGCTGGTTATATATCAACCACAGGGAAGTGAAGTTATTTACAAAGCATTTTAATAACCCGCTGATTTGAAGGTGTCAAATTGAGCCGCAAAGTGAAACAGTTTAAACGCCGTTCAAGCTGACGGCAGATGCTGAGGTCAAAGGTCAGAGTGCTTCAAGATAGAGTGTCTGAGCAGCTGCCTTATTTACTGATAATGACCAGTTCATCTCCAGTAAAACGGTACATATATGACCCGTGTCTGTTTCACCTCCATTTCCATGTTTTTCTCCTTGTTTCTTCACACTCTCCTTCTTCCTACATTGTTAGCGACTGTAAACAAGAACGTGGGGCAACTTGATTATGCTGCTGATAAAATAAACTACTGTCAAGAGGTTTCACCAGTTAATTAGATCTGTTTCTCTGCCTAATTTAACACCGTAATGATGAGAAAATGTTTAATAATTGACACTGGCAGGCTGGCATATGACTGTCTTACTCTACGCATAAACATGACAGCGGTTCCCTGGAGGCTGAAGTGCAGCGCCGCGTTTCATACCCAAAAGCCTGTTTCTTTCACAGGATCCAGCTTTGGTAATTATCTTGTAACGAGCCGAAGTTAGAAGCTGTTTCACCTGCGACGCTGCCTCCACAGGCCAATCTTCGAGCATCTTATCTCCACCCAAGCTGGATCTTCTGGAGTTAGTTCTGTAAAAGACAGGCTGGTGTACAAAACCCCACAAAAAAAAAAACTTGTACGTAGAACATTTCAAGAGTCAGAACATCTGTTGCGCACACTTTGACGGCCAAGCAGAGAGAGACAGGAGTGGGACACAAATTCACCGTGTCAACACTTGGTCTGCGCTCACTTTCTCTCCACCACACACACACACACACACAGCCAGTATGGTGTTTCATCTCTCAATGCAGTGTTAATTCTTCGAGAGTGAGGTAATACCACTTGAAGTGGCTCAGTATGTCTCTTCAGTCGGCTGTGAATGGATCTTGTTATGGTGTTGTTGTGTTGCTAAACACACTGGCATGATTGGAATGCTTTTTCGACACCGGTTGGCCTCAAGTGTTTACAACAATGTTAACAAATGGACACAAACACACGCAAACCAAACCAGCGACGCATCTCGCGCACTCTTTATTGAGAGGAGCGACGATGTAAAAGACAGTAGAGACGGATAAAATATGATCATTGTGATTGATTTCAGGAAACATTTGCTGTGGACACATGATCTGCCTTTGATTATTTTTTTGGAAAAGAAGAGAAGAAAGAGAAGGAGGGGGGGGGGGGCTTTGTTTAGAATCAAAGAGGATGAAAGATTGGGGTCGTTTTTCTTCTAATTCAACTGGAGCATTTTCTGTTTGGACATTTATAAACTCGGCTGACATGCAAGAAAAGAAAAGACCTTTATATAAGGGGAGGTGGGGGGTGGGGGTTGGTATAGGCCACGTCAAGGCAGAGGGAAATCTGACTCTGCCGCCATATGTGTCACATATGTGCTGTGCAATATCCAGCATGTGCTCTGGAGTATATTCTTCTTCCTGCAGTGCGTGCCAGCAGCCATGTTTCTCGTATGAAGAAGATGGAATATGATGATATGACGGGTGAAAGAGCGAAGAACTCTTTCTTTTTTTCTTTCTCTCTCTTAAACACTAAAGTTGCCTCTTTGCGAAATTAACCTGTGACAATTTTTTGGCAACGCCGACCGCGCATTAGTTCTTTGTAGGCCCGGTGATTAATCACAGGCTATAGCCGGCCAAATTGGCAGCTTGCTTTTATTGCAATTAGTTGACCATGAGCAATGCCCCCCCACCTCACCCCTTCCCCGAGCACTCGATGATCTCGTCGCTTTTTAGCCCCACATGTGGAATGCTGCTTGACGTGAATACAATGGTGCCTGCAGCAAGGTGGAGGGTCAGTGACAAGAATGCGCCGAGGATCGTGATCATTTCTCTTCACAGAGCGGAATTCAAACTGACTGGAAACCTTGAAACACGGGAGAAAAAAATAAAGCAAATTCCTCTTCCTTCTCATTGAATTTTTTTTTCATTTTTTTTTCATCCTTTATCAACTTTTTCACATCACATCCACACAGAAAGGATTTATACATATATATGTATACATATTTATGGTATTACCATCATCATGACTGGGCCATTTGAATCATTCTGTTATGGTGATGTACTGTAAAACCCATTGTTCTGTTCACCCATAGGAGGCGCTGGTGTTTTCATATGGGACAGGTGGCCTACATACACTTCCACTGCATTTGGTGAGGTTCCTGTGGCTGCCTGCTTTTCAATGTTTTTTTTGTTTTTTTATGTTGTTTTTTTGTTTTGTTTTTTTCTTAGCCTGATAGGTGACTGGTTCCTATTGCAACTCCCCCATCCAATCCTCTCCCTGAGATTCCCATTATGGGTTTTATGTGGTCCACTGTGCTAGATACTACGCCAAACCCCCGTCTTGCTGGTGTGGTGTGGATACAAAGATCTTCTAAAAAAAAAAGAAAAAAGAAACCCTCTAGATAAATTGACCTTTTGCCTTTGTCCGTTTTTCAGTGCACGCTTCAGTAACAAGTCATCCTTCAGTGATCACGCTTTGACCATCTTTGATTCCATCTTTGATTCCATCTTTGATTCCATCTTTGACGTCCATGTGTACCCGTGCTGTGTAGTAAATGTGCGTGTGCGTGCGTGGGCGTGCGTGTGTGTGCATGTGTGTTTGCTGTTTAGACAGAGATGATTGCAAACTGACGACTCTGCTCAGAATAATTCAATAACTTCATGTTCATTTACATTTATAGCCTCAGCATCTCTAACCGCTCCCCATGGAAACACTGCACCATCTTCCCCGTTGCCACTCCGTCACTCAGTGTTTTCCTCTTCTGCTCTCTCTCATCGCAGGGCAGCGACAGCGAGTACGAGGTGGACCCCAACCGACAGAAGACCCACTCCTTCGTCAACCACTACATCAGCGACCCCACCTACTACAACTCTTGGCGCCGCCAGCAGAAGGGCATATCCCGGGCGCAGGCCTACAGCTACACCGAGTCCGAGTCGGGCGAGCCGGAGCACTGCGCCCCGCCGCCTCTGCCTCCTCTACCTCCGCTGCCCCCCCAGCTCAGTTCGCCAAGCCCCCAGCCCCAGCAGGCCCAGGGCCAGCCCCAGGGCCAGGGCAGCCTGTTTAGGCCCAAAGGTAGCCGGACTCCCACCCCCTCCCAGCAGAGCTCCAACCCCCCCAGCCAGCACAGCACCCTCTACAGGCCCCCCAGCAGCCTAGCCCCAGGCTCGCGGGCCCCCATCGCTGGCTTCTCCTCCTTTGTGTGAAAAAAAAAAAAAATGCTGAAAGGGACACAGAAATGTCTGGAAATATCTGCCCACCCAACCTGCGTTGAAGGAGAACACAGCATCACATAACACGCAGTCGACCCAATCAAGTCATTTACATCTTTCCTTTCATCACTTTTCTTTGTTTCACATTATTTCTCTTTATGCAGCCTGGATACATGCAGAACAACACTATGAGACTTTTTGGAGCACTTTTTTGTGTAATGTGTGCAAGTGTGCCAGTGTAGACTTTTGATTTCTCTCACCGGTTGATAAAATACTCTCTGCTCTGCAACATCTATTCATTTTTTTAAATTTTATTTTGCTATTTGAACTATTTGCATGACTTTTTTCTTACATTTATTTCCCCTCCCTTTTTTTTTTCGTTTCTGTTTTTTGGAACAGAAGTTGAATGGTAATCTCTCTGATTCTGTACAAAGTCACAAGAATCTTTGGAAACACACACATATAAATATACATATATATAGTAGATGTACCTAGACGACAAAATCATGTCAGTGCTGACTCGTTGCATTGGCGGAAACTGATATAACAATATGATGGAGCCATAATGTGGAAGTGAAAAGGACAAAGTCTTTGTTTGGATGGCCTGGATGTAAAAACAAAAAAAGGAAGAGATAAAAGACAGACCTGGATGTTGGGGTTCATGCCAAATCGAACACATTTTTAACGTGTGGGCCGGGAGAGGTTGAAGCGGACGTTTTGGAGAAACAATCACGTGGTTTTCATGGAAACGACTCTCCGGCCTTTTAGCACACAAACACGAAGAGAGGTCGAAACGACATTTCGGTCCACGGCGGCAGGTCAAATGTCAAGTGACTGTGCTGTGCCTGAAGGATCCTGCGGATATATGAGTCTATATCTGTCCAAGTGAAAGTGTTTAAAGTCCTTTTTTTGTGAGTGTGTTACAGTGAATCAAAGATGCCTTGATAGAGAAACACTTATTTATGATATCTGGCACCAGTTGTGACTGAACTGCCGACGGTGCTTCACGACCGCAGCGGCCGGCCTCCCCCTTCGCGCTACGAGAGCCATCTCTTAATCCTGACAGATATGGGTGGTTGTGAATTCATTTGCATAACACAACCCATATTTCTCCCCCCTCCCCCCCCACCCCTTTTTGGCCGGCTCACAGATCCACTCATCGGTCTCGTTCTGCACGTCTACTGAAAACGCTTTGAAAAAGCAAAGAGTGTCGAAAAAAATACAAAAAAAAAAAAACTTTTCTGAAGTTGTGTGGGGACTGGTCACGGCCGCTGGTGCCGCTCAGATGTTCATGGTGTGATTCTGATAAGAGACAAAGAGGATTTTTATCTGCCCCCTCCACACCCCCCCACCCGCCCCACCCTGCTGATATAACTCCTGTGTATCACTGACCACAACCACGGGGCAGCGCTGAGCCTGCACCAAGAGATGATGTCATTGAATTGCCTCACCTCTTTTTCCCTTTTGCATAATCAACCGCTCTGTACTATTCAGGTGTGACTGTGCTGTTCCAAATGCTAATGCGCGTGCGTGTGTGTGTGTGTATGCGTGCGTGCGTGCGAGTGTGTGTGATTACACTTCTTGTGCGTAAGCTTTACAGATCATTCACTGTGTGTCTGGTTATAAAGAGACTGTCCTGCAGCAAACTGTAAACCTGCCTGGAGTAACGCCACACAGGGTCGGCACCGTGCAGGCGCACTCCTAACGCTATAGTGAAGACTCAGTGGTGTGTTACTAGTTTCCATAGTTCGAAAAAAAAGTTACAAAAAAAATCATCTACTTATTTTTTTTTTCTTTCTTTCTTTCTGTGGGGTGATTTCATTGTACGCAACAAAAGCTTATCATGCAGAATCTGAATGAATATATGATCACAGTACATTTCTGAAATAAATTATTTTTCAATGTTAGCTTCTGTGGTGCTCAATTGCAAACTGTACAAGGGGGAGATGCTGAAGATACAAGGATGGGGGGTTCACCTGGGGTGGGTTAGGGCCAGGGTTGGTTTGACACTTGGTTTTCATTACAAAGGCTATGTGGATGTGGATTGGATGGGAATATTCAAAACATTTAAAGCAGAAGTAAGCAGAAAGTTTGTGTTAATATAAGTCTTATATCTTCCGACAGCAATCACTTACATAGAGTGTTTGGTCCGAAACACGAGTCTGTCAGTCACTCTGCTCTGCTGTAAGCTGAGGAGAAAACTTTCCTTGTATCCTACAACCTTTATCCAATGAGGAGAGAGAATGGCATGAAGGGGCGGTCCTCTCTGTGTGTGCAGCCAAGGGATGCACGTGAATGTGGTGACATAGGGACGAGGGCGGGGACTGCTAACTCCATCCGCTGACAGGAAGTTAGCCAAAACGACCGTATCGCTTACTTCTGCTTTAACTACTGTAGCATTGACTAAAGCTACATTCAAACTAGTCCGATTCAAAATATTAAAAGTTGTATACTGTATATAGTTGTAATCAAAACATTAAAAGTTGTAGTTGTTGGATATAGGACATTTTACCTTTATCAAAAAAATTGCAGATCTTATGATTTGGATACAGCACATACTGTACTACAACTTTTAATGTTTTGATTCAGACTAGTTTTAATGTAGCTTTAGTCAATGCTACAGTAGCATGCTATATGGATAATTATTATCATTTTTGAGTGAAAATGAAAAAGCAAAAAAGACCATTTCCATGAGAATAATCAATTCAAACCTCTGAAAACTGTGCCTTTATTCATTTCAGTGCAGACCCTGACCCCCCAGCGTTAAACGGCCTCCACTACACACCATCGTCTTCTCTTTTCCACATTCGACTCACACTGAGCAGCTCTCCTTTTCCGCTGCAGACCTGCTCGCTGCAATCACCTCTCCTCAGTCCCGGTGTATGAAACAACATAAACACGGTGATTGCACAGCAGTGAGTCTCCTGTTCAGTGATGAATCTAACTACAGTCATTGAAGTGCACACACATCCGCCCCCCTGCCCTCCCGCCCGCCGCTGTCGGTCCACGTTACAGGCTTAAATGAAAGAATGTAAACACGATTACAGTGAGGAGCATAATCAAAACCATGGTTTGGCCTGATCGTGAGCAACGCACTGTAACTCGGTCCAGCTAAATCTGATTTCACCTTCTCGTCGGTACCTGCAGCGACACGTCCACACAAGCGTGGCCTCCTGTGTTCCTGTTACATGGAGCCGTTTTCACTCTGAATGTGGCTTTAATTGGTGTTTACATGAACAGCTGATGAACACCCAGGGTGCCTCACATCAGCCAGTTGACCAGAAAAGCAGTTTATACACCAGGCAACACAAGATCAGAGATTCCATGTGTGCATGTTTTGTGTACACACAGTGAGGATCTGTCGATGCCTAATTAGTTGATGAAATTCCACCTAAAATTAGTGTTTACTCAGGGCAGCCATAAATTGGATCATAGCAGGAGCTGTGAAATCCCGTTATCAGGTTTGAAATGTCCCCTCCTGACTTCTTCATCTTCCTCCTCACTCCCAGATACCCATAATGCATCAGCTCACCAGTCATTCTCCGGTCAGCTAAACTGACTCGGTTGGTGCTTTAAAACCCTTTAGACTGCACATTAAGTGACATCCGTATGTATTTGGGGCAGAGGAAATGTGTAGAAGAGAACTAAGAGACACATACTTGCACGACAGAAGCGCATGTACAGCTTCAGATGTGTTAGATGCTAATTGGATCACGGTCAACTCGATCCACGGCTAACCTACTAAACACATAGGCATGAGAAGAGAGGAGATTAGATGGGATAGGACAGAACAGGGAATTGGAGCGAGCACGTCCAGAGTGGCGGCTAATCCCTTTTTTGAAAACACATGGGAAATTTCCCTTTGACAGACGAATCACAGAGAGGAGGTTTTTTTTTCACGCTGAAATGTTCATTTCCCTACGTCTTTCTTTCTCTTTCTCTCCCTCAGGAAATGAGCGACAGAAAAGACCGAGCTGGTGGTCTCCTGTTAAAAAGGGAGACCATGGTACTAAATAGCCCTGAGCTTTGAGCACCCACAGTTGAAATATTAAAGGCTTCAGACAGAAGGTGTAGTTCAAAGGAGTTTGAAACCCTGAATTTAATTGCCTCATTTGTGAGCGTCTCTGAGGGTGGTTTGGGGATTTGAAGAGGATCTGCTGGCAGTTGGAGAAAGGACACTAATTTGAGAAGAGGGATGCTCCCTGAGTGCCGTTCATGAACGCCTTTCTAATGTACTGTTTGGTGGGGTGTTTAAATTGGTTGCTGACTTCATGTGCATTATGGGAAAGAGCACACAAACGCACACACACGAACACAAAAACGAATATAGCCATTTTGGTAAGTTAATTTGCCCTGCAGTGTGGATGGACACTAGTTTCCACAGCGTGTGGTTGAAGGAACATCCACTTAGAGATCCCAGGCAGGCGAAAAATTGTGAGATAAATTGCTGAAATCGTTGGATGAAGTCATATTTGGTCACTGGTGTTTTTATGTCCATGTTAGTTTGTCCACTTTTGCAAGTTTCCACCTAAAAAAAAAAAAAAAAGAGTCCCTCATGTCCTCATTTCGTACTGTATCCTTTCCAGGCTGTGTGCATTATATAACCCATAACACAAAGCCACACAGCGGAAGCCATAATTGAATGAGGGGCCCACTTCAGGGTAATGCACCATCAAAGATTTTCTGTTCCTGCACAGCCTCACTGAAGTTCTGAAGGATCCAAACAGAGCTGCCCATTAAACTCTGCACCGCTAATTGGTTCATTATGCAATATTAATAAGAGACCTGCTGATATTTACAGGTGGGCGAGCGATGGAGGCTTTAACACACAGGTGGGCGTCAGAAGGAAAAAGAGAAATAGTTCACACCTGAGGACCAGATGACTGCGACAGACCCGAGTTCACATCTCCACGACCTGAATGTGTTACACATCAGAGCAAGTTGTAAATTTGCTTTTTGTGTGAAATTAAAGGCTTTTTTTATGTCATCTGGAAATGGTCAAAAATAATTGGAGTAAAGGGCACGACACCCCCCCGCCTTAATTACATTCACAGATATTACGGGTTAATAGTGACATCAATGTGTCTGGACCTTTAATTACAGTAATGGGATACATTTGCTCTAATGAGGATGAACATCCTGCTGAATTTTATGGACTCTGCTCAGGTTCAGGCAGCACATTTATGATATTAAGGAAGTATTTTTGAAATCAGCCTCAAACCAGAATGCACTAACATTCTTGGCTGGTGATGTCAGGAACACCTTGTGGTATTTTTGATTTTATTTTCAGATTTGGCACTTCGCTTAAACTGATTACATTTAGATTTTGGCTGTCAAAGGTCAAAGTCACCGTGCCCTCACATCCTGTCCCAGCTTTTGTGACTCAGATACATTAGCAGTGTCATCACACAACTATCTCAAGGGTGAACTGATTAGATTTTGGTGGTTGACGTATTTAAAGTCACTGTGAATGGACAGCACTCAAAGCACTTTATTCCACTAGCCACACTCACACAATCACACATTTTTATTTAATTGCTGGTAGTTCTGAAGTGATGGCTTGGGAATAGTGCTGTAAAGAAACTAAGTACATTTACTGAAGTGATATACTGAGCTGGGCAGTAGCCTGTGGTATGGTGGTTAGCATTGTTGCCTCACTGTTCTGGGTTCAAACCCTGGGCCAAAGATAAGTCATATAACCACTGAGTAGATGGATACCCCATCTTACTCAAGCATCCCTATTGCCCAATACTTAATAGCTACTCCATTAAATCAAAATATTACACAATGGTTTCCAACTGTTTGGCCTCCGATGGTTAAACTCCTCACATGGTTTCAGTTCACTAAATGTTCAAATATCTCACTTAAAGTCCATAAAACCTGTTTCCATGTGTGTAAAACTGGATACAAAGCAGCTGAAACCAGCTCCAGTTCAGATGATCCTACAACAGTGACTCTCATATTTCAGCACAGTAATCATCAAATGATGTCATGTATAGTCAGATCTAAACCAGAGGGACCAAGCCAGTGCTTTTATTTTGAAACCTCAACTCTATTTTTCCTCCTCCTTACACTTATTCAAGTGTGAATTTCTTCGGAACTGTTGCATAATGTATAGGATGTGAACTGCGCCTGGGAACAGTTGAACTTCTGCCTATTGTTGTGTTTGTGGGGAAGCAGGACTCTGGCCCTTTAAACCGCAGCAGGAGGTGGTGCTCTCCCCGGCACATGAGGAGGGAGGAGGTTGGTGGTGGCGGTGGTGTGGGGGGAGTTGGCTGGTTGGAAGAGGAGGGAGGGAGGGAGAGGGAAGCTTTGTGCGCCACAGTGAAGCGAACTAAACGGACGCTGGAGCTCATAGACGCGGACTGAGCTGCTGCTGTTGCTGCTTCAACTCTCTGGCTTCTCCCGCGGAGGAAACTAAACTTCTCTCCCGGTGACACCAACACTTTGTCCCGTGTTCCGTGGAATATAACCCCCGAGGAGTGAAACTTCCCCTTCTCCCCGCCTGTAACCCGCGCAGAAAGGTAACATTATCTTCATGTGACTCTTTCGCTCCTATAATAATCTTACTTGCTCTTTACTTTAGTCGAGTTGTGTGTTTTAATAAGAGTTTTCCCCTCTCTTCTAAAGTAAAGTGGGTGTCGGGTGGGTTGCGGGGGGGTTGGACGTGTAGGTTGAAGTTGTGAAATCTGCATCTCATTTGAATGTCAAATCCGCCTGCGGACAATCAGCGCCAGGCAGTCTCACCGAGCTGTCCCCATATGGAGCGACAACAATGAGCCCTGTGGCGTCCTCTCTGTGTCCTCCAGCCATCCAGCCCGCAGGACACCACAACATTATGGACGACTCCACTCCACTCTAGTCCACTCCAGTCTTAAAAAGTTAATGAGTCTAAAATGATTCACTCTCTCCAAATCCTGTGGGAGTTTCTGCCTGATAAGTATGGAGGAACTTTACTTTTCTGTCTTTGGTAAAAAGTCTGATGATGATTCTCAGTCTGGATCTTGACCATGAACTTACACAGAGCTCCTCAAAACTTTTTTCTTTCTTTCCTTTTTTTGTATCTCTAAGTATGGAAGAGCTAGATCGCTGGCCTGATTAGATTTTGGCACAGAGGGCCCAATTCTACTTTGTATAATTCATTATAAAATTACATAATAATCTGTTTTCAAGGCGAGGCCAAAGCTGTAGATGAAAGGAGTCATTAACTGGGTTAAATATAACAGTGAAAGTAAACTGTTACACATTTTAAATCCCCAATAGGACCCCCCTAACCCCTCCCCCTCCCCACAAGAGCCCACAGACCTCTTGGACTTGCATAGCCTATTACAAATCACTAATAACTCAACTTGTTCAGGGGAGTGTAGTGATGCTCGCTGGTGGGAACTGGGCTGTGGAGTCTCTCAGCTGCAGGAGAGGACATGGTCTAATCAGAGCAGATGGACTCCTCACAGCAACACGCAGTGCAATCTGTGGGAATCGAACAAACCTGCGCGGCCCTCCTTCAACGGCATCCCTGATTCGTCCCAGCTTCCCGCTTCATTAGCGAGTGGTTCCTGTTTGTGTTTACGGACCTGGCACTTGCCTCTCATGGTCATCACGCCTGATGAACTGGGTAATTTACTCCAGAATTGCCACTGTGGCCGTATACCTGCCCAGCCTCATCCATCATGCTGTAATTGAAGGCCGCGTAGAGTGTATGTGTGTGTGTGTAGCCTGACTTTTAACTACACGGGCCGTAAAAAGCGTGCAGGACCGTTTTTTATAACGTTTGCTTTCATTATTCCGCGCTCATCATCAAGCAATCAAAGCTTTGTTCTGGTTAAACTGTCAAGTCTGGACACAAGGAGGAGGACGTGTTGACAAATGAGCTTGGCTTTGGTGTTGTCTTTGTACGACTCTTGCCCTCTGACCTCCTCCTACACACACAGACACACACATACACATACACACAACCACACCCTAACAATAGCCTTGAAGTCGGTCAGTATTTGTCATTTTTCCTGATGAATCATTTACCCAGCAGCAGCAGCAGCAGCAGCAATGAGGCCGTTGAGGGGGGA
The DNA here is from genome assembly GCF_045865225.1 of Trachurus japonicus. Taxonomy (NCBI): domain Eukaryota; kingdom Metazoa; phylum Chordata; class Actinopteri; order Carangiformes; family Carangidae; genus Trachurus; species Trachurus japonicus. The sequence goes on from NC_140925.1 coordinate 11,335,181, forward strand.
AATAAAGCTCCACTCTGCACCTTGAGTTTCGACCAGAGAGACGGAGACCAAGGTCGGACTCCTCCTCCTGCCTGATCGCTGTTCACACCAGCTGGGCCACTTCTTCCCTGCGTCATCTTGTGTCTGTCCTCTCGGTGACAAAAGTGGTGCATTATCGCTCCACACACTCCGGGCCTTTCAGCTCCCCCCCTCCGCCTCAGTGTACGGCTTCTCCCACGAGCTGCCAGGCAGATATCTCTCCATCAAGATCTATTGTGTTGGCTGCCTAGTCAGAAGAGAGAGGAGGGAGGGGGGGCAGGAGTACGTGTGTGAGTATGTGTGTGTGTCATCTCTGACTGTGCTTTTTTTTTTCTTGCTATTTCAGTTTGCTCTGGAGAATACTGCTGCTGCGTAGTGAGGAAGCTGGCTACCTGCCCGACTCTGAATGCGCTGAGGTCATTACTGTTTTATACTGGAAAGAGGGAGCAGAGGAGTAGGGGGGTGGGGGGGAATCGGAGGGGGGGCTGGGGCGTCTCATTTGCACTTGTGAAAACACACCAACTTCAGGCTGTTGGTTAAAGTGGAGGGCAACTAATTTCCTTCCTTTTTATTAGTGTCTCTGGCTGCTGTGTTACGTGGGGTTTTACTGTATGTTTATAGGAGGGATACAGATTGGTTAACTGGAGTCAGATGTGATAACTTACACTATATTACTTGTTCTCCTGCTCCCTGTGCCTCAGGAAATGCCAGTGTAAATAGTTTGCGGCCTCAGTAATCCACCCACCTTTATCCCAAGCTCCATAGGAGACCGACAGTGAACGATGGGAGAATATCTTGACATTTTGGTCTTGCCCTGCGTGCTCCTGTTGCACGTACATGGATTGTGTGAAAGGTTGAGAGAGTGGGGGGAAAAAAAAGAAAAAGAACAACTCAGCGAGGAATTTCTTTTTATGGATTATAGTTGGCGCGGTTTGAGAGCAAATGGAGCTGTCCAGAGCGGTTGTCATAAATATATTGAGTTGAATTAAAAATGGCATCTGTAATATGTAGGAAAAACAACTATTACATTTATTGGCAGTGTTTCAGTAATGTTATCCACAGCTCCGGAGCCGTGGATGCCTCCCGATTCCTGTGAAGTATTAATCACTTCAAAAGTGAAGGATGTGATTCTTTCTTGTCAGTGGTTGCTACTGGGAAACATGGAGGCTCGACGTGTTGAACCTCCCAAATAGAGTTGTTTTGTCTCAGACAATCACAGGATTCACCCCGCCTGCAAAGAAAGCAGCACGGTCTTTGAACTCTGAGCACCGAGGATGTTTGAGTTGATCTTTGAACAGACTTCTTATGGTGGAAAAATCCAACATTATGTCAACATCTTCAGGCTTTTACAAAATATACAACTTTGAACTACGCACAAGAGAAACAAGTAAACCAGATCTACATCAATCAGGCGACATCTACACAACAAAAACTTTTTACGCCTGACATCACACTACACAACCCCGAAATGGAGACTTTTGAAAATGCCACCGTCCCCGTTTTAGTTTGAAAACTAATCTGAGGGGTTTGATACACTGTGACTGATGAGGAGACAAAGTTAGGAAGAAACGTCATTTCCAAAAGTCTCAATTTCTGCCCTTCTGGACTAAAACGTGGCCCTGGAGGTATCAAACTGAACCCAGACCAGCAGTGCTTGTAGCTCCAGGCCTGTTGTGTGGGTTTGTGCAAAACTAACCTAGAAAGATTTGAGGAAAACAAAAATAAAACGTTTTTTTTCTGTAGCACACACAGGTTTTTACTGTTTTCCCCTCCTGTTGATCATCTTATGATGCCTCAGATTTGTCTTGTGACCCAGGTTGGAAACCACCGATATGAAGCCTCAACATTCAGGGTTCAGTTGTTGTTGTTGTTACTCAAACAGAAACCTTAGCTGAATTTGGCACACAGCAAAAAATATCGTGCCTTTCGCTTTTTCTTTTGTCCAATAACCCACATGCACCTGACACCCAGACACTCCTGAGCGTCTGTTTTGGTTGCCATCAGCGTAGCGTGGCTGCTGTGGAGGAAAATAACCAGTTCGACAGGAATTATTATCCTCTGAGGTGTAAAAGCACTCCTTGCTGAAATCATCCCACTCCTCTCTTGCCACCTCCAGTGACCGTTCAACGCAACACCTCCTGAACATGTGCTTTTAAAGTAAAGTATTCTACAACTCAAGACTTATTGTTAAAAGCACTCCATTGATCTTGCAGCACCTGTGGCTGTGTATGTCCTCAAGTGAATTGTTTTAAAGCTGCAGAACAAGTTTGCACAATTGTCATTGTCAGAGGTGAAGGCAGTTCCAGTGAAGCTGAACACTAGCTCGGTAGATTGTTCCCACGTCGCAGAAGTTTGAGAACACCTTTAATTTCTATGTTCTAAGAACACCAGGGAACGCAATCCATCATCAGGCGGCACCTGTCAAACCCACTTTCTGTGGAAGCCACTCCAAAGACAGTATGTTCTGCACAAACATATTTTGGGGCATGTGTCATAGCTCTGTGATATTTGACTTGCTGATGAGCAACTGCTGGTAAGATGATACCAACGGTGCTGATGTGAAGCCGATCTTTGGGTTCCACTGAACTTTTTTTATCTGCATTGACTTAACTCAAGGTAAAATGTTCGAGATAATCACTTTTTTTTTCTTATCTTAGTCACCCTACAGTAAAATGTCATTCTTACCACTGAACCTATTACAAGAATGACATTACCACTACTTTACATTACTACTACTGTTGTATCCAACCTCAAATGTAGTTTTTGTTATTGCTACATAGCTAATGTTAGCATTACTGACCAGTCTAGAAAGTTTTTTTTTTTTTTTTACCAGTCTAGAAGGTACATTACACCTTTCACCCTCTATTTGTATCACTTTGTTTCTTAAACTGAAGTTAGCATGCTAACTAGCACTGTCATTTTCCGATACCGAGTCAGTGAAGTGTCCATCTGCCCTGAAGAGCTGCTCTGAGGGCAAATATAACCTGTTGTAACAGCTGAAGCTCACAACAAGACTGTTACCGTTATCTGTAAATGCTAACGTTGACTGTATAGCAATAACCCTCCAGCTGTAAACAACATTAAGTTTCCTCCTCCACCCTCAGTCACTGACACAACATCAGTAGGACTGTGGTTGTGCAATAGATGTAGACTAGACTCCTGGGTCACATATTGCCTGGTGGTGTGCAGCTGGCCGTTGAGGTCCAGGCTTTGGTGTGTTTACAGTCCAGCGAGTCCTCATTGTTTAGCGGCTCTGTGTGGACACAGAGACAGGTGGTCCCTCTGTCCAACTCATGCGCACTGAAAAGACAAAGGAGGGCTGTTGGCGTAACCGCTCACCTCTGTGCTCACTGGCTGACAAATCCATGCCAGGAAACTAGTTCAGGAGATGGGAACAGTCACATTAACCATTGTGGGCTCTTATCTGGGGAACCCTGTGAGAATCACTGGTTTCCTTTATGAATACAGACTCGCACATCTCGCTGTGTGAGCCTCTGGAGGACACTTCCAGGTCAGCGATCCGGTGTTGTGAATGGACGGTGGTGAAAGGTTACAATACCTTGATAGATAAGCATCTCGGGCCTTTGTCTCTTTGTGTTGAATTAAAGTGAATCACTGTAAATTCATGTGGGTCACCTTTGAGACCCATTTCGTGTGTGTATGTGTGTATATTTATCTGTTGTGCGTGTGTCTGTGTGGTGGTTTGGGTGTGCCACAAGGTTTGGTTCCCGTCTCCCTCTGCACTGCTTTTTTTTGTTCTGACTCCACTATTGTACAATGTGACATGCAAGTAATTTTGTCTGTCAGTTGGGAATCAACAGGGTGTGTGTGTGTGTTATGGTTGTGTATAGTTGTTGTGCACAGACCGACTCCTGCTGATAACTCCCCAACCTATTTGTGGCAGTTTGACCCTGGGCCGTTGATGGACTTTCAACTTACACAAACACACACACACCCACGCACACATTCACACACACACACACACACAAATGTAAACATAGCCACAACAGACAATCTGTATGTGCTTCCCTAATGAAAACGTCCTGCTCGCCGACATCCTGTACATTTCCAGGAAATCAAAGTGGTTACAAATCAAAGTGGCGTGCCCAAAGTGAAAACTGAGAAATCAAAGACAGCTGGGTGGTGGTAAGACGATACTGACAACACTTTAGAAGACTTTTCCTGCAGCTCTGAGGAGTTGGCACTTCTGCCATCTTGTCAACAGACCTCCATGTTTCAGCAAAAGGCTACTATACAAGTCAAATGTAGTAGAACCTCTTTGTTGCACATGTAGTTAGCGTTACTTTACCTTTGACCCCTCCCAGCTCCATTCATCGCTGTGCCGCTCTCCCATCACATGGCTCTGCTCTTTAATGGTTCAGGTCATTATCTTTCAGCGCGATGAACCCCTGACCAAGCAGACGCTCTTCCTTTTGTTGGCTGCTGTTTTCTTGCCATCTTTATAGCAATATACAGTACAGCGTCCTGCAGTACAGTATTGTCCTAATGATGCATCTACACAGTTTGTTCCAATGTTGCCTTTGTTCTGACGTAAGGTTTGTCAGTCATGCAGGAAAACAGTTTCTTTATGCTGGAAAAAGAAGTTTTGATATTAAAAGGAAAGTTCAACATTTTGGCAAATTGGCGCATTGCCATAATTTATTTTTAGAACGGCAGAGCAGAACCGCAAGCTGCCCAGAGCTACGCTACAGAGGCTAATGGGATTTCTTGGTTTCCCTCATCAAATACACAATCCAACAACTCCAAAACGCCTCTGTTGGACAAGTTGTGACCTGCACATTCACCACGCTATGAGATAATAATGGAACGTTACGAGACAGAGTTGTTGGGAACGCGCATCAGCGATTTTGCATGAATTTACCTCGCGTGGTGAATGTGCAGGTCATAACTTGTCCACCAGAGCGTTTTGGAGTTGTTGGATTGTGTATTTGATGAGTTTGATGAAGTAAACCAAAAAATCTCATGAGCCTCTGTAGTGTAGCTCTGAGCAGCTCGCCACTCTGCTCCGCCGTTCTAAAAATAGCTTGCACGGACAATTAAACGTAACAAACCTACTCCTAGGAATTTGCCAAAATGTTTATCTATCCCTTTAAACTTCTGTCCGACATCCAAAGATTTTCAAGCGACAGTGAGACTCTGCAAGTTGCAGATTAGTGGGTGTTTATCATAGAGCTTATTTGACTCAAACCAGGAAGAACTTAGCTGCTTAGACGCCCTCATTGTATTAGAGCAGACACCCTGATCATCTGCATCTCACTGAGCTGAGCTGCTCGGATGTAATCGATCCCTGTGTTCTGAGTTTGACCCGTAGAGTCGCTTCAGGAAGAGCTTACACAAAAACTCACAACAAGCACCGCTACAATTACAGTAACAACGTGGTTTCAGGAGCTTTGTGTTTCATCTTCTCCACCCTGTACTATGACTCTATTTCCCGCTCCTGTCAGGTTACATCTATATAATATAAGAGCCTCTATCAGCTCTAATGTCAGCAAGTGTTTTGTTGTCATTTTAAAGTTAACGCCACAGGGGTTTATTAAGTCGTCTCGTCAGTCAGGGCTCGGTGCCCGGGGCCTTTATAGCTGGTTTGTGTATTTGACTTCAGCAGGGAGGCTGATTTAAAAAGAAAAAGAAAAAAAAAGACTATGAACCGTTGAGAAGCAGAAAACGGTCACTTATCTTCCAGTCACACTGAGAAGCCTCCTGCTGATTTGACCAAGTGTGCAATGTGTGTGTCCTGTTTGTGTACAGCGTGAAGTTTATCACACAGGCCTTGGCTTATCCTTTCTGCTGATCTGACATGTTTTGTTTCTGCTATGGTACAACCTGGTTCCACCTCTGACTTTTTGGAAACATAACAGCCAGTACACATCCACTGTCATCTCTGCTGTAACAGAGAATTTTGCATTTCCTCCGTAGAAATTCAGCTTTGTTTCCTCATCCAGCAGCGATTGGACGCTCAATTCAACCACTTGGCTCCCGTCCTGCTCCCTGGTACCAGAGCGTGAATGCTGTCTATTCGTCGGCGACCGATGGGGACGGATTTCAGTGATTAATTAGACGTGTACTCTCATGTGCATGCACTCACACAACACAAGAGACCGGTACAATCCCCCCCACTGTAATGAGGGTTTGGGTACGTTTCATGCAGGACGCGGTGAAAGAACGTCTGTCGCTGTGCTGGCATGACTGAGTGGATCCAAAGCGGTGACACCCTCCGCTGCCCCTTTGAGGGAGTGTTTCTCTTCAGTGCCTCCATCTGTGCCTCTCCTTTTTTTGCCCAAGGTCCCTGCGGAAATGTTGCTCCACATGGGAAAGGTTGTGCCCCCCCCGTCTCCCCTCCACATTTTTTAAACTCTGGCACATGGAGAGGAGGAGCGTTTTTGTTTTCGGGGCTAAGATTTTTCTTTTATAATCAGAAAAACACGTTCATTATCTGTGTTGTTTGGTTTTTAGCCAAAAGCGTCCCTCGGGGCACGGCAGCCCACCCAGTATCAGAGCAAAACACTTTGTCCAACCATGCAGGAGTAACAGCTTTATAAAAGGCCAGCTTGACTGGAAAACACAGAGAAATCATTTGGAAGCCCGTGCTCTGCTTCTGGATATCGGGATTTGGAAAGATTAAAAACGTCGTCACATGGCGATTGTGTCACTGGAGCTGTTGCGGCACACCGACAGGAATAGAAGGTGGATTTTGGAGTCAGAGGGGAGGAAGGAGAGCCGGCCGGCTGGCTGGCTGGCTGGCTGGTGTGGCAGTGGGAGGTTAGTTTTGTGTGTTTTCCTGTGCGTGGATGTGTGTAGTATTTGCTGCTCCGAGTGGAGGGCCGGCCCGGGCACGCTGGTTTTATTTGCTCACGTTGAACACGCTGCCCTTAATCCTCCTGTGGTTTTGTTTCTGCCTGGGCGGCGTTGGGGCCCTGGAGGCTGATACACTACACTTTCCAAACACACAGATACACAGACGGCCTGTAGTACTTGGGCAGCGGTCCTGCTGATGTAGGTATATTCCGCCCGGCTCAGCTGCTTGGACTCGTCTCATAGAGCCATTTTACACGAACATGATGAGTGTTCACCATGTTGCCACCTCCTGCAAATGAATATATCAACAGCTTGGGCCGATCGGAACGACTCCATCCAAGTCCAACCTGTTGCATGTTTCAGCCTTCACCATCTTTTAAATGCAATTATGCTTTATTCAGATATCATTTGTGTCACAGCAATCTCTGCTTCTGTGGCTGTGATGTTTGCAGGACATAATGTGACACGTGTGCCCCTCTAATTAGTTCATTTCAAGCATTTCTTCCTCCACATTATTGATGTGCAAACTGTTGTTTTGGAAATTTCTGTAATTCCTACTCGCTTGAGGATGCTGAGATGAATTTAATAGCAGGCGTGTGGCTGGTGAGGACGGGGCCCACTGACACAGAACGGTTCTACTAATTAGACTTTTCTTTAACGGGGGGCCCCGGAGGAGATTTCATTTGAATCAAATGAGGTTTTGTTTACATTCATCGTTTCTCACTAGAAAACATTGTAATCATCTTTAATGCCCTAACAAGCTCCTTTCCAAGAATCTGACACAAAAAAATGATCCACTTATTACTCTCAGCAACAAATCTTCTTCAGAGGAATTCGATGCAGCTATACAGATATTGATAATTCTAATAATATACTCGGCCGTTGCAGGAGGAGTTCAAGAACGCGCCACACGGTCACTATTGCTCTAAAAGCTCCACAAGATACCTTTTTTAATTGGCTCATTTGATGAACTCATTAGGAGAAAAGCACATGAGGGCGGCCGCAGCTTCTCGTGAACATTTATCTCCCGTGTCATCGTAAATATGGTCGGTGGTTCTTCTAATGAGTCTTTCTTTTGTGCGTGTGGTTATTTCTCACCTTCGTTTGCCCACAGTTTGATGTCGCGGTTGCGTTGTTTGTTTGCTGTGGTTACACCTGTGCGAAACGCCGAAGGTATGTTCCTCAACACGTGTGACGAGGCCACCGTCTGAACATTCACATCCTCCTCTTGTTTCTCTTGAAGATATTTCCGTCATTTGTCATGAGGAGTTCCTAGCCCCGAGCCGTGTGACTGGATATGAAGCCGAGCAGGAGGAACTGGTTCCCTCTATAACAGGCGGTAATAAGGTTCTGCATAGTTACTGTTGTTTGGTAACAGAGCCACACACGGCGGATAATCACGTTAAAACGTCTTGTGTTACAGTATCAGGCCTCCCTCTGATTCACCCTCTAAGCTGTGACAGGCGTGTCCGGCCGAGCCTGCAGCTACATAAACAGCATATTTCTTCATGTGCTGTCAGTGCAGTGAGTTAGGGACAGGAAGGAGGCACAAAAAAAAAACTGTGAGGTGAGATGGAAGCTTACACACTGACCGGCCACATGAGAGAGAGCAGAATCAGGTATACCTTATGCATAAAACTTCAACTCTTGAGAAAAACCCATACATTGAAACTGTTTTTTCCCTCCCCTGCTACTTCAGTGCACTGCGGCGAGGATTTGAGACACCACAGAGAAAACAGAGAGTTATTATTTCAGGGCTTTTGACACGGCCTCCCCCGTCTCCCCCCATGGGAATCAGATGTTTGCGCCTCTCATAAGTAGAAGGGAATGAAATTTGTCGACCTTTTTTTTTTTGTGTGTGTGTGTGTCAGTTAAGAACTTTCCATTCTCATGCAGCCCCCACTGATTAATTGATTAGCAATGTCATAGATAGCTGTTGGGTAACTCGCATACACATTTGCATCTCAATGTTGCTGACAATAGGGTTGAACAATGGTGGAGAGATCCTGGCTAGTTCAAGGTTAAACAAAGCAGGACTTTCTCCAACTGCTCAGCAGAGTCTCTGTGTCCAGGAATTAAAGACAGACTAGTAGAGTTTTATGTTAAAATTCAAGCTGTAGTTGTATTCTGGATTTGGATCTGGAAAAAAGACAACATAAGATTTGAAAAAATGAGAGCAATGATTAATCAGTCCAACTTTATTTATAGCCCACTCTAGGCTGGTCACATGCAGGGTGTGTGCAACATACTGACATATCATTATATGACATGATTATTCTGGTATTTTTTTATAATCTCAGATTACCAGGCGTTGCCAAGTGAAACTCCCGTGTTAAGAGGAGGAGCTTGTTTTTTTCTCTTCAAGATTCCATTGGCATTTCATTTTCTAGATATCAAGCGAAAGTGCCAGGGTCCCGTAAGTGTTGTGTAATGGCCCTCTGCCTGAGTCCTTGTAACGTTTGAGTGCCGGCTTCCGCCTTGTGAATAAATGATAGACCCTTTCCCTGCCTCTGTTTTAAAAATTAAAATGCAGCCAAAGATAAACCCAGAAACCCTTGCAGCCCGTGGTTTAACTTGACAGTAGCTGAGCTGTGATTGGATGACCATCCAAAGCTGCCCCCACTACACCCCGTTCATTGAGCAGCAAAAAGGGAGACATGGGATATCCGAGGCCTGCATGGCGCCTGCTATCTGCAGGATTACAAGAGAGAGACTGAACGCTGATGAGCATGACGGTTGTTATGTCATTCTGCGAACATCAGTCTTCCGGCGACATAAGATGCTTTTAATCATTCATGGCCCTGTCACCACTCGTCTCAGTTTGAGCCAGAGTCATGTGGCACTTTGAGTGCTCGGTTACATAAAGGCTTCGTCACCAGCTGGCACGATGACTGATACTTATTACCTCTTTGGGCACATTTAGTGCTCCAACACAAACACGGTCAGCTATATGTGCGTGTTTTTGTGTCCCCCGCGGGTATGTGTGTAATGGTAGCATGACCCGTTTGTGTGTTTAGCCGTGGGAGCCTGTGAAAAGAGCGCCGAGAAGGAATTTTGCCCCCAGCTGACCCGAGAGCGAGTGTAACAGTATGGGCCGCGCAGGCCAGACTGGAAACCCCGGTCATCATGTTGACGGCTGCAGTCTGTGTGTGTGTGTGTGTGTGTGTGTGTGTGTGTGTGTGTGTGATACAGGCTGTGTTTACCACGTTTTTTCTGTCCGTCTAGACGCTGAAGTGAAAGCTTCTGAACACTTTCATCTATTCATGAGTGACTTGCGTGTTATCCTCCATACTTTGACAAAATCAGAGGCATTAATGCAAAATGGAAAATGGAAAATTGGCCCATTGCCCTAATCCCTATAGTCATAGCAGTAGGTTTGTTACCTTTAATTGTCGGTGCAAGCTATTTTTAGAGCGGTGGAGCAGAGCCGCAAGCTGCTCAGAGCTACGCTACGGAGGCTCATGGGATTTCTTGGTTTCCCTCATCAAACTCATCAAATACACAATCCAACAACTCCAAAACGCTCTGGTGGACAAGTTGTGACCTGCACATTCACCACGCTATGAGATAATAACGGAACGTTAGGAGACAAGAGTTGTTTTCTAGGTAAATTCATGCAAAACCGCTGATGCGCGTTCCCGTCAGGGGCAGTTTTTCAGCAAGCAGTCTCTGCATTTGCCTCTAAAACAACTCTGTCTCGTAACGTTCTGTTATTATCTCTGACTATAGCGATTATGGCAATGTGTCAATTTGCCAAAATGTTGAACCATCCCTTTAACAAGAAGCTTCTGTTCTTCATGATTTATCTGTGTGCGTTTTTTTTTTTTAAAGCACTGAAAGGCTAGAATTGAATATGACAGGACTGCCTGCAGGTCGTACTTCATCTTTTGTCATGCCCTCTACAGCAGAGTCTTTAGGGGGGAGGGAAACTCTTCCTCATCAAACAGCGAGCCTAACAGACATAAAATGGGCCATTTCCCCGAATGACTTAAGGTGTGAGGTTTTGCACCTTTTTTGATATTTGAGCACCCCACTGACATCTTTTATGTGGAGGTTGAATGTCTCCTCCTGGCATGGCACATCAAAAGCATTCCCCTTCAGCTACGCAGCACTGCGGCGATTGTCTTATTGCCCCCGCATGTGACCACGGCGAAGGGTTAATCCATCTGAATGAGGCTGATCTCTCCATGTAGGGGGATGAAATCTTTCTCTCTCTCTCTCTTGTGTGTGTGTGTCTGTGTGTGTCTCCGGCCCGGCTTAGAGGGGACAGGAAGCTCCGCTCGGTGGCCCCGGCGCTCTGCTGCTCTGATGTTGCCATAGAGAAAATACAAAACCGTGAGCCGCGGGGGAGGAACCGTATCTGTTGGCGCTCTCGAGTGGTCAGTCACTAACCAGCTAATGCCTCAGGGCACAGAGTAAGAAAAGGGTTTAGCTAATGATAGACCATACTGCATTAATCTAAGCACTATGAGAGTTGCCCAGTGGGATTTTCGGTGCTATTTGTTTTGCTTTAAGCCACAATCTTATAATTTGGCCTCCGATTGCTGTTAAAATACCTTTTTATAACAGCAGGCTCATTCCTGTTGTGTCGTATCAGGGCGTGAACTTGAACTCAAATCACTCCCCACAATAGAAGTTGGAAAATCAGCTTTTCGTGTACTATTGTTAATGCATTTGCTCTTTGTTGGGGCTGCCTTTTGTGTTGTGCTTTTTGATGTGCAGACAGTTACATCTCGCCCATTAGCACCGAAAGAAGGCCTTGGATGAAGTTGCGCAGAGCAGAGAGAGAGGGAGTCACAACAGAGGATGGAGTTCAGTTCTCATCGGGGATGATCTGTCTATTTGAAAAAAAAAAGAAGCGGACAAAAAAGAAAAACAGGACTACAGGACTTTTTCATCATCTATCAAACCCCCCCTCTGTTCGCTCTGCTGCTACAGTCGCCTTTCCAGTTGAATGGGTTCTTGTCAGAGATGCAAATGTTTTCATGGATGACGTTGCTGTGGAATATTGTTGAGCGAAGCCCCCATTCATTCACTGACCGGGGGAGGGAGGGAGGGAGGGGTGCGGGCCCGGAGCGTGGGCTTTAGCAGCTCCCGTTCAACAACACTGAGAATGATGGGATTGCTGTCTGGCTTTAACCAAAACAATTGAAACCCTTGTTAATGTCAGTAACACATGGAGCTGGATGGAGACTGTAAGTGGGCGTTTGAACCCTCGTCTCCACTCCACTCGACTGTTTTGAGATCACGTATCAAGGCCTCGAGTCGCCGGGGACCCTCGGTCGGACGGTTGGGTCTAAACGCTGAAAAGACCCATATATTCTCGCCCTGTCAAGTCACGGGCTCGCTGGAGGATCAAAGCGAAGCTGCGTTCAATCAAGAGCGTCCACGCTTTCCTCGTGTTACATACCGTCTTTGATGTATTACTTGGCCACTGCCAAACCTGAGGGCCCTTCGCCGCGTGGTGCCAATTGATGTTACGCTCACTGAGAAACCGAGATAGTTGGATAAACCGAAGCAGCAGAAGACGGAACAAAATATTCCGTTGCTGGCGCTCCAAATGTCACCGTCAAGGCCACGTAGACGAAGGCCAGAAGTCAGATAAAATAACAGAAAGTAGCGATGAAATCTGTTGATGATAGGTTTTAACACAGAATGTAGCAGATCAGGACTTTCCGTGGTCTGTGCTCCTAGGTCGATCAGTGCTGAAGAAATGCTGCTCCACTTCATTCTTCTTTTTTTTCTCTTCTTCATTCTTTCATTCGAGCCAGCTCAAACTGCTCTGGCTTCCCAGTATCCTGTGTCTTTGACGGTTATGTAACAGTCAGGGGCCTAAATGGGAACTAAAGCACAGCAGTGTTTGCAGCGACTTGAAAAATTGAATGTGACAGTGTCCAATAGAGTTTTTTTTTTTGAAAATGTATCTGAAGAATTTCACCAATACATTTGAATGTGAAGGTGTTTTTTTTTTTTTACTTTTCTAGAGGTATTATCTCTGGTTCAGAGTGAGGTGAAGTTGCTGTGAACTTTCTACTTGTGAGCTTTTCTTCACTGTTACATAACACCCTTACAGACTTCTACATATTGTATAAAGCTTTTGCGAGTTTAGAGCCACTCAAGTGCGTCTTCATTTCTGATGCAGTGGCGAGAAAAGCTTCCATACAGATGCAGATCAGGGTGTAGAAGGAGTAATGTGATAGTGATGAGAAATGAATAGATGTGTACTGTAGCGCCTTTAGAAGAGAGGATTTAAAGTGGCCTGTCACTTTTCCTCAAGTAAAATGGTGCCTAGTGTTATTAATTGCATGTTTCCACGTTGCCCTGCCAAGGTGCATAGCTGGTCTGGGTTTATGTAAGTAGTGATGTGGCGCTGGTGCTAATGCTCTTTTTTCTTCTTCCTCTCCTTCGCAGGTTGATCTGAGTGTAAGATGAGACCCGAGCTGGAGGACCAGAATGGCCGCACACTTTAAACACCTGGAATTGTACTCGCTTTGACAACCTCTCTAAAAGCCAAAGACTCCAAACTGTGGAGGGAAAAGTCTCGCCAGCGCCCGCAGAACCCCGTCTGATTGATCTGAAGGATTTAGAGCAGGAGACTCCGCCCCCACCGCCACCGTCACCATGCCGATTCTCAAGCAGCTGGTGAACAACTCCAACCAGTCCAAGCGGCGGTCCCGGGCCGACCTGACCGCCGAGATGATCAGCGCTCCCTTGGGGGACTTCCGCCACACCATGCACGTGGGCAGAGGGGGCGACGCCTTCGGGGACACGTCGTTTCTCAGCACCCGGTCGGGGGAACCTCCCAGGGAGCCGGAGACCAAGCAGGGCTCCCCGGGCCCCAAGCCGGGGCTGCTGTCCCGCACCTTCAGAAGCAGCAAGCGCTCCCAGTCGGTGAACCGGGGGGACAAGTACGACTACAACACGATGGCGCCCTCCGGGGGCTCGTCCAACTACGTGAAAAACGCCATATCCCTACCTTACCTGAACGACGAGGACACGAACAGAAGCAACCAGATGCCGAAGAGCGTCTCCTCCAGCCCCATGAAGAAGCTGGCGGAGATGGAGAGCAAGCCCATGAACGGAGCGGCGGCCATGGCGACGCTCGACGCCGAGTTCGACGAGCGTAACTTCGGCGAGCTCACGGATCTGCCTCCGTCGATGCCCAAAGGAGGCGGGATGAAGCACGCGGAGTCCATGATGTCCTTCCACATCGACCTGGGCCCCTCCATGCTCGGGGACATCCTGAGCGTGATGGAGAAGAAAGGCTGGGAGGAGGACGACCTCGGCTACGAGGAGGGCAAGAGCAGCGAGGGCCGCGCGTCGCCCTCCCTCATACCCCACATAGACGACGAAGAGGACGACGACGGCGTGGAGGAGCGCGCCCCCGCCAGGCCGCCCCGCAGCATGTACCAGCAGAAGGCCGTGGTGGATCCCTACACCCCCGAGCTGCACACCAAGAACAACCACAGCAACATGGACAGCTGCTCCGTGTCCAGCGCCGGCTCGGCCGTGGAGGAGAAACCGCCGTACCACATCAACGACGCCGACACGGACAGCGCCAAGTACAGCTCGCCGCGCGGGGAGGACGACAGAGATTTCACCTTCATGGACGAGGACGATGACGACGAGATTCGGGTGTAGGCGAAAGCTTTTTCCGGCGGCGCGCCCAAAAAAACGGACACTGATGGAGAAGAGCAGGTGTTGGGAGGCTAACACGAGCTGGGAAAGGCAGCGGGAGGATTTCGAGGCAGGGCCACGTCTGCTTTAAGCGTCTTGTAGATCAATCTATCTCTGCACACTTTGTCAACATCACAAAATAAACCCAATTAAGCCTTATCCACTGTGCTGTAGCGAGGACACGTGAGCCAGAGTGTGTGTGCGTGAATGCAGACAGACGGGTTCACAAAGTTGCACTCTCTCTTGAAACGTCTGGGTTTGTCGATTGTTGCACTTTTTCTGGCAACACCAAACCGTGAACTCATTATCATTATTATAATTGGGAAATTCTTTTTGTTTTTAATTCTCTGGCTGCTGTGTCTGCCTCAGAGTTTCATCAGTGGCTGGGAGGGAGGACTCGGCGAGGCCGCTGGTTCATCTGAAGGAGCAGGAGGTGAGCTCGGGGTCGGAGGAGCGCGCTCCCTTCTGTCAATCAACATGAATATCGGATTCGGGTGCAGCGGGCGAGCAGGGGAGAGGGACGTGCCGGGTCGCTGGCAACGTGGACGTTGTAGCTCACACTCTGAGGAAGGAAGAGGGAAAGGACAAGAAGTGAAACTGACAGCTTTGTCATCCCACACGCACATGGGAGCAACCATGAAGCTTTTGTTTGCCAACGACAACGTTTTGGCACAGACACTACACAGATGACGTGGTTATTACTTGTTCATATCTGACTTAATGGGGGTGATTTCTGCCATTTTTTTTTATTTTTACTATATTTTATGTACATAATAGTATCAGGAAGTTGGTCTACAGTAGCCAGTTGTATTTGAGTTGGGTAGTTTATCATTTGCGACTCTTTCTTTCTCTTTCTCTTTCTCTCTCTCTCTCTTTGGCACGTCTTCTAAATTCACTCACAGCTGTGCTATTTATTCATTCGTTTTCATGAGGGATGGATTGTTCCTAATGTGCACTGCTAGGTCTTAAAAGTTGATTTTTTTTTCTTGTAAGTTTCATTTCTTACAGAAACGGTACCACAGTCCCAGCCAGCGCGGTTGCATAGACGCTGGCTGCATGGCACTTAATTACTGGACTAAAGCAGACATGGAAAATGTCTGAGCTGCATCACTCCTGCTACTTCACCATGGCGATGCTGTGTTAGCTGATAATGATGTATGTTTTACAGAATCACTTGCTGTAAGTGTCTGGGGCCAGCTGCACAAAAAAACACCTCAAGTTCAGATTTTTTTTTTAAGTCTGAGTGAAGGGTTCTTTAAAATGTTTAAGTTTTTTCTCTTATCTTAGTCCTATACTTAAGAAATCACTTAAACTATTGCTCAAAACACCCTAGTGACCAAAGTAAGGAAAAGTAAACAAACTGCAATCAATAACTTAACTTCAGTGCAACCCCCCGCTGCTGCATTAATGTTTAAGTAGAAAACTTAAGGTGTTTTGTGCAGCAGCCCCTGCTTTTTTAACTTGCAAACAAAAAAAAAAAAAAGTGAAATGTCAGAAAAGAGGCCTTTTGAGTACGTGTTCTGTGTCCTGTGTTGAAACAGGACAGATGTGGTGGTGGTTGTGGCAAATTACGTGTGTGTCTGTCGTCGCCGTTTCCACGTCATTACTGAAGCTGGTAGGATTAGCAGGTCAGCAGAGAGATGTAAGCAATGTTTGAACAGGGAGTCGCTGCAGCAGGGAAACGGTTCTGTTCTAATTAATAGTCTCGGCTCTGCCCTGAAAACACATGGTCCTCATGTGCAGACATGTGTCCAGGCGTGTGTGTGTGTGTGTGTGTGTGTGTGTGTGTGTGTGTGTCTCTTTAAGGGCAAAGACAGGATGTAACAACATGTACAAAGTGTTATTAGAGCGCAGCTACTTAATAGACATCGGGTATGTCTCCAGGCGAGCGAGAGTGAAAGATATTTTCTGAACTGGCCCCACACACACACCTCCTCCAAACAACCCAAATCACACAGTAGGAACAGATGATTAAATCAGCCAATCGTCTGGCCTATCCCAGTCTACTCATTAAATGTGCTGGAGTATTGGCCCCAAACCAGCTGGAACTGCTCCAAAAGCAGCAAGGTCAGAGACAGGCAGGTGGGCTGCTTTTTTATTTTGTGTGTGTGTGTGTGTGTGTGTTCAGTTGGTTTTTTACAATGCAGACTCACTCAGTTATCTCCAGGTTACTCTTGCGCTCTAAATTGGGGCAGAAAGAGGGTGAACTCTCCTTCCTGGTGTCTTGATTAATGTCTGACCTTTTTTTTTTTACACTTTGTGTATGAAAGCTAATTGCCACATTTGACGAATAGGAGCTGTGGTTTTCCTGTTGTGGCACTTACACAGGGGTGTGTACATGGAACCAGGATGCTGTGCCGTTCTGCCAACGGGGTTATTAGAATGTGTCAGATCCGTGTCGACAGGAATAAGTTGCGAGATATTCAGAATCCTTTGGAGAAAATTGCCAAGTATGTTTTTTTAAAAACCATGTTATGGGGTTTATGTTAGCAGGAGCTTTTGAGATTTTGTTTCTTTTTTTTAATTTCTGTGTAGATATGCCATATGATTTGAGTCAGATGGGCTGAGATTTTGATGTAAATGGGCCAAATTTGAAGCTGTCTTTGCTTTTTTTTTTTTTATGAATTTTGTTTTCAATCTGTTGTGAAAACACGTGGTCTGCAGAGTGTTTTGGGCAGCTGTCACGCTTCGCCGAGCAATGCCACTTTAACAGAAAAGAACAAAAAACACTCCTTATCTGCTGTTGTTTTAATCAACTAATGTAAATATAATTTGTGCCATTGATGATTACAGCAAACAATCCTCGTTATCAGCCGTGTGTGACTACGTGGTACTAGCGTGGGAAACAGGAGAAACGTTGAGCAGCTTCAACACTAAAACACTAAAACAGGACATTTGAATTTTGCAAGTTTTACCTTCAGTATCCGGGGTTGCCAGGTTGGTGGAGTTGGGAGTTTTACAGAAAAGTATACTTTTGTAATTGTCTTAACTCTCTGGCATTTGCCGTGTTTCGCTGTGGGAAACTGCTAAGTAGGACAGAATAAACCATATAAAGGAATTTGCAAATACTTTCTCTACCCCAGGTCTGCTTAAAAGTTTTCCATGCCCCGACAGCTGCGGTTTTGGTGAGTGGCAAAAAAAGATAAGGACTGCGAAAGAAAAAACACAACTGACTCAAAGTTCAGCTGTAGAATGTTTTCTTTTTTTTTCTATTCAGTGGCTGTAGTGTTTCTGCCAAGTATGTACTGTTTTCTCTTCCTTTTCCCCTATTCTGGTTTTACAGTATATTAATATATTTACCTTTCTCACTTTCCTTTCCTTGAAATAACAGCTATATTTTTCAATAAAAGAGAAAGCTGGTAATCTTTAACTTCGGCTCACGTGTTTTATTTTGTTTTTTTCCCTATCTTAGGTATGTCAGCGAAACCCGACGTCTCCTCGCAGTTTAATTCACAACCGACTTCTAAAATAAGCAGAACGCTCACTAAAATGTGACCTTGAAGTCAAACCAAGTTTGGTTTTTTATGTAGGAGTTCCAACCGCATCCACAGTTTAACGAACACCCACTCTGGATTATTCTTCATAAATAAGCCTGAAATGAAAGTGAAAACCTCGTTTAACAGATTTCACGTCACAGGCAGGATGAGTCTTGTTGGCTAATTAAAACCCTCCAGTCTGACAGTAATTTAAATATGCTTCAGTGCTTCAGCTGAT
Source organism: Trachurus japonicus (assembly GCF_045865225.1). Lineage (NCBI taxonomy): Eukaryota > Metazoa > Chordata > Actinopteri > Carangiformes > Carangidae > Trachurus > Trachurus japonicus. The sequence goes on from NC_140925.1 coordinate 11,353,406, forward strand.
AACATATAAAAACACTTAAAACACTCAGTTGTTACTTGTTTGCACATTACATGTTCTGTGACATGCTATGAACCTACAGATACTATATAAGACAACAAATATACTTTTCAATATAATCCAGTTCATTCAGTGTCAGTGAGGATGTGGTGGTTAAATGATGCATTCATGATAAAGAGAGCTAATTAACTGTACAGATGAAATGCATCACAGATTTTTTTTTCCAAAGCATAAATCCAGTGTCTGCCGTTGGTGGCCATCTGGATGTGTGATAACAGAGCAGCATCATCAGCCATTATTCCCCTATTTACCCTCATGTGTGTCGTCACCGGGTCTGAGCCAACACTGGCGCACACACAACCACACACACATACACACATACACACACGTCACATGTGTTTAGGACAGTTATGGAGAGCCTCACGATTTCAGTTCTAAAAACTGACTACAGATCCAGAATGATCCAAACAAAACTCAGGATTTTTTCCCTTTGAAGAGTTTTACAGTAAGTCTCCACAGACTGAAGTAATCCACTTCAATAGCTGCACGTCAAACACATTATATTTATACATTGACTCACGCTCTGCACCGAAATACATTTTGACTGTTCAGAGGCAAATATTCCACTTTTTACTTCACTGCAGCTGCAGTTACTTATTTGCACATGACGATTTTACATATAACAGAGAAACAGTCTTATGTCACATCATCAGAGCTCAAACTACAATTTTATACAAAGTATAAAAGTAGATACTTGCCCAAAATGTACTACCTTGTTGAAATTTGAACTGCTTTGACATTTGACAGCAGTAAAATGCCATGAATGTCATTCTTTAAGCTGATGACCCAAAATATTAACAATACACATACAATATCCTATATAATCATACTTTTGGTGCCACAAATGTCAAATTTGACCCTAATCTACTGAATTTTTTTTTTTTTTTTATCCATTAATGTGGGTCAAATCAAGATAAAATGTAGTTTTTAGGATATCTTGCATGTCTTCTATTTGTGTGCATGTTTTATGGGACAGTGGTGACAGAGGTGAGGGGGACCTTGACGCTGTCACGAGCACTGTCTTCTTGTGTTCCCAACACATTTACCGAGGTTCCCACGGAGACAGGCACCTGCCGGTTTATGGTCATGGGAGAATCTGGAAAAAGTCAACGAGTAAAACAGCATATGAAAAACAGAAGTCATACAGAGGTCAGGTCAGTGCCTCGACACACTTTGTTTGTGTAAAGAGTATTGTATAACATTGTGCATGTGCAGATCCTCATGTCTGTTAGTATTTCTCTCTGGTTGATGGTGGAATAGAAGTACAAAGTAGCACCAAATGAAAAATACGCAAGTAGATACAGACAGTTCTGAAGTACGCACAGTCAGCAGATGTACTTAGTTACACTCCACCATTGGGATTAAAGGACTTAGTTCCCCTCAGAGCTGCATGGAGACTGACAGAGGGTTAAGCAGAGTCAGTGCAGTCTGATTCAAATGGATAACTTCCTCCCTCTCCGTTTGGCAAATCACTGCAGCGGTCCTATAGGACACTCACTCACAGAGCTGCTAGTTTAAATTTCAGTACTATAGAAAACAAAAAAAAAAGGTATGAAAAGCTAATGAGCTTGTTTGTTGATGTGCCACTACTGCTCTCTTCTGACAGTCGTGTGGAAATGCAGCTGCAGCTCCTGGATCAGTGATCTTTGAACCTCCAGAGGAGAAGTGGGGCAGACGTGTGCTGTTTGTTGTTGTTGCTGTTGAAGAACCATGAAAATGATGAAGACAACGATGAAGTGACTTTGTTATTCGCGTCACAGGACTAGTTCACTAACCAACCGGGGTTTGTTAAAGCGATGTTTCAGTCATTACTCTTCTGCTGAAATCTGATTTTTCTGCTTCTTTTACCACGTTCATGCCCCGGGGCACGAATTTCATTTTACCTTTTGTTTTCCGAAACTGCCTTTTGTTTGTTCTTCTTTGAATGGCATCTTTTACATCCGGCTGCTGTTGTTCATTTGGCGAACGCTTAAACTGATTCCTCAGTCAGGTCTGTAGAACAAACAATCCTCACTCGCACCTAATGTCAAACAAACAACAACAAAAAAACATCACAACCCCCACAGCGGAATATCAGATATTGATATTTTGCTTTATGAATCTGTTTTAAATTCAGCAATATATATGTATGAGAACAGTATACTGCTGTGATACATGTCCATGCAAAACAAGTATGCACATAAAAATTAACATATGCATGGTCAGAGATAGCGACCCCATTCCTTTCTTTTATGAATCAAGAATAAAAATCAAGAGCAAATCATTTTTCTTGTCCACGTCTTTGCCACCAAAGGTTCCCTAATGGCCAATTAGACTAATATCCTCCGGCTGGGCTATGGCTTGTCATTTACACAATACACCGAAAAGCATACAAAATGTGTTTTCATGGGCAGCTAAGAGGATTTCTAAATTGCGCTTTCAGTGGTGTGTCTCCTTTGTTTCAGTGTGGAGGAGGACAAATAGCTGGATCAGAGTGGTGACTCACTGGAGCGACCGCATGGGAGCAGTCTGTGTTCTTGCCAGTGAGATGAAATATCCTGCTGAAAAATTAATATCTATGTGCTATGCTGTAAATATTTACCCTGCCTTTTCCTCTTGTTTGATGTTCCCTCATCCACAGTACAGTATGGTGTCTTATCTATCTGCTGGATATCTGAGTTTACCCACCACAGGGCTATAAGATTATGCAACTGCTTATTTTTCCAGCATTTTTTTTTTTTTTTAAAGTCTTTCAGATTCTCCTTGAAGATGCTGTTTGGCAGTCCTTGTGCTGTGTGTGGTTAGATAATACAACTTGATTTAGTCAAGACAGAAGTGTGAAGCTTTTTCTTTTTAAATCAAGGTTCAGCAATTACTGGAGCTGAATATTTAGAAGGTTGCTGACATGAATGGTGATCAGGTATCAGTAAAGTAGGTTTCAGGAGATCTGTCTTTCTGTTTGTGTACAGATGAATCATTAATTATACAGTATCAAAGAGATCAATATGAATATATTTAGATTTTGTTATTTAAAATTCACAGCCTAAGTCGTTCAATTTACACAATTAATCAACTTATTTGATTTTATTTCATCTTCATTACTTTATTATGTTTGAATTATGTTTGACATTTCAAATAAATGTGTTATTCATGTGAAATTCAACATGTAACAGCAGATAGAACTAATAATGTATTGGTTCTGATTTGTTACTTTTAAATGTTTTCATTTTATTAAATGTGAATACATAGGTTCAGCTAGATAAAAAAAAAAAGGATGGTCCTTTTCCTTTAGTAACTTATTAGGACATTTTCCATGTGTATTTATGACCACTAGATGGAGCCAGTGAATTTTAATTCTTTTCCATCCCCTGACTGACTGTTCCTCCTTTAACCAGTTATGAGTAGGGTTTCTAATGGTATGTGAAGCACAACACTGTACAACATGTACATTTGATCTTTGCTCAAATGACTCCATCACAGGAAAGATCAAAGCATCCAGCTTGTGACTTGTTGACATCATGTGTTTGGGATATTGTTGCTTCAGCTGTGATTCTCACACTGTTGCATTAACTTCTCGTGACCTGGAAAGTGTTTGTGAAAACACTCACGTTCACTGGTGTTTTTTGAAACAAAATGATGAATTCTCGATGTCACTTTTTTAATTTTCTTGGCGTCCCTGAAGTTATTATTTCATCGGATCATTTTGCTTTTCTTGGAGCTAAAGATGTGACAGCTAAATCCAAAGCTGTCATTTTGTTCCCCGCGGCGTCTTGATAAATCTCAAACATTCAGATTAAATAATTGCTTCAGTGTGAGTGAAAAGATTCCTCTGTTATCTTGGAGGATAAACGGCTGGTTGAAGGTCACTTTAGTCGATCATACTGTTATAAAACACATCAACTAATCTGCTCTTCGCATAAATATTCATGTAAACTCAAGATACTTACATAAGCAATCAAACAGGTGTGACTCAGACTGAGGACATTCTTAAGATGGTGGCTTCTTTCTTAAACCATGCAGTCAGGCCAATGTGGGAGAAAGAACCATGGTCCTGGAAAGCCTGAAACAGGAAAAGATGGAGTCTTTATACTTCCAAACCAAATGAAGGAGGAGGACAACAAAGCTCTGGGTGTAGGATACCTAGTGGAGAAGGACAAGCTTTATGTGATGGAAAGAGAAAGAGAGAGAAAACACCTAACCCCCCTTACCAGAAGAAAACTGTTAACCTAAGTAGCAGGCCTGTACGACCCGGAAGGCCTTGTCATACCAATTAAAGGGACAACGAGGAGTTTTGGAAAGCAAAGTGTTTTCACACTACATTTCCCATGAGCCTCCGTGCGCACAGTGAAATTCTTGACAGACGAAAGTAAAAACATTTGCTAAGAATGTTTTCATTGATCAAGAATGAAAGTCGGAGGTTCGATGTTGATCAGATACCGTCGTAGTTCCGATGATAAACAGCGATCCGGCAGCGTTATTCCCATGACCCGCCGGGCAGAGTCCGCGAACCTGAAAGTAGGAAATGCTGGATGAGCCGACCACTAATATTAGTAACAAAATAACGATAAAGACAAAACGATATATTTATCGAAAATGGACCCATTAACAGGTGGGTAATGTAGATTCATCCACATTAATATGAGACTTTTTTATAACCAAATACAAACTCCTCGTTGTCCCTTTAAACAAAAAGCTGACTCAGGACTCAACTTCAGTACTACTTTCTTTATTCATATCACAGGATTTCTTTGATCCAAAATCTGTCCACTATGTTTTGTATGTCTGATCAATCAACGGCATCGAGGTGACAGGTATGACATCGGTCAAAATACCATCAATAGCAAATATTTTACACACATTTTTATCACATTTTGACACTGACCACTTGGCTGAAGGTGACTTTAGTGTGGACCTGGTGCTGCGTGCGTTGTAATTTGGGGTCAGAATTGCAGTGTGTTTGCGTGAACCCGTTATATTGAGTCCTTTAATACAGCATCACTAAAATGCACCTTTGAACAAACACTGAAAATCTCTCCCAGACCCACCAACAATCATGTTTTCCTCTGTTTAGTCTAAGCCGGCGTTCACTCCTTGTAATCCACCTTGTGTCCTGTAATGACACAGAGATTGTGCTCACGAGAAAAAAGGGGAACTGTGCACAAAAACAAGAAAAAGAAAAGAAAATCTATAGAATAGCAAGCTGGAATGTGATTCCCTGAGGCTTTGAAAAAAATATTATATACAGTATGTGAGCATGATGGGAAGTTGCCATGGCGAGGGTGTGCCCAGGCTCAAGCACAGACCATCAACAAGAGGTCTGAAGCCGACCGCATGAACCTCAAAAATTTAAATATTTAGTTTAGTTGAGCTGAGCTGGTCTGAGCCGGCAATTAATCTTTTCAAATGAGAACGTGGTCAAACAAACCGAGATGGGCGCGCAATGAAGCCAGCCCCTTAATCTGTGCACACAGAGCTGTGATTGAGCTTAGAGAAAAAGACATCCAAACAATGACTTACTACAGGAGGGAGAGAGGTTTTACACAGAATACAGATACATCTGTCTCATCTAGAAATGTTTCACCAGTCAGAATATTTGATTCTGAAACTGTTCTGTTTATACCCTCCATCAACGCGCTGTGTTTGAAAGCCTGTTTGAAATTATCCATCGAGTCGAGCTCCAAGGTCTGGTACTCATAAATTATAATTAATGAGCCTGGCAGGTGTTTTTTGTTTTTTTTTCTCAGACCATCTCAGACCTTTTCAGCTGAGCAAAGCACATTTAAGTGAAAGGATAACAGCTGAACATTAAGGGGCTTTCAGTGGAGCCCACTGGAATAACAGGAGTTCAGGAATGGCCCCCTTGTGTGGCGTTTGAGTGCTCGGGCGAAACCTGTTTCTCCGGCTCTGGTGCTTTGGGGCTTCGAGCTCTGGGAGCCCTCAAACCAAAAGGAAAACAGTCGACGATATCTTCAACACTCTCTTTTGAATCTTCCTACAAAATGAAAAATAGTAAAAAGGGTGAAGGAAGTCAAGATCACTACAGATGTATTTGAATAAAACACCCAGTATGGTATTCACTAACTGTCACAAATGGGAGGAACGATATCAGTTTAAGTGAAATGTATATGTTTGCTACTAGAAACAGAACAAATATCTTTATTTAATTGTTGACTTCAAATTATTGTTCACCTCCACACAATTACAACCAACTATGAGAACATAAATGCAGTCATGAAAGAATTGGATATTAATGTGCATATGTACTCACACGTTAAGTCAAATATAATGCCAATGATTTCTGTTTGTGTCTCTGTGGTTTTCATTTAGTGAGAAATTTCTCCATTATATTCTATTAAATTATGAATTTCAAAGCTGATTTTATCCAGATTTAAAAACACTAACCTCTCCATTTTGTGTCTTGCTGTCAGGTCGAGCTCAACGTTCAGGGAAAAACTGCTGAATGCAACGTCCTGTGTTCGCCTCGTAATGTGACTGACGACATGCTGGATGAAAACTGTTGACAGTTTTTCTTTGCTTGGACCGAATCCAAGGACGAGCAGGGTTCGGGAGCGTGTATGTAACGCGGTGCGCAGCGTGGCCTTGGATCGTGGCGAGCTCAGGAATGCATGGGGTACTGCTGCTTGTGATTATTATAACGGCACTTGGTGATGGCGGTGAGCGCTGGTATGCCCGGTTATAAAGGGGCTGGCTGTCGCCCCGGTGAGTAAACATTAAGAGTGTAAAGCCTTTTGTGTTTACCACGTCCAACCTGCCGTGGTGATTCTGAAAGAAAACAGTGCTTCTTGAATTGACTGCTCTCAAGTCTGAAGTGTTTTGTTTTGGAGTGATTTTTTGAGGAGGGTCACATTTCAGGTGTCAGAGTTGCCAGGAAAACCCTGCTGATAAGAAAGAGCTATTGAAACACTTGTAGTAATAGTGATATCAAGAGATAGGACGGAGGCTGTTTTCACAGAATGTTAAGGTCGCAAAGTCCTGACATGTCAGAGCTTCCCAACACCGCTCCGACATCACACATCCTGTCTGTTACTAGAGAAAAACAGACCCACAATTCCTCACAGCTTCCTCTTAGAGTTTCCTGCTGTCAATCGAAGGGTCCGGGCCGACACCCTTCTCTTCCGCTCCGCTGGGATTTAACCTCAGACTAGGTGGAGGGGGCCAACTTCCTTCCCCATGAGGAAGCTGTGGAGTGGTGGACGCATGGCTGGCTCCATCCCCGCCTGGGAGGAGGCGGCAACGGAGGGGTAAAACCCGAGATATTTACAGAAAGCACATTCTCTCCCTCTGAATGAAATAGCTGGGGTGGGGTCGAGAGGGATTTCACAACGAAACACGGAGGAGGAAATGGGCTGGACGGATGTTTCGCTACTCCATCATCTGCACCTCCCTTTTCCCTTTAGTGTTTATTTTTTACCACGTGCATATATGTGTGTGTGTGTGTGCATTCCTGTGGTTTTGGCCAAAGCCTCAGGATTTAAAGGGTTACAGTGTAGAAACCCCTGATATCCTCCATGAGGCCATCACTCCACCCGCTCCTCATCCTGCATCCAGATTAGTTATTAAATGCCGGCTCATGGCTGCTGAGATGCAGTAAGAGCTTTAAAGAGGCATCTCCTGCAAAAGCACAAATGAGATGTGAAAGTAAAATGGTCTCCGGTCTGGGCCCGAAAATGATCCGGGAGACAGACTGTCGCCAGAATAAAGATTCAGGTGAAGGGTCAAGTGCTAAATGAAATTTGCTACAGTAATATCCTAAAAGGGGCCGACGTCTCAGCTTCACCATGGTTACCCCGCGCTGCGCTGCAGACACAAGACACATGTCGAAATCCCTGAGTCACACGTCTGTGACCTGCCTCTGCCTTCTGGACCGCTGCCTGAAGAATTGGCTCCTCGTTGCTGCTCATAGGGATTTCCTGTAGGATGCGGAGCTGAATCACTGGGCTTGTTCCAAAAGTCATTCCATCTACAGGAGGGCTGACTTCACGCTGTGAGTGGATGACGAGGCCTGAATTCGATTATATGGGCTTTCTTTTTATCCTTCTTCAGCTCAGTGGTGTGTCGCCTTTTGCTATATAATAGAAAGAAAAGGCTTTAGTCTAGAAATACTAATGGCATATCGAAACAGCACTCAGAGAATACAGAAGCATTCTTTCTGATGTTGCCTTTTTTTCTGTTTTTTTATTGATGTGTATATGTATCTTTTAAAAAAAAGATGTTTATGAGGTCAAATTTATAATCCCTGACATTTACTTAGCAAACCGGGCAGGGCCTGGGTTGACTGACAGCGGTCACAGCCACTGACAGATTAAAGACTCATTAAGGCAGCCGTTCACAAACCCTCTGGCTGGCCCTCTCTGTCATACATCACCAGAAGACTGCTCGCTCTTTGGGACGGTTGCCATAGCGAAGGAAAAAGCACAAAGTGGCTGTTAAAAAGTTTCTGGAAAGTTGGTGTAAGTGGTAAATCTTATAACAGGCATGTGCTGCAGAAGTAAGAGTTGACTTAAAAAGAGCTACGACTGTTGAAGGAGCAAAGTGCTGCTTTAAAAGGGTCCGACATTATACTTATGGAAACACCTATCATGCATTCAGTTACTTGAATCTCTGGCCGCAATAATGTGTTGGTTTGAATGAGGAGAGATAGAGAAGCTTGTTAAACCACAGGGGAATGAAGAGTGTGGCGATCGACCTCAAGCGTTCTGGTTTCCAGTAAGATCTTTGTGTGAGGAGCTGAGACATTTTCCATGCGGACCACACACAGTCTAAATCCCACACCTCCACTTTAGGTAAAGGGTTTATTTACATGGGCACTGCATGGATCCTCCAACTCAGAAAAAGGCATGAGGGCCAAATACATCTGTGAACAATTTCTCTTATGAAGTATAAAGACTATCTCAAGAAGAGGAGACAACCCAACAGCAGGATTCACCCTCTGTCCAGTTGTGTTTAAAGGGATAATTCAACATTTTGGCAAATTGGCCGATTGCCATAATCCCTATGGTTTTAGGAGTAGGTTCGTAACCTTTAATTGTCAGTGCAAGCTATTTTTAGAACAGCGGAGCAGAGCCGCAAGCTGCTCAGAGTTACGCTACAGTGGGATTTCTTGGTTTTCGAGGCAAATTCATGCAAAAACACTGATGTGCGTTACCGGTGGGAGCAGTTTTTGGTAAGCAGTCTCTGCATTTTCCTTGAAAACAACTCTGTCTCATAATGTTGCGTTATTATGTCATAGCATGGTGAATGTGCAGGTCACAACTTGTCCACCAGAGCGTTTTGGAGTTGTTGGATTGTGTATTTGATGAGTTTGATGAGGTAAACCAAGAAATCCCATTAGCCTCTGTAGCATAGCTCTGAGCAGCTTACGGCTCTGCTCTGCCGTTCTAAAAACAGCTTGCAGCAACAATTAAAGGTAACAAACCTACTCCTAAAACTATAGGGATTATGGCAATGGGCCAATTTGCCAAAATGTTGAACTATCCCTTTAAGTGTGGCACAGAGCTGCCCACCTCCTCCTGTACCTCACTACACTGAATCTGCAACGCACACTGTACACAAATATTAAATAACACTGGCTGCAGTCTACCTTATGTAAAGTTTCCACTCTCAGGCTATAACGACATTGCACACACGTCACAAATTAGTAATGCGTGCCCGACCGGTTTCTGCTGTGGTACGCCAACATAACCTGATAGTGGTGCTGCTCAGGCAAAGTGGACTCAGAAACCTTTAAATCTACACCTCTGTACACGGCTGGCAGCCCGCGCAGAAGGTCACAAGGCCACTAATGTCTTGGCGTGGAAACACAGCGGCTATTTTGGAGATGTGCACTGACACTTGTTCGGGGGGGGGGGGTTGGAACTCTGTAGTATTTATTGTACGGCCATTAATGGATTCAGATGCTCTTCAAACCTCTTACAGAGTATTTTCATTTTAAAAATTCTATTAAGTCTTTAATAAGAAGATTTGCCTTCTCTGTGCTGTGGAATTGATGACCCCTGTCAGATACACAGAGGCCGTCTGGAGAGAGAGTAGATTAAGACCATAAGTAATTAACAGATAATACAACACTCTGGGAGCAGCATCCTTAGGTTTATTAAATTCTAGTGAATAATGTTTCATTAACATGTAATGACTTCCCTCGTAGTTAAGTGAAATGGCCTAAATATCTTAACTTTTGCCTCTGCTTCCACAAATACTGCAGAGCTACTACTCTTTTTGAAAAGTGTTTATGCTGGTACTTTTAAAAAGTTTTCAGACCTGTGAAGATCCAACTCTAACTGTCAGCGTTAGTGGAGAGAGCACCTGCAAGACCTAACTCCTCTTGCATATTTGCTCTTTGTCTGATAAGGAGAGAATTTCTTACTAACAAGTATGTGACTTTGGGGAAACTCCCATTTAATCCAGTTTGCTCAAGCCAGACTTGCTGGTTTCTATAAATATAATATAAAATGCGAGTGCTGCATTAAAAATAGACGTTAAAAAATTCAAACTCGTGCTTTAAATTGATTGAGTCGTTTCAGCCCGAGGCAACGATGTGACCTACGACTGTACAAACAGGCCCTGCACTAGAACTGAATGATGTGTCTGCATGTGAGGCATATTTACATAAATCCAGGATGGCTTTTCACTGACTTTAAATATACAACCGAAGGCGCGTAAATCATGCCGACTCTTACCGTAGGCTTGACCTGTCAGATATCTTGTTGACTGGTTGCCCTGACACATGCACATACAAGCACATGATAAACGCAGATACACATGGGCCTCTCCTCCCTTCGTATTATTTGAGCGGTGAACCACACGGCCACACAGTGAATTTCGGACATGTTTAGAGGGGGGTATTTATAAATGTAGGAGCCCACCCAGCCTGGCATGCTTTGGATGCTTTGGGTGTTACCAGAACTGGCACCAATAAAGGCCAACAGCATTCCTAAAGCTATCGATATTAGATGCAAAAGAGCTGGCTTTGAAAACATTTTCCAGCTTCCAAAGTCTGTATCAGGTCTCATACATAAAAACATGTGGCGGTGTATTCACATCTGCAGGTTTGTCGATTGGGATCTTGCAGCGTGTCAGATCACAGGAGCAGCACGTTCCTCTACAATGTGTCCAGAAAAAAAGCTGCCCATTCTCTCTCACACATACACTCTCTCTCTGTATCTCTCTCTAATTTCAAACACAAGCACACACATCAGGCACATTTGGCTGTCGTCTCCCCCTCTCCGTTGTGAAGTTTCCATCCCTCTGTCCACGGTTTCAAATAAAAACATCCACTGTACTTATTTTTAGTCTCGCAACACTTCATCTGATACACACTCTAACGCATGACAACAGCTCAGGGGCCTGACGATTTCAAGCCACTTATAAAAAGTGGGAGATCTCAAAGGGGGATGTTACGGAGCTGTCAGAGTCTGAGCAGCAGTTTGTCTGGAAGGAGGGCCGAAGGTTGAAGTCCCAGTTTTATAGGAGGTTTAAGTTTAATCGGGTCAGGCCACATCTTTAAAAGTAGCCTATTGTAAAAATATAAACGTGCTGTAAAAGAGTAAACATAAAATGCTCATTCAAAGCAGGACTACAGTAACAGTTTGACATTTTAGTAAATTACGTTTTTCACATCCTTGATCTAGTCCCCTCAGGCTTGAACCTTAAAGAGGAACTATGCAAGATTTTTTTCACCTTAATTAAACAGCTTCGGAGTAATTGTGATGGTTGTGGTTGTGGTTAAATAAATTACTTGGAACTTGTTATGAGGGAGAATTGAGGCTCTCTGCCTTCTACCTAGCGTCTCTTGGCTGAAAACCAACCTTGAACGATCAGAGCCTTCGACACGGTGTCCCAGATCTCGTCTCGACGGCACCATGACACAAACGTGCCCCGTAACCGTAATCTCTGATATGATATGACTATAGATATGACTACAAATATACAAATACACACATTGTAATGTGTATATGATAACGTTATCCACTGCTCCATGGATTGCTTTCTCGCCGGCTTCGTTGAAAACAAATGCACATGGCCGGGAGGAGGGTTAGCAAAATAGCGCCAAAGTAACCAGCATAGTTCCCTTAACTTTGGTGCTATAGAACCAGGTGAGAATTTGTTCATTTTAGCACAGCATAAGATGTTTTTTTTCTGGAGATTCATGTGCTGGAGCTTATTATCACTCAGCTCTCTATGAAACCAACCATTTAAGATAGATCCAGACCAATTCTTTCCCCCTACATTCAGTCTGTATGCTTAGCTAAGCTAACTATTCCCTAGCTGTAGCTTCATATTTACCATAAATATAACATTGATCTTCCACAATGATTATGACTTAAAGAATTTTGAAAAAAGGAAGATAAAAGTTTGGGAGGTTGCCCAGACCAAAGTTACAGTCAGCACATGCCACAGTTCAACCTTAATTGCTTTGGTTTTGAAAATAAAACATGTAAATGAGTGCTCCTCTAAAGAGCCCCTGAATATACAGCCCCAGTCACTGTGGCAACATTACTAATGTGCTGTGAAGCCACGGGGGAGTAATTTCACTGTAAAGGCTGACGGGAGACGCCTCAAGCCAAAACACAGAAGCAAACTATTTGAAAAATATTCAGTTTCTTCACCAAAAAGGGAGGCTGTAACATCATGCGAAGAAGAATAGAGGAGGATATGAAAGGAACAACCTCAGAATGAGAAGTGGAAGCAAGAAACTTAGAATTTTAATTGTTGTTTTCCCACAACCTCGAGAAAGTAACATTTTCAACAACCTGCAGGCAAGTAATAATACACCAGTGAACCGGTGAAGTGATCCAATTATGCTTCGGCTGAGCGCCTAAAGCCAAACTGCAGCAATTCAGGAAAGAAAATATTGATATATGACTGTGTATGTGTGAGAAGAAAAAGTGTATCAAACCATATGCTGCACAGTATGTGAGTATATTAAGGTCATGACGCCCTGTGACTTCCTCTCTTCTGTTTCATGTACACAGTTGAGGATCTGCAAGACCAGACTGTAGAGTCAGGAAATGAAATTTCAGGGGCCAAAATGTTCTTTTCGTCCTCTTTTTTTTCTCATGAAGCTGCAACATCAAGGCCAATAAAAAGAGGTCATTCATGTCATGAACCCACATTAATTCATGTAACCTAAACTTTCTTGAAAGAGGCTATGAGAGCGCTCCGCTTCAGTTTTAGGACCCTGATCTTAATAAAGTCTGGAAACACCAACGTAATGCGAACTTAAAAGCAGCAATAATCCACAAAAGCAGCTCCTTTTATCCAAGTCACAGTCAGGGGCAGGATGGGAGGTCATGCTCATATGGATTTCCTAAGTACAGATAAATCATCTAATTCAAATGAAGGGAACGGAGACATTTTAATTGAACACATCAGAGTTTCTTGTTGTGAAGACCCAGGACTTAGAGACAATGTCAGTCTTTGTGGGCGTGTAGTCTTCACTGTGAGGGGTAAGCTGCTGCCCTGTCTGCTTCTCATTACTGCTCTAATGATAGACCAGGTAGCTTGAGCTCAGTTTGCTCCCAAATCCAACCTCTCTGTGTTTGTTTTTACATCCTTTGCCATCTTTACTCTTTTCTCTTTCTTCCTCTGCGCTCTCCCTCTCCTTTTTCTAATGAACGTCCTTCCCCGATCTTCCTCTGCTCTCTCTAATTGCCCTCCTTTAAGTCCTCACACTGTGTCGGCTGCCAAGATTTTCAGACAGAAAAAGCCTACATCACCCACGGTGAGTCCAACAGCTACAAAGCAGGAAGCAGACAAAGGCAACTTTGTTCCACTCATCTCCATAAATGAACTACAGGGGGCAACAGGGAGCGCCTGACACACTCCTTTGACAGGACAGACAGTGACTTCATCCCACTCATCTATAATGTGCGTTTCTGTCACGTTGTCTTCTACCAACTTCTGTCTCACACTGTCCTCGAATTCTGACCTTTCTATCTGTCTCGTATTCTCTCTCCTTCTTATCCAGTTTTGGCCTTTTCCCCTCTGACTTCCACTCCTCACTCCTGACCCTCTCATTCATCAGCAGCCCTCTGCTTCCCGCCCTCATCCGACAGTTCTTCCTGATTCTTCCAAAGGGATTCTCACAGCCCGTCCCCACCCCCTAACGCTCCTGGCAGCCACGCCCACAGGAATCTCATCTGCAGACAGCGAGGACGAGTCAGTTTATAAACCTACATTACATCATGGCTGCTTCACTGAACTCACTGTGCACTGTGGTACAGTAAAAAAGCCATTGACTTGCATTAGCACTGATTGGAAGTTTGCAGATCAACAGAATAACAGCCACAGTGGGATTATGGTATGATATCTATTTGCAAGGTGGGAGAGTGGAGAGTGGGCTCATCGTTTTTTTTTTTCTGCTCAGCCCTGGCAGACAGGAGCATAGCTTTAGAGAGAGGGGGGTGGGGGGGGGGCAGTTTTAACTGTGTACGTGACACATAGCAGCTCTTTGTTTGCCTTAGCAGACAGGGGGCACTGGGCTGCTTTGCTGGCTCCTCTGTGCCCACTGCGCAACAGGAGCCTGGATGGCAGCGAGACACGGCCAATAAACTGAACTACACATCATAAACAGTGCAGCAGCGCCTCCCTTGCACAGGGAAACAGATCCGTAGACCTTCTAAGGACAAGAGAGGACGGCCTGATTGATTTCCAGTGCTGCTGCTGTGATTATGATTAGGTTTTTCTACACAGACGCGTACACACGCTGGGACTGCTGAGCTCTCAGACCGTTCTGCTGCACTGTGTGGTTGTACTTTGTCATAACTGTGAGCACCGCTGTGTATGTTTATGTATGTTTTGGTGAGGGGACAGTTATTGCAACAGTCAATCTGCCAATGAAAACGGCAACAGGTGTCATTGCAGATATATACATACCTCCACCATATGAACGAGTGCACAGCAAACACACTGCTAAAACAGAGATGATGCAATGCAGTCAGTAGCAGACAAAATCACTAAAACAAATGCAACAGAAACTTTGCTGCATATCCAGACAACATGACAGAAGTTCTCCAGGCCTTTAGGAGGAGCACTATGTGGGATATTTTAAGCATCTGTGAGGTCAGACTTGTGGTTTGACCTTTGACCTTGGACCAAATGAGTATGTGGAAAGAAAGAAGATGATAAAAGTTTCATTAGGCCAATTTTTTTTATAATATTTTACAATATTATATAGGATCAACAGATAATATAGCAAGCATTAGCATGCTCATATACTAGAGCACTTCTGTTGTGTTGTCTGGATGAGTTGTGCTTTTTCTGTTGCATTTGGTTGTGTATTTCTGTTATATTCTGTCTTTGTGTTTGCTGACATTTCTATTGTATTTTTATTAGTGTTTTTGAATGTGCATCATTTATGCATTTGCAGCTCATTTCACATTGATGACCACTGTGTGATTTTGCAAATGTATGGATGGCGTGCAAAACTTACACTATACAAACTAAACAATTAAAGCCAAACTGTTGTTTCACCGTGAGGTAAAGCAGGATATGACAGATCAAATCTGTGTGATAAATGTTTGTATATATGCTGTATATTTATACATGTCTGTGCACATGTGGTTAACACATCTGGAAATGTTTGTTACCGATGGTGCGTCAGTGGTCGTGCATCCAGTTAAACCAACAGATGAATCCATGAAGCTGGCAGCTCACTCGGCGAGGACAGCCCTCCCCCTGCATCACCTCCACTGGCAGACATCACCATCGATGGTGCCCGTGGCCGCCCGCTCGTCCGCAGCTGTCCACGGGAGGCTGTGAAACCGAGCCCCGGGCTGCAGCTGTGCCCCGCCGTCCTCAGCAGCCAGGATCAACCATGCGGGGCACGTGATGCCCGTTGCTGGGTGAGCAAGAGGAGAGAGAGAGAGAGAGGGGAGTGAGGTAGTAGCACAGTGAAAGTCTTCCTTGGCTTTTCCCGCTGTGGTTGGGAGCAACGTGCGGTGTGGTCAGAGGACTTGGGTGGTCGCCCCCAAACGCTGCGTGGAAAAAAACTGTGTTAAACAACAGAGAGTTCACCGCAGCAGCTTGTGTTACACACACACCCAGAGCTGGAGAACCTGGCAGCGCTCGAACAGGAGGATTAAAAGATAGAGGACACTGAAACAGAAACAAGTGTTTACTAGAAGTCCTGAGTATGTTTGGATATTACAAATGTTTGCTTTGGAGGAAGGCTTGAGTGCTTTGTTTTTTTAAACCCACCAAAACTGGAAAAATTAAGAAACTGGGACCAAACCAGTTCTTGGTGCAGCTTTGAAATAGAACCTGAACAGGATACGTGTCCATCTCCTGGTTTCATCAAAACCTGCTTCAGGTTTTCAGCTCGACATGACTTCTAGGCACAGTGCACCAGGTCTGATCTTTCCTTCGACCTGCACTTTTTCTTTTTGCTGACCTTGGCTCCTCCCATTGAGGTCAAAGTGCATTCCCAGCTGCTGCGGCCCGTCCTGTCCGCACATAAGACGAGGCTGCATGGATGCCGCAAATCCACCAGAGCCACGCGAGGCGCCGGCTCACAGCTCATGGCAAACCCCTCACGTGGAGCACACACCTGACATGGCAGAAAAAGCACACGCACACACATACTAACATCGCCACCATCACAGTGAAAATGGACGGTAATGAGGGTCATTATGCTGCTTGGGGGCTTGGGGGCTTTGACAGCGGAGAGCAGTCACTGTAGGTGCAACCACTTCAGATTCCACTGAGACATTTTTACAGCTCTGCTCTCTGTGTAGCGCCCAAATTGGGAACCATGAGGCCATAATTGTCACAAGCCTACTCCATTTATGATACCCTGGCACCTCCGCTGAATGAATGCCATACCAGTAACCCACAGTTTGGTTATGATAAACACATCCAACATCCCAGAAAACAGTGGGAAAGACAGAAACTTGTCCAGCGACTTGACAAGCTCCGACTGGGTCTGTTTATGAGGAGGATTGGCTGCCAGGAAAGATAAATGAATTTCTTTTCCCATCCGCGAAACACGCTGACAATAGTCCCATTCTAATTCGGTCCAAATTTGGGAAAGGGAGAACAATTTGAAAGCTTGTGAGGAGCTGTCAAGCAGATGCCTTTGGCATTTCAGAAAGAGAGGGAGGGTGCCGGCCGGGGTTGGAAAATGCCTCTAAACAAAAACGCCATGGTTTTTTAAATGCCTCCCTCCGCCTTGTAGCGGTAAATCTGAATCTTCCTTGGCCTTTTGTCTGGCCGGCATGATCTGCTGCAGAGGAATTCAGACAGGGACTGCATGTGCAAATACGCTAGCTTATGTTTTATTCAGAAATTTGTGTCATGGTCACACTGTTGCATTTACACAGAATAATGCAATGCGGTATAACGCATAAAAATGAAACTGAAAGCCAGTGTTACACTTGTTACAGAGGTCACGTTGGGTTATTTCCAATGCGTGCTGTAAAGTCTCTAGGCATAGACGGGATAATTTAAATGTTAACTATGCCTGATGAGATGTTTCTAAACAGCAGCGGGGTTGCGTTGCAGCAGGGTGTGTCTCCGTGCAGGCCTAACATGGCAACATGCCACTGAATCCATCTGATATCTCACTTGATGCTCTCTGACCTTTGGCAGCACACAAAGGGAATGCGCAAGCTGGGAATGCTGTCGCCGCAGCTGTGTGTATGTTGAACGTATGTGTAGCACATACCTCGTGTCACTTCGCCGTACAGTACATGTGATCACGAGATCAAATTAAACTTGGGACTGAAGAGCATCTTTTTCGGATCTATTCAAATTAAATTACAGTCTATAGCGTGGGTGTTCGTCAAGCTTGTAGGAATGTGCTTAATTAAAACATTCATTTTAATATTCTCAGTTGGCAAAATACACAGAGAGGATTGTTACAGAATCCATAGACAATGGACAACTTTCTACTGTAACTGTGTTGTGGCACCTGACTCAGCTCCCACACTTCGCTGGAAGTGGCTCCAAGAGTCAATGTTGAAACAACTTCTAATAAAAACCAGAAGAAAAAAGCAGTGGCAGGACTCCAGCCTTTCAAATACAGACATCAGCACAAAACTTTCAGCCAGAGAAGAACAGTGGAGCTGTTCTGTCTTCAGAGGTAAAACCCCCTCCCTCCCTCCTCCCTTGGAGACCTGGGAGACAACGGTGGGTTTGGAGGGCTGTTAATCGTGCAGCAGAAACGGTCACAGTCACAGAGTCCATCTGGATCCAGCAGCTCCTCCGATCCCGGCTCCAACCCTTGTTCCCATGCTGCCAAGGTCCAGCTGTGCACAGTCTCCCATCAACACTGACAGACACCTCTTTGTGTGAGAGGACATAGACTACGACCTGCTATAAAAAGGGTAGTGAGAGAGCTGTAGCAAACGGAACATTTAATAAGTGATTAAAGGGAAGGACGGGGGGGAGGAATATGGAGGGGTGTTAGCAGAGGGAAACAAATAAGAGGAAGCATAGGAGACATCTTGCTTCCTTGTTTCCTTCCTTTCCCGATTTCTCTGTAGTGCTGGATGCAGTTCACACATCAGCTGGCCACATGTTGAACACACCTCAGTTCACACCCTCGCTCCTAAGTGGCACCGTCCTGAGAAATATGGGGTCTTTTCCGCATGATTAAGGCTTCAGATATTCCTCTGACCATTAGTTGCGTGATTGTGAGTCACCGTGCAACCAGCTGAGGTTTCTATCATTCATGTTCCCTTCCTGTCTTGCCTGCATGACAAGCACAAGCTGCATTTTCCCTAATTTGGGGAGAAGGTTTGTGTGTGAGAGCAATACTCACGCCCAGGGTGAATAATTCAACTCCTGAGTCAGCATGGAAACATTAGACCTCTCTCCCCTTTATAAACGTTTGGCCAAAAATAGCTTGAATTACAAGCACCGAGCCTGTCGTAACCTCAAAGCACATTGTTAACTCGGTTTATAGATACTTGGACGGCTTTAAAAAAAAAACCTCATATACTGTGTAAAACAACTTGTAACAAAACCACAACATGGAGGTTGTTGTGTGAGAAATCAACAGACAAATCCAGGACTGAGAAGACCAACAATGGAGGTGTTAATGGAAAGCAATCATTTGGCTGCTGTGTGCAGTGCACATGGGCTGCAGCCGGAGGGATTTCTCTGTATCGGTAGCCAGTCCTGCTGATTCTGATGACTCATACCTTCCAAGGCAGTCAGAAAATAACACATGAAGCACCAATAACTGCAAAGAAATGTTCTCATTGCTCTACAAGTCGCCAGCATGCTTCCTGTGGACGACCGGTAGAGGTGCTGTGCTTCTGAAAATGAAAAAAAAAAAAAAAAAAATACAGGAGGTTTCAAGGAAGGAGATCTTCAGCTTTGTGAATGGTTTGGGATGAAGAAGCTGGCACAGAGGGAGTATTCAGAAAACCTTAGCATGTGTACAGTTCATCATGAGCTCAGACTCCAGATAAATCACTCAGAAGCACAAGCGTCTTTGATACGATCGTCATGTCGCACAACAATATGGCAGGCGGAGAGTCTGGTCAGTGTTTCCCCTCTCCTGCCCTGTCGTGCCCTCGCCTGCCCTCTCCTCCGCTCTGCAGCGTGCCACAGAGTGGCTCCAGTGGAATGTGATGATCACGGACCGGACAAAGCCCTGCATTCATGGCCCCCCTCATCCCACTCTGGAAGTTTGCGACTGGGAACCTTGATCACAGAAAAGTAGTGGGGGTGGAGGGTGGAGTGGCCAGAGTCCATCCAGCCCCTGCCTGTCCTGTCAGACACGCATTAACCCACCCATGCACCGGCACATGACAGCCAGCCGCCGCATCTGTCTGCTGCATTTCATCTCATTTCACTTCTGTTGCTGTCTTAAATCAAGGTGTCTAGATGCTGAAGTCAAGCAGTGACATTTCTTAACTACATGCAGCAAATCATCCATTAAGTTCATGGTAGCATTAGAGATTTTAAAGGTGCCATATATGACACTTTGTCAGTGTGCATACATTTGGTTTTAACTACTAAAATCCTTTTACTGTACTGAAATGTACTTTCACACCTCCTCTAAAGCTTCTTTGGAGCTCCATGAGCCAATCAGGAGAGAGGAGGCTCTGAGTCTCTTTTTCTGATTGGCTGACTGTTAAACAGAGACAGGTAAACAGAGTATCTTGGGGCATGGTTGAGAGCAGTGACATCACAAAGTTTCAGAAGTCCTGATGGCTTATCTTCAGGTTCAGTTTCTAAATACAGGCTGTGGACTGAGGCTTTCATACTTTCACAGTATACATATTGAACCTAGAGCTGCTTTAAAACCAACAAAAGAGGAAGTCTAACTTCATACTATATGGGACATTTAAACAAGTGCTATTAGCATATGTTTTTCTCAGCTCAGTCTTATGTGAATGATAAATGATCACTCATCCATAGTCTTGACAAGTCCAGATACAACAGACAGCACATCCTCCTCGGCTGCCTGACTGACTGTCTGTCTGTCTGAAAGCTGTTTCCTCTGTCTCAGTTTCTAATGTAGAATCCATTTTCCCCCTTTGTGTATGAGTCCATACAGTCAGATCCTCTGTGCCTCTGATGCTTTTTCTAGCAAACTTACTGACATTCACAGATGTAACTGCACTGAAGTAAAAATGCAACCACATACAAACATGCACCTAGCATGCAGACATATTAATGACTTCTTATTGCTAAGAAACTCTAAGCTAGCCCAATGTACAAGAAATGATATGTCTGATGATGCTGTATGTGTTTCTCTGAGTCAGCAAATCCAATGACATGCCGTGTCTGTGAAGGTGTTGGGGTCGGGGTTAAGGGTTACCCTGACCCCTTGACCCCTGAAACCTTTTGCTAGATTTGTAGACATCTCTAGGATGCCGTCTCCAAATGAGTCTAGTCATGTCTAGTTGTAGCTTTGGCCGGTCTTCAGGTGGTGTCACCTCTACAGTGCCCAGTTTTTTTTGAGGGAAACATAATCCTTTACAAGAAATTAAAATATTAATTTGTGATTCATTTTTAAAGTTTGACACTTTCACTTTTGAATCAACAGGTTTGAGACTGAGAACTACAGACAGGGTCGGACAGTTTTGAGATCAGACACGCACAAAAACAAAAACTCTTCCTGGCTCTACAGTATAACACGCTCATAGAATTATCTCAATCTCACTGACTGGAAACCAATCCACCCTGATGTCCATTTTAAAATTTGAGCAGCTCTTCAAATTATGTCATAATGCCACAAACACTGATACAGCAAATCAATCTGAGGCCCTTCAGAGGACCGGACAATGCTGCCTCACTGGCTGCCTCAATTGTTTTTGTAGGAGATTAAATTTCAACGTCAATAACAGCAGAGAGGTCCTGCTTTGTCTCTATAGTCGTTGTATCTCTGGTGCATTTTTGCTCCACCCACTGCAAGGAAATTGCTTAGAAAAGTCAGATTTCATCAGCCCACGTGGTCAAGTTCAGTAAACACCACACTCACTTGTTGCTACCATTGGGGGAGGGGAGGGAGGGGGCTTCAGTGACAAGCTGAAGGACTAACTGACAATAGGTAAAGAATAGACACATACTGTACCATGGCTACAGCAGTAAACAGTGAGGTAACACACCCACCCCTCTCAAATGACTGCTGATGACCTGAGATGAGCCCGGGAGGCTCCTGTGATTTTCCCATCTGGAAGCACCATTATCTCTGTGGGGGATCTCTGATACTGTCATCAGATTTAATGGTCCATTTCCTCTCCTGTGTTCCTCTCCAGGTGTGGCCACCCTCCTCAAAGAACTGCCCCATCCACAATTCACGAGAGGAAACTGATGCCATTACATTACATTGCCCTGTATACTAGAGCGTGTGAGTCCATTTCATACAGTCAGGAGTCAGGCAACTGATAATTAGGTTTAAAAAAAAAAGAAAAGAAAAAGGAAACTGTAGTGTGACCAGAGTGCAGGACGGTTGCCAGGTTGACATAGAAAGGGGTGGGTGCGGGAAGAAGTGAAAACACCACGGGCCCACGGGGGAATAGACAAGGACTTGTTTCCACTGGGTGGGAATGTTTAGAAAACACTCCTGACCCCGGTCGCTTGTCTATTCTTACCTGATAAACTCAGGGTCAATGGTGAAAAGTGAAGGATGTGTCAAGGCCTTAGGGAGCATGTGTTTGCGCATGGCGTGACAGAACTGTTGACAGGTTAGTTAAGGCTGTGAGGTTATTATACATTGTTTCTCCTCAGTGAGAAAGTGCAGCGATTCCTGCGTCGGTACAGTGAACGCACCAGATCTTGGTGCCGTACAGTAAATGAGAGAAAGCAGCAAAGTGTTTGTTTTGGAACGTGAGTTGCAAATCTGACCGTTATTTAGAGGAGGAGTTCAGCCTGTAAAAGCATCATGGCTCTGGTTGAAGGCGTCTGGCAGCTTCGTTATGAGCCAAAGATTCTTGTTGTGTTTTAACTTGGGTTGTCTCACGCTGATAGTTCCAGTTTTTTGATGATTTGGGATTGTGTGAGATAGAAAGTCATATATAGTCAGTGTGTGACCATGTGGCAGACTCAGATCAGTTCAGTGCCAGGTTAGAGAAACAGCTGGGAGCACCAGCACAGAAGCTGAGCGATGTGTTGCTGTGAATGTGGCCAACAAAGATGCCCATTGAAATAATCCAAGTACCATTTAGATGCACTGATATTTTCAGCACTTTATATTTAGGTCAAAACAAAGTCAAGTTGACCTCTTTCTGATTCCCTCAGCTAACCTGGACTGTGGCATAATACAGTTTGAGGAGTTCAGAGGTTTAAAAAAGGTGAAATGTCCCTTTAATATGGAAACTTACGATAATGTCACCTGCGCCCTGATTAAAGCTTATGTCAAAGTTTTTACAATAGAGAGGACACAACTAAATGTCTTCATGTCCAGGCCACAGAAGAGTCCATCCTCATTTACTAATCGATGAAATCTAAGCCTCTGTGTGTCAGCTGACCAGAGATCCATGCATTATTGCATTATGCATTATTTCTTTTTGTCTCCTGTGTCCAAATGTGATGAGTGAAGTCCAAGGGCCACAAACTGTCTCTGCCAGACCACATGACATAAACATGTAGAAATTATGACACTCTTCCTTCCTTGCTCGGTTTCACTCTTCGCCCCCAAACTTTTACAGCTTAACTGCTGAAGTGGCTGCAATACCACACGCATATGGAAACCATTTTTTAAAACTGTGCATGCCGGGCCAACGTTTAATTAAAAAGTTCTTATTTGTTGAGTTTTCATTCCCGCTGTCCGAGCAGTGCTCCCCTCACTTCAGTGTCACTGGGCTCTAAGTGGAGTGGACAGCGTGTTTGCTCCCTCAGATATTTCCACTATGCAGTAATTCACAACACGGTCTCATGGGCCACAAGGCAGGAGTATATATAGGCCCCTCTAACATTTCCCTCACATTCTGAGGGAGGTTGACAAGGAAGCACTTTTCCAGCGGACACTCGCAGCTCTATCCACGGGGGAGGAATTTCATACGAGGGCAGGCTTTTCATGCTTTTCTGGGGCGTATTTATAGTGGCTGAGGTCAGGGCGGCACAGGCATGTGGGGTGGCCTTCTCAAACCTGGCCATGTTAAGTGATGCTGCCGGCCGCAGGGGTGGAGCAATGACATATCATTCCATTCTAAATCTAAACCTCCATGTTTATGACAATGGCAGCCTCGCCACGAGCTGCAGGATAGCGCCAAAAGCTGCCGGCTTCTTTGAACCTGCCCTCGTGAACAGTGGACGCAGGGGGAGAATTCAGCACGAGAAACATAAACCTCTGACTCCGAGCCAATCACATGGCCGATACTAGCGAGCCATGCTGTGAAAAGTGAATAGAACAGATACTTCGGGTGTACAGTCCCACCAGATACACCAGCAGGTGGATATTATATAAAAATTGATCTTGTACAAAAGAAATTCTCCATGTGTGGTTTGTGATTTTATGCATTTTTTACATTTCTGTTGCAATGCTCATTATTAATATTTTGTTTTCAGTGACCCATTATCTGTCCAAAAACTAGAGCCATTTCACACATGTGAGCCAGTTCTTCAGCTTAAACTTTCTGCAGAAAGTACAGACTGGTCCTTTAAATGTAATATGGCAGAATTAAATGTAACATGTTTACTATTAATAGGAAACATCTTGATTGTGATTTTGCTACTTTTACTCACGCTAAAGAGCTGAATACTTCTTACATTTCTGCTGGTAACACTTGCAGGAAGGTTATTGCTTTCTCAGGAATAGCAAATGCAAATGCAAAGCTCTCCTCTCATGTCATAAAGTAACACAATTGTAAAAAAAACACAAAAAAAAAACAAAGCCATCATATGTGTATACTTTGTTCTGGTCAAAGTTCTGTGATGGTGATTGTGATAAACCAGCTGAGTAACTATTGGCTACAGCTTTGCTTGTGTCTGTAGTGGAAACCAGGCTATCGTCTGTCCAGCCTCACCCCTTCAGAACAGATTAGTGTAAATGATCCTCATTTTCAATGCGAGGTAACACAACACAGATTATTATTCTGTGCTACAGGGGTTTGTGTGGACTCTTCCTGTGGCATGAATCATTGAAGAGGTGACTGTAATCCATACAGACAGCTAGGTTCTCTGGGTGACAGCTATCTGATGCTGCCCGGAGACCAACTGGACAAAGCTCAGATTGCTCTTCTTCTAACGAGGCATTCGAAGGTAGATGACCTCCAAAGCGGAGTACCTAATTACAAAAAAATGTTATTTTACAATGCTGGGAAGGAAATCTAATCAGTTTGTTACCATAAGGACGGCATTTAATAAGGTTATTGGGATAGAAAGTGGAGAGGTGGTTTTTATATGAGGGGGTTACGGTGCCAAAGGTCTGTAGGACAGAAATCCAATAATTGAAAAAGTACAAAGACAAAAGCTTTTTTAGACCATAGTGACATTTTGCAAACCCAGTACATTTTCTCGAACAAAGTAAAAGCACCTGCTCACCATTAATTTGAAAATCCCAGGCTGAGTGTTACAGTAACCTATGGCAACTGCTTCTGTGTCAACAGAAATCTTGGACAGGCCAGCTCTGGCAGCCCAGCACTGTGCACCACCATTGGCTGGCTGAATGAATGACTTGCAAACTTGTCTATCCATTATGCATGCCAGTATACCTTTAGTGCGTTCTTGAGCTCATTTCCAGGTACACACAACCGAGAGGTAGCCGGCAGGAGGACGCTGTGTACTGAAGGGAAAGCACGGTAAGACAATTGGTTCTATGTTATTAATGGCTGTCACTTTTGATTTTTCTCAAAGTACTTGGTTAATCTCTGATTTGATTTCTAAATGTATTGAATTTCAACAATAATGTTTGTCAATATGTAGATATTCAGACTTTGAGAATCATTGTACATTCAGACCAGTGGCACTTTGAGGGGAGTCAACAATGGAGCTGATCGGATCCACTCTGACAGCCACATATGCTCGGCCAAAAACCAGCCACTTCCTCCCAGCCATCTCCACCATGGCATCCAGCTATCGCAACACTCAGCCTGCCTTGGCCATGAATCCCAGTGCCAACCTGTGGAGGACCAACAGCTATTTCAAGAGCAGCACCATGGTCCCAAGCCCCTTGTCTCTTCAGCGAGAGAATTTAGATCTGGTTCGAGCCAAGACCATGTTCTACCCATCCAACAGGACGGCGCTGAACACCCGTTACACCCCGGACGACTGGTACAAGTCCAACCAAAACAACTACAGGGAGTCCGAGTCGTCCCGGAAAAGTGCAGAGAGACTGAGGAGAGACACCATGAGGCTGATGCAGGATAAAGAGCAACTGACCAGGCGAAGCCAGGAGAGCACCAGCAAGAACATCGGCGAGCGGCTCAATGACATCGTCTTCTGGAGGTCTGAGCTGAGCCATGAGATCGACAACATGGTGACAGAGATAGCAGCTCTCACTGAGGTGAAGAGGAGGCTGGAGAGAGCCTTGGCAGAGACCGAGGGCCCACTTCAGGTGAGGGTGGAAAAGATATAATTCAATAAGTGTGCATGTTACCTTCAATTACCCCTCTTCTTCTAAGTAATGCCTTAATGTTTTGTTACGCAGGAAGTATTTCCATCTCTACAAGGATAAATTGCATTTCCCTTAAAATCCTAACACTTTTGTCTACCACTCTGCTCATAATATCATTCATGCATATCACACCTCCCCCTTTCTGTGTGACAGTAACTGTGGTGAAACAATGGTCTGGTTGTAGCAACAGTATCTGCACATTAAAATGCAGCTGTGCTTGTGTGTTTTCTGGGTCAGGCTCTTAATTAGATCACCTCAGCGTCCTGTTAGAGAGTGTCTGGTCATTTGTTTCAGCCAGAGAGGGTCAACCTAACCTGGCTTGAGATCTGATGACACAGACACCTTTCTAGGCTAAGATCATGTGGCAGAGGACCTTCTTAGAGGCCTCTGCAGGTAACTGAAGCTGTAGAATGCCACTCATGCATCGCACTATGCAGGACATGCACTGCCCCATTCTGCTCAAATTACTACCCCACTTATCTAAATGTCACGAGGAAGATAATGCTGTATATTGAGTGGCTTTAAATTATTTTCGTTACACAACCTCCTCACCTTGTTTTAGTCATGATCATTCTGCCAATAGGTGTCTCAAGAGTGTTTGTACCACAGAGAGAAGCGGATGTCCATCGATCTGGTACATGACGACGTGGAGAAAGACCTCATAAAGGTAACACCAAAGCACCAATTTAAGTATATAAGTGTCTTATGTGTCATATCAACCTGATAGAAGAAGTAAAATGTCTATCTCATGTGCTGCAATGAGGAAGTGGAAGTCATCAAGTCATGTCAAGAACGGATGAGGCGACGTCTGGATCAAGCCATCACCCAGCTGGCGTGAGTCTGAAAAAATCAGTTGATAAAATATTGCTACATGAATGATTCTATTGTGTAAAGTAAATAATTGACATTTTTTATGTTGCTGTATTTCTAGGTCAAACAGAGCAGCCCAGCATGAACTGGAAAGAGACATGAGTGACAAGGTGTCAGCCCAGAGGATCGATGACAGGTGTCACCATCTCAGGAACACATCAGATGGTATTGGATATTACAGAGGGATTGACAGACTTGACCCTTCGTGAGTACAGTTTCATGACATCAAATATTTATTTTTTTAATTATTTCTCATATCAAACCAGCCTATAGCCTACAGGACCGGGCTGCTCAGTTTAATTGTCAATCACAAGTTAAACAGCCTTCATTTTGGTTTATATATTTCCTTCTTAGATTAAGTTTAACTGGATTTATCATCTTGTGGTTGTATGTGGTCTTCAGATGCCTGGTGAGGTCACAGTTATAGTTAACTATTGATGACAAAAATCCAATCAGTTCATCCTTAAGTCCATGTGGCCATTTGTGCCAAATTTGATAAGATTCACAAATTCGCAAGACCCAAAACAATGTCCCGAGAGGTCACCATGACCTTGAACTTTGATCACCAAACTATACCAATGTAAAACTTGAGTCCAAATTAATGTTTGTGTCAAATTTGAAGACACCTAATAAGACATTATTGATATTTGAGATATTAATGAGAATCACCAGGATCAGTCTAGTCAAGCTAATGGCTCTGTTCATTCTGACAGGATCATAACACATTAATGGTAATCCCCCCAAAAGCTTGTTCAGTTAAGGAGAAAATTGGAGGACTGACTGACCAATCACGATCCATCCCAACTCTTTACCATAAACAGCATGTTCAAAGACAGTAGGAGTCTGAACTACCAGAAATGTAAGTCATTCTTTTCCGCCTGTCAGACTCTCCCTGCCAGATTCCTGGTCCAAGTTCACCGACGACAACATCTTGCTCTCCCAGAGCGAACGAGCTGCCTCCCACAAGCTCAGGGATGAGATAGAAATCTTACTGAACACCACGTCCAATGAAATGTGGAACCAGTTCAACAATGTCAACGTGGCCTTCACCAACCGCGTATCGGAGACTGCTGATGCCAAGAACAGCTTGCAGACACACCTGGCTAAGGTCAACACCTATTCTATTTTATTTATTTATTTATTTGAAAGGCACATTACACATGAATGAACATCAGTATAAACACAAATGTAAATGTGCCAGAGTTAGCAAGCCTGCTGATTAGCATCCCTAGACCCTTATTCTAGATGGTCACACTGTATAAAATGACAATGTAAAACTTATAAAACTGCCAGAGCAAATAAGACCCTTGTTTTGACTTCAGTTTTAGATTTGTATGTTTTCACTTAGCTGGATTGTCCAAAAAAAAAAAAAATACTGAACCAATTCGTACCAAAATTGGTTGAGGGATGAGGCACGCGTCAGGAAGGAACCCATTACATTTTGGGTTATTGCCGGGTCACTTCTTTTAAATTAACATTTTATTTTCTGTGGAAGTTTGGCGTATGGTTTGTTACACTGGATCTGACAGAGTTATGTCCTGATCTGATGACGTTTCGTGATGAAAAAGCCTGGATTACGACAAAACTGGCTTCAAAGAACCAATCACATGGCTCCATGTTAAGGAAAAAAGGCAAAATGCATTCACTGTCTTCCATCATTGGGTAACTTAATTTGCCACTAATTAGGAAGAAATCATGTGTTTGTACCATTCTCTTTTCTTGTGCTATATTCAGCATCATATCATACAGAAACTGTGCACAGAGTGTAAAATGTCCCAATCTGTCAAAATTTGTATTTTCTGCTTAATGACCTACAAGAGGCATTTGTCCTCTGTGGTGGATTGTGTGCATGTTTACTTTCAGACCCTCCTGACAAAAAAGATGGCTGGTAGTAGATGCCTCTTACCTTATGCAATATTCTACACTGGATCACATTGTACTGAGGTTAATTACCAGGGATTACCATCGTGTCCGCATCAGCTGTTTCAACACTGACAGTAGCTGTGATATGAGGCACACCGTCCTTAATAAAGCTCAGTCACTGTCAGTTGTAAGGAGACGTGGTTCGCTGGAATTAAATTAAATCAAATGGGTCTGGACTGAGCAGGCACCGTGCTCAGCTGATTTGAAGACTGCAGTGTGCCACTTTTTACTCCTATTCTCACTTGTTCCCCCGACTCTTATCAGTCCTTTCTCTTGTAGCCTAATTGCGACAATCTACATTAGATGTTCTGCCATTTTTAATGAAACAGACACTCAACTGCCACTAGGAAATTGTTACATTTATCCTGTATTCTCTCCTCATGCAGACTCTGCAGGAGATCTTCCAGACAGAGATGCTGATTGAGTCTCTGAAGAAGGCCCTGAGAGACAAAGAGTGCCCACTTAAAGTGGCTCAAACCAGGCTGGAGGAGAGGACCCGCAGGCCAAACGTAGAGCTCTGCAGGGACAACCCACACCACAGGTAGCTGTGCAATTACTGTACTGCTTTGTCAGTGGGTTGTTTATGAATTCATTAAGTCGGTATCACAGATCTCACATGAATGTACAATGTTGTTTCTCTAGACACATTTCCTAAGATTGTGGACACTTGCACACTAGAAATAGAGGTTTCTGTCCACTTCAACATTTTTAGGTGTACTGCTTAGACACATAGGAGGTGCAGTGTTGACTGTGTTTTCTGGATGAGCTTCACACATTGTTTTGTGTTTTTACTTGTTACTTGATAAAGTGAAAAAAGTCAGACCTACACTATAAAGTCAGTGAAGCACCCCGACCACACAGCATGCAGAAGACAGACAGACTGATCTCGACTGCGATTGCACGGTCACATGCGGGCCTTGATTTCATTGGCACTATCAAATGTTCATGTGAACTTTTGCACACATGGCACATTCACTCTTGCAGTAGTGAGTATAACTCAGGACGCAAGGAGGTGCAGTGTTTGATGTGAACTTATTTGGAAGCTGAAAGTCGGATTAACACAGGACAATCAATCAGCCCCTTCTCACAGACACATTTTAATGGGCTCAGCACCATTTAAAATCTAGATTTAAATTGATAGTAGCTAGTAGCAAGATTGGCCACACAGTCTCAACTGAATTCAACAAACATCCATGTTTTTGGCGAGGGAATTTAAAAATGTTCTATAAGCAGATGGGCAATTAATGTAATTGTGCTAGTAATTTAGGATTCCTCATTGGTAAACTACAATTTGTCCAAGCTAATTTTGAAGTTTAAAAACATTTTTAAACACTTTGCGAATGTTAAAAATATTAGCCATATTAAAGCCGCTTATAATTTCAAATTTCTTGCTTTGGCAATACCTAGTGGCAGACAGTTTCATTAATTACATAGCAACTTTAGCAATAATCTTTTTCCCCATCTTCCTTATTATTCCCTTTTTTGTTCAGACTTGTGAGTGAGGTGAGAGAGATCGAGGACACCATCCATAAGCTCCAGGACAGGCTGATGGAAGCTGAGAGCACCCTGCAGACTCTGGTTAAGACCAAAGTGGCTCTGGAGCATGACCTGTCCATCAAGGCCAACTCACTTTTCCTGGACCAGGAGAAGTGCATGAGTATGCGCAAGAGTTTTCCCAGCATGCCCCGCCTGGTGGGCTACACCTAAATCAAGCTTTAGGGAAGAGCACCTCTAATTAACAGTGGTTGTTTTAATGGTTTTGGAGTGATGTCTGAATGTCTCCTAATGCTTGAATTTCATCTTATATTTCTAAATTCTTTCTTATATATAAAAAAAAATTTGACGTCATAAACATTGTCATAAATGTGGCGGTCAGAAATGACAGATATCTACGATAAAAATCTGAATAAAAACTTGATTTGAACACAGCAGTAGCAGAGCGTGTTGTGACTTTCTATCCGAGCGGTGGTTTTGTGTTTTCCTTAACAATAACTCTAGCGACAGGCCACAGCCCACTGGAGCGCAAACAGTGGTCTTGGTAGCAACATGTGACAGTAATCTCCAAACAAATAGCAGAGCTTAGCTTGTGCAACGCAGCATGAGATAAAGACACACTGCCACGGAGACGCAATCCACTGTGTTAGGTTAAAGTGACCTGGATGTCACCTAGTCCGGTGCGCACAGAAATATGGAATGTGAAGGACTCTTGTGTCAATTCTTCTTTTAATGACCGGTGTGGCCCATTACTCATCACCTCACCCTGAGGAGGAGCTGAGCAAACAACGTCCAAGTAATGTATAAAACCCCACACCCATCCTACTGGACTTTCTTTCCCCTTTTAACCCCCCACCCCCATCCGTCTGTTCCCCAGTGCCCTCATGCTCAAAAAAATGGATGGATGGCATCTGAAGAGTTAACCCTGAATTGATGCCATACATCTAAAGACGTAGGAGTATCAGTTTCATTTCATTATATTTGTTCACTCGACACCTTTCAGAGCTTGCGCAAACTATTGACACATAGACGCACACACACACACACATACTGTAAACACTGTCCTTGGGCCAACCCTTCCACTACGGCACCTCCTGCGTAACCTTTGCCTCACTGAAGAATGTAAACTGTGATTGCCTCTACACGAGTCACCACGTCTCCATTCATTAAATTGATCCATAGTATCTGACTGAAGGACGGATCTCAACACGTAGTAAAAGAGCCATATTCTGAAATACCAACCTGACTTCTGTTGCATGTGTTCATTCAGTCTCCATTGCAGTTAGTTTATCTTTGCCATTGCATAGTGCCAGGGGGAACAGTGTATATATGGTATTATAAAACCAAAATAATGTACAGTATGTCTCCAATTGAGTGAGTGCCTGCAGACAAAGTGAATGGAAGTCGGAGACAGACATCAGTCTGCACACTTATATGTGATAAGAGATGCAACCCAGAGTGGAAGCTGGAAGAGTTCACCTCATCACTATCATCAAAACTGGCTCCACCTAATTCCTGTTGAAGTGAATGCATCAACATCTCTGTTAGAAGCAGAGGGGAGTTTCACTGTAAAGGTTCCTGACAGGAGGGATGGAGTGACCATAAAGATAAACCACTCCAGTGTACACATGTGCGTAACTTGCACTTTGATTTAGGTGTGATGTTTTACAACTGCCTCCTCTGCCTTCCCCGCTGTGCAAACAGGATTTTGTTTGACTACAAGGCTCAGGAGCAAGTCTTGATCTCTGCCATGGTTTCTTACATGTGTGTGTGTGTGTGTGTGTGTGAGGCCCCCCCATAGTCCTGCGCCCAAGCACATTCCTGAGCCCTGGTATCGCAAAGAAAGACCCCGTGTTGTCTCGCTTACATCAAAAGACTCCTCGCTCTCATCGCCTTGTAATTCAACATACTGACAGACAGCACAGAGTCGAGGGTTTTCTCCTCCTCATCTGATCCTCTTCTTTTCCCCTCTCAGCTCCCACATTCATGGCTCCGAAATAAACAACAGAGGTACTCAAGAAAAGTTCACATAAGTGGAATGAACCCCTGTTTCTCAGCCTCAGTTCCCTTTCTGGATGCGACACAAAAGGCCTCCTCCTATTTGACCTCCTCTCCCGCCCCCGCATATGGGGGAATGTACTCTGGAATTTCTCCCCGCACTCCAAACATATTGGCAGTTTATTTTTAACACCCACTCTCGTTATAGATGCCCTGTGCCCCGTGTTATTTTGTGTTTCTGACATACCATCATACCATACTAAAGAGCTGAGTGCAGATCAAATGAGACTGATGTCAGTCACTCAGAGTGTTTTACTCGGTGCTGTAATTACAGACTTGGGTGTGGCGTGCATCACTAAATTGCTGAATGACTTGTTTTTGACTTAAAGTACAATTTATTATGACTGACTTTTACTTTTAGTGTTTCTAAATGGACAGAAATGAGATTATCTGTTGGGTGCTTGATTGCATTATTGCTGGTTTATTATCATTTTGGCCACTGGGCGGAACACACACAGTTTGAAGTTGGACAGTTTTCCTGTGATCTTTAATGTTCATTAAACCGAAACAATGAACTTAAAGAGAATAAAAGGATTTGTGATGCTACAAAGCTGGTGATAATTATAGGTCTTCAATCACTAGAAATGGGCTCATTACATTACATGTACATCCATATGTATTGTATACTGATTTAATTCAGTGTTAATATAAAATGGACATTAATTCAACTTACTTAATTGAAACAACAAAACATGTTCTTTCTTTTAATTATTCCCCCCTTACTGTACGATGTTAGACTTTTGTTTATGACCACTGTTAGAAGCCAATACTCTGCACAGGCAATGTATCCAATACATTCTTTATGCCAATTCAATTTAGTTTTTTAGCCTACCCAGTCAGCCAAATATTATTAAACTTAGTTCTCTTCAAAGCAGGACATCTATTTCTCCAGGATGCCACGTGTCCACCTACATCTTCAAAGTAAAACTAAAATGGAATAATATCATAAAGGATATGAAATGCACCACATGCTAACCGAAAAAATCCACCAATACACACTGTACTACTACTGTACTCCCAGAAAACATTCATTTGCCATGACTATACAGTTGTATTGGCATTAGAGAGGGATAGTGCTCGTGAGTAACAAATTAAACATGAAGAGAGAAATGTGTCTGAGTCATAAATGTTGAAAAAGGATCCACCTCCCTTGATAACATGTTTAGGACATGTCGTCAGGGCATCATTGCTCTTACTGGAATATCTAGTTTTAAATCCCTGTGGCTCTATGATATGTAACATTTAAAACTCTGCTGCTCATCTCAAACTGCTGCAGAACTCAGTTTGAGCCGAACACTAAACATCCATGGGAACCAGCTCTTCCTGTGGCTTTTGGATCGGCGCCAAAACTCTGAGTTTTCTCAAGAGGCTGTTTGGCCGTTCCTTCTCTTTTCGTTTGGGTTGTGACGTTTATCTAAGACCGTGAGCTGGGATACAACAAGAAAAGAAATGAAGCGGGAATCCGTTGCCTAATCGGCCCAGTAACAGTAACTGCTCCGACAAGCTCGCGAGAGGAAACTGGAGGCAGGGTGATAAGATGCATCGTTCTCTCTGTGGTTTTCCATCCTAACTGTCGACCTCACGTATACAGCTGCTCTGCGGTTGTGTGTGGCTGTCTGCCGATCCCCGCTCACATGAGAAATCTTTACATCCCTAACCTTTTATTCAATCAACATTATCTTCCCCCGGCATTCTGCACATAATTCCACACGATAAGCCCCCGGGGGAGGTCCCACTTGCTAATCAAAGTTCAAAGGTCAACCACAAAAGACTGGTACGCGGAAGCACGATGTCTTGAGTCATTTGGTCGTTTGTGCGATAAAGTGGAATTCTGGAACAATCCATAACATTGATCCGAGGGGTCCGGGCTCTCCTCAGTCTCCACAGAGGCTCGGCCGGATAGGAGTGGGTGGGTAATAAGAGCGACACAGAGGTCAAGATGCGGTACTGCAGTCTTTCCTGCTGAATCATAGTGGAGTGAGGATGGCTGAGAGTTGTGCAGTGTAATCTGACTTAAAACCACATTTATTAGATTATACTCTTGTATTTATTTATATATCTGATACCAAGGGGAACAAACACACCGGCTATATTCCCCACACATTCGGACCGAACACATCTTCAGCATTTTCATGCTTCCCCCTGCTTATAGATCAAATGACACAGGATAATGTGTGGATAATAACCATAATGGATGCAAGAACTGTTAACATCTTAATTTCAATGAGAAATTATGCGTTCATGAACATTGTAGGTTCAGAATTAACATTGTGTGGTTTACTTATTATTGAATTTGGCCCACAACAAAGCCGTCCCACATCACTTGACACGTGTTGCGTGTATTTTGTGTATTTTAAAGGACTGGGCTCAGTTTACTTCCCCCCCGATGTTGTCATCGCCCCGTGTCCGGTCTGATTAAAGTGTGATGACAAGAAAGGGGTTTGTGAGTAGTTTCAACGTTATCAACACACAAACAAACAGGCTGTATTTACTTTTCATCTCTTCTTCAGCCTTTCTGTCTCCCCTGTTTGACTGCCCCACCACCTTATCTTGTGTTTCCACCATCCCCGTCTCTCGCCTCTTATAACCTATATGAAACATGCATACTAAATATTGTTGTGACTATATAAGCAATTGGTATCACACCCCTTTTGTCTTGTGCTTAAGAAATCTCACACATGCATGCAAGTAAATGTGTGTGCAAGTTTATTTGAATCCAGCTAGATGAGTCCGGTGTGAGGTGAGAGGGGCAGTCCGACTGCGGCCGGCTGTAGTAGGAGGGGAGCTATTAAACTACAGCAGCTCACAGACAACGGCACCTCACACAGGGACAACAGTGACTCCAGGACTGAGCCACCTTTGACCAACAGCTGCTGCATCCCAAAGGCAAGAAA
The DNA here is from genome assembly GCF_045865225.1 of Trachurus japonicus. Taxonomy (NCBI): domain Eukaryota; kingdom Metazoa; phylum Chordata; class Actinopteri; order Carangiformes; family Carangidae; genus Trachurus; species Trachurus japonicus. The sequence goes on from NC_140925.1 coordinate 11,388,710, forward strand.
AGAAGAAGAAGAAGGCCTCATTCCCTGGTGGCTTGAACGGTGACGCAGAAAGGCCTTACCCCTGACCTGTGAGGAGCATCAGCTGGATACCATGTCTCAGAGCCTGCTGTGAGTATGAGCCACTCATTCGTTACAGCTAATGGATTGTGGTTTGTGATAAGTGGAATTGCATAAAATGCAATCAAGTGAAAGAAAACGGCCTGTCACTGTGTTTTAAAATCAACAAGAACGGAATCTAATTGAGTCAAGAACAAGGTCTCGTCTCTGGTGACGTCTTTTTGCTGCATCATTATTTCTGCCACTTGTTTTGGGGTTTTTTTGTTTTGTTTTGTTTTTACAGATTTTAAAGAGGAACTATGCAGGATTTTTACCTTGACTATGCTACATTTTTACCTAATTAAACAGCTTCAAAGTAATTGTGATGGTTAAATATATGATTTGTAACTTGTTGGCTCTTTGCCTTCCACCTAAAGTCTCTTGACGGAAAAACAACCTTGCAAGATCAGAACCTCCGACCCGGTGTCCCAGCTCTCGTCTCTGCGGCATTGCAACACACAACACATGCAAACGCACCCCGTCACCTGTAATCTCTTGTTTATGACAGATAAGACTACAAAGTATACAGATCGTAACATCCTATGTGATATATAACGTTATCCACCGCTCCATAGATTGCTTTCTCGCCAGCTTCGTTGAAAACAAATGCACATGGCCAAGAGGAGGGTTAGTGAAACAGCGGAAAAGTGACCAGACTTGCATAGTTCCCCTTTAATAGGAATTATATTGCTGGAAAAAGAAAAAAAAGAAGCATCACTTCTGGTAGCCGCATCTGTTTTAACACTCTCCTTCGTGTTGGTATGTGGATGAAGTTACTGTAACTCAATCAGGTCTACTCTCCAGATTCATGCCCCCCCACCCAACCTCTGGCTGAGATCCTATCTATGGCTTCGGTATGCACTCTCACTGTCTGCGCTAACGTGAAGATAAGTCCTGCCATCTTAACGACGGAGGTGAAACGTTACACGGCCGTTCCAGATGTAACGTTATTTGGTATCTCACTCCGAACGTTCGTAATGTGGCACTCCCCAGAAAGTTTGGCTTTGACCCCCCCACCCCACGCCCCCTCGGCCCTCACAAACGCAGTAAACTTAACACTCCCGCGTCCACTCGGCCCCACTGATTGTCAGTCTTTTGCAAACATTGACATATAAGGGATGGGAACGGGGAGTGCACGGCTACAGTTTCTAACAAGAGTTCTTCTCCACATGTCAGTGTAAACCTTAACAGCTCGTATGATCAGAGTTAAATCCTCCCGGTTCGGTAAACACCAGAGTAACACGAGGTTAAGTACACAAAGGATATCAGCTACAAACAAAAGCACAATCATATCAGACAAAGAGGTACTTCTATGCAGCTCGGGCCCGAGAATGTCACATACTCTGTTCACTGTGCAGCCACAAAGCTCTCACTCAGAGCAGCTCTTCAAGGCCTGGATCTGGTCTTGTTAACTGTCCCTTTCATGCCTGAGTGTGTGTAGACATGAGCACATCAGAAAGGCCTTCCATTTTCACGCGAGTGTGACAAACACACGCCGAAGCATCCAGGAAGTGTGAGCGAAGTGGTGAAGAATAGAGAGTGGATGTTGACAGGGAGGGGTTATCTGAGGTTGGACAGCTCTGGAGCTTCCTCCACCGGCCTGCTGATGATGAGGGAAAATGTGTCATCCATCCAAGAAGCAGGAAGGTATTTCTTCTATGCGGGGTGTGAATGCATTCGCTGACATTTTTCAGAAGTGAACTAGTTTATGACGACTCACAAACGCATAATTTCCAGTGCTATCAGGAACTCATGAAAGTGATGCTTTGAGCCTGTGCGGCTAAAGAGGGATCAAAAAGATGCTTCTGTTGAATTATAACTGACAGTGGAAATTGGTTAATCCTCTACCTCTTAAAGGGATAGTTAAACATTTTGGCAAATTGGCCTATTGCCATAATCCCTATAGTTTTAGGAGTAGGTTTGTTATCTTTAATTGTTGGTGCAAGCTGTTTTTAGAACGGTGGAGCAAAGCCGCTAGCTGCTCAGAGCTATGCTACGGAGGCTCATGGGATTTCTTGGTTTTCCTCATCAAACTCATCAAATACACAATCCAATATAATAATAATAACAGAACTTTACGAGACAGAGTTGCTTGCCGAAAAACTGCCCCCGACGGGAATGAGCATCAGCGGTTTTGCATGAATTTACCTCGAAAACGACTCTGTCTCGTAATGTTCCATTATTATCTCATAGCGTGGAGAATGTGCAGATCACAACTTGTCCACGAGAGTGTTTTGGAGTTGTTGGATTGTGTTGTTGATTAATTTGATAAGGGAAAACAAGAAATCCCATGAGCCTCCGTAGCGTAGCTCTGAGCAGCCCACGGCTCTGCTCCGCCGTTCTAATAACAGCTTGCACCAACAATTAAAGGTAACAAACTTACTCCTAAAACTATAGGGATTATGGCAATGGGCCAATTTGCCAAAATGTTGAACTATCCCTTTAACTCTATGCAGGAGAAGGAGAGATAAAGCAGTTGATTTGCCCTTAAAAACATTTACAGTATGGACCGCTCCTTCACTCCCACTTCCATTCATTGCGACACCCATGTTTATAGCACTAACCTCAGTGCATAGTTTTTTAACAACAGAGGCCGTCGTCCTTGTTCTGGGAGGAACTCCACTTGACTCCCGCTGGAAATGAGTCATGTCAAACAGGGGAGAGCCCCTGATGCTATCTGTCAGTGGTGGTGGTGCACTGGGCATACCCATCCACGCTTTCACACATACAGTACAGTGAGTCACCAGGCTGACTACATGGCTCCCAGAGGGAGAAGACCCCCACACCACACCACATCACACTGATGCTCTACACACAGTGTTTGTTTGTAATTACCATGGCAACAGAAAAGCTGAGTTTACAGAGACATGGTCTTTTTGGTTAAAGTCCAAAATACCTGATTCTTACTCAACTGGAGGATAGAGTGGAGATCAAAGATAAATGTTCATGGCCAAATATCATTTATTTAGCTAAAACATCACATGATCTTAAATTAAAGAAAATTTTAAATATATTAGTTAAATTAAATCCCAAATAAGAGTGTTTCAATACACTGCTGTTTGATCTACTGCCAAACAGATAAGTCTAATTTACAATAGGCTGCTTTTGCTGAATATCTATATGCAGATTCTATGTTGACAGAGCAAACATCATCAACGGGTCTGGAATCCAAAGTGCAGCACTGTGTAAATAAATGACACTACAGCTGGAGACTGAAAAGTGTCAGGGAAAAGAGAAGAAGAAAAAAAATCCTCGAAAGCAGATAGCTGCTTTTAGTTACTACGACAGCCAAACAATGATCAGTCCCTTCACTACACATACAGCGAGCTAGTAACTAAGGCAACCCATGCGCTATTACGCACGGCGCGTCTATATTGGGAACCCTGGCCGTGGACCAGAGGGTCACTCCATGACGCAGCGACGCACGCAGGGCGTTGTTCTTCCATAATGAGACACTTTATAACAGAACGTCAGCCCCTGGCATCAATCTAGTCTGAGAGCGACTGTAAAGCACTGAGGGACTACCGCTGCTGGACTCTTTTTTTGGGGGGGAAACTTGTTTTTGCTTCTTCCGAGCCTGAACCTCTCTCTCTTTGTGTGTGTGGAAATACAAGCTCTCAGTAAGTGGACTCCGCTCTCATCTCCTCTAAACTTTCTTCCACTCTCGGTTTGCTCGCGGATTAAAGAAGGAAGCGCTGGGACACGCGCCGCTCCTTCGCGCGCACAGACCGGAGGAGCGAGCTGTCATCGCAAAACAACCAGGGCACTAACCTGAGCTCATCTCTCAGAGTTTGACTTTTACTGCGAACATTTAAGTAAAATCTCTTGCTACTACTTTATTTCAACTTGTTTTATATCGTTTTAAAGACTGGAACTGTTTCCATTTTTTTAGATGATCTACAGGAACATGTGCAGCCAGTTTAAAAGGACAGGAATGGTGAAGCATTTGTCGTGAGGCAAATAATTGAATAAAAAAAAAAAGACAAGTCAAGCTTAAGAGAAAAAGTAAATGAAGACAGAGATGTTTGAGATCAGCTTGGAAATGTAATTACGTCGAGAAACACCCTGTTAGAAATAAACCAAATTGCGTGCGAATGCGTTTTCCCACGTGTTTAACATTAACAGCGACTTCATCCTGACTGATGTTCTGTCTGTTGATGCAGCCGCCATCTGACACACTCAGGTCCTGATGAAGTTTCTGTCTTTTGTTGCTGCTGCAGCGACACACCCATTAACCCACCAATCTGACAACCACACACACACACACATTCTCTCTCTCTCTCTCTCACACACACACACACACGCACACACACACTCTCTGCGATACTGACAGAGAGCGTCTCCTCTTCTCTCCTCTGCTCAGATCATCTGGAAAGATGCTGCTCCTACTACTGGGAATCATCCTCCTGCACGTCGCTGCTCTGGTTCTGCTCTTTGTGTCAACAATTGTCAGCGTGAGTCAACCTGTTGTGTTGTGGCCTCCTCATTATTTATTTATTTATTATTATTGACACTTCCACAGCATCTGTTGTGTTCCTCTGAGTCACCCAAGTATTTACATGTCCTCACTGTATTTGCAAGTTAAACTTGTTCCTGTTCTTCAGCAGACGTTGCTGACAAGTCTTGTTGTTGTTGTTGTTATTGTTGACACCAGGTATGGACGTCAGGTGAGACCAGCACCTCAGACCTCTGGATAAACTGTTCCACTGCCAATGGAGGATTCCACTGTGACCCAGCATCAACTGGAGGTCAGACCCCTGCCTCACACTTCACTCTATGCCTCTCAGACAACTTTAACTACACATTTATTATGTGCTTACAATGAAACATCATTGTTTTGCTGAAATAATTAATAATTGATAGGATTTTTCTTTTCATTAAGTCAGTTTTTAGGTTTGTTTTGGGAAACATTGTGGTGGATAACACTGAGGTTAAACCATGCACATTGGGTTTAATGGGAATAAGGGGTGGGGAGGTGGGGATGGAACTGTGGAAAATGACTTGCTGAAATCCAACATTTACCCATGTTGCTGATGTGGGTGTGTCACGGCTCCTCTGGGCCTCTGGTGCCATCTAGGGCAGAGAATGTGGCAGTGCTGCTCCGGAGCGGGAGCTGATAGGCTGCCGCTGTATAAATAGTCGTGGTGTGATGTCCATATTCAGGACTTGTGTTGGGAGTCCATAGTGACAGGAGTTACTGAGAGCTGTGGACGATCAGGGTGGGGCCGAAGAGAGTATTTAAAGTTTTAGATCTATGTGTGTGTATGTGTGTGTGTGTGTGTGTGCGTCAGTGTTTGAAAGCAGGGAGACCTTGGCGTACCTCATGCAGAACATAGCATGCTGACGGTGGGTCACGCCCAGTGTCAGATCATAATGTCCAGTGTTAGTTTGCAGGGATCATTAGGACAATTTAAGGCAGCAGCTGCAGTGTTAGAGATTTATTTAGACCCTCGGCCTCCTCCACGTGTCTGAATCAGTAGAACGACACAGACGCTCAACAGTAAACATGCAAGAAAAGACTCAAGTGTATTCATGATTAAGAATTTCCATTGGCTTATTCAAGGCATGAACTCAAAGTTAATGAGTCCAAGTGAGCTCACTGTGTTGACTGGATGGATGTTTTGCTGCTAAATGTGCCGTCACGGAGGAGCTGGAGCTGCTGGCTGCAGCGAGGGGGGGTGGGGGGAGTGGGGGAGTGGGGGGTGGGGGGTGATGTCATTTGTCTAGAATGAGCAGCGCTCAGCCAGAGTTGTGTTTTGTCAGGGCAGCAGCGCCTGCACACCCTGCCAGGTAGTTTGATGGCGCAGCCAGTTTGTTTGACTTTGCTTTCATTATTTCACTGACGCACAGTGTTTGTTCAAGAAGGTGTGTGTGTGTGTGTGTGTGTGTGTGTGTGTTGTGCTCTGGCTTCAGAAGATGGAAGATAGAAGTCTGTTCTCATGTAGGGGCCAATCCTCCTGTGTGTGTGTGTGTGTCAAAGGGCTTTGCTGAGTAATCAACTTCCTCCCCAAAGTGAATCATAATCACATTCACTGGAGTTATTTTTGGGGGGAAAATTTCAGGAACTTCTCAGACTCCTGCTTCTCCTTGTTGCCGCGGTTACCAAAACATTGGCTTCAGTTGGGTTTCGATGACGCCCCGGTGAGAGGTCCTCATGTCACAGTTTGAGTCAAACCTCACGTCCTCACAGTGGACATGACTTCATGGAGTTTACTCGCTCTAAAATTAGCCGGCAGAGGAAGAACGTCCTCTGCCCTCACACAGGCCTGCAAGTACACAAACATAGTGTGGTAAATACTACAGCCGCTTTATTTTTGTTGTGCTCCGCTCTCCGGCACAGCGCGCCACTGTGGTGCCTCAGAATAGACGGCAGCAGCGGGGACGGGGAAGATAAACAATTATTTTCCTGTTTAGACTCTCGCATGCAGGCTTCAGTAGAATCATCCGAGTCCTGCACGTCGTTGTGAAGAATTCATGTTCATGAGTCGTCCTGACGTTCTGAGCCCTTGTGTTAGGATGTAAGGAAATGCCCCGTGTCACCCCGTGTTTCCTACTCCTGCTCAGCAAAAGGAAGGATGCAGGACAAGGATGGAACATTTTGCCCATTTCTTTCATTGTTATCACACACATCAGATTATGTAACATCTGAAAATAGGATCATCACAGTGGAGTCTTTTTTATCGTTGCCCCCGCCGCCGGCTGGGATCATGCCGGCTGTACAGGATTCTGTGGACAGAGATTTGCAGCGTGTCATGTTTCCTCTCATATCTCATCCCTGATCCAGTGGTCATCAGGATGTACTGTAGCGCTGTTATTGTAGGAAACCTGACACCAGGCTGTGTTAGGCAGTGTGTACCAGGCAGACAGACAAGATACTGTTTCCCTGTTTCCTTGCAAATCTATAGCCAGAGACATTTTCATTGTCTCTCCAGGAAAAATGCTTTTTATTCCTGAATGGCCACAGAATGAAAAGTAGTAATTAATGCATCATGCAGTGTTTTTATATTTATCCAGTGTTAAAAATGTGGTTAGCCAAAGGCGTAGCCTCACATAATGTAACTCATCTTATTACTTAATGATCCTTTATGTTTGCAAGTATGAGCAGTTGTAAGTGCCTCCTCCTCCTCCTCTGCGCAGTAAAACCTCAACATGCCTTTCATTTACATACAGTAATGCAAAAGGAATCAATAAACCACAGCTGCCAGACACTGTTGACGGAAACACGTTGGAAATTTGAAGGTTAAGAGTTCAGCCGGAATAAAATTCCACTTTTTTATAGACGTCGGACTTAGGGAATGGCTGCCGGTGCAAAAACAGAAGAGGACCGTCCATCGTGGTCAAGCATCCTGTGACTTACAGTATTATATGGCAGTGATGGCACAAAAACATGACAGCAACAGAGAAGAGTTGGACGGATAGGGAGCGAGTGCTTTGGGAAACCTGAGAGGCGGCGATCGTCAGGATGGATAACGCTCCGACAAGAAATAGACCCTGCCTGAAAATCCTGGGATTCCTGGCACGGCGGCACCGATGAAGCACGTACACACACATAACGAGTCAAACGCACAACCGCTCGCTCGGATGCAGCGCACAGCACAGACACATTAGATGCTGCTTGCTCTTCTCTGTCAATACAGGTGTCTAATGGGTTAATGGCCCCTATAGCAGCCGGGCCTTGGAGGCCGAGCACTAACAATCGATTCAGTACTTTTAGTCATGGGTCCTGCTGCGAGGGGCGCACAGGGCTTTTAGGAACAAGATACCTAGGTTTGATTGTTATGGGTCCATTACATATTCCCAGAAGTAAACATGGCTGAGATGAGCTTGTTATGTTCTCCTTGAGAGGATGCTTAAATTCAGCAGAGGCAAGGCCACGGAGGGTATTTGTTTTTTCCATTTGTTTTTCCTCTTCCACTCTCCATCTCATACACTCATGAGGTCAATGTTGTATATAAGTTACTGGATAATTATGAATGCTTATTTAAAACACTCTTCTCCTTCTTCTCCTTCTCCCCTTACAGAGTGGATTCAGGCGGTCCAGGCTCTCATGATCCTATCCATCATCTTCAGCTGCCTCTCTCTCTTCCTCTTCTTCTGCCAGCTCTTCACTTTGCAGAAGGGCGGACGCTTCTTCCTCACTGGAACCTTCCAGATTCTTGCCAGTGAGTTCAACAAACCTTCACACTTCGTCATTAATCCAGCAACATAACAGGGGTCAAAGGAGGGAATAAACACACACTGTCAGAGTTTTAGTCAGTACCAATACTTAAAATAAAAGAAGCACTGAATCCAGTGTGACCACAATTTAGGGCTGCAGTGAATGAGTAGTTTTTCCTTGATTCATTTATGTGGTTTTCCATTTTATCTATTAGATGTTAGAAAACAGTGACAACAAATACAACCAACTTCCCCAAACACAGAAACAGGCAGCAGATTCTCAGCCTGGAGGGGCTGGATATTCAATCATGACTTGATCAACTTAACTGAGTGACTGATATCTCCAGCTCCACTCTGACCTGCTTCATTTGTAGAGCAGCACTGCAGACAGAAAAATAATCATGCATACAAATCCACCTCCACAGACAAACCAGGAGCAGACGCTCACACTGCATGTACTGTGGCCGAGAATTAAATTAAGAGAGTGTGAGCCAGCTACTAATGGTTTTATGCTCCACTTGTCTATTGTACTTCATGCCCTTTGGCCAGAGAGCAGCTCAGCTGCCAGTCCATTGTGTCCTCTCTTGGCAGCCCTTTTCAACATCCCAGGTTTGCTCTGTATATCGTGCCAGTGCATTGCCTGGCACCCAGGTGCCCACTCAGCCAAACAGGAATGATGCTGGGCATGCAGCCAGCCGCACAAGTTGAAATGTCAGGAAGGCTGGCGGTGCGGGGGTTTGACAAACAGATCATGCCATGTCAGAGCAGGGAGGTGGGCAGACCTGGAAGGCTTACCGAGTCTGGAATGGCGTTCAATAAGCATGAAGCACCATGATGTAACGTGGAGGGATGCCTTCTGGGAAACACTGACCTGCTCGCCTCCACTGCCAGACGGAGTTCAGCCAAGGACACAAGACAGGGAGCACAGGGTGAAGGAACACAATGACCAGTGTTAACTCAGCGCTCTCTCTTCTCTTCTCCCTGCAGGTTTGTTCGTGATGAGCGGAGCCATCATCTACACGGTGATGAGTCCGGAGTGGGTGCCGGACACAAACGCGTTCGGTTACTCCTACATCCTGGCGTGGGTGGCCTTCCCGTTGGCGCTGATCAGCGGACTCATCTATGTCATCTTGAGGAAGCGAGAATGAGCTGTCACTCAGTCGCAGTGTTCCCAGTAACCCCATGCCCAACTGCAAATGTCATCAGTTCCCCTCTGAAGTATAAGTTCTGATGAAGTACCAAAGGCCAAAGGAGCCACCAGGCCAATACACCCAGGTCACACCAACAGGGGGGAGGGGGTAATACCAAAAATCAACCTGCAAACCAACACAACAACCAATAGTGTCTCGTTTAAAAGATGTATATAGTATCTATGGTTTAAAACCTATTTATAACACTTTTTACATATATGTACATAGTTTTTGTGTTGCCATGTCAACAGATACTTGTATGAGCTTTGTTTTAGCTGATTAAGTGCCTCAGTGTTTGTTTGTAATGAAGAAATAATTAGAAGCTATTTTGTTGTGTTTTCTTTTTTTTTGCCTTTTTTTTCTTTTGTTTTTTGGTAACTACCAAAAAATCAGTGAAAATGAAAAAAAATCTTTAAGTATATTAACCAAAGTGCATGTATAGAAATAAATAGAAGGGTCAGGAGGATTGTTTTTGTTTTGATAGGCTTGCTTTACAAAAAAAAATACAAAAAAGAGTGGTAACATCCATGGATGTAGCATAGCCATGAAAGATTTGGTCCTTTTTCTATTTTGTGGATTTGCAAGTTTCAGTGTTTTCATTTTCGGTATTTTCTTTTCTTTCTTTTTCTTTTTTTTTTAATTTTCTTATTTTCAAACAAAAAAAGATGGTGCTATTACATTTATCATTCCTTTTACTGATAGCAAAAATTTACAACAGAGTTATTTTGTTTATTGTTTAGAGTCAAAACCGCTTGCCATTAATTACAGTGAGAACCAGAGAGAGGTGCACCTGTACGTACAGTGCCTGACTGCTTCTATTAGGGAACACAGCCTGTTTCACATTGCAGTGTCTGACCTTTTCTTTCCTCATCAGCTACTGTAGTAGAAAAAAATCAGTATTATTCTGCAAGTTTTTGAAGAGTTAGAGAAATTACAGATCTCAAGTGCTTACTTTTCCCCTCGTGGCTTTTAAGGCCTCAGAAAGTCAGATTGCCCATTTAATTGATTGCAATGAATAAAAATAATACTGTGGGACATTACAGCCTGAGAAAAAAAGTATAATTCTAACATCACTCAAGACAAATGCCACTGAGTTGAAGCCATATAAGAAAATATGAGATGACGGTAAAAAAAAAAAAAAAAAAAAAATAGTATTAACTTAACATGTGAGAAAAAGGACAGAGGTTTGCAGTGATGATACAAATGTCTGTTTCACATACTTGAAGTTTGACATGCTGCAGTCTCTACCCACTGACGTTCATATGTGTTTCTCCTCCTCTACTGTATAAAACACTGTTTATATATGTCGTGCATAACAGATGTTGATGACAATCTCGCCTTAAAAAAACAAACAAACACTCACGTACTCAATAAAACTACTCTCGCATTATAGAACACTGTGTATTCCACTGTTACAAGGGACTGGATTCACACTAACATTCAGTGCATGAGGAAATTCAAGAGGTTTTCTGGGCTGTTGCGCTGTCTGCCTGTTTAAAAAAAACTATGAAACACACATCTCTGAGGCTACACACACACAAAAAAGCATCTTGTGGAAAAATCTGTGATAGGATTTTTTTTTTCTTTTTTCACAATGGAGGCAGATTCACAACCGTTTGCGGTGAGGAATCTGTAGGAGCTGACAGTAGGGCTGTGCGCTTGCAGCGGCTGAAAGACAGCGCAGCATTGGAAATTCTTGTTTACAGTCGAGCCGAGCGAGCCTGTCTTACAGTTGTGTGATCGCACTCTCCATAGATCAAAATGAGCTACCTTGTGCATGTGGCTGCAAATGCTGTATGTGACTTGTGTTACACACACTTTGGGGGAGGGTGGGAGGGGGAGAGCGAGAGAGAGAAAGAGAGGCAAAGGCATGGCCCTTGGCACCTGATGCCAGTTATTCAAAACATGCAGCTAGTGTTTCAGCGTCAACATAGCATGGGAAATAAGAGGACTTGGCCGTGTTTTGAACACTGTAAGCAAGCGTCTGTCCTCCACTTGACATCTCTGGCGAGATCCTGTAGCCTTCCAACACAGAGCTATGTTGTGGTGGATTAAAGCCTTTAATTCTGAGCTTACACTAGGCTAGTCTGCTGTGGGGTTTTTAGATGATTATTAATGGGTTCAGTTAGAAGAGATTTTCCTCTAATGACAACTGCCCTCTTTACTATTTTGTGTAAAGCTACAGAGTTCAATTGTCTATACCATGTTTACACCTAAACTTCCAAATGCTCTTGATATTACCAAAGATACTTTGAGTTTAATCATTAAAGGATGTTTCTTACCACCACGATGGAGTTTCCTGTGTCTTTCCATCACACTACGCGCACACAATTGCAAATATACAGCAAAGCCAGTCCAATTCTAAAGGAGGCAAAACCCTACCTGAGGTAAACTGGCACAGAGCCAGTGTTTACGGGGTAATAGCTAATGGTTTGTGATGATATCTATTCCTTTTAAAGACAACAGTCAGTCTTCAACCAGCAGCTCGGCGCTCAGCTGATGATAGGTATCTAAATCTCCAGCAATGAAAGAGAACTCTCAGGAGGAGGATTCCTGTTGCAGGCCTGAGAGGTCACAGCCTCCCACTGCCTCCCCCTCTCTCACATACTAGAGCTGGGTGAACTGGGGACACTGCATTCTGGTCTATGCACTTTGAAGATTCAAAGTATTGTAGTTTTGTATTGTAGTTTGCAATAGTTGAGAAAGGCTGCATCTAGATTTAAATATGTTTGGTTTTTTTTACACCTCATGTCCCAATTAAGTGTGTTTTTGGATGAGGTGCCATCTATAAACCCTTTATATGCTTTTGGGTTTAGGTTTGATGGGGAAGTTATCATATAATGTGCAACACTGTCATCTCGTGGACAAATATGGTAACAGCGCCAAAACGTCTACATCACACCAGATTATTAAACACTGCCTCCGTGTGGTTCAACACAGGAACTACACTCAACTCTACTAAGTATATTGAGGAGGGAGTGAGTGGTAAGACTCAATGACCCCCTCGGGTTTAGCAGATCATATTTTTCTTACTGAAGTCTGTTAAACCTCATTAACTCCATATATGATCATTAGGGCCTTCTCTGCAGCTTAGCTTGTTTGCGAGGGTGGAGACCCTCCGCCATCAGTATGCATGCATGAGATAGAGAGAGGTGATTTCTCCTACTTGTCTCCTCTCTATTACCCTTCAGTCAGTCTAATGAATACTCCTCCTCCGGAGCCATTATGAAGGCTTTTGTGGCACAAACACATCATTAGAGTTAAGGGAAAGAAGACAGATCAGTCGTCTGCTTGTTGATGAATTGTTTGATGAATTCAGACAAAACGTGGGGAGTTCACTGCACCACGAAAAACACAATGTGGCGGGAGGGAGGACCGAAGGAGGCGCTTTACATCACAGATTCAGCAGAACTTCGCTAATCAACAACTGAAAACACTGAGATACGGAAGATAAGATGTAGCTTTACCTGCTGAACAATATACAGCTCCAGTGGATCATCGTGGGTTCAGCACAGATCAGTTTAGTAACACGTTTACAAACTGTCCTAACCCTAACATATCAACTCATGTTCAGTCATGTGTCTCCAACCTATCTAACTAAGCTGAACACATCAGTTCAGTTCAGATTTATTATCCCACAGAGGGAAACTTGTTTCGCAGAGCAGAAAAAACACAACTACAAATACAACAATATATGGAGAGATAAGCACAAAAACCGTAAAACCACAGAAAATCCACCAACTAGACTACTGATGAAAATTTGCCTTTTAGCTAACTCAGATACATTTACATATGTTTTTACAATGTTTTATTAATGTACACTGTCCCTTTTCAAATAAACTAATAAATAAAATAAAAATCAACTGATAAAAAAGATATTTTAGAAAGTAAAGTACAGATTTAAGGGCAGTGCGAATTCATTGCACAGATTGCACTTGGGATAAAGGAGCATTGTACCTTGTCCATGGTGACGTGAAGTGAGCAAGGCAAGCCTCAAGACGAACCACGAAGAGGGTCTTTGCTGGTCTCAGCAAAGATTCACCACACTGGCGGCATACCACCACAGCCTTAGCTGGAAATGAACAAAATAAAGATGGCTGACAAAATAAAGGCAAAGCAGGCATAGTTTTCTTTAATTGAGGTGCAATCTTGTGGAACAAGCCTCAAGAACAATCCATTTTAGGCTCTTTCGGCTACAAACCAGACAGACACTAGACAGATTTGTCATGTCATTCGGACCCAACACGATGTCTGGGCCCTGTAACATTAACTACGATGATGATGACAGATCAACGCTCTGCTGTCAATTTAACCGCCACCTGGACTTTGGCAGCTCACTGTGCACCATAAACTCCTTCTGCCTTCTGGAACTGTCTCAAGAAGAATCTTTACATACTTGCAATGTGTAAAAAAACAAAAAACAAAAGAGTGAGTTAAAAAAAAGAAGAAAGCACTGTCTGTACTTGTGTCTATCAAGTATTGATTGATAGGCGTTAGAACCTCTGTGCTTTATAGGTGTCTGGGGGTTCCACACACCATTGTCTTGCCATCACACTGCTTTCAAAATAACCACTTTTCCCATTGATGCCTTACAAACTCCCCCTGTCTTGTCCTATCCCACCCAATGTCACCATCACCTCCTGCACCTCCCCTTTTTTTTTCTACCGGGAGATAATATTTTCTAATTTCTGGAACACAATGAGGGGGATGCAAACAGAAGGTCCACCTTAATCTATCACTGCTCCTTCAAGGGTGCAGGGGTGCACAGTGACAGGCACAAAATCGCAGAGCCGGTGGGGAGGAGGGCAACAGACGCAATTAAGGCTCATGAAATGCAAATGGTGCTTTATGTAAGGCAGGGGTTGGGGTTGGGGTGGAGGGATACGTCTCTCCTAGTCTTGCTGCCATCTGCTTGCCATCACCACTGGTGGAAGAACCTCTGGGTCTTGGTAATTTGTAGCTTTAATAATTTCTCCCTCAGCTGGAGAAGAGAGAAGGAGATGGGGCTGAGGGGGCCGAGGACATGCAGCTGGCTAAGATTAGATTTAGATTAGCTGGTCAGATCACATGGAGATCTGACCTCTTACATTTTAGCACAAGCATAAACACACTTGCATGTTCACACGCAAGCATGGGTACACATGCATCACATGTGCAGGCATATATTCAGGCAGCCCCACTCTGGTTTCCACTTCTACACAATACTTGCCTATATCCCCCCGCCTCATCAAAGCTGACCCTGATCCGAGTTGCACTTCTAGCCCAGTGGGTCCATAAATCCCTAAGGATGTCTGGAGGTTATTTAGGAACATGATCCTTGGCCGCTGGGGGCCGAGCCATGACTTAGGCACCAACTTTCCCTGGAGCGCTGTTTAGAGGGGTCAAAGTGGACGCAGTGTGTTTTTTTTTTTCTTTTTCCCCAATGACACAGCCATTCATTTGTCATCTGGAGAAGAAGGACCTTATTGAACCTCCAGGCCCCACCACCTTCTAATATCCACCGTACGAACCCATTCCCAAGGCCAATACCGGATCAAGGTCATCACCACACAAAGCTGACCCCCCGACTCTGTGGGCGTCCATCATGCTCCGGGACTAAAAGATTGGCAGCTGATGAAGTTCCGGACTAAATCAACTTCAGCTTCTGCCATACATCAAAATCACTTACGCCAACATGCACTCACACTGAGGGCCTAATCAGTTTATCTGCAATGAAAGAGCAGGGAGGATGAAGCAACACGCTGGACGGGGCACAAACAGACGGACGGGAGCTTTTGTGGCAGCGGTGTGGAAGCGTGCCTCAAATGGTTGGGTGATGACTTTAACATCAGTGAATGCACCTTTCAGCAGCTGGAAAACATCAGCGCGCACACAATAGCCAGCAATACAGATCACTTTCTGCCCCATGAAACTGAAGTGGCGCTTGTAACACTTATATTGACAGTGAACTGGAGCGAGACACTTATTTGAATCAGGGGGATTTTTTTTTTTTTTTAAGAGCAATGAGTTTTAAGCTAAAAAGCCCTTTGACAGCAGAACATCTGCAGCACGGATCCGCCCAGCACGGGTCACATACGTTGTAAAATATATGACTGACAGTCATGCATGAGCAACATGATAAGCACATGCCACACAAGATGGTCAAAGCATGTGCCTGCAGTTTTGAAAGAAGGGGGGGGGCGTGCGATAGGAATCTCTCGGCTCTATATGGAGCAAATAACCCAGGCAATGCGCTGTTGTAATTATAGCATTTAACGCGCACGCCATACACAGGCACAAAGGCGCACGGGACAAGGTTGCAACTGCAACGCTGGAGTAGACGGAGAAGAGCAGCTCAGAAGTCTCAGGCCTGACACTAAGCAGGGCGAACAAGGCTGCTTTTAATCTCTGCAGACAGACAGAGACGGAGACACAAAGACGGCTCTCATGAGGTCCAGTAAAGCTTCGTGCTGGTCGGATGGATGGCAGTAAAAGCTCTCTGAATGGTGTTGATGAAGCCTAATAAATTCCCCAGGCAATAACAGGGCCTCCTATGGGAGTGGAGTACTCAGCAGCCGAGTTATTTGGAGCTGCACTGCATTTTAAACAGGCAGGTTTGAGCGCCCCATTCATTGGGGGTTATGTAGATACTACTTTTTTTTTTTTTTAACGATCCATCCATTCCAGTCCAAGACACTAACACTTTGATTAAAAGTTGTTGTACACATGAATACGTGCACGCTCGCACTGAGCAAACTCAAGAGATGTGGCCAATAAGTAATAACATTAAGCAACCACAACATTCATTGGAGTTTAATATCTCAGCGCTGCAAGTTGTCTACACATCACGGAGGCCAACGGGCTCTAAATCAGCCCAGTGGAGCAGGAGCAGACAGTTATAGGAGCCAGAGATAAAAAAAACTGCTGGGACAGTTCTGGGATGACAAAGAATTGGGAGATCAAATATCCTTTCAGTGCGCATGGAGCAGCACAATAGGCTGCATGTGTATAACCTCTGCAAAGTTCAGCAAAATGCTTGGCGCCCTCAAAGCCAGCAAGCTTGGGAGACACTGTACTGTAGATACGCAGCTACAGCATCTATCTGTTTCAGCTGTCTCCTCTGCAGGGACACGTCCACTGATAAACTGAATGAAAAGCCTCTGTATTCAGCATACAGTACATAATAACATTATGCGTTCTGTTTTTGTTTCAGTGCCAAGTATGAGTATGAGCTTTGCTGCCACTGTCTGGACAGTGTGTGTGTGACAGGCTTTTTCTTTGATAAAACACTATCAGCAGCTCAAACAAAGCACGTCCTAGAACTCTTAAAGGACACTCTTAATGTGATTTATTTACAGCTCTGAAAGCTGCATACACAACTCCTAATTATGATATCAGTCTTCGTTTGAATAACTCAGCGAATTAAAAAAAGGAGGGGGGGGGGGATCTTGAAGAAAGAAAAAGTCTCTCTGTCCTTAGAAAGAGAAGAATAGAGACTCAGACCTAAAGGCTAATAAAAGAGTGATTAGTAAACCCAATTAGTGAGCTACCTTTATAGTTTTTGCATTTTCTGCAATCACCATTCATGAACATGGAATAGAGACAGGGTGATTAGTAGAGCTAGAGATGAATGCTGTAATCTTCTCTCAATGGAGTGTCTGCCATGGTCCATCAGGAGATAGCAGGGCTGGTGGCTGATAGCTGAGGGAGTGAGTGTCCCATGTAGCTGCATGGGGAAGCTGTGGAATCCCAGGACAAAGGAGAGGGGCGGTTGGGAGGCGGAGGGGAGATAAGGCAGGACACAGTGGCATGAATATCCAGCACAAGGGCCATACACTGCATTATGCATGGATGGAAGCAGAACAAAGGGAGGACATATAGTATATCTATACAGTACACAAGCTTCACACATTCAACTATCCGTGGTGTTACAATGCAATTCTATGAATGATAATGAGAACACATAAAACCATATTTTATATTCCCATTCATGTTTGTTGATGCTAGAAGATACAATTCACCATATTTTACCCTATAAACTTTCCTCCTCTTTCAATAAACAAAATGCATCTTACAATAAATAAATAATATTTGTTTTTAGTTTGAATAGCACTCAAGTCTGATTTTCACCCATACTCTGGTGCTTTTGATATAATCCCCCCAAAAATATTAATGCTGCAACCAACAATTACATTTGCTATTTTGACGATTTTTTTTTTTTGAGTGAATTTATATTTATTACAATAATTATACTTTATTGTCTTATATACCGTACTGACCTGAATGTAAGACGACCCGTCTTTTTCAGACTTTTTTCGACGGAAAAAATATCGTCTTATATTCGGGTCAATACAGTAATTTATGGTTTTTTGGTATATACAATATTCATGGTAATTTAGATGTAGATTTAGGAGCAGTGAACACCCCCCCCCCCCCTACACACACGCACACACACTTCAGGCTGAGAGATATCAGTTTCACCGGTTTGATTTTTCTTTCAAAAACCATCTCACGGTGGATCATTTATCAAGACGACATGTTGATGGGGCTCAGTCAGATATACTATATCTGCAGGTATAAGAGTGTGTGTCTGTGGAGTCTTAACGGTTCTGCACAGGGCTGTAGGTTTGTGTAGCCCCCTGTTGGTCTGACCCCCAGAGCCTGCATAAAGCCCCCCCCCCTCACCCTTCATCTCTACAAACACTGTTGCACTTGAGGTTCAGTGTTGTAAATCTCTCTGTCTCTCTCGCTCTGTTTCTCACACACACACACACACACACACACACACACACACACACACACACACACACACACACACACACACACACACACACACACACACACACACACACACACACACACACACACACACACTCTTTCTCTCTCTCTCTTACACACACACACACACACACACACACACACACACTCTTGAATGTCTGGATAATGTTCACACTGCACCACTCTCAGACTTTGCCATAGAAATTTCAGGACGCACTCTTCCCTTACACACACACATTCTTCCATTCTTGACTTAATGCATTCTCTAACCTTTAAGAAGCTGCAGTATAAGTTTCAGTATTGCTACATCAGTGTTAACATTAACAGCTGTTGGGCTCATAGTGCAGAATAAATGTTGAGAGAAAAGCATCAAACTTCAGCCCTTTTTCTGTGCAATGTTATATCAGGTAAATTTTAGAAATTTTCTAAAATGATCTTTGCTGCATAACATGTGAGAGTGCAGCCTGACAAGGACTTTATCATTGTATCATATACAAAACTAAAGTTACCGGTACAAATCCCTGCTTGAACACAGTAGAGTATTTCCTTCATCACCCTGCAGCGTGCATTCAGGTGATTCATGTGTGCACTTCTCTTATATTGCAAATACACATAATCCTCCTTATTGTGTATTGCAAAGTTGTATTTAACATATATTGTAACTGGGACTGTCTAGTAAATTCTGATGTTAATGTTTTTATTACCTAGCCTGGATTGTCTTAGAGGACC
The DNA here is from genome assembly GCF_045865225.1 of Trachurus japonicus. NCBI lineage: Eukaryota > Metazoa > Chordata > Actinopteri > Carangiformes > Carangidae > Trachurus > Trachurus japonicus. The sequence continues at coordinate 11,407,639 of NC_140925.1, forward strand.
AGAGTGGAAATAAGTCTCGGACATCTTTGTCAGTTTATTTTTAGATGGGACATGTTCTTGTTCTCCACCTGTTTTTTGGAGTGTGTTGGGACTGTACGGGTTCTCTCTTTTCTACTGACAAATAAATCAAATTAAAAAAGCAGCATGTTAACCTGCTACAATAACCCAGGTGTGGCTGGACCTTCTCGACACTCTCTGTGAGACAATACGACGGTTAAGAGGATGTGTCTAAACTCTTGTATTGTAAACTTGAGGATGATTAAAGCTCTTATAGCTCTAGATTAATATGAAGTACAACTCAAAAAGCTCCTCTTATCCATCAAACCATCATTTAAACTTGTGAGATGCAGCATATTGGTCCTTTCAAAGCTGTCAGACCTCACAAGTATAGTGGCTTTCTGGTTTTCTGACCTTAGGAGTATTTTAAAAACAAAGCCCACCCACCCCCACCCACCACACACACACACCACTCAGCCCCTTTATGCTTTCTTGCTTTCTCTTTCTATTTCTCCCCCTAACAATCAAAGGCCATATGGCAAACATATTCCTCCGGTTCATTGGCTTTTATGGCTGTTGTTTAAAGAATGGGCCTCGGCTTGGTTGAGGGGTGTTCTGGGGGCCAGTTTGAAGGGCAAAATAATATAGTCTGCCCTCAGTCCATTAGGGAGCCTTTATTTCTATTAGTGCGGTCACAAGGCACTCTGGGACCATTGAAACAACCCTGGTTAATTAGGAAAGAAAAACATAAGCACGTTGTGTTTTAAAGCAAAGTAAATGGTGCTGCTGCCGATTCTTCTGCACCTCTACCCTTGCTCCCCGGGCATCAGTCCTTTTATGCACCATTTGATCACTTCACTGGCGCTAAATGTGCTTCAGTGAGGGATTCAGCGGACGTGTCAAATAGATGGGCAAACAAAAAAGTGATTACATTCTGCTTGAAGTGTCTTAATCATACATGAAAGTGACTTTGGGACTGCTGAAGTGACTACTTCGAAAAGTTAATGGTCCACAATATTTGGAGTGCCCAAGATAGCAGAGTAGAGTGCCACCAAAGCTAAAGCACATGGGAGGTGTTAACATGAAGATATTTGCAGCAATGTTTTCTTTTGCTGGCAGGGAAGCAATAATTCAGCCGCATTTGGAAACCTTAACTTGCCACTGAATGCTCTCTGCTGATCCAGACCAGAACCTCCGGTGACAACCCTCAGACTAAGGTGTCAACTTTCTCAAAAAACCTTGGAATTCAATCTTGAAGACATTTCATGCCTATCTGGCTCATTCTGCAAGGTGGAGTTTAGAGTTTTTACCTCTCTCCTCTCTCCGGCGTAATGGCTTTTTACAGCAAGCAGTAAGTCACTCGGACAGCGTCGTGCACCCTGCCGTTGACCTGCATCTGGACAGCATCTGGGGTCACCAGTGTCACCCTGACAAGTGCTAAACCATCTGGAGACTTCCTCCTTCACTTTGAGGGAGGGGGTCACTATGGAGGGGTGACTGCTACGATGAAGGAACGAATGAAAGATTGGGGAGGTGGATTGAGAAATTGGACTTAAGAAGAGGCCAGAAAGCAATTAGCTGAGAAACTAAAGTTTGGATGAACTGATTTTAACTGGGGATGAGTATCATACAGCTTATTCAGCACCATGGAAGATTAAATACTCTCTCACAAACCACTTATCACTAAGCACTCTAAAAGTAAGAGGCCCTCTATAGAGAAAGCCTCTACTGTTATGGTCTATTAAGTATTTTTTGCAAGATAAAAATGATTAGATGTTAATATTCAGTATTCCCTAAATGATAACCATTCCAAAAACATCCTCCTCTTCCTCTTGGATGTCTCTCATTTCATCTATCTCTCAGCTGACACGGACCACTTCAAAGAGACTTCCTGTATCCAAATATCCAAAACAGCTTCTGGTGACTGGTAAAGGAGTCAAGAGAAACATTCCACACCAAATAGAGAACAAGTGTCCTTGAAAGAACTTGATATTGTCTTCGCTTGCAAGTGTGGTTCCCGATGTAAAAGGAGAAAAAACAAAAGAGGATAACGTTGTACGGACAAAAGAGGGGGAGAGGAGTGAAGAGGGAGCTCTGGAGTGCCCCGGACCACTTGAAACACTTGAAAGAGCCCTGAGGTGGCCTCGGCTCTCAGGATGAAGGATCCTGCCACAGGAAGTAAACAGGGCCCTGTGAAAACAGAGTGAAGTGTTCAAGACTCGGAGGATGGACGGAGGGATGAAAGGTTTACCGAGGTTGTTAATCAAGTGATGAGGAGGTTTTGGCGGAGACATAGGGGAGGATGGGATGGGATAGCAAAGAGGGGGCGGCCAGGGATACAGATGCGAGAGTTGAAGGAGTAATAATTGATAACAGATCCAGAGTCGTTAGTCTCAGGTGCAGGCTGCAGGACACACCGGAATGGTGAATTGAGGGCTAATTGCACTGCGGGAGGTGCAGTCACCGAGGGGGCTATTGTTCCACGACTGCTGCATCTCCCCGTCTTGTAATTAAAGAAATCATTAGGAAGCAGACATACTCAAAAAGATGGCATCAGACAGCAAATATTATGTCATTGCTCAAAGTCAGTGACGGAAATTGAATTTAGAAATGGAAAATTGAAGCAGATAAACCAAGTAAAAGGCTTTTTATATTATCACAATGACATTGTCTTGATATGACTTTTTAATGAGCGTGCGCATACTTGCAGGAAGGGCACATGATAGCACTGTATTGCAGACTGTGTAGCTCAGAAAATTGCTTCCTAGAAGGGAAGGAACCAGATTCAATTCAGAGATCATTACTCGGAGAGAAAGCAGAGAATCCAAGCGGTACCATACGTGATGTACTGCCTGTGTAATACTTCAAACCCTCCCTCTGGCACCATGTGTTTCTTCTTTGTAGTGCTCTTTTTTTGTGTTTCTTCCAGTTTCACACACAACATAACAACAGAAAAAAGTGTGGTAACGATGTTTTTTCTACCATTGTGGCAACTTTTATTGATGAGCCCTCTACGCAATCACCGAGAATCATTACTGACAGGATCGGGAATAGCTGATGGTGCTCGTGTTCTTCACTTGTATGGAATCAATAAGAGCTCTTGGTTCATTCTTTGTTGAGCTAATGGTAAAAACGGGAGGACCCTGGGAGGCGCTTCTCATTAACAGAAACTAGCTTTTAATGATGTCCCGTCTAATTAAGACTGATGATAAGAATTGATCCTTCTGCCCCATTGACTGCCTACTGTTTGACCTTTGGGCCCCAAGTTACAGTGGTTAAACTGTAAGCCTGCCAGAGCAGTTTTATGTGAGGTCAGCCGCCCTGCATATGTCGCTGTGGGCCCACACATGGAGGAGGAGGAGAAGATGGTGGAGGTGGAAACTCAGGAGGGAAGAAATGAGCATAAGGATGATAATGAGAAGTTGAGGAGGGGGACAGTTAGGAGGAGGAGATAAGACTAATGGGTGATGATGAGGGTGAAAGTGCTGGAGACAGTTGTTACACACTTTGGCCTCTGTTTATCCTGGGGCACTGTCTCCCAGCTGATCCCACAGGCCCTGTCTGTGGCTTCCTAGACGCTGTCCCGTCCTCCCTGGTGACTCGCCATAGCCTGCAGGTAGTAGTGACAAATGACTGACAGAGCCAGCACCTTGTTGTCCCTGTTCAGGGACCAAGGCAAGGTGCTCAGTGGTCATTATAGAGGACCAGGGGCACTGCAGGGGACGCCCCCAGATGATCTTGCCTCTGTGCCCTCAGCTCACCTCTTTATATGCTAATGACTCTATGAAGCTGTCCGATGTGCTAATTTGTAACAGCTTGGCCAATCAGTGGGGAGCTCCGTGGTTGCCATGGTGCCACCCAGCAGGAGCTCCCTGGTACCGGGGTGAGTCCTAAAGGCGGCAGGTGGACAGCAGGGGCAGTTTGGTTCCTGTCCCATCAACTCATCTCCTTCATCTGGCTGTGGGCGCCAGCTGTGGCCCACTTCCACATGTCATGACCCCGAGATAGCCACCATGAAGAGGTCACTTTACCTTGTTTAGATCTGCTGCCTTTTCCCCTCCAGTGTAAAAACTCCATTGTCTGTCTCAAATAAGGACAAATTTGCAGCATAATGTAGAATTAGATTTCTCAGTGAGCAGCACAACAGGCCTGAAATTACCTGTTCTGTAGCTGACATGGATTACACTTAATTAAAAAAATCATTACAATAACAATAATTGCATAAACATCCATTAATAATTAATAGGACCGGAGTCTCATTTACAAATATGTCCTGCAAGAAGTATTTCAACATGGTAATAACTGTAAAGCATGCATAATTAGCCTCATAAGAAGTCAGAGAATTTTAGAATGCATATAACACCTCTCCTTAACATGTGATACTTTGACACAATTTGATATTTTACTATCTTTGCACTATCTATTGCAATCTTTCTCAAATATGATTATATTTCATTAAGCAAATTTTGTATATGCAATTGGGATTGGGGGTATTTCTGTGCCTGTCAGATATGGGGTGGCTGAAACAGTTTTTGAAATAAATAAAAGGTCAACAATGAAGACTAGAATTTTGATACAATAGAAAAAATGCATAAACTGTCCCCTGTAATAAAATAAAGGTCAGCATGATCATTCCCAGAAGCCTGAAAGTGTTGAGTAAATACTAACCGGATGCTAAGTCGGTTTTCAGTTGGGAAGCAACAACATCTCTCGTTTTTGTGGCTTCAACCCACTTGAATATTTTAACATCCTTTGCCTCATAATAAGGATTTGTAACATCTTCTGCTCTTAAGTAAAGCTGCACACACTCATTGCGGTGTTGAAGTTAAGAGTGACCACAAGTCAAATGCAAATTACAGTTTATTCCTTTAGAGAAATCCAGTGAATCACTCGAGGGGACATTTGGATGCTAATGCAAGAAAGCAGAATGAAAGAGGTTACCCCCCCACCCCACTCTGAAAGGCCGCAAGTGCCCTAATCCACAACAATCACCTCAAAATGAACCAACTTTCCACTGGCGACAGTGGCTCAACAATGAGACCCAGCTTCCTTTCAAACTACCATCAAATCAGTCATTCTGTCATTAATGAGCTGCTGTAAAAACACATTGTCTTTGCCACTGGGAGATGAGGAGGAGCAGGGGGGAGAGAAATCCCATTGACAGGAAACTTTCACTGTAAAGAACTCTCCTTATGACAGACTCCCCCCCACCCACCTCCAGCCCCCACCCACTCAGCTTTGCTATACTTGCACAGCTACCTAAGGCTGGGCACCAATTAGGCCATGCAACTCAGTGAGAAGGGAAACAATAAGGGGTTGTTTGGCTATTAAAGGATGAGACATGGGACCTGCTGATGACTCAAATGAAGTTTCTTTTCAAGAAAGACATAATGGTATAAGGGGGAAAGAGAGAAGCATTAAGTGTGCTCTCTCACCGGGTCCAGGACAATAGCACATTGATCAAGCAGAGTAACTAAGTCTATGTCTATAACTTCCCTAAATAACTAACGAATTTTCACCCCTTCTCCATGTCATCCATACCTCTTGAGCAAAGAGGTAAAGTGCTTTTTTTCAAATGCACTAAATCAAACACTAGCTGCTTCATTTGAATCAGCACTTCATAATACACTTTTGTTTTTAAAATTACTGGCACTCTGCCCGCAATTACTCTTGAAGGTAAGTGTTAGTTTCTTGAGTGAAACCTCCATAAATTTAAATGTACATACAGAAAGGTGCTTGGGCGATAAGTGATGGATGGTGTGCAGTGCATGCTTGTCATCTTTACCTCAACCCAAAGACAGACATCATTCAGAGGCCTTGCTCGGATTCTTGCGCTAGTTGAGTGCGTTTAGAGCCCCATCAATCTTTGCAATGGCTTGTGAAAGTGAGTCTGTCAAAACCCTGGAAAAAAAAACTTGGCACAGCCATAAAACAGCACAAACAATTTGCACTTATCAGTAATTAAAGGGCATAGCCAGAGACGTCATGGAATGTCAGCGAGCTGGGGTTGACGGGGAGCAGGAAAAACCAAATGAGGATCATTAACTGGAAATAAAACTCTGCAAGTCAGTACATGCCAGAACAAAAGGGCATTTGTTTGTGCCTCTGTTTGTGTGGCTTGTTGTTTTTTTTTAGCTCCGGGTGAGAAGATAACAGATTACAATTTGTTTGACTGATGGGACGACGATTAAATTACTTTTTCCCACCTTTACCTACAACGTCTAACAAGCCCAACTGCTCCATGTCATTCATGATGTATATTTGCCAAATTAGGACCCAATTACAAGTAATGGGCCTTGCAGTGTAAAATTTATTACCATGCGGATTTGATTAAGCACAGCAAAGGCGGCAGACTGATTGTTATTTCTCCGGCTAAGCCTCAGTGCTACTCTGTGTTTTAATACATTACAGAGATGTTTAGAAACTGGCCTCAGAACAAGGTTATGTGGAAAGTTTCCAATTACAACAGGTCGAAGCAACGGTTTTAGTGAAAACAGTTTGGGACAAATCTTATTCATCACCACCTCAATCAGCTTTATGTTTAGGGGTTCCTTTGTGCCAGTCTTTGAAGAAAACCATCTTTGACACAGAGACTGCAATGGGACAAAGATAATGAGTAAGTATGCTGAAATTTGTTAACAGCCTGTGTTGAACCCTTCTGGAGGCGGACAGAGCGCCGTGATCCACTGACAGAGTTCAGCTGTGTTTGGCAACCCCAGTGCACAGGTTGAAGATTGATGCCTGCCCTAATCCGAATCTCCTCCCACATGCACACTCACTTTCTCCTCCTTTGTCTCCGCGACCCAAAGCAGAATCAAAGAGGGCATTGAACAGACCTGGAGTGCCAGCACACCCCATTGCACATGAAAAACTGATAGGTTCCTTTCGAACCTTAAGAGGTAAGCCCTGAACTTTGAGGTCGTCATTGTGCCTGTGCACTTTGACACAAGGCAACAATGGAAGCCCCATCTCCAGCTATAACACAACCTCAGAAGAAGGGGCAGAAAACCATTCAACCCGTCATTAACCCTTCTGCCTGGCTCTGGAAACCAGAGAATGGGGTAGTCCCACCGTAACACCCTGCCCCATACACCTCATACACCACCCTCCCCAACAGACCTACTACCCTGCAGCGGTACAGCCCCCTTTTGTCCTATTGTGCCATGAGTGATGGATTCTGGCGGATGGGAAGAAAATGAGGGCCGTAGAGAGTTTCATAGGCTTGATTGGCAACTTTGGACACACAAACTGTCAAAAGAGACGGCAGGAATAACTAGGGTACACCTAAATGGGCTGGTCCCAAAAGGAGAGAGGGCAAGGGGCACAGTGTTGACATATAATCATAATGATAAAGAAAGAAGTCCCAGTAGAGAAACCTTACGTGCAGCTTGGCCTTTTCTCTGGTGGGTTAACTTGATCTCCTGTGAATGCTGATGGAGGATCATGCAGATATTTCAGGGGGCGTAGAGTAGGCTGACAGTGTTTTACAGAGGTCTCTTTTGAAGTGGAGGGGCATTATAAATGCTAAATACCAAGCCAGACCCAGCTGATAGCCATAGCCTGCGGCAATCAATAAGTGAATGGAGACCAGGTGGTGATGGCGCCATTGAGAAAGAAAGGAGGAGGACTCTGGTTTTACCAAGTGGGGCAGGAGTGAATACACAATGGAGGCTAAAACTGGGAGATCATAAAAGTGATTGGAAGCTCTTGGGCACACAGCGCTTTGATTAAGCACAAGCCAACACAGAGGAGGATCAATAGACGTAAGTAGGATCTCAAAGCCCTGAGGGTGTACAGGGAGCAACAAAACAATGCTGACTGGTATTATGTTCCAAGATCATGGTTTCTACCATCAAACACTTTTTTTCAGTCTTTTCAATATCAACATTATTCACATATAGGGATAGTGGGGTGGTGGTGATTGTTGCTTGACAAAAGCTTTTGTTTTTACAAAATGAGAAGTTATAGTAAGCTCTCTCTCTGAACCACACTGTCTTCAGGCCAGATTAGAGACTACAATGAAGTGATGAGATGGGCCAGGGTTAGCATGCTAGCATCAGTAAAAGAAAAGATGTGACTGAGTGACATGAAGATTGGAGTTGCATTTCACAAAAGGAGACCTCACACAGCTTTCTTTTAAACTGCTAAGTGAGTAGCCGTTAATGCTAACACTGGTTATGTAGCAATAGCAAAACTGAGAATAGAAAGGACACATTTAAAGACTTTTATCCAATTGTGAATCCCTCTATGAAATCCAAGTAATCCTTGATAATCTTTAACAACTGTACATGACCTTAATATGAATCTAAGAATCATTTGAGAAGATGTTTGACATCACCAACTAAAATGAGAAACCTGCCACCTAAATGCACTCTTTGTTGCACTACAAATAAAACAGCCCCAAGAGATTGGATGAATCTGAACTTCCATGTTATTTTTAACTTGGAAATGGTTCTAAAAATTGAACTAATGCACTATTACTGTATCCCTTGTTGACATATTCCACCAAATTTGGTATATTTGCTTCATTTTTAATAATCCACCTGTATGCAATATGAGTTATTTCAACTTTTATACTCCACCTGTTCTTTGAACAGGCATAATGTATTTAAGACTATGCTTTGCACACCATGTGATTCCAGCTGCTTTACCATGTCTAATGTGATCCAGGTATGGCTTTAGCCTTCACTTAACTCTAATCCTTGCACACTTGATACTTTCTTATGTGCGACTGTAATGCAAACATCATGTAGCTCGCAGAGCTGCTTAATGTGATTGCAAAAGGAGGGGGAGGCAGACATTAAAAGATAAGCTCTGCCCGTAAACCGTTACACATTAATATGGATCAGGTGAAATCCCTTTTTTTTCTCACTCAAGGGAGCTGCATCCCATGAAAAGAGCGGGTGCAAGAGGATTTAACTTCCATACTGATTGGGGAACAATATGAAACAATAAACTCAAGTGTTTCTTATTTACCATTTTGGTTTAATGTGTTTTTAAGTGTGCTAGTATACTTAAAGGCACCACTGCCATATGTTGTGCTGCCTTGTTCTAGTTAATCAAATGATAAATCACCAACACAGAACAGCTGCTGTACACTATGGCCACAAGTACACTCATCTGGATTGATTTAAAGAAAGAGCTTGTAAAGGCAAACTGTAAGACAGAAAGAAAGAGACAGAAACACACACAACACAGAGAAAACACTGACACTGTATTTAAACATGGCCTAGAGGACGCACAGGAACAATTTCTTTACATTAAACATCTTCAATCAAGTCACTTAATTATCCTTCATACATTATCATGGAGCAATCTACATATCTTAATTCTGCAAATGACTGCTTGTACTCTGAAGTAAAAGCTTTACTCACAATCATTTCTCATGTTTTCACTTACAGCTGAGCACGTTCCCTTATTTTATTTGCATTTGCAATATCACTCCATATTGACATTCCCTCTGGATTACACAGCTTTTAATGAACTCAACATTGATGGGAATAATCACAGTAATTTTCATCTACCGAATGTTAATCATATATCGCTTCTCCGACTTTAATTACCGCCTCGCTGCAAAACCGCTGCTTTCGTTAATGTAATTAATTAGCATTTTATTCAGAGTAATGTCAGGCTTTTCTCAGCAAAGGTGGGTGAGTGCTGCGGCAGCAGAAAGATGTTAAAAGAGTGATTATGCTGTTGATTATGTGCTAATAAGTCAGGGATCAATATTGTAAATGAGTCCAGATTCTGCTCTGTGGTTTTTTGTGTTGATGCAGAACAAAAAGCATTTCAGTGGTGAGATGATTTAACTCATGGTTAATGGCTGCTGTAGTGCTGACTCTTACAAAACCCTGTGTGATGCTGGAAACAGAAAAATTGGAAATATACCCTGTAGAGTTTTGACTGAAAATGATAATCATAAATTAATAGTTAATAGTTAATAGTTTATTTTTCTCATTCTGAATGAAAACAATCTAAAAATCTAATGTAATGTTTAACGTGCTGTGAATAAAAATAAATAAACACAATATTACACAAGTAAAGCAAATGTCCATAAAAATAATTTACAAAAAGATGCATTTCCAAATTCACCTTTATATTCACATTTTTGTTGAAATTTTTGTGAAACTAAATTAGGAGGAAGTGGCTTCTTTTGTGGTATTTTTCATGGAAGAACATGGTTTGGAAAAATGTCTCCAGCGGATAAATAGAAACCTGAGAGTTGAATTATTTCCTTATATTGTGATCCAATTTTACAAATGTTAAAATGAATCTTCAGTCGTGTCTACTGTGGCAACCACGGGCTACAAATTCTCAGAAGCTGTGATCCCTGAGGCCTCATCGTTTGGAATCCATGTTGGTCCAGCATTATGTGCTATATGAGGCTGAGCAATTAATACAAAAAAAAATTACACAACTGCAGTTAAACGTTCCTTTAAAGTTTCTTAGAATGACTTTGCATAACCCAAGGGGAACAGAAAGTCGTTTGGCTATATGAAATCCACTGTGTTTGTCCTTTTATAACCTGGTCTCAGAATCGTTTCACTTTGAACCTCAGAGCTGTGGGTGCTGATGAGCCAAAGCTCCCCAGTGAGAGTGTAATTACAACCTTCTCCTATTTCTAACCTCTTGCGTTTGAGTTATGAGCTGGAATTTAAATAATCTATCATTTAGCTACCTGGAGAGGGCCATTTAATATCACAGAGTCTTTTCATGTCAGCACGGAAGAGGCGGCGCGGTACTGATTGTAAGAGGCCTCGTTATCTCCAAGCCCGATGCTCTATTTCCTTGGAGGAGAATGATACTGGCATTTGCTCGGATTTATCTCATTTGCATTTCAGACCAAACTACTTATTCCATAATAATGGAAACATACACATATAGAGCACTCATCTCATGTGAGAAGATATAGACAGAGCAGATCAAAAGAGACATGTTTGTCTGGCGAGCTATTCTTTCTTCTGAAGATAAGTCATGATATTCTCCTACAAGCCTTTGCAGACTTTTTTAGAGCCGTCATCTTTCTTTCTTTTTTTTTTGAACACAGATTTAGAGACAGTGATCGCATGTCAGATGACACAAAGCAAAGACTAAACAAGGAGACGACTTGAAAGCAGAAAGTTGTCATGGCTCCTTCTTTTTCAAAGAGCTGTGATACGGTTCTCTCTCAGCACCTCTATTGTAGAAAACCTAAACACACACTTCAATGTCTCACAAAGACTGTTTTCAGTTATGTATAGTTCTTGTATACACTATGCTCCAAGTGCCTCTGCTATAGAGTCTATAATTTTCCTCATTATTTTGTATATATTTGATAATTGTGTATGTAAAAACTGAAGGAGGCAGAGGGCAAACGTGCCCTTGGTTTGTGACTTGCAGCCCAGCGGTCGCTCACTTCTGTAATCAGCACAGACAGGGAGTCTATAATAAACACTGGCAAAGAATGATAAGGTTTGTGTTGCTGTAAAACTGTTAACGCTGCAGCTTTTACTGCAATGACACACGGCGTGGAGGCAGCGGCGAACATCTCTGAAGCTTTACGATGACTTTGGGGAAAAAGGGAGAAGTCAGGTTCTGAAGAAAGTCTTGGAAAAGTAAGAGAGAGAGATAAAGAATAAGTTGTGATTGTCTACATATCTCCACCTCCTCAGGCAGCGCTCTTCCTCCCTGGCTCACCTTTTTTCTTTTTTTTTTATCCAAATGATGTCAGAACCTTATAGTATTGTATGTGGTTACATCTGGAACTACATGTTACCAGCACCTAACATAACATTGATGTTTTGCAAATCTCCAATTAAAAAAATGTACTTATGCAGCTTTTTTTGAGATACACACAATGTAATCCTATAATCCTACTTTGTTTTAATATTAGAGGCCCAAAGTTAATTAAAAATAGCACATTTATTGACCACTAGACGCAGCAAACCTCAAAGAGCTACAGGAGTGTGACGGAAGAGAGGAAGTCATGCACCTGTTAACAAGAATATCACTGGTAAAAAATTATAAATGAGGAGATAAGACCATCATGTCAAGCACACATACCACCATGTACTGTGAAAACAGCTATTTTCTTCCTTCTTGGGATTTCAATTAAACAAATGAAAGCCCACCACATGTGAGCATATTCATTCGAAATCATTTTTTTCCATTTCTCATTTTCAAATTGTGCATTAAACAGTTTAATGCGTCAGGTTGGCTCCTATGTGCTGTATCAGAGTTAAGAAGCTATGCTGCAGGCCCTGCTGTTTTACTGCAAAACCACCTAGACTGAGAGGATTCACATACTGAGCCCCTGATTAAATGTTGAATCATAACATACATAAAAAGCACACAGGCTTTTGTCTTTTAAATCACATCCAGTACCTGCCTGCATCTCTTCCTGTAAATCCCCTCTTTATGCTGCTTGAATCCTGCCAGAAAAGGTCGACTCTGCCAGTAATAATAAAAGCTACTTTACAAAAAAGCCATTAAAGAATATTGTACAAATACATTTACTGACTACCACTGCAAAAATGCCCACCATAAACTATATGAAAAATGGGGTTTGATATAATAACAATCATTACATTATTAACATTATGACCTTAAACAAGCCCATAGTCCTGCTGCATTAGCGTTATTACCCACATTTCCCCATTTAGAACAATAAAAAATAAGATATGATGGTAATCATTATGATTATGCAGGTGATCTAAAGTGACTTCCTGCCAGCAGCCACAGCACTAATACCACATTATGCTTTTATTCATCCTGGAACAAGCTGTCTAAATGAAGCCAGTAACCACTGTAGGTCCCAACAGATTCTTGTAAAAAAAAGTTTCTGAACTGTTTGCTGAAACCACAAGAAGCTTGAATTTGTGACTTCTGGGAAAAAATGTGAAGGAGCCTGGAAACGTTTCTGCCCTTGATCATATCAGCGTTTCAAAGTAAATGCTCTCTCGCTAACCACAAATTATATTTGGCACAGAAATTAGCCTAATTCTCACACATCAATGGTGAGTAACTTATTTAGCCTCTCAAGTAATGTCTGGAGTTCTTGTCCACAGTGAAAAAATAATGGATGATAAATGATCATTTAGATCAATTTAGATAAATGCAGAGACATTTCCTCGGGAAAGAAGGAATGACAAGTTTTACTCCAGCTTTCTTGGAGGAGTTTTAAGCATCCACCCATCTATATGTCTGTCCACCCATCCATCCATACATCCACTGAGCCATGAGACTCTTCTTCGTTATCTGTTGAATGCCCGCTTCATTTGCCTACTCAGCCTCGCCTTGTTTGAGGGGATTTGAGCGGAGAGATTGCTAATCCCAACTTTGAACATGAATCAGCGTCCAGGGGGAAGGCCTCCTGGATTCCCAGCCTCTTTCTTATGATAATGGTCCAATCAGTATGGCCGCAATGATGAAAATGCCAGCCAGCTTATCTCAGTGGGACAGCTTGGTGGTGGGGAGGGAGGCCTGTCAGGAAGACAACAAGAACCTGTTTTGAAATAAGGAGGATGCAGCTCTTATGTCTGCGAGCTGACCGTACATGTATATATGTATATATGTGTGTATGTGTGTGTGTGTGTACATATAGGCTGAAAAACATGCTTTGGTATCAGCGTGTTTGTTGAGATATTGCATGCATGGATGCACATTAGAGGAGCAGGAGTTTAGGATGTGCTTGCGTGTGCATGTTTGTGAACATGTGGTGCTTATATTGAAATGTCCTGATGTTGGTTGTTGATGTTAGTGCGTGGGACAGGTGTGTTTCTGCCTCGCAAAACACCGATTCCATCAGGCTCGCATTGCTGGAAACTTGGGATAACTGCTGACCAGGAGATAACCTCTTCCAGCAAGCTCTCGAAGCACATGCTTACATCAGATTGATAAACATGCGTCTGTTTAGTGCAAAAAAAAAACATCTGGATTGTGCTTATTGACCCTTCAGTGCCACATATTGTGCTGCGGATCGTCCGAAAACCTGTGCGTGCATGGAGATTATTTCAAAATCGCTGCCTCCTCCTGTGCTCATCTGTACTTGAAACTGATTATGTGATATGTGTGTGTGTGTATGTGTGTGTGTGTGTGTGTGTGTGTGTGTGTGTGTGTGTTGCTGCCCATGCCAGTCTCATAACTATGACAACAGGTGCCTTTAGTCATCGTCAGCGAGCAGCAAAAGGTTCGGTCACACTGCAGATTCCCTCGTCTATGGGAAGCATCGTGGTATTTGGCATGGACGAGATGTGTTAACTATCGGTCAGGTGGACGCTCCTGCCAGCTGGGGGTGGGCGGAGGGGACGGGACGGGACGGGGTGGGAATTGGCTGCGTGTCCATCACTGTACATGGGAGCTCGGGTTACAGCGAGGGGCATTACGCCAGATTATGGGGCTAAGCAGGGGGCACTGTCTGTCTCTGCCGGTTCTTGGAGAGGACTCACGGCTGGACAGGAGACACACAGCTGTTCCATGGCCCGCTCGGCACTAGACACTCAGGCGTCCAGTAAAAAAAACTGCGTGCGTGGGCGCGCAGTGTTTTTGTGTGTCTGTGTTAATATTTGTCTCGTTGGAGTGTCTGTTCCTGTTTGGGTGCTGCTTCCGAGCTGCTTCTTCGCCTATTTGCACATAAGCAAACAAAGACGTGCCTGCGGATGGGAACGGACCTCTCTCTCTCTCTCTTTCCCTTTCTCTCTCTCTCATCACCCGCTTTCCCACAGAGAGACGACGGGTGGCCGGTAACTTATCCAAAGTCTCCCCAGGGCTGCGGCTCTGTAATGAGAGGCCATTATCACTGGAGAGTACACTGCAGTGGAGATAAAAGAAGGAGCCTGGCCTGAAGGCAACCAGCACTGTTCCCTGTCACTACCCAGGAATAGCCACATGACACTTGTATCTCCAAATTAAATTCTCATTAACTTTCCTCTCTCTCTCTCACTCCGCATTACCTCACATGTTCCTGGCCGCTCTTTATTTCTACCCTCTTCCTGTTTATCTCTTTGCCCCGTAAAGCATTTTCCTCCAACCTCCCTCCCTCTCGGGATTGGCTGGGCATAGGTGGGTTTGTGCTTGTCAGTGGCGGTGGGAGCGGATAACGAGCGAGGCAGGGGGAGCATGGTGATTAGGTGCGCTGCCCTTACTCAAATACAGCTCGCTCCATCAGAGGATAGGAATGGCATGTGCAGTGTGCCAGCGGAGCTCCGACCCATGAGCTCATTTTTCTGTGAGTCCAGACGGACACCGTATCCGAAAAGGAGCGCATGTGTTGTGTTTGTGACCTTTGTGGCCAGCTCGAGTTATATTATGTGTGAAATCTCCCTGTGACATCATGTACATAATCATTAGCACAGGGCTGCAATCGAATACGGGTACAAAATCAAAATGCAAAATGTTAGTACAAGCGGTCGTGTTCACACACACTCTTTAAAGTGTGCTTAACTTGAATGAGCAATTTTGTAAAAACCCCAACAAGTCTAGTTTAAAACCATAAACGGCTAAATTAAATGACTCTTCTGAGGCTCCTTTCATCTGTTTTATGTTCTCTTTGAGTTTTCTTTTCAGCATCTTCTCTGAAATTTAAAACCGTCGCCATTTATAGGCTGAGGCGGGAGAAGGAGATCTGCCTCCGTTGACTTTCATTTGCCCCGTCCGACACCGTTTGCAACTAACTCCAACACTGCCGACCAACATAGTAAGTTATTATAAAGCTGATTCAACGCAGAATCCTTCTAAGTGGATGTGAAGGAGAGGAGCCGTTTTTCCCGTCGTGCAGAGGAGCTGAAGTCCTTCACATTCTGCGTGTCCTTATCAGCGGCGCTCACAAAGCCGGGCCTCACCACTCTGAACTGGAGGGAGGACGCATGCGGTTAGAGAGAAGTGGGGAGAAACAGGGGGAGAAGAGGTGGGTGGAGGGTGGAGGGGTGGGTACACGTATGGAGGAGGCTACAAACAAACACGCACACATTCTGACAAACAGCTGGATTCACAGCTGGTGGCTGAAGACAGACACTTTCAGTTCAAAAGTCGAAAAGATCCTCAAGGAAAGTTATTTATATTCAGTTACGCAGCCTGGGTGTTAAACTTAGGTTATGGGTGGCAAATTCATTTTATTGAAAATATCTGCCAGTCCACATCTGTGAGGCAGCAGGTTTAACTTTCTTCTTATTCCTTTTTTTTTTTTTTTTAGTTTTCTGGGAATGAGATTTTCCAAGTTTCTAGCTCGTCCCTTTAAGGAAGGTTTTTAAGTTTTACTTTTGCATAGCGAGTGTTGCGGCATCAACAGCTGTTCACTATCACTTATATGTGGAGAAGAAACATTGCGGGTTCAGTATCCAACTTCATTCCTTTACTCTGTAGGAGATGTCTCCGGAGTCAATAGAAAGTAACACTCGTCCCTATCACTTCCTCTACTCAAGTTAGCATGCTAACCAGCTAGCCACTCATCATTTTCCAATAGCGAGTCACTGCAGCTGTACAGATGTAGCGCTGCTCAGAGGTTGAAGCTCTCCACCACCTGCTCCATGCACAACCCATGTTTAACTACAAGACTATACCAAAAGCTTGAAAGATGGTGGTGAATAAAGGATAAGGAAATACTGTCAGAACATGTAAAAATTCATAAAATATGTATGAACTGTATCTTACAGGAACAAAATTGAGTTTCTTACTCTGAAATTTGTGTGAACATAAACTTCTGAGCTTCTCAAAGTTGTGAACCTTCATCGCATTCCTCACACAAAAAATGCCCGGGTTGCATAACGCTGCTAATGTCTCCCCTACGACCTTAAATTGGCTCTTTTTGTGGTGTGTAATTTCGAACGTAGATTATCTAATGATTTTCATCTGCTTGTGAAAATAACAATAATGATGATAATTATCTGTAAAACGCATTATTATGGGTAATTGAAAATAAAAATCTGAGGAAACTGGAAGAGATCAAGGTGGGGTGGCTAATTAAACCTGAACACACTGACGAGAAGCATGCTTATTATGCAGGGTATAAAACACTCCGGCTCTGGAGCTAAATAGGAAGCAACGTTACAAACACCTTTAACATCGAGGAACGTTGAGCTGCGCATACGTCGGTGGCGTGACTGCAGACACGTGTTTGGATTTAATGCACATCTGAAAACAGCCAGAATATGGAGCTACAAAAGGAATCAAAGGGGACAATATCCCGAAAGTGCACTCAGGGTGACACCATGTTGGTTAACATCTGGCTAATGAATCGTGGTTCACGGGGTCCATATGATGAACCAGTCGGTTGGCCCTCATCCGACCAAAGCGATCTGCTGTCTCACTGCTCCCTGTTTAGCCTGTATATAAATTAATAGCAGGGTTGACACATCATCAGAGTGGTCTCGCTGAAACAGGACAGACAGGTGTTCCCACTGGCAGGACTCTCCACACACACACACACACACAATACAAAGAGAAAGGGGTCTTACAGTGTTAATCTGTCACACTCCGCCACGCCTGTCTACAGTCAACCGAATATTCATCAATCACACGTGTCCGGTGAGCGCGCAGACATCCAGAAAACACAGACTTTCACCTCTGGTGCTGTGCCAGTGCGTCTGCCCAAAAGCGACTGAGGCCACCCGTCGTCGCCGTCCCCTCCTCTGGCATATGTGGCACCTGCCGCACACTGCTGTTGACCAGGCGGAGTAACCAAGAGACCAAATGGCCCAGCGGCACCGGTGTATCCGCAGTCATCCAAAGCACTGACCCCCGAAGGCCCTCCCAGCCGCGGGACACCTGGAGCTCTGAGCTCGCAGAGTCGGGACAGAAAAAGGCCTCGAACCCGACTCCAAACCCCACCGAAAAACATAGCAACAGTGACGGTCCGTGCTCTGGGAAAACAAGAGCTCATCAATCATCGATTAGCTCACATTTTTATTCGAGGTGTCAAACATAAGCATTCGAACACTTTGCTCCGTTGCACCTCCAAGCTTTCTTTTTCTTCCGCTCCCATTAACGGTCGATTCTCCGTGGTGCCGCCCAGTTTTACCACGCTGCAGATGCACAGCTTGGAATCAGCAAAAGAAAAAAAAAAAGAGAAGAGAAAAAACACTTCCTTGGCTTTCAGAGCTGCAAGCAGGTGTGAAAATAAGCCCACGGCGAGGAGGAGGGACGAGGAGGAAGGAAAGGGGAAAGGAGGACGGAAGGAGGAGGAAGAGGTGAGATATGCTACGCCCCAGTTGAGGCTGTGGGTTTAAATCTGTGGCTCGTTCAAGTTGCAGAAGCTCATTAATCATTCCTGTTCACTGACGGGACCTCTGCAACATGCACACTTACACCCACACACACGCACAAGAGCACATGCATGAACACATGAACACATGCATGAGCACCCACAGGCCCGTGCCTCCGCCTCCGCCCCCGCTGCCACATACACAGAGGGAGCACGCCCTAATTTCACCCAAACATGCCCGACCATCACCCCCACGTCCATCCCATCACACCATCAACTCATCCATCTTACATGTCCATCCGTCCGTCCGTCTATCTATCCATCCATCTCTCCATCTCCCTCGCTTTGATAAGCGCTGGCAGCTGCTCGTGAGCCATCGAATCTGCTTTCTTTTTTTTTTTCTCTCCCCACTTGGCAGCAGTTGAAAGAGAGAGAACACAATCTCCACATCACACCGAAGAAAATAAACTGAGGGTGAAATGCTACATAAACTGTGAAATGACGTCAAAACAAAAGAGAAAATGTGAAACAATGAAGCCGATTTCTCAGTAAACACACAGCAGAGCGGCGTTGCTCAGAATGAGGCTGCTTATAAAACCTGCATGAAAAGACTGAGCAACACATGATGTATGACTAATACAGGCTTCCACCCTGTCATGGATCCAACTTGCAACATGCACTATAGTTATTTTTATCTCTGTACTAAATGATATACATAAGTGGACACCCAACACCCACTTCTATCGCACACACTCACATACTGATGATCCACCAGGAACAATTTGTTACACAGGGACACTTTGAAATGCAAACTAGAGGGCCTGGGAATCGAACCATTTGTCTTCAGATTAGCAGAAGACCCACTTTACCTCCTGAGCCCCAAATCTTTCAACTAAATTAAACCTTGAAAGCAGAAGAACTGAACAGAAACTATTTATGTAGACATTGTTGTGGGTTTAAAACAAACTCTATCACAAAGTGATTTCTATTTTAAACATTTCAATAGTCCTTTAATGTGGCACCATCAATGTGACACCTTTGTTTTTATTCATCTGTTTGTATCTGTTTCTTATTGCTTTAAACTCTTTATACCTTTATTTGTTTTAAATTGTTATTTTTTGTCTCATTCTACGCTTCACACTTTAGTACTTAGGTTTAACTTTAATTATTTCTATCTCCTTTAATCGTCCCTTTAATTGTTTATGTCCCTCTGTCTTACATTTTACCGTGGTTCCTCTTGGTTTGTGTTGAGTTCTCGTGTTACTTCTGGTTCCTATTGGGTTTTTTTGTGTTTTTGCTTTTACGTCAAAGCACTTTGTATAATGCAGTAATTTAAGTAATTAGTTAATTAATAAATTAACCTAACAAGTCTGGAGTTTCATATCTTTGTGGCTTTGAGTCCACACATCCTAACTGAAGAGTCCTCTTCATGTTTCTCCTCTTTTTTTTTTAAAACATCCTGCAGTAAAAATAAAAACTGTTATTTTATATATGACCTAAGTATTATATTATACTATAAGATACTACTTCTGTGAAAAAAGAGACAGTCAGAGACACTATTCAGAATCAACTTTATCAAAGTGCAGTTACCTGAAGCTGCCACTAGGGGCTATCTACTCCACAGGTTTCTCCACTTGAGTGCAGAAACTCCACCAAGCCTCAGTCAGCAGCCACTTCTCATGACAAAGGATTAGAGATTGAATATATTACAGAAAGTGTATTATTCCAGCAGTATGCATTTCACTAATGGATCCATCAAGGTTTCGACTGAACCAAAGAGAAAAGAGACGAAACAGAAACCAAAGAGACAGAGACCAAGAACGACCGCAGTTTTCCACATTAATCCAGCATGTGCAATCGGGCTGCTTTTCATTTCTGTGTGAAAATGAGGAATGTGTGTGTGTGTGTGTTTTTTTTTTCTGTTCAAAGAGACAGTGATTACTCGGCAAAAATTATCCACTATGATGAGAAGGCACAATGAACAAATTATACCCTTGAAGTTTTCTGCAACTGCATGCATATTTGAGACAAATAAATGCACGCTGGATGTGTTTTAACCCTTTCAGGAGGGAGAGACGCTCGGTGAAGCATCAACACGGTGTTTGCTGTTGAGATACGCCCCAGTTGAGGCGGTGAATGTAAACAACCGTGGTCTGAGCGCATGAGAAACAGATGAGAGAGATTTGAAAAAATGTGAAGATGTGTAGTTGTGTTTGTCACACTGTCAGTGAAGGACTCAATGAAAGCCTGAAGGATGAATGTGGAGCTACAGATACAGAGGCTATAGACAGGGAAACACTGAGTTAGAGAAAGAGGAACACATATGCAAATGCAGGGACACAGCGAGAGAAAGCTGGATAGAGATACTGTCTATATTAGAGCAGTGGTGAAAGAACACATGGGTTAAAATAAAGAAGAGAAAAGCATTAAACGTCTGCCTGGATACAGAAATAAACAAGCTGAAGGCAAGAGGTGGTATGATGCCAAAAAAAAGAGCAGGGAAAGACGGGATAATGATCCAGCCAAGAAAGCTACAAAGACGACACAGTGAAGTACTTTATAGGAGTAAAACCATCGTCAAATTAAGGATAACTGATGAAAATCCATCCTCCTTTTTAGCAACATTTTCCTCTCTGCTGTTCACCTTTCTGTGACAGAAATCCTCAGTGGAGGATAAATGAGTAAAACTCTTTCCTGATTCTTCCGGCCATCTGCCCCCCATCAAAGGCGACGAAGCAGAGGGTGGAGAGGAACAAGAAAATGCCTGCGAGGGGATGTCAGTGCTAATTGTTTCCTATTTAGACAAATCAAATGAGTTACATCTTTGAAGGTTGTAAAAAAAAAAAATATGAGCGGGCTGTCAGATACAATATGAAAGGGGCTTGATTAAACCCTTTAAAACGGGACCCTGAGGGTTCAATGGACCCCACTCTGGAAAGGTCTAGTTCAGTCTAAGAATAACCAGATGTTTTGATGTTAATACATGGCAAATCCATTTGCTGACTGGCAATGGAGAGAAAGTTAGATATTCATAGATAAATATCTTGCGGGGAAAAAACATTTGCGGTCTGAAATTATCCCAAAAAAATTATGTGATGGTAATAAAGATCTAGTTTATGACTGCGAATGAAAATGCAGAGCCGATATCATCACCGACATCCCCGCTGCACGGACGAGCAAATACGTTACTGTGAAAAATAGCAATTTTGACATAATTATTAATGTAATATGGAATCAGGAACTAAAATAGCTCTGGCTTTGACTCTGTTTTCATAAATATGATTATTACTGTGACAACAGGGGTGGGGGGGAGGGGGGGGGAGAAAAAAAACTTGGCTTAAAAGCAATCTCTCTTTTTGCCAGTGTTATTACATGTGCAAAAGTCACCATCAAACTGGATTAGGGGAATAGGATTGCGATGCTCGCCTTTGATCTGCCAGATTACAGTAAATCTTCCACGGCACAGAATGAAAAGTTAGAGACAGAGAGAGAGAGACAGAGAGAGAGAGAGAGAGAGAGAGAGAGAAACACAGACAGGAGGAGGGGATTCTGCAGGGGCCCGATATCCAACGCCGTCTCCCGGCTAAGCCGAATTCTTCCCCCCTCGCCTCGTGCTTCCAGGAGATTTGGTGTGGCTGTGATGTCTGAGTCCGAGGAGACACAATTGGGACAGTCGCTAATGCAGCAGCCAAAAAGAGAGGAGGAAGGAGAGGAGAGGAGGAAGACAAGAGGAAGAGAGACACCCTTCATTAATGACGCCTCCGTTTATTCCACCCTCATTTCAGCTCCATTCACCCGTACATGTATGTGGAGTGAGAGAGAAAGAGAGAGATCAAATGTTCCTATGAGATAGAAGGCGTAGCTCCTAGCAGGCATTCGACACAACGCCACTCTGGCACCGTTCTCCCCTAAACGCTTTAATCTATGATATGCTCATTTGATGTAAGGGTGGGTGGAACCATTTCACAGTGCTAGCTAACAAATCTAATATATTAGATCCCCAGACTACGTCAGAGTGTGGTTAGATTAGAGCTGCTGTCTGCTCATCTGCGCGGATGAACAAGGTTTGATAATAGCTCTGCTAATTAACTCCAGACTACAGTGGAGGAGTTGAGCTGAGCTGGCTCCTGGCTGATCACAGAACAAACGCCCCCTCCTCCTCCTCCTCCTCGTCTTCGTCTTCGTCTCTACACCACCACCACCTCCATCCCGGTCCCTCCTGCTCTCCCTGCTACCTTGACAGCATGTTCACTTAGTCATAATGATGTCTTTAACTGAAGAACCCCCCCCCCCTCTCCCAAGGAGCTGCCGTAACGAGACCTTTAGCGCGGCCATCTCATCTGCTGGGCTGTTGAGAACCCTAAGATCCTTCAACGATCTCGATAATGAACCCCCCCCCTCTCTCTTTCTACAGAGCCCGGTGCGGGAATTAATCTGTGAGTGGCAGGAACGGAGGTATAGAGCGAGGGGAGAGGAGAAGAGTGAGGGACAGAGAGAAAGAGAGAGGGGGGGATAATCGCGAGGGTGTGAATGAGAGAACATGACAAGTGAGAGAAGAGCGTTCAAGAGTTTTTGGTGCCAGAGACACTGATCACAAGGCTTCCCTCATTACGCATGAGTCAGAGGGTCCGATTACAAGCCACCGCACCGCTGGCGTCGCCCTGTTCTCCGCCTAACGACCCCAGACAGGCCCACTATCAATGATACTCTGGACATTAGATTAGTCATCAAGTCAGAGGAAGTCAGGATGATTGCAATGTCCATCTTAATAACGGCAGATGCTTTCCCACATCCTCCTCCTATACTACCGTCGATCTTCTTCTCTGTCGTTCTACCCGGCCCTCGGTTTCTCTTCTCTCTTTTTCTGTTCCTCATTTTATCCCTCAGTTTGTTTTATGATCTTGAACTCATCACCTTTATTTCTTACTTTTCCCCGTGTCTCATCCATTCTTCTCTCTTTCCCTCTCCCTGCTCGTGACGTGCAGGCTCTGGGGTAAATAGCTGGAAAACATTCAGACATTAATCAGCCTGTTGCCAGACAGCGCTGACATCACAGGCCTAGCAGGATAAACACACGCAGGCACACATGCGTGTATGAGCGTGCCCACACTCACACACACACACACACACACACTCAGGTAATTTCTCTGAGGGCAGCCCCGACTCCTATTTTTTTTTCTCTAGAGCAGGATAAACAGAAAATCAGTCTGGGGTGGGACACTAATTGGCACACGTACTGTAAATGTACACACTACACACATAAAGATGCACACACACATATAGTATACACACCTTGGTTTTGAGTTGAACTGAAGGAGTTGGCTGGAGTTGGTTGGAGGCGGACAGTAAACAGGTGACCTCATGTTGATGACCTAATGGGGTGTCCAGAGGGAAAATGTGTCCACTGGCCCACGGGGCCCGCTGTAGCTTTGAACCACCTGTTTCCCCTTGTTTCCAGTCTTTCTGCTAAGGTAAACTAAGCTAGGCTAATCTGAGCTAAGATAATTGTTTCCTGACTGAAGCTGTGTATCTAATAAACAGACATGAGAGAGGTCATCGATCTTCTCATTCAACTCTTGGCAAAAAAAAAAAACAGAAAAAAGCAAAGGGTATTCTCCCTCCCAAAGTCGTATTATTGCTTTAAGGTTACCGACTCTGAGCTAAAATGGCTACAATCCCTTTTACCAGAGGCCACTAATGGGTGGACTGGACCGCAGCCTGGATCTGTACCCGGATGCCGTCCTCTCTCTGGACTCAGACCTATAACTTATAAATCATGGAGAATCATTACATTTTGACAGATGGTTCTATTTTAACCAGCTCAGCTTTTCAAGCCTTTAGGACACGAGGTCATGTGATGCTGCTCAACCAATTGGTGTGATTCAACTCAGTGAGCGAGACACACACAGAAAAGATTATGTACTTAGTATTAGAGCCACTATTGCGCTTGAAATGAGTTTTAATTGAACCCCCCTGATTTATACCTGCTTTGCTGAGGAGCTTCCATTAGTGTAAATGTCTTCCTGTAAAGCACACACATGCTCTTTTTACATTATGTGTGTGATTACAGAACGTAGCATGAATGTGTGGTGATATGCCGGCGTGTCGTGTTCACTGTAAACAAGCACATGTGGAATAATGGTGGTTCTTCGTAAAGGGATAATTCAACTTTATAGCAAATTGGTTCATTGCTATAATCCCTATAGTTTTAGGAGGAGGTTTGTTACCTTTAATTGTCGGTGCAAGCTATTTTTAGAATGGCGGAGCAGAGCCACGAGTTGCTTAGAGCTACGCTACGGAGGCTAATGGGATTTCTTGGTTTCTCTAATCAAACTCATCAAATACACAATCCAACAAATCCAAAACGCTCTGGTGGACAGGTTGTGACCTGCACATTCACCATGCTATGAGATAATAACAGAACGTTACGAGACACAGTTGTTTTAGAGGTAAATTCATGCAAAACCACTGATGCGCGTTCCCGTGGGAGGCAGTTTTTCGGCAAGCAGTCTCTGCATTTGCCTCTAAAACAACTCTGTTTCGTAACATTCCGTTCAGGGTTTCCCGCAGCGCTTCCCTGTTAAGGCGGCCGCCTTAACAACAAAGAGCTGCCGCCTAAACTAACGTCTTAAAAAAAAAAAAAAAAAGTAGCGATATTCGCCGCCGCCCCCCCCCCCCGTCGGACGATGGCCGCATCCTCTCACACACATACACACCACAGAGAAGCGCGCATGCATAACAGCAGCGCGTGTTGAAAGCGAAAGTTAATACGGCACGGCGCGGTGCGTCCCCCCCCCCCGACGATCGATCTGCCCCCCCCCGTCAACAGATCCGCGCCCCCCCCCCCGTCGACAGGTCAGACACCACCTTAACTAACTAATTTTCTGGGGGAAACACTGCCGTTATTATCTCATATCGTGGTGAATGTGCAGGTCACAACTTGTCCACAAGAGCGTTTTGGAGTTGTTGGATTGTGTATTTCATGAGTTTGATGAGGGAAACCAAGAAACCCCATTAGCCTCCGCAAACTATAGGGATCATGGCAATGCGCCAATTTGGCAAAATGTTGAACTATCCCTTTAATGGTAACGGGGGACACTGTGTAAAAAGGGCCACAGACACACACACACCGCACACACATGTTAAGAGAGAGAGTGTCGGAGGGCTTACTGTGGTGAGCGTTGTGTTGAACAAAGGAAGATTCAGTTGCACACCCCTCCTCCTCCTCCCTGACACAAACAACCTGCCGTGGGGGGGATTTTTTTCATAGTAGTTACAGGATGGAAGATTGAGGGAGCAAACACGCACCTCGCCTCGCACCTCCAAATCCCCTGCAGACCACCCCCCACTCCCCTCTGACACGAGGGTCCCAGCGCTGGTGACACTGAGAGCTGCCTACAAAGCTAGAAGAGGTTTTTGCTGCATCTGCTCCCAGGCCTCGACACAGATAACACAAACAAAGAGAGCACACAGGGAAGCCAGACGCACACACACACAACATCCGAAACATTTCTGAGGAAAAATATGAGAAGATTCCGAGCAGAGTTAATTTCCTCTTCTCTTCGCGACCCATTCATTATTCTTCCTGCTTTAGCTCATACTGTTTCTCTCTTTTCTTGCTCATAACTGTCCAATTACCTCTGGCATCAATCTCCCCAAAATAGAGGCACGCACGTAGCTGCTCCCGTTATAAGCTAAAGCTATAGATCATTACCTCTGGAAGAACAGGAGATCCTATTTGGAGCATGACATCCCTTTACTGTGAGACGTTCAGGGACTGGGAGGGTGTATACACTTTATGTGCACGTATGAAAAGAGACAGAGGGTGCAGTGTATTGTGCAGCTGAGGTCTTAGATGGCGCCTTAAGAGGCTGACAGTGTCTTAAATAAATGCATACAGTAGTGTGTATTATTCAAGGGCATGCTAAATGAAGATGACATTTAGACGTTTGTAATTGTCTAACAGCGCAGCAGACTAAAGAACAATGCCCTGCGGGCGGAAAACCACAAAAGCCCCTTTTCAGTGAGGTGATACACATTTTACAGTATAATTGTGAAGATGCTCTGCACACGGTCCCTTTCAGCAGCTCTGTCTCCGCATGTCAGATCTGTTATCGTTTCGTTAGCAGAACAGACATGTCAATTACACTGGGATCGCCTTCAGTGTGAGAATATTCACAGCAAAGAACTGTGGCCATCCTAGGATGTCTTACAGAAGATACGATACGAATGACTTTATTAATCCTCAAAGAGAAATTAATTTGTCTGTCAGCTCATCTACTATTTGCAGAATTTTTTTTTTTACAAAGGATCTTATCGCTCCGTCCACCACTGCTGTTTTTTCGGTCTATCAAGCTGTTCTGAAGTGGATGATCATAGTTGTTCAGAATGGCCTCCACCATCTTCAGTGTGCATCTCTCCACCACATCCCACAGTGAGTCCATCAGGGAAACATAACTGAAGTGCTTCAGGATGTTTAGTCTGTACCCTAGCAACGACTTCATGGAGAATTTCACATGGAACTTCGGCAGTTACCATGGATGGGATTTACAAGTATTGTTATGATTTGAAAAAATGTCTACTTTCTGAGTCTTCACCAATATCTCCAGCTCAACCAGAGAGTTGCGGACCTACATCTCTACTTCTATGCCTTCTCCTTTCCACTGGCAGCACAGCTAGGTACAAAAAGAGAAGTGTATGTTCAACTGTTCTAGAAAATCTGAATAGGCTATATATCGTATATGACTTGTGGCAGTTTTATAAAAATCGTTATTCACCAAAAAATCATCTAATTTCCAAAATGAATCAGATAAATTTGGAACAAAGTCACTCTCTTTAGTCATTCAAAACACACTGTTTCTGTAGTTCACGTTTAACAATGAAAACGGCAATGCATGGATAAGCTTACTAGGGCTGTCACTTTTTAGAAAAATTAGGTTTGAACGAATTTCAAATGACCCGTAATTCGTTCGAATATGAACTTTTCACCCCACGTCCGAACGAATATTCGAATATCGAATAAAAAGTGACAGCCTTTGAGCTTACTGATCGTCACCAAACAAACATGGATGCATTCCTGGACTTCTTCTAAATACAATAAAAAATACTGATCCATATCCCTGGGTTCAAGTGTAATTATGACACACGAACCGGCAGAAGCAGACAACTGTTTTAAAGAAGATTTAAGAGAGAACAGACATCATGCTCAAAAGTTGTTCTCAACATGAAATACATGTGAGAAGCAGTGGCTTTTAGATGGATGCTCTGTCAATCCCAGCAGTGGAAACCAGCTGTGACCACAACACAGACATATTATCAGCTCATAAAGTTAACATGACAAATACGCTGGCGAGTATTTGACTGTTTACACATCTACTGTAGCAGCCACAAAACAACATTAACCATCGTTTGTAGTTGTGTTACTGGCGGCGACCTGCTGGAAATGACACAGATGTTGATCGTTGAGGGCAGGGCCACAATGAGTGAGTCATGTGACACCTTGCAGGCATTAGATCTTTTATTACTCTTACTAAAAATATTGATCATGTGTCATTATTATGTGACATGTGCATATATATAACCGAAGTGAGAAGACGATGAGGTGGTTGCATTCGCTGGGAGAGTGAGTGACAAAATCCCACCTAGATCCACTGTGCTGGCAGCCTGTGGCTTTGGGGTCTTAATCCAACACAGGCGGAACAGCCAGGTCCTCATAAGGGCTCTTTTCATGGGACTGTGGGCCTTGGTGCTTTCTGGGGGCCTAGGGTGCAGGGACAAGCCACCCCCTTCCTTCCCTCTCCTCTCTCCCCCTCGCCCCCCCGCCACCCCCCATCCAGACTCTAGTCATCTCTCCTTCCACCCCTTTTGTGGGGTTTTTCCACTTTGATTTCATGTTTGCCCATCTCGTGGCACTGAGACGAGGCGAGCAGAAACATTCCACAAAGGATCCCATGAGATGCCACCCCCTCTGCTTCCTGCACATTCACAACACATATACATAACACCACACATACACACTCATACACAGGGTCTTAATGTGTGTATAGGTAAATGTGTGTGCTGGCATGAACATATACTTCCAAACATGCACATACACCCATATACATTCCTAAACCTCTTGTTTCCACTCCCACCCAATGGAAAGAGGAGCTTGTGCCAATTTGCAACAAACAAAGACTTCATTCAGTCTTTTCTGTTTTTCGGGGTGTTTGGGGGAATTTTCTCCGAGTCTCTGAGAGCTTACGGTGATGTGCACCTATGTGTAGCTATACCTGCAACTCGGTGTTGCGTGTCCACGGCAAGGAACGGAAAATCTACGATGATGATGCGAGAGAGCAGAACGATCCGAGATGTCGTCAAAATCAGCCAAACTCCCAGGCTGATGATGATGATGAGGAACCTGGCAGACGACCAAACCATACAGGGGACCCCTCAGCTGCTCCTCTCCCCGCCCCCCATAGACTGTGAACCCGTCCCAGGCTGGGGGTCCTAGGGTGTTCCCCTCGGGAGCCCCAGAGCTCTGGGTGTTAGTGTTGCCACTGGGGCTTTATAGACTCCCTACTGAGAGCATCTCCTTAGAACAGACAATGGGAGGCATTTATCCCCAGGGTGACCGTGCTGACCCCCTAAACTCACTCTCCTAAATCCGCCGGGCATGGACTGGCGGCTCCTTTCAGGGAGCCTTTCACAAGGCCTCACAAAGCGTCCTGGCCCATGGGCAAGCCTCCTCAGTAATGCATCGCTTATAATGGACGTAAGCAAATTTGCGTCCTTATATAAAAAACGACAGAAAATTGTTTGGTCCCAAAAAATGCAATAAAGGCAAAAACCACACGACAATTCGCTTGGGAGATTTAAAAGAGTCATATCCTTGGTTTTGCAGAGCTGCTTCTGCAAAGTGTTTCGCTTCCAACAAAGCAAGCAACATTTTCATGAAGAGGTGTTCAATGGAAACCTACACGCACTGACGCACTCTTTCACCTCGCTGATGCGTGCACACAAGAGAATCAAACTGTTCTCATCAAAGGGGGGGGAGCACAAACATTTTCTATTTTCAGCCTAATTTTTGCTGCCTTTTCTCATCCTCCATGCCCCTTCCCATCCCCTAACCTTGTTCTCATCTCCCTCTTTTCAGCCCCACTTCCTCTCCCAGTTTGTATTGTTGTTGTTATTTCTTCCCCCAATTCCTCCTCTCTCTTTCACTCAGCACTTTTAATTCCACCCCCTATTTTCTCCTCCTGCCTTGGTGCAGAGGCGCCGTTTCAGCTGGGGGGGATGTTTGTGTGTGTGTGTGTGTTTTGTGTACAAGATTTGAGGTCTCAGTGTGTGTGTGTGTGTGTGTGTGTGAGCCTGTGTGTGAAATAGGGGTGGGGCAAGAGAGAGAAGAGGAAGAAAGAGGGGTTAATATATGTGTGTATATTTGTGAGAGACAGAATGAGCAAGAGTAGGAGCATTTTTTTTCTCTTGCATGTGTGTGTCTGAGAGTGTGTGTCTGTGCATGCGTGTCTTTGTGCATATGATGGAGATGGAGTAAAGGGGTTTAACCTCCACTTTAGTTTATGCGCGTATCCTTTTGGGGACCCCCACCGCAAGGAAGAGGCTTCCTTTCATTCTCTTTTTGCATTCCAATGCATCCTATACACTCTGTAAGACCCCGTTAAATGCGGAGAAAATAGGCCGGGTGCTATAAGTGAGTGATAGACGTCTCTGTTCTTCAGCCTGAGCATTCTTTTCTCCGGGCTCCTATTTATTGGCATTTTTTCCGCCTTGAGAAACAGAAAATCTCTATATTTGAGAATGCAGCGTGGAGAGCGAGCCCCCACATCTCATGGTTTGCTACAGACCTTATAATCCACATGGTGACACTTAGCTGCTACTTGATCATCTGATATTGGAGAAAGGAGGACACCACGGTCCAGATCTTTGTCATGTCTTTTTTGTTTATTCTCATTCTCATCATTGGTTGAGAGAACAATTCAAAACAATTCCCCATATAATATCAAAAATGTTTGCTCCAGATTTGTATGGACTCCAATGCCAATCACATAACAATGACTGACCTCTGCACGTCCTTTTTTTGGTCCTTTTTTGCAGTGCCACTGGAGAAAACTGCCTTTATTAAAGGGATATTTCAACATTTTGGCAAATTCGCCTATTGCCATAATCCCTATAGTCTTAGGGGTAGGTTAATTACCTTAAATTGTCGGTGCAGGCTGTTTTTAAAACGGCGTGGCTGCTCAGTTGCGACCTGTACATTCACCACGCTATGAAATAATAAGCATGCACCGACAATTAAAGGTAATGAACCTACTCCTAAGACTATGGGGATTGTGGCAATAGGCGAATTTGCCAAAATGTTGACATATCCCTTTAATACCAATACTACTGACTACTAATTCAGTTGAAGCAGGAATTTGGTGTAGGTGGGCTGTGATGGATGAGCCCTACGCACACTTCAATTCCCTATTGAATGTCAATGCATTCCCAGGTCTCAGCAGATCATTTGCTGAGTATGGTGTTATCATAACCAACAGAGACAATGGCCAGACCTATAAAAGTAGGGTCCAGGCTGTCATAAACCAAAATTAATCCTCTAAGTGCTGGTAGAGTTCACAGTTCCTGGATGAAGTAACTAGAAGTTCTACAGTAAGCCAGCACAGAACAGTTAAAGCTGTTATTAAAGCTTGCAAAATCAGAAAGACTACTTATGACTCGTTCCTCAAGGTCCAGGGGGAACTTTTATACTAGATTGTTGTGGGGACCGATGCATAAGCATGCTGACCACCTCTGAAAATAAATTTTCAATGCATTACCCTTGGGTGGACTGGCTAATAGTTAGCACTAATGTACAGATCACGTGGTTAGGGCTATAGCATGAAACACTGCAAGACAACAGTGATTTTCATTAGACTATAGTGTTTTCTCCCCACAGTGTATAGATATACTATAAGGACATATGTAATGCATCATTTGTGTTGCCAATATCAAATAGGATTGTCCTGAAGTGCTATATTAGTAAACAATAACTACAGAATCTATGTTTTTTTAATGTACCTGTCTATTTTCTTGATTCTGACATACAGTAAAGTCAACATCTGAAACCTCGAATAGAAGGACTTTATATAAATGTTTGTGCAAAAAAAATAGCTTTTTAAAGGAGCATGATTTAATTTTATTATTGTTATCATTTTGGTTAACCATAACCCTTAGCAGTAGCGTGCTTTGACAAGCTAGCTTTCATTTGATGTCAAAGAAAAAGTTGCACAACATGGGATGATTTTCTTTTCCCGTATATAAAAGTAAACAACCATGATCAACCCTGGTTTGTATTAAATGAGAGCAGGAGCAAAGTCCTTTATTCTTTCTTTGAACGTATGTTTTTTTTTTCTCCACTGGTCTCAGAAAGGTTGTAGAGACATAACATGTGGTTAGGTCAGACAGACCGCAGAACACGCTACTCTAAACAATACACCACCATGAGTACAAGCTGCTGTCTTCTACACAATAGTAGCCACATGGGCAGCTGTAAACAGAGGAACTTGCCCCGAGATGCTACATTTTTCAGCATGGACACACATCACATGAACTTTCTCGGGGTAAATAAATAAACAGCTCTTGCCAAATTTTCATTATCAGTTTGTTTTCACAAGTTCCTGGAAAAAAAATCCTCTATAAGACGGGTTCTGGGAGGAAAAATGTTAATGGCTGCTGGAGCGAAAAAATCATATTTGGCTTAACTGAATAGACTGGTGGAAAAAAAAAGCTGTAATGATTAAGTTTCCCTTCTTCTTTTTAAAAACTGATAACGGACAGACTTTATCTAAAATTAAACAATATTTAACCTCAGAGGTTATTGCCATTTAGCTCGTTACTTTGAGGTTAGCCTTTATAACAAACAGAGCTAAAGATTAGTCCAGATCGTCAAAGGCCACACCAGAGTTCAGGTCCGCAACTGTGTGTGTGCCTTGCCCTGACCTAGGAGTGTCTGTTTAACATTCGGCCATTTGCGCGGCTACATCTGTGTGTGTGTGTGCATGTGTGCGAGCGGTTCCCCCCACACACTGACCTGGTGATAATGGACGCACAAGGGTCAAGTATGCCTGGAGTGCGGAATATGTGCGGCAGGTTGTTTGCGTGAAGGCCCGGTGGGTGCGGCGGGGTGGAAGGCAGGTGGAGAGTCAAAGGGTTAAACTAGAACAGGTTGGTGGAGGGGTGCAAGCGTGCATGTGCCACAGTTGGTACTTGGAAGTTGCGAGTGTATGAAGTCAGAGGGGTCGCGTGGGTCTGGCCGAGCATGTGCGGCTGTGTGTTCCCGCACGGCATAAGGTCGGGGTTAAAAAGACACGGTTGTTTTAACCCTGTGAAATTAAACGTTTGCCCTTGAGGTCTAATCCGTATTTTTCCAAAAATGCAAGCATATGTCGCACTGCGTGAACTTCTGATACCGCCACAGAGGAGCGTTTATGTGTGCCATTTCATCAGCAAGTTTCAAGCATGTGCTTATTTTTGTGGGCAAGTCAGAGAAAAAGACCTGATGGGAAAAGGGGGAATAGTTGTGCTACAAGGCCTGAGCTCACGACGAGATGAAATATCTTCATCAGGGGAATCAGAAGTGACAGTCATTTTTTCCCTCGACAGGGCCAACAAGCCTTGATGCAGCAGGCCTCACACAATGGCCCTCGCTGCAGCAAATATATCATCAAGTCCCCCTTTAACAGCGGCCTGCTCGGCTGAGTCTCACGGAGCCCCTCGCTGGAATTTCTGCATTTACAATAATTTTCCACATTTCTCTCAAACACGCCACACCTCTCTCTCTTTCCCAGGATTCCCAAGACATTCGAGATATTCTTTACAAAACCTTTTTTCCCCCCTCACATTTAGCCTTCGCGCAACCAACCAGGAACACCAAGATTGGGCTCGAATTAGTTCTGAACCATTGGCTTTCTCGACAAAACCTCCAAGTCTTTAGATCTTTAGAGCCAGCTACAGAAGAGAGGAGAGTGGGAGTAGGTGGAGGCTGCATTCTTTCGTTTTGGTTTCAGTGTCGGCCTATAAATCTTTGGTAAATTAATCTCATGCAGGACCGGGGCCATCCCACTGTCCTTTTGTCTTTTAAGTTGCACATTAGCGACCGGCTGGCTGGCTGCTTTCACAGCTGCTAAGGTGAAGAGGCTACGAAGCACCCGGCCGCTCCAAACCTGATCAGTGGTGGACTGTGTATGCGCACCGGCAGGACTCGGGTGAACCGCTTATATCTGATATTGACTATGCATACTCTGTATGTAAATGTTGCAAAAACATGAGAAGTTGAACCCGGGAGTCTTCTTCGCTATCCTTTCCCCTTGGGACGATATGAATGTAGGTGAAGGAGGCGGTGGGCTTCTCCCCCCTCCCCTTGTAAAATCACATTTTCCCATTCTACTTGAAAGGATTTCTCAGATTTCTGGAAGCAATGGCACACATGCACACACACACAGAATTACAAAGTCACTCACACACATACACACACACAAGGTTAGGAACTTTTTTTTAGACATACTAATAACAGACTAACACTCTACACTCTGATCTTCAAAGCAAGTGAAGAGGAGAGGAGAATGAGGCCATTGAGGAGCCCATTGAGGGAGCTTTTGGCACATTTGAACCCACTTAGCCTGTAAAAGAACACTTTAATATTTACAAATCGCAATAAAACTGCACGTAGCACAAGGCCAGAGCCAATTCACTTCAGCAAACATAAAGCCTGAGTGAGGGGAGTTAATTTACAGGCAAAGAATCCAATAAATAAAAACAGTTTTTACTGTGTCATTTTAGAGGCTCGTTAAAAAGCAAAAGTTTCCTTTCCTAATCTTCAAGTGCGAACTTAACAGAATAATAACCTTTGAAATTGTATTGGAGGCTTTACTGCTTTATCTCAAAGAGGTTTGTGGACTGATTTTCAAAAGTATTGACCTGGAAAAGGAAAATTTCCAACAGTAAAGTCGATTGCTTTCAGAAAGTCTACAAGGTTTGTGGTTTACTGTTGCTGCTGCAGGACCAGTACTCTGTTTTTTTTTTCCTTTTCTTTACAAGAGGGCATGAAGAACTAAAAGCCTGAAACATTTCAGAAACGACTCCGCTAAACCAGTAACTGGTTTTAATGTAGTGGCTGATGGTGAACATACAGTAAGACTTAAAGAAAAAGAAAGAAAAAAACCTTTGGAGGTCGAAATGTTCACAAAACTTAATTGCCAGTTGTGGGAAGTGGCAGTACTCATTTAGCCCCAACCAAGCCACAGATCATGTTTACAGCTGGCATTATAAAGCTGTCTTCAATGACAATCTCGTATTTCATATTCAATAGCAGATGATATAAATGCAACTGGAGCATCTCAGGAATTTTGGCAAGGCCGTATTTCCTTCAGGAAACAATGTCCTGACTGGGCTCAGCTGCCACTCAGTCTCCTGGGATTTCCAGCGGGCCAGAAGGGGTCAAAACAGCCTCAGAGAGCGATGGCGGAGCGGGATACACACACTGTATAATACATCCCCAAAATCCTTGACTTTGTTTTATGTTGAGGGCATCAGACACAAAATCCATAAAACTTTGAAATTGCTGTAATGACAGAGTGAACACGGCTGCAGAACCAGAGCCTGAAACGCCTGGACTGGAGACCGAATCCACATGAGTCGACCAACTTGCACCAGATCCTAAGACTGGTCTCAAACCAGCCAAGCCATTCTGCTATTCAGACTGTTTGTTTTTCTTATCTTTGTTTCAGGTTGTTTTTGCAGGATGTGTTTCTGTTATTTTTTTCCTTATAACTTATTCCATAATGGAAATGCTCATTAAAGTTGCTAATGTGAAAATAAGGTTTGTGAGAAATTTCCCATCACTCCTCTTAATTGGCTGTCTCATCACTTAATACCCATTGTTTGGATCTAACATTGGTGATTAATGCCCCACACAGACACACACACACACACATACACACACACACACACACAGAGGCCAGAAGTTGTCATTAAGCAAACTAATGAGTCGTGCCATCTTGGCACTCGCCCTCATATTTGGATCCAGTGTCCACTGAAGCTTCCATCTTGTCTGTTCTTTAGATACCTCTCTCCTTGCAACAGGATCAGAAAAAAACACCACCTCTCTCTCTCTCTCTCTCTCTGGAAGGCAAAACAACCCATGCATTAACCACAGCTCCATTTCCCCCTGCCACATTCATCGAGGAAACAAGTGGGTTTAATGGAGATCCAGCTTGCTGATTACAGATTACTGCGGTGAACAACATCCTCTTGCCTTGAAAGGGGAAAAAATGCTGCAAGTCATGAAAAGTGATAAAAGGCAAACAATAACAACCGGTGCCTAAAAAACACAAACAATACAAGGGAAGCTCATTGTGCCTTGCAGGGACCTGGGCTAATGCAATAAACTACTTCACTCATTCTCGGCAACTTTCCCAAAAAACTCCTAACAGATTATGCGCCGGTAACGACTCTCTCTGCTTCATTTTCAGTCAGATCAGGTAAGAATTATTGAACTTGATAAAAATGTTAAAGTGTGCTGCTAGCCGGGAGCGTCGAGCCATGCTGTGCTGTAGCTGTAGCTGTAGGCGGGGCCCACAGCGTGAAGGAAAGCAGCAAACCACAGAAAGAGCCTGAAAAGAACTCCTAGAGTACCAGCATCAATTACCACCATTACTGCACATTACCCAGGCTCTCATTCTCTTCCTGTGTGCGTCTCCTTGCACTCGTGCGAGGCCGGGCGCACCGCTGCACCTCAGGCTACCCAGGAGAGAGAGAGTGTGTGTGTCTGTGTGAGGAGAGAAAACGTGCATGTGCAAACTCCAGCATATACACACACGCCCATTTGTGTGTGTCTGTGTGTCTGTGTGTGTGTGTCGCTGGGTAATATATCATCTCAGCTTGAATAGACCCCCAAGCCAGAAGTTAATGAAGTGAAATGAGACTTATTAGCCAAAAAACCTTTAAAATCACTGACAGGCGAACGTGGGGAAATAAAGACAGCCTGAAATTATTAATGACAACGGAGACGAAGGTGCACAAAGGGACTGTGAACACATGCACAGGCCACAAGATGAACACACTTTATATTTAAGGAAAAACAAAGATTTAGTGAAAAAAAAAAAAAAAGAAAAGATGATGATACCTAAACTTGAGAGCTGCTTTTGTCGGCTCCATCAGGTTCAAACTGGGGCAGATATCGATTATTTCAGGTGAGCGTGTCTTCTTGTTTTTAGCGCAGGGGATAAAGTTTTGCCCCGTCTTTGCCCTGCGGCGGATTAACACGAGAGTTGACACCATCATATGATCCACGTGGCGCACTTTTCTAAGTGGTTTTGGGTTTTTTGAGGCGAGCGAGTGCGACCTGGGGTAAGCTAAGCCAGGTAATGCTGAGGCTAATTGGACAGGAATGGCCGGTTATCAGGCTGATTACTGCCACTCCTCATCAGGTAATGGCGGCTCAACGGGGGGTTCGGCCCCGTCTGACGTGCAGCTCGTGATTGAGAGCGCAGCCGTCGGGTGGGAAGTGGTGTGGGTTAGGGGTGGGGGGGTGCAGCGCCTGCTGGCAGGGGCTGTTCTGGGGTCAGCCAGCGAACAGGGCCGCGTTTCTCATCACTGTCAGAGATTTGGAGGGAGTCCTTAAAAAAATTTGGGGTGTGCAGGCTCCCCCCCCAACCCCCCACTGACCGAGGCGGACTTCTGACAGCCCGGCCATCAAATGGACTGGTTTATGTATTCAGTGCGCACTTGTCAGAGAGACGACGACTGTGCAGGTTCATAAGTTGCGACTCTTTCTATCGCTGCCTCGCTGGGTTGAGCGCTAAAGCTAAAGGGCGGTAACAGATGAAGATAAATGAAAAGATCGTGTTTCACCCCCTCTTCTCCACGGACCCCCCGGGCTGACCCTGTGCTCTAAAGATGCTTTGAAGCCTGATACATGTGGTTGCCAGTGACTGAGGGCTCACAGAAAGACAGAGGTGTTCAGGTTGGACTGAGCAAACCCCTCGCTGCCTGTAACCCTGAGATGACCCCGCTGATCGCTCCGCCTCGGGCCGGGGACCTGAAGGCTGAAGGCTGAAGGGTGCTGCGGTGCGTTCGGAGTCTGCCGACCCCTGCGTACGCTCACAGCCGTGGCTTTTGGATCGTGAAGTCGGGCCTCGCTGGATGGGGAATTAACCCTGGCAGCAACTAGCTTCTGATCAGTTGTAATGTTTGACCCTGTGCTAAATGAAAACAAACTGCAGCACAGGCTCAGCTAGCATATCAGATGACTTGTATTTACATTGACTATCATGTGCGGTGGACTAAGTCTTGCCATATTTCTCACAATAACATTTCCTTCATCATTTCACTCCCACCCTGAAGTCAGAACATTTGTTGGTGTCCTATTTTTGAATACGGACACATTATGGCCTGTAGAACTGATTCAATTTAATACAGGAAATGGGGGGGAAAAAATCAAGTAACAGGAGAGAAGACGAGGCTTTCGCTGTAATTTTTTCTGCAGCTCAATCCCTTCCTATTCGCAGCTCTGTCAGAAAATAAGCCGTACCTTTTGAGCACTAACTTCCCATTATAATAAATGATTCAGCGGCACTCACAAATAACTCCCTTAGCTTCCAGAAATTGGGCTGAGAGCTGACCTAGATTTATGTCGACCTTTCCTCTCCCCTCTCCATTTTTTTTTCTCCCTCACTCCCTCACAAGTCAAACAGAGAACGTAAACATGGTGGAATGAGATGTGAGCAACTGGGCAGGAGGAGGTGAGAAGTGAAGAGTATAGAAAGGGAACTATTGTCCGGACAGGAGTGGACGTGGAACATGGGAAATGTAGTTTGTCTCTCTCTGGTCAGATCCGGCCTTTTGTCTCTAGAGCTTTGATCATGTCTCATCAAGGACTCAGTTCTGCTGGGATGCTGAGATATTCACCGATGGTTAAAGCCCTGAATGCATCCATCAGTTGTTTTCTGTAATGCCTGGTCTGTATTCAGGGTCACGCTTGTTTGGTTGGCAGAAGCCGGGGAAATACATTGGATAGGTCATCTGGCAGTCACAGAGTGAACACATGAGGAAAAGCATGACAACGATCTGAGGCGTGTGTCCAACCCTGCCTTAAAGAAATTACACTTTATGTACAACTTAACTCCAAGCTTTTGGAGGAAACATAATTGCTGGTTGGATTTTGTTCAGATTACGTCAAAGTATTTTGCTGTTGCAGTTGAGTTGTTGGCCGAGACCTTCTTCCTATGTGGCAGCGCTGTTAACAATCAAGAGACGACAGGACATCCAACTCCTAAAATATCACTTTGTCCATCACAATATCATTACAATATCCTTAGTACCCAATAGATTTAATGGTCCGTGTGACCATTTAAAGGGATAGTTCAACATTTTGGCAAATTGGCCCATTGCCATAATCGCTATAGTCATAGCAGTAGGTTTGTTACCTTTAATTGTCAGTGCAAGCTATTTTTAGAACGGCGGAGCAGAGCCGCGAGTTGCTCAGAGCTACGCTACGGAGGCTAATGGGATTTCTTGGTTTCCCTCATCAAACTCATCAAATACACAATCCAAAAACTCCAAAATGCTCTCGTGGACAAGTTGTGATCTGCACATTCACTACGCTATGAGATAATAATGGGATGTTACGAGACAGAGTTGTTTTCGAGGTAAATTCATGCAAAATCGCTGATGCGCGTTACTGTCGGGGGCAGTTTTTCAGCAAGCAGTCTCTGCATTTGCCTTGAAAACAACTCTGCCTTGTAACGTTCCATTATTATCTCGTGGTGAATGTGCAGGTCACAACTTGTCCACAAGAGCGTTTTGGAGTTGTTGGATTGTGTAGTTGATGAGTTTGATGAGGGAAACCAATCCATTTGCCTCCTCATTAGCATAGCTCTGAGCAGCTCGCAGCTCTGCTCCGCCATTCTAAAAATAGCCTGCACCGACAATTAAAGGTAACAAACCTACTGCTATGACTATAGGGATTATGGCAATGGGCCAATTTGCCAAACTATCTCTTGAAGTCGAAGACCACTTTCCTATTCACTTGACTTGGGCCCTATTGTGTTTTTCATTTATA
Organism: Trachurus japonicus; assembly: GCF_045865225.1. Classification (NCBI taxonomy): domain Eukaryota; kingdom Metazoa; phylum Chordata; class Actinopteri; order Carangiformes; family Carangidae; genus Trachurus; species Trachurus japonicus. Next base: position 11,446,905 of record NC_140925.1, read on the forward strand.
ACCCATCAGAACTGATCAAACCCTCACATAGCTCGCCACTCTAAACAGGAAGATGGGTTTACATGATGATCACAGAAGTATGAAGCCTGAAAGCATTAAAATTAAAGAGTATCTCTGCTTTCACAGTTGAGACCAGCACGCTAGCTGTCTAAACTCCATTGTTGTTGCTTTTTGTTTCCACTCTTCTGTCTGATTCTGGCAGGAACGACTGATCAGAATGTTCAACACGCTGCCAAGTTATGCCGGAGCAACTTTAACAAGTGTAGGTTTTATGCTAAAATAGCAAACATGCCACTCTCGGCTACCTCCAACACATTTTTTGCAAAGTCTGCAGTTCCCGCTTCCAAAACCAAAGCAGACAACACAAGTTTATACGATACACACAGCTTCCTCTGCCTCCACTGCGATGTCTCACAGAGGGCAGCGAGGAATACAAGGAGGAAACCTTTTAATGTCCGGCTATGGCTTCTGTGGGTTCCGGTTTATAGCTCTGCTGTCTCCATCCCTCGGAGCCACTATTGACTACTGTAGCCTGCAGGCTAGAGAGCACCCAGTGTAAACCGTCTGGGTGGGAGTGGTAGGGGTGGGCAAGGGGGGAATGTGTGAAACAGCATCCGTGCATGAAGCTGATAAAACACTACATGATAATCACAGCTGCTTCCATTCAACTTTACTTGTTTAATTTGGTGACATGATATTCAGAACTGGATTCTTGTTCTTTGGATTCACTGAGATTCATTGATAAAATCTTTAGCTGCATCCCTACACTGCACATAAGGGTAATTAGAATTTTAAATGTCACATTTTTAGAGTCAATACCCTTTGAAAGCCAAAGGAAATCATTATTTTTGTGTGTTTGTATGTGTGTGAAGACGGGCTCAGTGTCGGTGAGTGGAGATGCTTAAATGTCAAATTGCTATTGCAGACACAGGACCAAAGAACAGAGGAGACGGTCTGTGCAAGCTTGTAGCAAGGACAGAATAGGGGTATAGGGGGGTGAGGGGGGTGGGGGGGGTGCATGGTTTGGTTCTTTGCAGACCTCTGGGACCAGGGAGGCTGGAGATAAGCCACCTAGCATCAACACCCCTCATTCTGTCCCCGCCTGCTCATGTCAAACCACCGGGGTCTCCTGTACTGATAACCCCGCACAGGATAGAACCTTTTCTATAGCCCGTCTGAGCCGTTTATTATAGCACACACACACACACACACACACACACACACATTCATGCCATTTATTATGTGGGGAATCTGTCCAATGCAGCCTATTCATCTACCTCTGACTACTTTTCCCACAAAAAACCCCACATTGGTTCACTGTACTGTACAAATCCTCAAAGACAGAGAACACCAGTAGAAGGCCAGAGTAGCTAGGTGGTGTGAAACAGCTTAGAGAGGGGGAGTATGGCCTGGAGCTGTGGGTCAGAGTTCTCCTCAGGTCATTCAGAGAAAAAAAAGAAGTAAAAAAGACTAGCAGACAGCGAAGGGAGGGACAGCCTGAGTTTGGGAGAATGAGAATGAACGAGGGAGACAGGGAGACAACCTCCGGAGCCATTGATACGGCCCCCAGGTCTCTTTGATCTATCACTGCAAGCTTCCTGAAGTAAACACAGGCTAATTGTCTGGATCAGGTTGAGATGCTTATCTGTATTCTCCTGTCTGTTCCCTCTAACGCTCCAATACGTTTTCCTCAGCGATACGGCCGAGGCCAAGCTTGTCAGTCCCAATCAGATTCCTGGAGACACACACACACCCAACACTTAACTGCTTCAGTCCACCACCGGACAACCCGATGGATCACTATGTCCAGGCCAAGTGTGGCCCCCCACCCACCCACATGCGTATCTCTTGACCTTTTAATCCAGTGGGCACCTCACAATTAATGCAAACCTGATAAAGAAGAAGTTAGAGAGGCTTTTTAAAAACCCATTAATTGTGCTGTAAACTTATCTTTTAATTGCCTGGCTGCTTCGCTTAAAAGAGTAAGTTGTATTTGGAGTTGAAAAATCAAGCTTTCAGTCATTTTGTTCAAGTTGTATCGTCTTTTTGTCTTTGTGAATGTTCTTGGATACTTTGGTTGATCATTACAGCCATCTGCAGTTTAGTCAACACTGAATAAAGACGAAGACGGTGAGGAAGATAAAGGAATAGAATGAATTTAAGAAAATTGGATTTTCAGGGCTTTGAAGTTGAACTTTGGGTAAGACCTGAGGTGGTGTTGGGGGGAGACAAGGACAACAATATCCTCCTTTTGAACTTCCTTAGCAGTAATATCGGTGCTGAAGCTGTAATGGGGTTTTCCTCCTGACCCTCCTCCAACACGGAGCTTCCAAAGAGCCCTTCATGTCCAATGTGCTTCCCCTCTTCCGCACCTTCCAGCCCGCCACCGCAGAGATCAGACAGTGGAAGCCTCCTGGGGGAAATAGCTCATCCAGTGATGACGCTACTCATTCCAAGCCTGATTGCGTTTAGTGATGCCTGAGGGGGGGCCGGGCGCTGAGGCCAGATCATAAAGATATATCAATACAGCAGGACGGCTACTGGAAACACATCACTGCCTTGATCTTGCAGGACCTGCCTTCATGTAGCTGGTCGCCGAGGGTCATGCTACTGAAATATATTGATGGCGACGATCGACTCGTCTTATTCATTGATTCATATATGTATTCATTTTAACAAGATTGAAGCCGAGGTTCCTTCAGCATTCATGAAGTCCATTCAATTTCGAATAGAGCAAAGGCAACAGCCCCATAGCGCGAGGGGAGGGGAGGGGAGGGGGGGTTGTGTTCTGCCTGTGCAATAAAGAGCAAAGGAAAAAGCCAATGTAATTTACACAGCTGAGCGTGGAATTTGTTTTTGTTTTGGTGTGTCTAAATCTGATTGATCTAAAATCCAATCAAGCAGCATTTATAAAAGCTTGTTTTTTTTCCCTCCACATACAATCTAATTTACAACTTGATAATATTCTCTGCAGACTTCAGGAGAGAGTCAGTGAAACAAGGATATTCTGTTTTGCTAAATAATTTTTTGTCACAGAATTGTTGCTGTTCTTCATTCCGAGTGGAACAATAGTGTTTTATGCGAGTGGCACACAGCGCAGGGAAGCAGTCGTGACCGTCTGTGTGCAGACACGCATGTGTTTATGTGTGCAACGCGTTTATACGAGTGTGCATTTGTTCTTTCAATCATTTGTATGCATGCGTGTGTGTATGTGTGAAACAGATACGGCCCGCATCATGGACCGGTCCTCTATCTAGGAGCTGAATAATTCCACCTCGGGTGCAGGACTCCACTCTGTCACTCAGGCTGACACATGGAGGAGCAGCTCTCTGCTCGCGGCGTACAGCGGGGATCACCTCCCTGTCACTGTCTGTCACTCTGGCTTTGTCCCCTGTCACACCCCCACGCCGGCAGGCTGAGGGAGGCTGGGGTGCAGGGGGAAAGAGAAGGTGTGGGGGGTTGGGGGGGGGGGGGGGGCTGCCCGTCACCCATGGTGACAGACTGACAGGTGACAGGTGAAGCCAGCCAGACAGCGAGCGCCACAGACACTCAAGCGCTTCGTACACAGTGTGTGTGTTGTGAAAGTGAGTGTGCGCTCGCATACAAACACATACAGCTGCTTTGTTTAACACCACTGGGGTGGGATTACAAGGTCCTCTGGGGGTTGAAGCGGCACCATTTCAACAGACCTGTTGCGTAACTTCTTAAACTGACGGGATATCAACGTGAAAGGCAGAATATTTCAAGTATATATTCGGAAGAACTCTCATAGTTTTGCATACAACATGAGCAGCACAGCGCTCTGATGATCCTCCAAAGGCTGAAAATGTAACTCATGTTGCTCATCAACCGACAAACACCTGCTTCCAATAGCACAGCATGTTCTGAATTATCTGCTATCATTGTGGCTACTTCACCTGTGAGTACTCTAAAGGGGCAACGAGGTGTTTTGGAAAGCGAAGTGTTTTCACACTTCATTTCCCATGAGCCTCCGAGCGTACGGTGTAATTCTTGGACCGACGCAAGACGGACGAAAGCGAAAACGTTTGCCAAGAATGTTTTCATTGATCAAGAATAAAAGTAGGAGGTTCGAAGACGATTAGATACCGCCGTCGTTCCGACCATAAACGGCGATTCGGCAGCGTTATTCCCATGACCTGCCAGGCAGCGCCCGGGAAACTGAAAATAGGATGTGGCTCGCCCAGGATTTCCACCACAAAATAACAATAAAGACAAAACGATATATTTATCGAAAATTGACACATTCACAAGTGGGTAACATAGATTCATCCACATTAATATGAGACTTTTTTATAACCAAATACAAACTCCTCGTTTTCCCTTTAATGTAATAGTTTGTAATGATTTCAGGAAATATGTTTTTTTTTATATTCCCCATCTCGAGATTAAAACTGTTAACAGTTTTTTATTGTTGTAGCTGATATCCATGTGATTCTCTTTGAATCATTAGTAATTTGATTTGAAATTTAATTTCCAGTTTCAATCATTTTCCACGGCTTCGTGGCTGGAATCAATCAAAAAAGAAATTGACAGCTCAGTCACCACATTAAAACCAGTCGAGTTTTAATATGACTGATCAGCCAATGTTTCCTCTTAATACAACTTCACCTACGCTTATGAAAAAAAACCTAATATTATTTATAGGCTGGAGTTGCAGCACACCTGCAGAGCAGCTGCACCAGTTTCTGTAACAGCCGACATGCATCTCATGTTTTACCTGTTAGACTCGTGTTTTTTTAATGCCGTTGTTTGTCATCTGTGATGGATGGCTCTGGCTGAAGCTGCAGCAGTGTCCAGTTCTTGCAGATTTGAGAGCGTGAGAGTGGTGGACAGACAGACACACAGTCACAGTGAGCGCTCTGTATCATCCTGCTTCTACACCACCGCCCCTCTCTATTCCCATGACTGTTTAGCAGTTAAGTAACACCACCACATACAGCGACGGATGCATCAGTACCACTGTAAACATCTGCACACCCACTCAAAAGAGTTCAGCATGCAAACATATTCACAAATAACATCTACACAAACACACACACGCACAGCAGCATATTATCTTTTGATCGCAGTCTATCCTGCTGGGCTTGTAACACACCCACTGCACTGATGCTGTCAGATCTGAGCAAGAACTGAAAGTGTGTGTATATATCTTTGATGCTGGAACAAGCTTTGGCTTATATTCAGTTTTTTTCCCCCCATGCCATAAAAGTCAAACACAAATATTTATCTTAATTCCACTTCTTCATTAGCACGAGCTATAGCTCAATCTTTTGTGCCCTTTTGAAAATCTGTTTTCTCAGACGAATCGAGTGATGACGGTGAATAATCACTGAGAAAATACAACCAGACATCAAGTTATTTAGGTGTAACTCAATTACAGCCAACATATGTGCATGGGCCGGTGTGGGATTAGATTTACAGCTCTCTTTGTCGCCCGATGGAGTTTTAATGGCCATTATTGCTGCTGCTTGTGGTCCCAGATCGAGCATTAGGCCTTAGCTGTGCCTTGAATCTAACCCAGTGCCAAAGGTTGCACCCAAATCATTCCATTTGACCCAAGTCTCCCATTCCATTACCCAACATTCCCTGTGGGGACAGTAGTGGTCCCTCAACACTTGAACTCTGACCCCGGCCCCATCAGCGGAGCAGCCAATAACAGTGAGGGAGGTTTTATAGGTACCCCGGCTATCTGAATTGTCTAGCCCCTGTGTCTCAGAGGGGACATGCAGTCATAATGACGCCCTATGAGGTTTTGCTCTGAAATGTGATTTAGCTCTTATTGCCTACAGTCATAGTGTGTGAGGCAGGTGGAGGCGAGGGAGTGTGTGTGCTGTGCTGCTTCGGGTTTTTATTTTGCATCATCTTCATGAAAAAGAAAATAAAGAAATGGAAAATTGTCAGTGGATCTCTGAGTAGCTGCAGTAAATTTGATATTAGAAATAAGAGTTGGATCAAACATTTTCTTTCCTGGGGTTTTTCTTGCTTGTGATACTTGATACGGAATAATAAATAAGTTTATAGTGCTGTGCAACAAATACATACTTTAACAGCCACAGACTACAGATACAGTATATGAACAAAGTTCCTGCTGGGCTTTGAGCACAACTTGTATATAGTGATGGCACAGTTTCATTGCAGCTGCAGAAAGGAAAAGGAAAGCCATAGTGTATTATATTATAGGCCAGATGTATGAATTTTTACACATAAAAACATCCGAATTTGGCAAACTGTTATACAACAAACCTTACAGCATCCAAATGCTCATGGTTTATAAATCTCAACCCTGTCAACGCTACAGTACTGGGACAACAGGTCTTCATTTACTCTATTTCGTCCATGTAGGTCTAAAGTGCAGATGTCAGTGTGAATTGTATTAAGAGAAACTCATCCAGGGCTAGAGGAGGAGGTCCAAGAGATGTCTCCTGTACTGTAGCACCGGGTCAGGCAGATTGACAAGAAGAATACCTCCTCTGATCCACAGTTTAGATCGTCCAGACTTATCATACTCTGACATGAATATCTGGCAACCAGAAGTTAATCCTCCCCAAAGTCCAGTTTCCTGAATACTGGTGCCGGAAAGGGGGAAATGGAAAATGGAGAAAGCAAAAAGTGACTGACACAAGCACAATTCAGACACAAAATTGCAGTCACACACAGTTACACACTCTCACTGATACACATACTTGGATCTTGCCTTTTACAATAGCTGGCTAGTGTAAAGAAAAGAAGAAAAAGACAAGGTACAAAGGACTGGAGGAAGTTTAAAACAAGAGAGAAAGAGAGAAGAGAGAAAAGAAGAGGAAAAGATGTTTTCACCGTTGATCGAGTCCTGGCAGGCCTGTGGGATTGGCAGAGATTGGTGGGGATATGTGAGGAGCCTCACTTGAAAGCCCAGGCAGGAGTTTAAGATGTTCAGAGGGAGTTATTGGTCGACTGCTCTTCCTCTCCCCTCCCTTCCTCAGTTTCCCTGAGTCTTTTCAAGCTCGGGGCCTGCGAACCCTTTCTTCTCCTCTCATCCTTCTGAGAGCCCTGACATGCATGACAGGTACAAGAGAAGAGAGAGAGACTGCAGAGATATAAAGAGAGGAAGAGGAAATGGAGGGAAGAAACACAGGTGAAGGACTCCAGACAAAAGTGGGAGAGAAGGTAGGATGATGAAGAATCCCTGCATCTTTTTTTAGGCAGCTTTTTCTTTTTTTTTTTGCATAGGGAAGTTTTTAGTTCACAGAAAGGATACATAAGAAGCAAACAGCCACCTCCGCAAAACCATCAGCCGTTATCCTTCACTGTATCAGTTTCCATCGTGCTGTGAAAGCTTTCCACAAGATTTTGGAATCTGGATTGGGGGATTTAGTACTCCACTCAGGCACAGGAGCATTAACGAAGTTGGCCACTGATGTTGGGTGATAAGGCCTGGCTGACATTTGGGCTCCGCTACATCACAGCAGTGTTGGGTGGAGCTGAGGGCAGGCTAGACAAACTTCTTTTTTAGACCAAACTACAGATATACAACAGTACATTTTGTACAGAATGGCACAAATGTCAAACTGAAGCAATAAAATAGCCCTCAACAAATTTGGAAACATTAAAATGTCGCTACATGCTGTAGTATTAAGATTATTACCCACAAGCACCCAGATTGTTGACAGATGGCTATCCGCATACTGTGCCCTTACCATACAGGTGGGGAAGGACATATCATGACAACATGTCCAAAAACAAGCTTAAACTGAATCTATAAACCAGGAATCCATGTGTTCCACACAAAAAAATACTGTGCTGTCATTATTGCAAGATTAGGTTTAAGAAATACAGTATATGAAAGGCATAGTTAAGCTGAAAATATGAGCCCACATATATCATGCAGAGCAAGCATGTGGTGAAGCCCAGGTGAAAAGTATTCTTTTTCACAATACTTTAAATGCACCTTACTGTGACCCCATTCAAAATTATTAGCTCTTTTGAAAAGGGTTTATCTCAGAGAGTGATGTAATATTTATCTCCTACAGTCACAATCCCAGTATGAATGAAGTTCAGGTGTGTAGCGGGAAGGGAAGACACAAGAGTGCTGTTTTAAGTCTGTAAGCATGAGTTATTGCACCCATGTTTTTGCCGTATAACAATGATTTGCATGACAGGCCTGTAATGGTCGATGAGGTCACCAGCAGGAGGAGGATTGCAGCAAAGGGTGCTTCTGGTTAAAGATAATAAATAATGCTTTGACAAGATGAGAGCAGAAATGACAGAAGCTAAGAAGGTTTTTTTTTTCTCCCCTCATCTCAATGCCATGTGTGTCCTCTATCAAATCCCTCATTCTTTGAAAGGGCGCCTGAAGAAAGTAGAGAAGTTCAACTCCTGCTCAGAGAGGGAAAAGGGGAAGAAAAGGTTCAGCTCCTGCTCTCACTGGGCTCTTTCATAACCATTAGCTGCATGATGACACCAGCGGATATTCAGATTGATTTACCATCATCTGGGGATCACTTGGTCTGCGCAGAAGTCTCCCATACCAAAGATTCATTTGTGTCCTTAATGAAAGGCTTCCTGCCCCAATGTTTCTTCAAACCAAAATCCACCTATTTTATACTTCACTTTGATTGCTGTAATGGCCTTATTTATGAGGTCAGCGTTGAAAACCCACATCTCATTGGTAGTTCTTTAGCCGCAAAATGGGCAGGGAATTAATCTAAAGTCTCCAGATCCGACTCTCATTTTTCAAAAAATTGCGGCGGTGCCCTCAAAATCAATGAAGGAGTTAAGGAAATGCCAAAATGTGAGATAAAGGACAATTTGTCTGGAAAGTTTTTGGCGAGACCCCAGAGTAATATAACGGAAGAAAAACCTAAGGCAACGGATCACAAGGCAATAAACCCTGAAATAAAATAAAAAACTAAAAACAGAATGCTACACAGTTACGCCACTTATATCATCAGGGTCCTGTGTTAAGCAATTACTGTCCCATAGCGCCGTTATTGATGCTGACATATTCACCCTTTGGAGTAACCTGTGAGGTAACATCAAAGAAGTCATCAGCGGTGACCCTGACCAGGCCTGGAGTGGAGGTAGCATCAAAGCCAAAGAATCGCTGTGTGTCAAACGTAGGTCCACAACACCACTCTGATTAACATGTCACAGGAGGATGTTGGGGAGGAGATGAGGGGGGGGGGGGGGGGGGGCAGACGATAATCAGTCCGCAAAGGTTATTACACCCCCCAAAAAGTCCCCACTCGCCCGAGCTGAGAGGTTACGTGGAGTAGTCAAAATCTCAATCGGACAAACAGGTCATTATAGGCTCTACTCACTGAATGGATGTAGACACAGTGTGACAGTGAAGCATGAGGTTATGGTTTCTAATCATAGCTGGAGAGGTAGCTAAGAGGCACAGACTCAGACAGAGTGGAGAATGGGGGTCGTTTTACAAAGAATCAAGAGGTTCTCCAGTCTCGGTTCACCTCTGACCCTACGGAGATGATGACCTGTATTTCCCCATGGTGATTCATTTCCTCTCCCCCCCACCAAAACACCTTCAACTCCCTCAGCCACTCCTGTGTACACAAAACAAAAGCCTGTTGCTATGGAGATATAGTGGTGGTGGTCAAGAGCGGATGGGGATTGGAGGATGGTACGCGGACCGGTCCCTGGGCTGGGATCTAGAAGACGAAGACTCTGAGGATGTGTTATTAACCCTCACGGCAAGAGCAGAGTGAAGGCGATATTTAACTCTGAGAGTCAAACCAATCGAGGGAATCGACATCTATATGGATGGGGGGTGGGCAGGGGGGAGAGGTAATCACTTGCATCTCGGCCAATAGTAAAAGAGAATGGCCTTGTGGTGCAAGTGAAGGCAGCACAGAGTGCACTGAAGCATGAAAGGGAACAGTAAAAGGGGGGAAAGACCACTTTAAAAAGAGATCTTTTGTCTGCGGTGCCGATCAATGCTGATCATGGATGTGATTAAACATTATTACTCTTAAAATGACCAGAGCTGGAGACTTAGGCACAAATTACACTCAAATAAAACTGATGTCAGATTTAACTTCTCTTGCTTGAAAGGCGACCCCTAAAGGTTTGTTGTCCAAATCGAGATTAAAATCAATACATTTTGACCATGACATTGAGGCCTTTGTAATGCTACACATTGGGTTTTTATTTATTAAGCCCCTGCACTGAAAGGACTTTGTGTAGAAACACAAGTTCATTTCAGCCTTGATTAGAGACTTCCCTTGACGAGACCTGGACTTGGACCGGCCCCAAATACTTCAGTTTAGCAAAACGAACCATTCCTCAGACCGTCACATTTATGAGCCGATGATGGTACATTCCTGCTGAAAGCTCCCATGTGAGGCCTAACTCCAAACAATGAGTCACCCATTAATGGAGCTTCCATTCCAGCTACAATCAGGAGGAGGGAATTCCAAGGCCGTGCAGTTGGAGTCGGGATGGGGAAGAGCTGCCTCGTCTAAGCCCCCAGAGTTACAACAAACAGCCAAATTAATCCTCTCACCCCCATTCTAGACATGCATTATCCCCCCACTGTCATAAACTTGGCTGTGGTCAAGATTTACAGCTGCCTTGTGCTCTCTCTCCCATGGCTTTACTTCCTAATTGTCTGTATGGCCAAGACCTTGACCAGCGCTTTTCTCGTCTGAAGAGCCTGAGATCTACAGATTGATGGCCAACACAGGCTAATAATAACACAAACTCTTTACCCTTGGTTTGCTGAAGGAAGTCTGCGCTCCTGATGGCAGATTTGCAGGAAAAGCCAATGTAATTATATGATTTTCCACTGAATTAAGATCTTTGTTGAGGATCTACATGCCAAACTGAAGTTAAACAACCTGCGATTAAAAAAAAAAAAAATCTACCGCCAACTGGCCACCAATCATATACAAAGACATTCCTTTGATAGGATTCTTTTACGTGCAATTTTTGATTGATTGTCTGTTTTCAATTTGAAGAACAGAAATTAAACACCAAAAAAAGCTTTGCAGAATGAACTGTCAGATTATATTCTTTCTGAGGCTAAACAATATGCTCTGAGTTAAAAGACAGATGCCACAGAATAATTCCAGTATTTGTTGTTTAGATGTTTTCTCCACTGATACTAATGCTTCTGCTGCTGCTGCTGCTGCTCCATCACATCACAGTAAAACCCTGCTCCTGAGCCAATTCAGTTAGTGGGAAGCAGCAGCGGATGTGAGCCAGGGTTATGAACCGGAGGACATCAGCCTCGCTGATAAAGCTCTGCTGTTGCCTGTCCTTGGCCAAGTCCTGCATGCCCCACTACCAGGGCTGAGATATAACACTGACGACCCATGCTGACATTGTCATGGTTCAAACACTGTGTCCAGTACAAGAGCATTCATAACCAAAGAATGAGGAGGACGAGAAAAGCAATCAAAGAAAAAGCTTAAGCCTTTTTTTTTTTTCATAAAGACCATCCTGTTTTACAAAGACTCATTAAGTTAAAGGACTGCACACGCTGCCGTTGCTTCTTGGAAGAGATATTTGCTCCTTTTTTGTTCTGAATGGTTCACTGAAATTTCATTTTGGCTCAGAAATAATGGAAAGTGGGTGAGAGCCGGAATTATGGAGGAGGGGTGGGGGGCAGATTAGCTTCTCGAGTGGCGGCAGGTGATTTGAACTCACCTCACATGCACGCACTTTAGCACAGGTAAGATACCGTGTACTGTACCGTAGGTAAGGTTTCGTATAACCCTAACCAAGCAAACTACTTTCAGAAAATATACTGTTTTCATGTTAATTCCCAAACATTCTGATTGGTTGCAGCTGGTCATTAAAAAGTTTTAATGGGTTAGATTTAAAAACATCCTCCTAAACCATGTTAACAAAGCTTCTCTTCTCAACCCAAACTTTGCTGGAAGGAACAAGCTCAGGTGTCGTAAGACGTGAGCTTGGAAAAAAGGAAAAAAAAAAATCCATCCACACGTCCATTTTTTAACAATGAGACAGCGGCGTGCTCTCAATGGCTGATTTGATGCCATTAAGTAATGTTTCCCAGCAAAGAAAAACCTCCCCCCTCCGGCACGGTGTTCTGCTGCAATTTGGCTGATTAGATGAACTAGGCTGGTATTTACGGTGGGGATTTTGTTTGATCTGCTGGCTTCAATACATGAGGATGGGGAGGGAGGGAGGGAGGGATGGGAGAGGACAAGAGCGGGACGGAGGGACAGGCCCCTCTGTGTCTGAAAAATACATGAAATAAAAAAGAGAGGATGAGTGAGGGGGGACGAAAGTAGGAGAAGAAATAGGTGGAGATAACAGGGATAAAAAAAGAGGAAGTGGGGGTGAGGATGAGAGGATGGGGGGAAAAAGTGAGAGGGTGAGAAAGGGTGAGGAGAGCACAGGTTTCATTCTCATTACAAGTCAGTGAAGCACAGGACAGCTGCGGCTCCTGTTACTGCTGCAACATGTGTCTGATTGCACGTTATTACAGAGACACCACACCCCCATCATCATCACCGTCGTCATCATCATCATCATCATCAGTCGCCGCTCCTCAGAGTCTGTTTAGCTTCCACTGTTTTCATACTTCCTGGTCCTCGTCCCCCCCTCGACACCGCTTTACCTTCCTCCCTCCACCTCCACCTCCGTCTCCGTCTCCCCTTCTCCTCGTCTCGGCTGCAGTTTCTTTTCCTTTTCCGCCTTTTCTTTCCCTCATTTTTCCTCCTGTTATATAGCGGGACAGGTCCTGGGTATCAATGTGATGTTATGATTTATTACTCGTCTGACATCTTCGCTTTTTCCGTCTCTCCTTTTCCTGTGGATGAAACAGATTTCCCTGCCTCTCTCTTTGCTGTCTCAGACCGCTGCCTCTGGTGGTCCCGTCAGTGTGCGTCAACCCTGCTCGACCACCTCCCTGCTCCAGACCGGTCCAAGGGAAACCACAGCCTTTTTATCACAGACCCATACCGCGCCTTGCACCCATAACATCATAGACAACTTTTTTTTTCTTCCCGTAACAGCAGCTAAGCCTCTGCATAAAACAGCAAGCTATTGAAAAAGCCAGACATTTAATAAACAAGATGCTTCTAATATTCCCCCCCAGTCATTTATGATGTATAAATAAGCTGCAAAACACCATCAATTAAACATGGGAGTTTACAGCAGCAGCAGCCTGTCTCTGCTGCGGGGTAATAGTTTAAAAGGAAGGAGGCTGTTAAAACAGTGCCACCAACAAGGAAGACCCAAGACACAAAGGGGAGCCCACACAAGCTGCAAATTGTCTCGGTGTCTGCCCCCAAGGACAGTGAAGGCATCGCTGAGTGTTTACATGCATTCCAGACTGGGATGCAGCCACTTCACTGTTGGAGCTACTGTGTTAAAAACCCAACAACCAAGTAGGCTGCTTCACTATAAAGTCCTGCCAAGCACAATATAGGCTGGAATAATGATCACCCCAAGTGTTCACGAGAAGAAGGAGCACGCTTCAAATTTCATTCCTTCCCTTTTCCACATGTTTTCACCATCCTCCTCACACTCTTCCTGTAGCCAACAGCTTCACATCATCAGTGCTGTGCTGGACAAGACATGTTTCTCTCTGATCATTATTTATACAAATAGCAAATAAATGACTTTACCAATCAAAGTAACTTCTTTTTGCCACATCCACATGTTGGATTTTTCTGCTTTTAAGAAAAGATAAAGACTTTGACTGAAACTTAATTTATCTAATAAACTGTGGTGCTAAGCAAGAAGCAGTGTGCAGGATTCTTCTTTTTTAAAAGATTGAAGTAACACTGTTGACCTACGCACTTGCAACAGAAAATATGGGTGTGCGGATACTTTTTGGAAAACAAAGAAAAGAGAAAGAAAAAAAGCACCGACACAAAGACCCACTGTTAAAGGGATAGTTCAACATTTTGGCAAATTGGCTGATTTCCATAATCCGTATAGTTTTAGGAGTAGGTTCGTTACCATAATTGTCGGTGCAAGCTATTTTTAGAACAGCGGAGCAGAGCCGCGAGCTGCTCAGAGCTACGCTACGGAGGCTTCATCAAACTCATCAAATACACAATCCAACAACTCCAAAACGCTCTGGTGGACAAGTTGTAACCTGCACATTCACCACGCTATGAGATAATAACGGACCGTTACGAGACAGAGTTGTTTTAGAGGTAAATTCATGCGCAAGCAGTCTCTGCATTTGCCTCGAAAACAACTATAGGGATTATGGTAATGGGCCAATTTGCCAAAATGTTGAACTATCCCTTCAAGGTGTATTTGTCCATTTATCATCAACATCTAGTTTTGTCCTGGTGATCATATGTAACTCACAGGTCTTCATGAACCTAACAACTGTATTCTTTTTCAATGTAAAATGGAAGGAACTAGCGAACAGTGAATAGGTCATGAAAAGTATTTCAGATTCAAGACCATAAATAGAAAAGAGGTAAGGCTATTAACTTCCTTCACTTCAGGAATGTTCACAAATTAGCAGCACATGAAGATTGAAATTATGTTTTTTCATGTACACACCTGTTGGATTGCACCAAATGAACTTAACACAGTCAACCTAACATAGCATTACAGCTAAAAGGGGTTGTGTTCAAATTAAATCCGACAGCGTGGTTCCCTTTCAGTCAGACTTGATTTTTGAAAAAGTGAAATGTAATGAAGACGTATGGAGCTGAAGATGTATATGTGATCTTTTAGAGGAGGTTAGCTCACACCTCCATCCTCCATATCAATTCCTGTAAAACAGCAAACGAGCCAACTCTGCACAATATCATAGTGATGCTGCATTTCTTGGACTATCAACCGTAATGTAAAACAGAATTTGAAATTATAATCCCTTACACATTGTATCCGCAGACACAACTACTACCTCTCTCTCCCTCTCTCTCTCTTTCTTGTTCTCTGTCTCACACACACACACAAACACACACACCAGTGAAACCGGATCTCCAGAGCAGCTCATATGGTTTGCAGGTTTGTCAGATTGTTAAGAGACATAACACTTATCTCTTCTCCACATCTGAGGCTTGGTTAGCGGCGAGTGCCTGTTCATCTCCAAAATAGCCTGCAACATGGTCAGGGTTAGAGGAGAAAGGGATACCAGCGCAGCCACAACTAATCATCATGTGATGAATCATTTGAGCCGAAGCCCTTAGCTGTGGCTAAAGGATCACAGATTGCAGCTCTTGTCTCTTAGGGCCCCTGAATCATCTTGATTTATATGTGTTGTGAGTACAGGCTGTGCTTTCTGATGTACTGGGCTGTCTCTCCAAGTCCACATGTGCAGCTCAAGGTGGAGCTGGACGAGGCAGCTCACAAAAATACGTAATTCCTCCGATGCAAAATAGACTTAGTGTCTAATGAGAGATGTAAAATATGACAATGAGCTTTTAAGTGGTCAGGGAATGGTCAGCACAGATGTGTTTTTCAGCAGGGCTTTGAAGGAGATGCACAAACAAGCACAGGCCTCAATCATTAATTAAGCAGGAAGTGGGGAAGGCTCATTGTGCAGGAATTTTCCATTTGTCTCCCATTTTTTTCCCTCTGGTAAGCCTTGAGTTAAATTCACATTTTGTTACCTTATGTATTCACCAGAGAGATTATCTTTGAGAGATTTCCAAAAAGAACAGAGATCCATAGTAGCTACTGCTGCGCTGTACTGTAGTTGTAGAGCCGAGCTGCAGAGGTGATTCATAGATTGTGAAGCGCTGAGGTAAGCGTCGTCTCTTCGGGAGCTCGCTAGCAAAATAAATTTCACCAGGAAATGGCAGAAAACAGAGCGACTGCGTGTAATTTGGCAATGCAATTTTCGCTGTTAATGATTCAGGGACACCGTGATACGTGTACACCCAGCCATTAATTCATAAATGAGGTAATGTAGTGAGACAAGGTAAATAGCCGCTGGAGAGAGACGCGCTCAGCGAAAGCTAATGTCATAAGAAGCTCTGGCAACAAAAGCGGCCGTCCAGTCCACGCCAGCTGCGAGACGGTAGCGTTGACAGAAGTGAAACCTACGAAGCACTAAGTGGTAAGGTGATGCAGAGCCGCCAGCTGAAATGGAAACTGTGTGCAGGGTAAACATTTACACAGGCTTGATGAGACCTCCAGCATCCGGTAAAACCTCCTGAGCCATATATTCCAATCACATGCCCCCACGCCTGCACGAGCCGCTGCCGCCGCCATCACCATCTCCAACTTCAGACACCCACACTTTGGCTCAGCATCCCCCCCCATTTATTTAACAGCAAATGAGGCAAAACGGTCAATTGTAGCTTTGGCCAAACTGTTTTACCCGCAGTAAAACAAAAAATCTCAACTCCGCTGATTGCCTGAGGCGAAACAAAAACCAAATCGGTCGGGGTACGAGTGCTCTCCAAACACGGACAAATGAGCGGGGAAAAAGGTTAAATTGTGGTAATTGTTTAATTGCACGAAGGAAGGAAGCTGGAGGCTACCTGGCAGCCGCTGACAGACAGATGTTGTAATGGCAGGTGGGAGATTGACTAAAACAGAATTTAAAGCAACATGTACTGTAGGCCTATTTATTTTGCACCCATAAGCTTCTAAAGATTAATTACATAGATAGGCTTGATTTTAGCTTGTTCATTAACTCTGTGTCATGAGGGAGGAGGAGCCCTGCTGATTACGAGAGCCGTCTCCTCTCTTGACACTGCTCTCCGTCTGTTGAGCTGGAAGGTTGTTTGTGCTCTAATAAAAAAAGATTTCATCTCTATTCATCGCAGTGTTTCTTCAAATATGAAAGGAAGTGATTCGACATGAAGGTTGCGTCTTTCTTTTTGTTGCTTTTCACCCTGTAGCGTGGGCTCTGCCTTACATGTGTGGACTCTCAGCATCACGTTTCCAAGCTCTGAAACACAGAGGCTGAACCACATCAGTGGATTTAATCAGGGACACAGAAAATTGGAACGGCCACTTAACATCTTTCCTCCCTGAAGTAAGACTGTTAAACACATAATCTCTGTGTTTAAAAAAAAAAAAAGGCAGTGAACTCAGTGACATCACGTTACTACAGCAGATTAGTCAGTTCCTGCTAAAGAGCAGAGAAGTCTTACAAGGTCTTGCAATGTCTCAGAAACACTAAATGTTACACCAGTGAAGCCCTGTTGTTCTTGTTCTCTTTATTCTGCTGTTACCCCACAGAAACGAGCAAAACTAACTAAAACTGGCAGTTGGGATGCAAACTCCACCCTCAACTTTGACTGTCTGCTATGTGGTGCATTTTCATCTTTAAAATGAAGCATAGTACATGAGTCAGAAATTCTGACTCATTTCACTTGTGTGAAGGTGTCACACCTGATTCCCCAGTGGCTTGGTACAGTGTCATGCAAAAGTTTGGCCACCCTTAACCAAAAAATATTGCTTAAAGGGATAGTTCACTCAAAATTGAAATTTCACTCATTATCTACTCAACCTTATGTCGACTAAGGGTTGGGAGAAGTCCTCCGTGCCTTCTCGGAGTTACAGGGGGTCTCGGCGCAGCACTGCATGTCCATATGACAGTTGCGAACGGAGCTCACTTTTCTTCGTCTAAAAGGATACACCAAAAAACATCCAAATACCTCCATAGTGCTCGTCTGTAATGTCCCGTATTGAAGCCCCAACATGAGAAATTGTTCAGAAAAAAATTAAATAAGTCTATATTTTAAGCTGGTTTGTAGCGGAAGCTCCCAGTGTCTCAGTTCACTGCTCTGCCTGTGTCAGAGGGACATTACAGACGAGCACTATGGAGGTATTTGGATGTCTTTTGGTGTGTCTTTTTGGACAAAGAAAAGTGAGCCCCGTTCGCTACCGTCATATGGCAGTGCAGTGCTGCGCCGAGCCCCCCTGTAACTCCGAGAAGGCACGGAGGACTCTGAAACTTCTCGAAACCCTTAGTCGACATGAGGGTGAGTAGATAATGAGTGAAATTTCAATTTTGAGTGAACTATCCTTTTAAAATATTGCAAAAGAGTGTTTCATGTTTAACGTTATGCCTTTTGGAGATCATTTCATCTTCCACTTGCTTAACTTTAATAACATTTTTTGACAATGCCCAAACTTTTGCATGATACCACTGTAAATCATCTCTTACCATATTGAAATGCTTGGGAGCTGCTTGGACTCTGCTAACTGATGCTTGCAGCTTTGAGCTGTGATGAAACTGTAAATTCAGAAAGAGTGTTTCAAAAGCATTTTATTAAGACAGAGGCCAATGTGAGGGAACATTAACTTATATCACAACGTTCCTTCTGGCTGAACAAAAGGCTCCCATTGAAAATATACTGTACATCAGCAGGGCGAGCATGTGTGATGCCTTTGTTCTGCACAATGAGCTCTCTCAGTGTTACTGGATCTCTGACGAGCGAACGCCGGCTCGGGCTTTTTTGTTGACAGGAAACTCAGTGAAGGGTCTGAAGGAGCCGATGCAGGACAGAGCTATAGTTTACTGTATCTCAGAGTCTTATAAGGAACAGATTCCTGAGGTGTTGCAGTGTAGTCCAGACACGTGACACCGAAGCTGTCGTGCAAGGGCTTGAGTGGCTGAGTGAATAGGGGGGAAATGAGTTAAGTGGATTTGTGCTGGAGTGAGTATCATTGTTTGAGTGCATGCATCAGGGCGCATAAGGTGTGTGTTAAGATTTCTATTGGCTGAGAAACAATGCGTGTGTTTCTGCACAAACGTCTGTATCCGTTTGTGACGTTAATGAATCAATCCTTTATAAAATACCATGTGATGATGATGATATTTGTTTCCATCAGTGGTCTGAGAGCTTCACTCGGTGCACAGAGGCCAGATTTACTGCACAGGTCTGGGATGAGGAGGCTGCAGTATAAAAGGTATTAAACCTGGGCAGCAGCACAGAGGGAGGGGGTTGGTGGGGGCAATCTGATATGGGGTTTCCTCTAATCAGCCAGGGGCTGCGCACTCCCTCAGGCAAACAGGATGCAGAAAGCCAGAGATATCACTCCCTATACTCTCAGAAAAAGAAGAGAGAAAGAGCAAAGAGGGAGGGAAGGGGGGAGGGAGGGAGAGAGAGAGAGATGGAAAGGGGGTGATGGCGGGAGGGAGGTTTGGTCAGACAGCCAGGGGCATCTAAATAAACACAAACCAGATGCAGAACATGTAGAACACGTGTGCGGACATGGAACAGGAGTGTGTGGATAAGTGCTTTTAGTAATATGTTTACTGCTCATGAGCCTGACAGGTTGGATCATATGGGCCGTGTGTGTGTGTGTGTGTGTGTGTGTGTGTGTGTGTGTGTCTATCAGTCTGACTTGTAGACGCTGAATGGGAACATTTTTGAACCATGAGGACATTTTGTCTGGTGAAAACTTGGTTAGAGACAGATTAAGGCTCAGATTAGGGCCACATTTGTTTATAATCATCCTGTTATGGTGGTTATGAACTAGGAATTGCATATGGCCCAGCCAGGGTCTCCACCAGGGTACAAGTAGAGATGTGTGAGTTCGACTGGCATAGATCGAAGTTTAAAGGGATACTTCACCCAAAATCGATAATTTACCAATTTTCTACTCACCGTCATGCCAAGGAAGGGTTTGGAGAATTTTCAGAGTCATCAAAACGCTTTTAGAGTTCCAGGGGGGGTCCGGCTGGCAACAGATTTTCATATAATGGTGGCGGATAGAGCTCACTTTTGAATCATCAAATCAACAGAGCCACTGGGAGCTACTACTACAACAAGGCTAAAAACAGAGATCACATTCATTTTTTCCACACAACTTTTTCATGTGGCGTCTTCAGGACACTTGGGTCAGTACAGACGAGCAGTATGGAGGCATTTGGATGTTTCATAGTGTGTGTTTTGGACGATTCAAAAGTGAGCACAATCCGCCGCCATTATATGAAAACCCGTTGCCAGCTGGACCCCCCCCTGGAACTCCAAAAACGTTTTGATGACTCTGAAAGTCCTCCAAACCCTTCCTTGGCATGACGGTGAGTAGAAAATTGGTGAATTATCGATTTTGGGTGAAGTATCCCTTTAAAAGAAAAAAAAAGTGAAATCAAGTCTTCGTGTTCAAAAGCAGAGGGCATATGGAAAAATTGAAAAATTCACTAAATACTTTTCAAGTCTTGTGTGAGACAGAGTAACCTGCGTGAGCCTTTCATGTTTTTGTCCATTAACTGTAATATTGTGGCTAACCGTTTTGTGGCCATGTTAAGAATTTTAAAAGTCAGATTTTTTTTCTTCTGTTCTCTCAGGTTTTGCATGAATTTCCATACGATTAGAAGACTTTAGAAAACTCAACTGAGCAACAGTGAATTTAACTGTAAAAGGTCCTCTGAGCGGTACAAGGGTGTAGCACGGAGCAGTCAATTTAACTCTAATGTAAAGTTTGAGCCTAATCCAGCCTGCCCTTTGATATGTGATTAAAAAAGAAAAAAAAAAGTTTGCCGAGTGATCCGCTGCAGGACTAGAGGCCACCGGAGCGACTGCTGCAGCCTCGGCCCTTGTTGTGGTTCCTGACATCAGACCAGAGAAGATCTGAGCGCAGCTGACGGAGGAAAAAAAAAAAAGAGACAGACAGATATAGGCGGTGACCAGTGACAGCTCTTATTTCCTCTCCCGAGCCGTTTCTGTTTCCTCATTTCCTTTAGAAACGTCCAAATGATGTCACCGTGAGAGTAATAACTACAGCACCGTTCAAGACTAATCTCCTGATGAGTGCTGTGACGACCGAGCTGCCACTACAGAGGCGCTCGCAGCGACTCCGAGCGGAGGGTGTGGTGCGTACTGAGTCTTGAAGGCATGTGTTTCCACCAACCGGAGAGAGCCGGGCAACCAGCCGGGGCGGCCCCACCCTTCAGCCCTCCTGAGAGGCCGAGCGGTAATGGCCCTCAAAAAGTGTTTGAAATAGTTGGAAGGATGACACACGCAAGGAAAAGAATGGCAAAGCCAAAGTAGCATGAAATATACTGGCCTTGAGCAGAGACAGAGACCAGAGAGCAATTTGTTTCCCCTTCTGCGAATTACAGGCCGGAGCCAGCCACTGTCTCTAAATGGGAACCAGCTCGGTTCTGCCCAGACACCACTATTTGGGCACAGTAAGTGATTTGAGTAGAGAAAAACACCAGCCAAAACCCCACGTCTCCTCTGGGCTATGAAGCCTGCCTGAAAATTCTTGGGTGTTCCTTTTAAAACAATCTCTGAAACGACTTATATAAGTGCACAGTGGAAATATCTAATACGGTGTCAGACCTCTCAGGCGTCTGCTTTGTTTTATCAGTATCATATTTGTATAAGCAGCCACGTGTCATCCCCATCAGCCCCGGTACACGTGTGCTTCTGCACCATCATGCGGCAATCTGATATGAGTCAGCAATATACGCTAAATTTGCACACACACATGCATACACAGACAACTTCTTCTTGGTGTAGGAAACTTTCTTCTGGCTTCTGCTGTTTTGCATGAAATTAACTAAGTAAATTATTCTGGCAAGATCCTCAGCAGCAACTCTCCGGCTGAAGGAACTTCATTCAAACACAAGAAAGAAGCTGCAGATGGAAACACATCTGTCCCGTTAAATTCCTTCATTAGCTCGGGGGGAGGAGAGGAATCAAATGAATGAAGCTGATGGATTATGGGTCACCCTTGATTCAAAAAAGAAAAGAAAAAAAATTGTGCACGTTTTTTTTTTTTTTTCTTGGAATTTTGAGGTATTTTTCTTGTAAATTTGCAACATAAAAAAACTTTTCCCTTACAACTTTTTTTTTTAACATTGCTCTACTGTGAACAAAATAAGGAGCAGATGGTTTGATGTGGAGTTACAATAGCTGCACTTTCAGGTGTAATGACAGAGGATGTTGCCCAGAAAAGCTACTCAATTAAGATCATGCTGAAAATTTTTTACCCAAAAAAGAAAAAAAAGCAACATTTTGACGCTGATGAGGGCAAAGAAGCCGAGACACTTCTCAGAGACGAAGTCTGTACACGATCGTCTGTGACGGGCATGGACCACACTCGCTGTGACGAGTTCATCGCTGAGTGGTTCTGACACGAGGCCCATTGTTCTGACAGGGCACTTGAAAAGAACTTCTTTACGCCGCCTTTGATGTGAGGATCCCCTCATCCATTTTCATCACGTAACCATGCTTCATTTGTTCTGATCTCAAAAGTCATTAGTATCATTCTAACGTCAGCCTCACATTACACATCTCACATTCTTGCATCAACCAGCCTGCATACTTCTTAGGTGCACTGAAAAATATCTGCATGAAAAATAATGATGATAATATTGAACATGTTTTAATTCATCTAACATCAAAATTGGGGAATAAGGGACATGATTTTATCCAGTGAAAACATATCTGTAACAGTGACACCGTTTGGTTTAGTTCATTTTGCTCTCAGCCCCCCCGCCCCATGCTGTGGACTTTCAGTCTGTCTCTGCGCCACTTCCATGAAATTTTAATTCCTGCAGGAATGGCAAATGTGATGATGGTGTGCATCTCGTCTTTTGAGGTTGAAAACCTCATTACATAAAAGGAACATTAATGTCGTGCCCTTCTAGATTATTATTATTATTATTATACAGTATATTAGATGCTGTTTTCTATCATTTCCCACATGCATGACGAAACGTGTTTGCTGCGGCTCTTGGCATATGGATATTAGATGAGTCACTCGCTGGACAACTCGGCCCCGGTTCTGCTGAGTGAGCATATGATCCTATATATTTATTACAGTATACACATGTATAAATAATAACCTACAAACACACATTATGTATGGGTTTAATCTAATGCTCCAGCCCGTGATGGGTGCTGAGGTCTACACCGTCATGACAGACTCAAAGTGTCCTGGGAGGGAAAAAGAAAAGTGTCTGGTCACTGATGTCAACAAGCACAAACCACTGCATCAAATCAAATATATTAAAATGGCTCCTTTGAGTCTTTTCTTTTAACTGTACGGGTGTTTTTTTTTTCTTCCCTGCATGAGACCAGCCAGCATTTCTACTTTGGGCTGTGCCATATATGATTTCAGCCAGTTGGTTTGATTCTCCGCTCACATCTCGTGCCCCTGTGGCCACTTAGCTCATCTTGTCCTCTGGAAAGAAACGTTATTGAAATGGATTAATCACCAGAGGGGTCCACTTTGAAGAAGCGCGCCGAGATGAAATAAAAAAAAAGGGGGTAGGGGAGAGAGAGAGAGAGACGGTTTGGGGGGGGAAAGTGGATGTGAGTGGATAAGATGCTGCGTTTGTGGCCAAGGCAGCAGCGAGGATTTCAATAGGAAGCTGCTGGCACGGGCGCGTGGCTTAGGATTCCTGGCATTGCCTCCGTGTCTTCGGGGGGCTGACTTTGCGTGTCCACCATGCTAAGGTGGGCCAAGACCCCTCAGAATTCAACCCATATGCTCCCCCCTTTCTCTACCCAGCAGCACCCTGTGCCTCAGCCAAAGCACACAATCTGTCCCGATTACTGCCCCCCCCCCTCCCCGCTGCCTTCACCTCCCTCTCATCTTTGATACTGGCCTCATCTAAAATATGCATGTGTCTGGTTGTCTCTGCACTATAATAACTCAGCTGCAACTACAAACCGCACACACCCCACCTGTCTTCGCCTCTGTCTGCCTTCATCTCTTGCAAATTACGGCAAACACTTCCAGAGGCTTTGTGGCCGCTCTGATGTCAGGATCAACGTCAACAAAGTCACCTTGTAGAGCTGCGTTTTGAAAAAAATAAAATAAAATCTGATCAACAAGGCGGGAGAATTTCAGCTCACACAACAAGCTCTTTCCACGTCCTTGCCTTTCAAATTAGGTTTTTCCTGCGTTGGCCGGACATCCATCCATCATTCAGCGGGGGTGTGATATCAGAGCCCTTCGCCACACATGGCCGTGCTGTTCCATGCCAGGCCAAAGCCATGGGGCAGGGCAGACAGTAGCTGCAGTTTTCATGCCGAGCGTCGGCTATATTGGACATTCTTGGCCCGGCGCTGGGGGACGAGTGCAACTGCAGACGGCCCCAGTCCACAGCGGGCTTCTGATGGCTGCTTATTCAGTCAGAGTGCCCCACTAATGGCCTGCCACATGTAACCAGAACGAGCCAGACTCTCACTGCAGCGGCCACATGTCTCTGAAAATACTTATACAGCGTATACCGAACAACCAAAACATACATTTACATCCAAACTTGGCCCCACGAATGAACAACAAATATATTTGGAGTCAATCTTTGGCTGTATGTGTCAAAAGATATTGAAATAAAGCTTGCTGCAATTTCCTCGAGGCCGAGGTGACATCTTTAAATTCTTTCTTTTGTGCAAACAATGATTCAGAACCCAAAGGTATTTCATCTAAAATCAGGGGCGGGTCTTCCATGGTGGCAGAGGGGGGCACCCGCCCCCCCTGCAATCTGATTGGCCTATGTGCCCCCCCAATGGTCACTGACTAATATCAATCACTGTGTAAAGCTCTTTATCACTGCTATGTTGACTAAGGCTCTTAATCAACTCTGCACAGCAAACATCCCAGTGTTCTGTGTAGTAAACCAAGAAAATTGTGTAAGATTGTTATTGTTCTCAATTTTACCATTTGAGTTTGATTTGCTTGTTCTGGTTATTCTGCATACACTGACTGACTGTTACACAAAACACTGAGATGTTTATTGTTCAGAGTTGAGCTCTAACTACTGGCTAAACGTATAAGATACTGCTATTCACTGTGAGAATAGTGTTGCTTATTCTGCTAAGACTTACTATTTACAAGATAGAATTGATTATTGATGACTACAATTTTAATATTGACAAGTGGAAAAATGAAAACATCATCATCTTCCTTACAATGTGGAAGAT
Organism: Trachurus japonicus; assembly: GCF_045865225.1. Taxonomy (NCBI): domain Eukaryota; kingdom Metazoa; phylum Chordata; class Actinopteri; order Carangiformes; family Carangidae; genus Trachurus; species Trachurus japonicus. The sequence goes on from NC_140925.1 coordinate 11,471,717, forward strand.
TCAATGTGGCCAATAAAAGCAAGATGAGGATGATCATTTTGTTACTTTTGGGTGCCCCCCCCCCAGATTCACTGTTGTGCCCCCCAACAGAAAATACTCTGGCTCCGCCCCTGTTTAAAATGACAAAATGACAGAAAGTGACTTCAAGAGTGCTTATATTCCTGCTTTCAATGATTCATCCTCACATTCCACAATCAGAAACCTTCAAAACAAAACACCTTTTCTCTTGCATTCAGACACTCAAGTGCACACAAGCACACACACACACACACACACACACACACACACACACACACACACACACATAAATCAAAAAAAAAAAAAGAACATACTTCCTTACTTCCTTGTATGAGGTAATAAATGGGTTTATTGATCCAATTTCAAAGCAATATAAGAGAAAACTCACCACCTAGGAAACTCTGGTGACATGTTCACTCATAATTTAATTCTATTACGGCGCAAACAACCAAAGTAATACAAAGGGAGAGTATGACAAATACACCTTGTCCGACGAACCCAATAGCAGCTCTCCGTTGCTGTCCGGACAGTTGTTTACCTCTGCTGCACACGGCAACGCCAGACATGTTTGTCTTCCTTTGGAGATGATGATGGTGGCATAATAGACTCCAAGGACAACAAACAGCCTGACAAAAAGTCAGTTCAAAAGGGCTAATGAGTAACTGCAGACCAAATATTGGTGAGAAATGAGTCCAGGGAGGGCGGCACTTCATTTTTTTTTTTTTTGTGTGTGTGTCCTTATTTTATCTTACATGCAGCCACCCAGTTCTGGCTGTGCTGTGCCATGTTGAAATACTTCCTTTGCTTTAACATGCTTTCATTAGGCCCTGAGTGGTCATTAATCACAGCACCCCTGTTGGACAAGCCTCAGTGAAAGAGAGGGAGCGACTTAATGGCGGTTTATAGCGAAACAACACAACTCCACGTACGCTACAAAAGAGGTGGACAAGCACACAAAAGCGCGCGGACACAGATAAATGGGAGTGCAGAAACACCACATGCGTGCGCGGGGATACGCGTAAGCGGAGTGTTGCACTATGTTTTGCATATGTTTCACCATGCGAAGCCTTATCAGTGATGAAATGAGAAGACGTATGTCAAGAGGAAAGATCTGACTATCTGTGACAGACATCTAACAGATCTGATTCTCCTCCAGGGGAAACTATGAAATCTACCCCGTTCAGTGAGACATAATCGGTCCTGACGCAAGTGAGACAACATCGAGTTTTCCGCAGCCAACTGAAGAAACGGCTCGGCTAAAGCGGAGCCTGATGCTGAAGCTCATTTAGAAAGCTCCCGATGACTTCTCCATACGTTCAAGGCCTTTTTGTGGAAGAATATAAAATGAGCCCACGTCTGTGTATCGGCGCTCGCCACGTCGTTTTAACTTCAGACAGATCCGTTTTATCAGTCTGACATCAGCAGTGGCCAAACCTTTTTTTTTTTTTTTTTTTCATACAAGCCAAACCTAATTAAGTAGTTTTTGTTACACTACACCCTCATCCGACGCGTTATTTAATGTTGAATTGTCAATTAAACTTTTATGCTCCGGCGGTAGAGAAAGCCACAAATCTTCATCTCCATCTTTTATTCATCTGGCCTAGTTTGGGAGATACATAAAGACTTGTGGTATATACAGCACATCTAAGCTGTCTGTTCATCACTAGTGCTGTATTCTTTAACAGCAGCAGTAATAACCTCCATGTCCTCTGATTGGATGACCTCTTCTAAGGTGAGGTGATACCACTTGGTCACCTTTTTTTTTTTACGTATGTATGTGTCTGTGAATATCGTGCTGCAGTGACAGGGAACAGAACCAGTTCAAAGACTCCAGAGAACAAAAAAAATAAAATGCAGGCGAGATTCCCAAAAAAAAAAAAATCCCACAGCGGGTTTAGGAGTCACACCACATCAATTCAGAGCAGAAATCTGCTTCAAAGCTGATACCTCACAGCTCATTTACCTCCACGCTAATTTGTCATTCAGGGACTCCATGACAGTCGGCGAGTGAGGAACATGCACGATACTGACTCACAGATGGACATCCTCTGGCATTAAAGGCATCTTAATGTAATATTACAGTTGTCTTCTTTTTTTTTTTGCCCCATTTCCAAAGCTTTAATAGCTGCCAGCTGTCAAATACCACTTTATCATTTGAAACGATTCTATTCAGACCGAGACGGGCCAAACAAAAAAACATCTCCGAGTATTTGTGTGGAAAGATTTTCAGCCTGCTAAACCTCTCGAAAATGAAAACACATTCACAACTGTGGAGGGTAGAAACTGTAAAAAGAAAAAACAAAAGAGAAACAGGGACAGAGAGAGAGAAAGAGAGAGAGAGAGAGAAGTTTGTTCATACTTATTGGCACAGTAGGCCACAGGAAACAGAAACAGAGGAGTTCACATTCCCTCTTTTGGAATTCACCCGAAAGCCCATATCCATCCTTTATATTCTCCAGCCATTAAAATCAGACTGGGGAAATAAAACCCAGAAGCATTTTTTTGGGTAGAGGAATTTGAGAGGCAAAGCCGAAGAAAAAAAAAACAAAAAAAAAAAACAAATGTTCCATTTTACTCATTTTTCCTCCCTCAAACAGGAGGAATAAAATCTTTATCACGCTTTAAACCAAACGGCACACACACACACACACAACATCCCAGCGGGGTGGGTTAGACCTCGGGGAGCTCCTATCACCTTTCAATCTGTATAGGCTGACAAAAAAAAAAAGAAAGAAAGAAAGAAAAAAATCTGTCTACTTTTAACATTTTGAGCATCGGTCAAGATAAGTATGTGGAAATAGTTCCTGCATCGGGACGTTTCACGTAATATCAGATCAAATGCTCAATCACAAAACAGTAAAAGAAATTGATTTTCCAGTGGAAAAAGTAGAAAACAGGTACTACTCCCTGGCTCTGCCATTTGTGGCGAACCCCAAACTCCAAACAGGTTAAACCACAATCCATGAATTGTCTGCAAATACCATTTGCCTCAGTTCAGACTCACGGCTATATAGCACATTAGTGAAAAGTCTCCAATGGGACAGATCAAAAAGAAACCTCTAAAACAGAACGGCTCATAAAAAGTGCAAGGTGCATTAAATTCTCTTTTCCCTCCTTTTGTCCAATGGTCAATGTTACATAGCTTATGCATTACACTTTTAGTGTCTTGTATGTGTGTGTATCTACATGTGTGCTTTCATAGTTAGTGTGTATGTGATAAGAGAAAGGGCTCCTTGGACACTCTTCACGGCCATGACATTTCTCCCTCTCAAACTGTAGGCCGTATATTACCGGCAACATTAAAATCTGCGCTGTAACTCAAGGGATGATGATCCAACAGCATTACACCCGGGCCACCCAGCAGAAATACCCCCTTTAACGATGGAAATGGAAGAAAGGAAAAGAATGATCAAACTGCCATAGGGTTTTAGTGCATGCAGCGCCTTTGATACAGGCCAGTCGACTGTAGCACAGACAGAAAGATCCCATTTTGCTCTGAGGGGGAAATAATGCAAACCAGCCACAGGAAGGGAAGGGAAGAGGGAGGTGGGAGGGATGGGACGGGATGAGATGGGATGAGATGGGATAGGGGTTCACATAGGTAAATGGAGATCTGCCACAGCAGAGAGAGCTGTCCATGCTTCAGCGTGATGAAGACGTGGGGATGTGGTGCGGAATCTGGGAAGCGTCAGCGATGACGAGCGGCCGCCACGCAATTCATCTCCATTAACTCCTGTTCACCTCTCCTTTGAACTGTCATCTGACTGGACTGAGTCTGTGCATATGTTGCCTACGCACCATGGCTCTGTGTATACAGTGTCTACTGTATGTGTGTGACGGTGAGGGTGTGTGTGTCTGTGTGTGCACCCAATGACTGAATTTAACCAGATTCATTCATCATTTTCTGTAGAAAAATACTGTTTAATGGATTTTTTTTATTTATTTAACTTAACTATTGCTTCTGTGATTTCTTAATAGTTTTATAGTGACACAAATCATATATCTGAATTTAGTTATAGTATAACTTAGTAATGAAATAGTTAATTAAGTTATCAACAACATCATATTTGCAGCTTTGAAAGTAGTTTCCCTCAAAATTCTCAGTATTTTATATCCATTTATAAATGAAATTAGAATTTAAAAAAAAACATTTTAAAAGACAGTGTACACCAATCTTGTCACTTTGTTGTGAAGTTGTCTTGGATTTGGTTGAACAAAACAAGTTTTATATTTGACCTTATACTTGACCCTCTGTGTAACTTCATTTTCATTATTCAGGGCAGATGGGAGACTACAGTGACTCAGTAAGTGACAATACAGGTTACAGGTATTTATACTATAATGTTTTAATAGTATATACACTGTAGGTAAAATGATCAATTGATTACTTGGGGAAAAATATTCTAGTTCATTTGGTCACAAATATTATTGTTAGCTGCAGAGATTCAAGATGGAAACTAATTCTCTTAAAGCCTGAGGAATTTAAGCAAAGGAAAACTAAAGTAAAACTCTAATCAAGTGGTTCGGTGTGTCTGAACACCAACATCTGAGCACAGAGACATGATGATGTGTTGCTCGTATCAGTAGTTAAGGCGAGTGATGATGCCTGTGAACCATAATAGCCTCTTTTTTCCCCCTGGACCCATTGAACAGGAGCCTAATGATCTTTGAGACCAGATGAGACGCATCAACCCTCAAGCCTCCTCCTGTGTGAGAACCCAAACACACACACACACACACACACACACATCGGGAAGCACTCGTGCAGAACACACAGTTAGAAGCATATGCACACGAGAGCACAGCAGAAAAGCTCATATCATGAGGGTAATGAGTGTGTGGATACTTATATTGTGCACCTGGTTTATAGACAACAGCGGTAGGATACTTTACACCTGACTAAGAAGCGGCGGTCCCATCTTGTGCTGCTGAAATGATCAGCACCAGTGGTGAGAGTAAGGCCTGCAGCGCAGCTTAGACGGGGAGGGGGGAGTTGATTTTTAGGGGTCCAGTGGGTAGACAAGTGCCCCTGCTTCAGACACACACCGTCTGTCTGCTCATCCGCTCCCAAGGATGTCACTCCATTCATCATCCCGCTGCACACCACGCAGCTCCGCTTAGCCGCATTCTTCGGTTACAATCAGGCTTTCATACTCATCCTCTGATGACTAAGCCAGACACGGGAACAGACAGTAGCTCCTCAGTTGGCTCTCGGTGGCAGGAGATCCGAGGAGGCTGATACCCCGGCCCCGTGAGCATCTGCCAATCCATGCGTGTAAAACTATACCTACGGAGAGATTGTGTGAAGAGGCTATGTGGCATAATCCTGTGTAATCTATGGATCTAAAATTACTGTTAACGGGTTTTAATGATACAATAGCCGGAGCAGGGGAGTGACGATCCTTTGATAAATTACCTGGGAAATGTGGGTTGCAAAGAAGGGATAATGGAAAATGTCCCGAAGGGTTGAACGAAGCAGGTTTGTGACTCTGAATTAAAGGGAGTCAAACTGATCTGAACTCGAAGGTTGAAATTAATTTTAAAATATTTGAAAATAAAACATTTAAATTCACTAAATAAAGGACATGAGGGCTGCATTTATGCAACTTAATGGTGTTCAGAAATGGCCATTTGTCCTGTTTGTCGCGCCTCCTTCCACGAGTTTCCAGGAGTTGCCGCACGAGTTTACCCGTGTAAGGAAAACAAATTTGATTGGTTGTTATCAAGCGGGCGGGATATTCAATGTGTGGGGTGGGACCGAGCTCGGTGTGTGTATGTGTGTACTGTATGTTTGTGTGTGCGAGCGTGTTTAGCTAACGTACCTAACTGTTAGCTTGTAGGTTTGCTATGTTATAGCTTGCTAACTTAGCTAGCGAGGCTAAGTGATGGACCGCAGGCACGGAGGAGAGTTTGTGTCGGTGGTGGTGGTGGTGGTGGACGAGTCTCCTCGTTTTTCTCAGACGTTTGATTGACAGATGATGGATCCAATATCATTGGCTGATGAATCATGAGCAACATGACGCATAATTTGTGCACCTGCAATATCCAAAAACTACCCCACTTTCACCACGGATTTACTCGAAAATAGAATTTTGCACAAAGTTTGGCCTACATCGTCTGATAGATGAGTTATTACACTAACCCATAGTGGGCTCATAATCAATTTTCTTTTCTGAATACCTTTAACTATAGGATTCTCAGCAGTGAACCCATGAGGCCCGAACAATGCGGTCTGGACGAAAGTAGGTATTCATATTTGATAAATGTGGAGAAAAAGTCCTCATTCAACACGCTGCAACTCGACAATTCGTATTTGAAAAAGTCTGACATATTGTATTCCTAACCTTCCACCCTGTCCCTCTCCTCTGAAAGTGTGTTCAGCACACACAAAGACACAAAGCGGTGCTCAGATGTGGTGCAATTTGGCACAAAGTCACTGGAAAAGACTCGAATGGACAATTTGCTCTCGATGGCATGAACCGAGGTGAGGACACGTCTGCGAAAATGATGTGCTTATCCTGGGGCTTTGTCAGTCTTCTTCATAACCGTACCGAGACGAGAAGGGGGGGAAAAAGAGAGAGAGAGAGATAAATAACAAAAAAAGACTTGTTGCCTCGAGAGGAGATGTGGTACCGAAACCACGTCATACTACGCCTGCCCTCGCTTCTGAGAGACAACATTCATCATTCACACGGCCACATGAGGTCACTCGGTTGTCGAGGAAATGTCATGAGGTAATTCTAAAGAGTTTCGCTGAACTACCATGCTGTTTTTTTTTTCTCTCTTTGCATCGCAACCAATGATTAGTGTCGGTACAGACTCATCTGCTGACGATTTTCTCATTTAGTTTCATCATTTACCCTTTACCATTGAGAAAAAAATGTTTAAAAACAATATTGTCAAAAGTGTTGCCATTTAATGTTATGTCACCTAATTAACTAATTGTTTGAGCTCTAAATATTAGATGAATGGGATAAACCTCTTCCTCGTATCTCATAACTATTCAAAGCATTTCAAATAACAGCTGTTGAATAGTTCAGGTAACGTTGGGTGGGTGTCTGTGCCCATTTCTTGTCCTGGTCAAGACAATTACATAATTGGGCAGTTGACCTGGTTTTGGCTTTGGGGCATTGGAGAAGTCAGGACGTTTTATAGTAGCGTCTTCCAAAACTTTGTGGGCGTTATCTATGCCAGTTCAGATTGCTTTGGCTCGAGTTCTTCAACCTTGCTGGTTATCATCGTAGCCATTAATCGTTTCCTTTATTAATGGCTGCCATTGGTTTAGGCTGGGTTGTGCTGTACTCCCGTTCTTAATCATTTTGCTGGGAAACCATAACATGCGTGAGGGCTTTTGGCTCCCAGTTGTAGTCATAGCAGTAATTTTTTTTGCTTGGTCCTCAACTCTAGTCAAAATCAGTCCCTGTTTCTATTTAAGTTTTTAAGAACTGTTTGTTTTATCAGTGGTTTCAAGCTTCATCATCTGTCCTCGAGCTTGCCATCATGTGACTTTTTGACCCCACCTTCATCTCGTAATCAGTTCTTAACATTATTAAGCCACAAACCACTACTGTGTTTGTATCGCCATCCAGTCCATAGTGTCAAACACACAGCGGTCAAGCAGATCAGCTTAGCTCTCGGTGGTTCAGCCTTCGTCGTCTCCCTCGGCAACGCTCTCGTCTGATGACTCAGGCTTTGTCATTCTCTCCAGTGAAGCCGCTGACCCACACGGCCTCTACTCTGCTTTGTTGCACTTTCTGTTGTCGCATCTACAACATGACAAACTGTACATTGTAAAAGCATTGATATTCTCCCGTGGTTACAAACTGGGAGGTCATTTTGGCGGACCAAAAGTCCCAAGCCTGACAGTCGACCGAGCTACAGAGTGCTCCCCGAGGAGCGCAGAGGAAAACCAGACCGCTTCTCCTTGTAGTTCTTCCACCATCCGTTGATGTAGATGACATCAGTCCATGGCACAAGTGCAGAAAATATACAGGCGGATGACACGGAGAATGGTGCAGATTAAAGATGCCTCCTCTGTGATTAATACATGTTATAAAGATGAAAATAAGCAGCGCTCCTTTAATATCTACCAGTGATGTGAAACACACAAACCCCACTTGCTTGAAAATAGAAAACCTGAGTAATGAAAACCCGTCTTTGGATAAATCATTTTGAAAAAATATGTCATCTGAAATGATTGTAAAAGCATTTTAATGATGGCCTGTGTAAGAAAATCCTTTGATGAAATACCTGCTCTGGTTCCTGCTTTTTGACACAGTAAAAGGAGAAGGTAGCTGAATCCCCCTACCTGTCACATTAAGAACCCTAAAAGCTCTCAGGATGTGTTTCTCAGAAGGGGATTCAGAGTTACAGAGCCAGCGAGCCTCCCGCAGACAAACCCAAACAAGAGGAAGATTTACAGATACCCCCGTAGCTTGGGTGAAATTTCACATGAGGGAGAGAATAAAGAGGCTGGAGAGGAGTGTATTTCTCTCAACACTGATCGAAAGATTACAGAAAGAGGTCTGCTTTTTGAAGTCGTCCGCCCTTATGCCGATTCTCTCAGCAATCGGCCTCGCATGACAGTTCTCGGAGAAATATCTGCGTTGGATCATCGGAAAGCGAGCCAACGTAAGTTCTGACGTTTCCTATCAAGAGGTTTCATTGATTGATTATTTTGGAAGCGGCGCTCCATTCACATGACAGGAGCGCTGTGATGATAAAAGACTATGCGTATATGTGTTGGATAAAATAAAGTAAAAAGCTCAAGGAGTCCTTCGAAGGTCACCAGCTTCACACTATCACCTGAGGAATTCCTTTTATATGCTAAATTCTTTTCTTTCAAGTCATATTTACCTATGATTATTCATATATAGGAGCTCAGCGGTTGGGAGGGGGTGTGTGTGTGCATGGAGTTGGGTATGAGGTGAAAAACAAGAGTTGAAATGGCCGAGGGAAATCATTACCAGCTTGAGAGGAAAAAAAAAAGAGGGAAATCCACAGCAGAATTCCTGGACTGGAAACTTTGCTACAGGGGCTGTTCTGCAATTAAAGAATTTGTAGGAGAGGACGAGTCTCCAGGAACAGGAAAAAAGAAAATGCCTTTATATATATGGGTATGGTTGGTCCTCTATGATCCTTATAGGAGGGGACACACTATTCGTAATTGTAAAACTAATGCTGGATTTTTGGGGCAAACACAAACATTAATATTTATAGAAGAGGATGAATGAAAATATCAGTTACTGAAAAGATGAATAACACACCAAAATAGGCATTAAAATACATTAAAAATTACATTAACATGTCCATAATAGTTCTTTAAGTGCGATATGTAAAAAATAAAATTAAAATAAAAAGTCAATACAAATGCCCAAATAAAATTCTAATATTTTTAATAAAAAATTAAACTTTAGAGAAGGTTAATAGGGTTGTAAATGTAATAATTAATCTTTATGTATTCATTTAATAAGGTTCTCTTTTCTTTAACAGGGAAATAGTTTTAAAAACAATATTTGTGTCCACATCCTCCGACCACAAACATCTCTGAAGTGATGGGATGGTAAATTTTGGATGCTGACTCACAGAGGGGCTCGTTGTGACTGTATAAGGAAAGTCTCACCAAGTCAGCCTGTGGCAGGTGGGAACAGTAGAAAGCACTTAGCCTCCATCACCGCAGCGACGTGCCGCTGCAGCAGCTGCTGACATCGGAGTTCCAGATGCAGCCTCATCCTGTTTTGGACGTGTGATACATATGTGGGATTAAATACAGAGTGTTATTCCTGCTCATTTCCATGGTGATGTTCTCTGTCTTTGCCCTAACTACATTTCACCTGTTCCACTTATTTGCATTACTTCTCTTTCCTAAATCCCGGAGTTTCACTTCTTCTTTTCTTTCACATTATCATCTTTCTCTTCGCTTCCTCCCGTCCAGCACCGAGACTTAAGTGTCTGGCTCTTATCCCAAATGTTAAAAATTGGATAAATACTTTATGACAGTGATGTTAACCCCATGACAACTTCTAATATGATGATTTATCGCAGCCAAATGTATCTCTGGGCATATGGGTATGTGCTATAGTGGCCTGGCTCGGCGTCTGTGTCAGGTCTGCTTACCACATCCTTCACATGACGGCTAAAAGATCTCGCACCTTATCGACTGCCCCCGCTTTTAATGGCGTGCATGTGCACAGAGGAAGTCTGAACGTATCCACAACAACTGTGGACAAAATCAGTATCAATCACTTGAGGAAAAAAAAAATCCTCAAATATCTGTGGGTTTGGCCGTTCCCAGCCACAGGAACCCCAAAAATCCTAATAGACACATTTATACTCGCTCTGGAAAGACACGCCACCCGATGTCGGGATCTCCATTCATTCTCTCTACGAATATTCACCGGTTTATGGGAAACAAATCCAAAACGGCAAGAGGAATTTGGAAGTTCGCTACTGTAGATCTATTAGGTGTCCATACTATTATTCTACCGAAATGATCTTTATGGTTTCAGCAGGTACAGTATGCAGATGTGGGAGTATTTTAGAGCGTCCGTCACACAAAAATGAAGTACCTCCATTTGACATAAATTTTATCGCATAATAACTTAATATATCACAAACCAGAGAGCAAAACTTTCCAAGCCCCGCCGTTTCCGTCAAGGCTCTTTTCAACATGCTTCTCTGCTGAGGAGAACCAGATCACACCCGGTCTCCTCAGTCCGGCCTGACCTTCTCTCTTCCTCCTGCTCAATCGGGTCCTGGAGCCACCGGTTCCTGCGTGGGCTTATCAGGCTGATAAGTCTGTGCCTCCTTCCCAGGCAGCTCTGCAGCTCTCAGGCCCTCAGGACTCTGGGAGGGAATAGAGGCTGCCTCTCAGGGCTTATCTCCCCTTAACCCGGCAGCGCACAGCCAAAGCCAAGGCCAGCCAGGTGGGCATCCCTGCAAGGCATGTCAGCACCATGCCAACCCCCTCACCCCCAACCCACCGCCCTGCACCAACACACACACACACACACACACACGTGTACACCACCCTAGTCGCTAGCCCTGGGCCTGTTGCCTCCTTCCCTTCCATTACTATCTACACTTGGCAGCAGGGTCAGCACACAACATGCAGCGGATATTACTGATATGTGGGAGGCAGCAGAGAAGCAGCAGCACACAGTGTTTCTCCTTCACCAAGTCTTCTTTGTCAAAACTGCTACTGACAGAACAAAGTGCTATTGGTCCTGCTACAAGTACAACATGAATGAATTACTAAAGAAAATAATGAACCTTCTCACTTTTTCCTCTACCTATTCATCATGTCATACAATAGATGTGAATCTATTTGTGCCTTTGCCAGTTCTCATTCAATGTATTTCTTAAAGGGGACATATTATGGAAATGTCACTTTTTGAAGGCTCTTTAACAAAAAAATCTGTAATGTGCAGACTCCCTAGGTTGAAATCCAAGTGGTTTTATGAGCTGTTCCCTCAGTTGTCTTTCAATGATGTACAGTAACTAGGTTTTGAATTTGCATAATCCCACCCCTACCTGGGACCTGTAGAAGGGGCGGGGCAAGCAGTGGTTCATTTGCATTTTAAAGGGACAGGCTCTGAAACCAGCTGTTCTGAGAGTATGAAAAGAGCTGTGATGTTTGATCCTTGGGGGATTTTGACCAAAGCATGTCACAGACATGTCTTTCAGACACCTGGGAACTTTTTCATTTGTGGACAGGGGGCATAATATGTCTCCTTTAAGGAGAAAGTAGCTCCAAGGAGAACTGCAACTGGTTTTAGACTCAAAATGACAAATATTTACATGAAAATCTGCACATCTATCTGTGATTTGGTTGAACGTGCCCTTTAAGTTCAAACATACAGTATGTTTCACCCACTTTTAATAGCTTTTTCAATCAAAATTAGCCTACATGGGTGATTTTTTTATCCACCAATTAAAGCCAATCGACCCCTTTTCCACAGTTTGTTTTTCTGTAGAGACTGTGCAAAAAAAAAAAAGTGTTGCCTGAGTTGGTGATTGTGTATTTTTAAAACTTATTTGAGGCTGCAGCTCACCCTTTCATCTTCATTCTCTGTGTAGCCAAAACATTTCTAGTTAAACAACATTGTGCTTGGCAGGTGACAGGTGTGTCTACACTACAGTGTCTTTGCTCTGAAAGACGTTACAGCAGAAAAGGGATTTAAAAAAATTAGGGGTTTACCCGAATGTTGTGTTGACATCAATGACAACTGCAGCCGGAGCAGATTATTATCCACACCCAAGAGAAAATAGGGATCAAACCCTTTCCCATTGCCAAAAATTCAGAGCCAAACATCAGTGATCAAAAGGGGGGTTTACATTGTCCTATCATTTTTTATGCCACATGAAGTGAAAATCACAAGACTGTGAAGCATACAGTAATAACCAGTGGACAGGCTCATTGTTCCTCAGCAGCAGAACAAGGTGCAGCACTTTCACTGCACTGCAAAGTCAGCAAACCTCCCACTTCCAGACTGAAACTTCTCCAGCACTCTACTTTCCGCTCGCAGGCTTCTCCTCCTCGATGGTGTTTTAATTCAGTGGAGATTTCCCTGGAAGCCTACCCCTGATCAGATAATGTGCTGAATATTAGATTTTAGAGCAAGGAGAATGTTTACACATGGTAACACTGATTGGCCCCCTGAAGTGACTATTTGTGATTAGGAATGAAAGAGCTTCATTAATGATCGTAACCAATTGTTAGTCTTGGGGGCACAAGATGTTTTTTTGCAGCGGTGTCAACTCAGCGCTTCACCAGAGGTAACCATGGGGAACAGATTCATAAAATATGATCTGTATGTTTTTGGTTCTATGGAGTAGACAGAGAGCTCCTGTATCAAAGAAACGATTTAATATAAACACAGACAATAACCTACTTCCATTGGCTTCAAAAGACCCGATCCCCCCCAATCCCTCCTCACCACCTTATCAGGGAAAAGTTGGATACCAACACTAATGCTAATTAAGACTTGTGTGTATGACCTGCTGGGTGAAAATATCTGCCATCACCTGCCATCATCTCAAGGGGGAAAACGCAATATAATAATCTGCCTGCAAATGAAAAGTACAGCGTGTGCAGAAATATTTATAGTCTCACACATACATAATACTTATCTGTATGTTCTGCAGTATTCTCGTTGCTCAGATTGCAACTAAGGATTATTTTTAAATGACTTATTTCACCTGCCAATTATTTCCTTTTCCTGATTTTTCCTTAGTTTTTTTTTTTGGGGCAGTTTATGCCTTTAATGGGACACGGACATTTCCGTAGCAAGTGATGGGAACTTTTTTCTAGGTGAGAGCCACTACAGCATCTCAATTATCTATTATAATTATAACTGGTCCTATTGATAGGACCACGGGGGGCTACTGCTGGGCATACCATCACTGTTAACATCGGAATCAAACCCATTCACAATTCATATTCTAAAGAGAAAAGTAATAGCACAGCGATTTGATATATAATTTGTCCTACAACTCGTAGCAAATCGAAATTTGTCCGGAAGATGAAAAATAAAAACTAGGAAAAAATACACAGTATAACACATGGTAAAATGGTAAATGGACTTGCACTTATATAGCGCTTTTCTAGTCACTCGGACCACTCAAAGCGCTTTACACTGTAATGGTCGCTTCACCCTTTCACACACATTCATACAGCACTGTTCGTAGACAGGCTTTGGGAGATAAACCAATGCGTGGTGCGATTGCCCCGTGGCCCTAATAAATGATCGATTTATTATCCAGGCTATCAAATCAAAAACATACGAATAAAACCAGAACATTCTGTGTTCAAAATCCATCAGCTAATAGCACAAAAAGGCTGTAATTGATCATTTGATGAAGTGCTGGTTCTGGCAACCAAAGCCAACATCACAACTCACATCTAAAACTACATTCAAGCAGATACATCACATAAGTGGAATACACACACACACACACACACCTTTCCTGTGATCCGACACATGGAAGACACCAATCACATGCAAGCACGCATAAAAGAGCATCACATAACTCCCCTCCGCCTGCACAGCTGTACACACGCCATGTGCCACCGAATGTAAAATGAAGCGGGGCAGAAAGCAATGCGCCGCCGCTTCAACCTGTGTTTACTCTGCTGCCGATCACGTTTCCACCCTGTGGTGGAACAGAAACCACACAGACCTGAGAGGGAGAGCGCTCAGGAGACATAACAGAGCCTAATGAAGTGGCCTGCTGGTTTGCATATAGTTTAGGGTCGCAAAGTGTATCCAGCAGCCATACTGTGCTCGCTGTACAGTACATATGATTTGGTTTGATTTACCTCAAGTAAAACAAATATACATGTTGGAAAGTATGCATATCTAAGCTGGGAATGACACATGAAAGTAATGAGAAAAAGAAACATATTCCCAGTGTAAACCTTCAGCTATGAATGCATTGCACCCAGTGCCAAGTTTAAAGGAGTTACTTAAAATATCATGGTTACACTTATACAGGAAGTGAAGCTCAAACAAACAAATGTTTGGGCTGTTTTTTCTTTGCATCTCTGTGACCACTCAGAGTTTGCTGTTTGTTTATCATGAGCGCTGCCAGGGTCTTTGCATGCATCTGACCAATGACCTTTTTCTTTTTTTTTTTTTTTTTACTTTTTTTACTTGCAAACAACCGGAGGTTAAAGGACATTTTTATGGTTTTCATTTTTCTGCCACGTCGAGAAAAAAAAAGTAGGTTGGAAACCTTAGATTTTTCACTGGCATTCAATGGCATTTTTACGACATGCCTGCAGAGTAGCACCAATGCACTGTAACCGTTGGAAAAACAACTGTGTTATTGTACTGGGACGGCGCCAAAGGGCGGAGCTGGGCGTTTGCGCAGAAATTATTTAACAATCAAACACTTCTTTTTTTTTGCTGTTTTTTGGTAAACACCCTTTTTCTTCCATTTAAAATGACATTTTCTTATTTATCCACGAGCGAGCGAACTGACCAAAGGAAAGCTCAGAAGTTCTTATTGGTCCTCGTTGGCTTGTTAAGAAAGCCGCCCCTGCACCTGCCTGAGCATTTCTTCACTCAGTCAGTGGAGGAGGTGTGAAGGTCCGCAGCAGAGGCGGGGGGAAGGGGGCGTCAGAATGATGTAGAGGGTGGTGGGAGTGGGGTGTCGCTTTTTTTTTTTTTTTTTATGAGGGCGGGGGTTGATGCTCCGGGGGAGCGTTTGATTGACGGGTGCAGACAGGGATCGTGGCAACAAGTGGACTGCAGTTACTTCAGCTGCACCGTGGAGGAGAGGGGGGTGGGGGGGAAGAAAACAACCTCAGCTGTGACGAATCCGCGGGCCTTTGGAGTTCAAAGGCTCCGACTCATGAAGGGGAATCGGGATGAGGAGGTTTGTGTTTGGAGCGGAGGTGTTTTGAATTAAAGAATGCATGTCAGACTGATAGTGATCTGGGAGGGACATTTCTCTGAGAATTTATTCATGCGGATGGAGCTCGGGCGCAGCTCGTCTGCGTTTAGACTGTGAGGCTAATTAAAACGGACAGAAAATATGCGTTTGATTCCTAGTTTTACGAGGACTGCTCCATCCATTTCTTGTTTTATGGTGCAATGCTTTGCACTGTAGCCTTGTGTGTGGTTGCAATACTTTCACTATTTTTTGAGTCCAACGTCCACAAGTCACCAAGAGACCGAGACGATGTCTTCAAGTAACTGTCCAACCAACAGTCAAAAGACAGATATTCACTTGCAAATTATACAAAACGAAGAAAAACATTGAATCCTCAAAGCTGGAGCCAAATTCTCAGGAGTTAATTGACTATCTGTGTGACCACTGTGTGCCACCTACCATGCAAAACTTCAATGGAGAGCAGGGACAGGCCAGGAATTTGACTCCATCCCGGGCCACCCTCATGCACGGCTGATGTTGTAGGCCACACTTGTTGATGTAACAGGCGCCAGACTGGTTATAAAATGTATTCAACTTATCCAGATTTCAAAATACAAAAAATTTGGGACGGACCAACAAATATGAAAACAAATATTTTAAATTATGACTTGTTTTCTTACCATTTTAGTAAATGCATGTTATAACAGGAGACAGTGGAAGCAACATGAGACTATTATTTAGCAGTTACACATTAGATTTTCGAGCGCCCTTTCTTTCTTGATGAAGTAGGCTAAACAAAAACCACTGCTCTCTGGTTACATGTCTTATCTTTTGGGAACTGAACAATACTAATTATCATTGATGGACGTTTTCAAAAGTAAACTCAGTGTAGAAAAATGACAGTGAGAATCACTGATTGCCTACCACGGTAAATACTGAATGTAAACATGATGGTTACTGCATGAAAGAAGCATGAAGAATGAAAAAAGTGCCTTGATTTAATAAGAAATCTTAGGGATTGTAATAAAAGCTCTGAAGACGACTTTCAAGTCTTTGCGTTGGAAATAAATTTGAAATAATCTACCCAACCAAAGCTCCATGCATGATTCAGACATAAGGTATCTTATTAAAAAAAAAAAAGACTCAATCTTTCTGCTATGTGCTTTACTCTTTAAAACAAGTTTTATAAAAGACCGTTCTCTTGCTGTTTTCTCACCGCCGTCTACAAAAGGGAAGGATCAATTTAATTTCATTAATAAATCACACTCCTCAGCAGAGCCTCGATCCTCTGAGAGAGAAATGAATACCAGCTCCTGCCATCTGAGCATCCCACCACATAACTGTCTGACACAGAAGTCCACTCTGATCGGGGGGGTGAGAGGGGGGGGGGGGCAAAGACACACCAAATAACACTTGAAAGAAAAGAGAATTTGAATTATCTGTTCAGACAGTAAATTTGGATTAGGCTTTCCACCATTGTTTTGGTTGGCGCGAGCGTCTCGATTCCCGTTACAAAACCGCACATGCCTCTCTGTGCGGCACGACGGAGAGAACCAGGAGTGAAGTGGTGGTGGTGGATGTGGATGTGGGGGAGTGGGACACCTGAGCAGGGGAGGTGGGCACCCAAGAGATCTCTCCAGTTCCAGCTAAAACACAGACTATTTAGGGAGGAATAATAAAAATGCCTAACCTTGTTAAGTATAGGGGCAAGTATTCTCATAACATTCACATGCAGAGGCGTGGGGGAATTCAGTCATTGAATTGGTCGGGGCTGAGCTCGCATCACAGTGTTTTTACTCCCCACGGTGCCTGCAGCAAGACTAGATTGCCTTTCCTAAGCCCCTCAAATAATATAGGCGGTGTGAAATGGCAAGAATGTTCCAATCTGATTCGACATAAGGGGAGGATTGTTTCATTTCAATCTCTCTTTCTTGCTCTGTATTTCTGTCACACACACATGCAGACAGACATGGGGCCCGTCCTTTGAGACAGGCTGTAAAAATGGCTAGCAGTTGTTTCTTTTTCTTTTTTTTCTTCCATTGGTTTTGAGAGTTGTGTGGCGTGTAATTGGCAACTCTGGCCTCGGGATCTTTAAGCAGATAATAACTGTCTGTGTCTGAGAAGGGTGTCTCAGACCAAATGTGCTAAATTCATTACCTGGGACCATTATTCAATTACCCCACTCTATTAGGACATCAATTATCTGCAGTAGTGCTACACTGGAGCAGGATAAAGATGAGCACCTGGCTCACCGGGAGACTGTCTTCCATGAAGATGAAAGACAGATTAGGGCATGCAAAAAAAAA
The DNA here is from genome assembly GCF_045865225.1 of Trachurus japonicus. Taxonomy (NCBI): domain Eukaryota; kingdom Metazoa; phylum Chordata; class Actinopteri; order Carangiformes; family Carangidae; genus Trachurus; species Trachurus japonicus. The sequence continues at coordinate 11,489,419 of NC_140925.1, forward strand.
GCTAATGGGGTCTGAGACAGAGGGAAGGTTAAAAATGCATGATCCTTCAAGTTCAAGTCGCATTTTTTTGCAAAAAGCGATGGTGGAACGACTGCAGCATCAGCATCACTGTGTTGTTCAAGGAAATCACAAATGCAGCCAAAACAACAACTTGTCACACCATAACAATCATAGCAACACAACTAAGTGAATGAATGATTTCCAGTAAAAAAAAAAAAATGCAGAAAACCAGATGACAAAAGAATGCGTGCTAGCAGTAAGAAGTACAATTACCGCCTTGCGGTTGTATGACTGCGCCAACCAGTTAAGTTGCAGGAAATATGGTCACAATCTCTCCTTCTGTGTCTGACTTACATGGTTGAATAATGGCCAGGAGTGTTTATGTGGAGCGTTATTACGACACAGTGGAGTCAACTTTTGACCGTTCTTTGTTTTATCCCGATGTGGTCAATGGTGTTATAATTAGCGTATGAATTCTTGAGATTTAGCCACAAATGTGTTTGGTGAAGCAAAAACAACCTTGACCTTTGACCAGCAAATATTAAATCAGCTCATCCTTGAGTCCTTGAATGAAGGTTTGTACTAAATTTGAAGAAATTGCCTCAAGGACGTACTGAGATATCAGATTTACAAGTACAGAACTGTTGAAGGGATGCAATCCAAATGTTTTCTGTAGGGAATGGAGTAGTGTATACGATAATTATTTGCAGTTACAGAAATGGCTCCATATCTTGGGAAATAAAAGTATTCACCTTCTGTTCGGGGTTAGCTCACTTGCTGTGGAGGGAAAGTCCAACTTTGTGTTAGTGGGCCAATACTCCTTTCCATTTATTATCTTCAATGGAGCTAAGTGTTGTTCAAAAAGTTGTTGAATTCTTCAGTTGCACTTTTTGAAAAGTTGTAAAATTGATATGAAAAGTCAGATAATAAACCAACAAAGGAACTTTGATAACAATACTGCTTTTTCTTGCAAAACATTTCAAAAAATCAATGAAATATGTGAAATGGTGAAACATCATCACTCACTCAGTCAGTCACATCCATGTTTATAGGGCTGGCCACGCTGTTGTAGTGCAGCCTAAAACTAGCCAATGGAGGCGAAGGACAGCCTACTGGGTAAACCCGTCCCGCTGACGTGGAGCCCCGGTGGACTCCATGAGGGAGGGGCAGGAAGGTTGGGGTGGCTGGTGATGGGCGGGGGGCAGATGGCCTCTGTGGTGCAGGAGCCACACAATTTCATGGCGTATTTTCTGCAGATGTGTCTGTGGTAACTCATGCGAGGGTTCGGTTTGTCCACTGACAGGGGTGATGGATAGACCCGGTCCCGGTGTTAACAAAAAAATACTTTGTCTGCTCTTCATGCTCACTTTTAGGCCACAGCTGAAAAACACTTTCTATGAAAAAGGGAAAAAGAAAAAGAAAAACACTGTAATCCCATCTTTTAATGTTCCGTCATTGGAAAGTGACGTTAGAGACTGGGAAGAACAAACTACAGCTTCGGAGCATTAACGGATCAGGCAGCGTGTTGAGGATGAGTTGACCATTACAATGCAGGCACAGCTGTCCAGGGAAATGTTTCACTCTCTCTCAGCTGGGAGCTTCATGGACATGCTGAATTACTTAATCGGGCATTGATCACTTTCTGAAGCAGGCTAAATTAGATGCAGGCATCTCACTAAATAATCCATAAACACTGATGTAAACCAGGGAAATTTGATAGATCTACACTGGACCCTTTGAAATATTAATGTCTAAGCATTTGCCCTCTTAACCTATCGCTATAAAACAGCTATAGAGGTATTTTTGAAACAGAGAGACAGTTTTACGATATGCTAACTGCGATTTTCATACAGTTGGCTCCGCTTCAGAAGTTTGAAAAACTAATAATAAGGCCATCAGGTGAGAGGGAGTGGGGGTTGGAATAAAAGGCACACATGAATGATTTCCCCATTCACCTGAAAGCGCGATGCAATTTCCCTTGAAAGGTGGGAATTTCCCTCAGGATGAGCCAATAACATGCTTGTGATGCATGATCGATGTGATTCAATGGCTGATGAAAATGAAGCAGATGTTTTGAAACAGAATCATTCATCTTGTGTTGAGCTTTTAAGACACGCCAACTTTAATCCAGCTTGCTTCGAGAAAAAAAAAAAAAAAAGTGTTTTGAAAAGCTGATGAAATTACATCATCTAACATGTGAAGGTAATTGCTCCCCAGAATAGGATGAATATATTACTTCAAATCAGACCCTATGCCCTGCTAATTTGATTAATGCTCACAGTATGAGGCTTTTAACGTGTCGGCAGGGAGTCGCTCATGCAGCGCAGCTTTCTGATTAACTGGTGGAAATGTACTGTTTGTGCAGGGCAAATATGACACATATTATACAAGTGATCGCATGCAGCCACACAATATGCAGAACCAGACCTCACATACGTACATATCACTTCGTTGTATCTACCGACCTCCTTGTGTGTGCTGCTGTTGCTGTTTCACCAGGTGTGGTGCTTTACAGTGCCACCTGTAGCAGCCCTCAGGATGTCCTGCTGAAAAACAAAGTCTGGGATTCCCCACATTCCCACAGCTGTCATTTCACTTCCGAATACGATTTCCTCGGGCAGAAGTGGGACGATCCTCCTGTGTGTTGTGCTGCGCGCCTGAACTTTCATGACTTTTCACACCCACAAATGCGAACAAACATGAGCCTCACACAGTATTTTACCACTGAATTTGGACCAACGACGTCTCTGGAATATTCTCACCCAAAAATATTTAACCCCTCCCGGGTCCATCCGCACTCTCTTGGAGCGTAATAGTGCGGCTCCTCTATCAGACCACCTTGCTCTGGACACCCTGCTGTTTATAGATCTGTCTGCAGTGATAGATCACAGCGATATTGTGGATGTGCTTAATGCCCTGCTGCTGCACTTCACTTGACCGATTTGACTGTCACCCCGAGAACCGCAGATCGATACCAAGTCTCCCCTCTCTGTGAATCAGACACATCCTGATTCCTTATTGCACAAACATGTTACGACACCAGAGAGAGTTGACATCTTATAAATGCCAGACAGATTAGATTCACGAATAAAACTTGTTTTAAAGTGTATTGTTTTGTTTTTTATGTATTTCTTCTTCTTCTTCTCCATCTCAGCCAAAGACAGCATAGGTCGACCTGGAGTTGCTTGTGTATTCTCCATTCTCCATGACAGGAATGTCAGACAAAAAACATCTTTGATGAATGATGCTTGATGTGGTGCGCAGTGCAGAATATTAAAAGACAAAAAAGAGCACGATACTACAGCCATGCATCAGTTGGACTAGACACCATGCAGTCAGTACACGTGCATCCTGCTGGGAAATTCACCAACTCAACCAAAACCCATCTGCCCCCATCAACTAAGAGCCACCGAGGCCCGTGCAATCTGTTGCCTGCCAGTCAGGGGACTGGTCAGTAATCTCCATGAAGCTACTGGTCCAGAAACAGCCCTCAGCTCTCTCTTACGGCCTCTGTCTGTGATGATAAGGCTGGATAGCGCACCATAAACTGCCCTCATAAAACCCACGGCCTCCTCTCCCTTCAGCAGGGGGCTAATCAGCCCAGGCAGGGGGGAGCTGAGGTAAGAGTCTGGGGCTGAAGGAGAGACAGGGGTTCAGCAGGGGAGGGTCGCCAGACGGGAGACTGAGACCTCCTGTAATCACAGAGAGAAGGAGATGACGACTGTGCCACAGATTAAGTCTGAAACCACACAGGAGAGAAGGAGAGAGAGAAAAAGAAGGGAGGGGGGAGTGAGATGCGATGAGATGGAAAAACGACAAACTTCACTGATGACCTGGTTTGACAGATAAGAAAATGAATGACTGGGTAGGATAAGAAACATGAGGGAGTTTGCAGAAAAGGTAGAGCCGTACAGGAAAAGAGGATAGTAATGCCAATCAGCTGGTCCCAAAGGTCTGCGCCAGGAAGCTGAATTTCCTCCTGTGTTTATCTTAAAGCCGGGATTTAGGGTTGAGGGGGACTGGGAAGAGAAAAGACTTTGAGGGGTTCAATAAAGGACAGTCAGGGAGGATTAGGGAGATCAAAAAGGTTCTTGTTGCTACCTTACATAAGACACAAAATGCTAAGTAAATTCAGATTATATTGAATTTTTTGCTTATTTTCTCAAATGAAACTGTCTTCGGGAAAAAAAAAAAAAAAAAAAAAAACTTCAAGCATATCCATTACCCACTGATCCCACATCAGAAGAGGAAGTGTGGGAGGAATATTGATTTGTATTTACCAGAAAAAGAAGCTGCAAGTTTGCTGTTTTATTCAGTAGCTGTGAGGCTGTTAGTCCACATACTGCGGTACAGGGGCTACATGTGAGGGAGGAAAGGATTAGCATTCGTCCCTGGGCTGGTCCATCTGTACATGCACCTCATGTCCTACTTGAGTTGGCAGGTTCACGTCTCAACCTGTTCACCCTCTGACACATTCAAAACACCTACCTTCAGTATTTGCATTGAATATTTAATGGATTATTCTATAGGTGGAATCCCTGAGGTCGTTCATTGAGCACAAATGTCACTATTCTGATGTTATGACTATTTGAAAGGAAGAATTTGCTGCTTTTCGTCATTTTAAAATCAATTGAAAGGAACTCTCTTCTCACTGTATTTACATCCTTATGGCCTCGTCACTACTGCTTTTAGCTGCACATTCCATTTACTGTCAGAAATGCACACATGATTTGATATATTAGATAAAATAGCAGTGTGTTCCATGGATTTAAAGGATACTTAACCCAAAATCGATAATTTACCAATTGTCTACTCACCGTCATGCCAAGGAAGGGTTTCGAGAATTTTCGGAGTTATCAAACCGCTTTTGGAGTTCCAGGGGGGGTCCGGCTGGCAACGGATTTTCATATAGGCCTAATGGTGGCGGATAGTGCTCACTTTTGAATCGTCCAAAACACACTCTATGAAACATCCAAATGCGAGATGTTCTTCCGTGTTTACATCATACATCCAGTGGTTTACAATGATAAACGAACATCTCGCAGCAAATCTTGCACATGCGCACAAACATCAACAGAGCCACTGAGTTACTACTACAAGAAGGCTTAAAACAGAGATACAATTATTTTTTTCCAAACAACTTTTTGTTGTGGCGGCTTCAGGACCCTTGGGTCAGTACGGACGAGCAGTATTTGGATGTTTCATAGTGTGTTTTTTGGACGATTCAAAAGTGAACTCTATCCACCGCCATTATATGAAAATCTGTTGCCAGCGTTTTGATAACTCCAAAAGTTCTCCCAACCCTTCTTTGGCATTACAGTGAGTAGAACATTTGTGAATTATCGATTTTGGTTGAAGTTTCCCTTTAATCATGTTGATGGGGAAACTCTGCCGCACTAAGGTCAAAAGGTACATTGAAAACTGTATCTTGTAGTTTATCTAAAATTGAGGGAAAATGTTGCCATTAAGTTTGTTAACAGTGGCCTAAACCTGAGTCTTGTTTCATTTAGTTTTTATCCCTTGTTTTGAATGTATTCATTTACATTTTGGCAAATATGCATCATGGACAGTCAGGCTGAATTAACTGCTAGCAGCTCCTGTTATAACTGGAAACATACATGTACACAGAACACATGGATTACATTTAGTTCTAAAGAAAAAAGGCTTGATTTACTTACTATGAAGCAAGACCTGAAGATATAATTAGTGTCTTTTTAAGGTTGAAAGGATTGAATTATTTTTGGACTATTAAGAAGAAATCAAGTCATTTGCAGAGGTCACCTTGCGTTCTTGGGAGCCTGACCGCTGTCCACCTCTCTGCACTTTCAGCTTGTGACAGGAAGCGTTTGCCTGTGGCCAGAATGTGATCCGAGTCAGAGCCGGAGCCTCGGCAGCAGCCGCTCATCAGGCCAGCTGCCTTGAAGGAAAACACCCGACCAAAGCCGGCTGCATGCGCTGAGCTTTACCACACCAACTCTTGTTTTTCTCTGTTTGGGTGTTTGTGTCTCATGGTTAACTTTAATGACTCACCCAACTGCCAAAAGGGATCAATGAGTTCCTGCTAGGAGTTGAGGGTCAGAAAAACAAAACAATTAATTCTACAGAAGACAGTGGAAAGTCTGGAGAGCTGTAAAATCTACCATTTCCTTTAACGAATGTGTGAGAGAACTTGAGATGACTGTACGCTTGTTTACTGTTGATTCTCAAAAAAAAAAAAAAAACCGTGTGACAGCAAAGAGCAAAAGATCTTGTCAGTAAAAGTTTCCACGACCCCACAGACTGTACAGAAGAGTGTCAGAGGACAGATGGGATGAGCTGAATGTTGCCGTCGGCCGTGTTTAAGATGGGTTCAATTAAAAGTCCTGTTCAGTGGAAGCCACCTGCTCTGATTTATGTGTGCTTGTTTGTCTCCGAGTGTGTGTGTTGGTTGATCCCTTCCTGACTGTAATATGTAACATATGTTAGATTTGTTGAGTATGTCATTGCTGAGTCAGTGAAGGTGACTGTAACTGTGCACAGTTGTACTTGCTGTGACTGTTTTCATCACACATCTATGTATTTTATCAAAAAATACACCATATTTCAAGTATAAAAAGTTTAGCATGGCTAAACTAGGCTGAACTTAACAGAGCTGACCAACACTGTGCTAACCAAAGCTTAAGTAATTAAACTTCAAGTTGATTTAATCTCAAAATAAGCCAGAGCAGGAATCTTCTGGTTCCAAGCCCCCTTAATCAAATTAGCCTAAATTGAATTACAAAGGGTTTTCCCTCAAATGTACGTGTTTTATTGATAATCTTGAATGCATTAATGTTTATTGTCTATTTGTTTGTCAACTTATGGTTTATTGTCATATTTTAAACAGAGATCCTGTGCAGACACGTGAGCCAAAGACGTTAAAAGAATCAACACTACACGTATTAATGAAAGCAGCCTTGCCTCCAGTAAACACTACCTTATAATAAGGCTTTACCTAACAGGAAGTGGAAACATGTTAATGGGAAATGCTTTAACTGGCCCTTAAATCAAGAGGATTAGGAGCCATATGTGAGGTTCTGTAATCTCATTTGTGAGGGCCCTGGGCTCACTCTGTTGGTATGTTTCACATTAGCTAAATCAGATGTTTTCTGCCGGTGCCATGATGGGACACCATCAGTGCGGCCTATAGGAAGCTCGCAGCGCCGACCTCCAAAGTGTCGGAGCAGTTCAGACGGACGGCATCCTCTACCCGGCGCTTCTTCATCCTCCATCATCCCCCTTCTGCTTACATCACCTGTCCCCTGTGCCAGACACCACTGAGAGAAGCGCTCGAATATTCATAGTTATACACATATTAATAGACTATGTATTTTCTGCTCAAATTAACTGTATCTCATCTTGAAGGGTCCGCTCATGCAGAAGTAACAGCATGCTCTACATAAATATTTCAGTAACCTGCACTTCCTTTTGCAAGTTCTCGAGGATTAGAACTTTACATGGAAAATTAGAGAGAAGCTAACTGCTTGCGTTGATGCTGTCCGAATGCAGATAAGCTCAGATCCATTAAAGTTAATGGTATATAGATGAACTGCAGATGAAAATGTACTTGCTTACTGCCCCCCCACCAACACACACACACACACATTAGTTTTGCAACTGCTTTGAATACTGCTCTGAGCTGAAAACAGCACTTACGACGAACTTTAATTCCAAACTGAACTTGTGCTGAACTTGAATAAGTTGTATGCAGTTATTGCTGAATCACCGCCTAAAAGAACTTAATGCTTGATGTATTCCAGCAGCCATTAACTTCCAATACATACACTTAGTGCAACAGTTCCCCCCCTCGTGCAGATGCATTTTGCAGCTGTGTACGGGGCCGACTGGTGTTTGGGTGGGTTGTGGGAACATCGTAGCTGGCTCGTCCGCTGATGGGAAAGACTGCAGTTGTAAAACTGTAGCATTACACCCTGGCATCTTCAGCGTAAATATAATCAGCTCCAAAAGGGGAGCGAGTCAAGAGTCACAAGTTTCGGCCTCGTAACTAAACTCCCTCTCTCCACTTCTTCAAACAAGGTCACAAACATTCGTAACATGACAGGATTTGGAGGCGACTTGAAAGAAACGAGATCCTCGGTAAGGAAAAGATTAGCATGAAGGTCTGTCCATCACCACACGAATAAATCTTAAAATCTACTCCTCTTAAAAGATGAGCTGCTTACTCCATTAGCTCCAAGTTGTGTAATGAGGTGGAAAATCAGAACCATGTTAATATTTTTCTTCTTTTCTTTGCCTTTATTGGTCAGGAATAATTAGCGGAAGGCAGTCGAAGATGACCAGATGATTCCAGCGTGTGTATATGGAAAATAGACCCAGTGCAGCTAATCCCTGGTGCCATGAAATAACTCTTTGTGTAACTGTCTGTGATCACTCACACAGCCAGCTGTTTCAGTGCCACATAAAAAGCCGCCCTCACGCCGTCTGAGGGATATGAATTTTTATTTTAGCTGCTGAAAACGCTGGGACGGAGAGACTTTTAAGTGACATTGTCTGAAGACGGGCCACGTTTGGCAAAAAAAAGAAAAGAAAAAGGTTTCCCGTTCCTACCTTCATCTCACTGCAGTAGATGAGATTAGATTTCAGTTGTTCGCATCAAACTGCAGTGATGTCCTTGGGGGGAGGAGGTGAGGGTGAGGGGGGGGGGGGGGCGAGCTGGACAGCAGAAACGAATTGGATACAGATAAAAATAGAGCAGATAAAGCTACTGAAGATGAAACAACTGATAACCGCTACAAAAGAATGCTGAGCAGCTACAAACACCTTATCAGGTGTTTGCTATTGAAAAGACTCCAAGTTTCCTTTTTTTTTTTGCAACAGTAAAAATCCCCCAAAGCTTTGAAAGTGGAACAAAAGACCTTCACTCACTTCATTTACCTGCCTTTCATAGATCTATCTTTACTCTTTACACTACACTATGTCCTATTGAACACTATTCAGATTTTAGCTTGGAATCCATTTAAAACAAACACGACGAGGTTCAAAACGAGGCCATGAGGAAAAGATTCATCGATTACAAAAGGGCACGAAATGGGGGTACAGGCTGTGACCAAAACGTCTGGACCCCAGAGAGTGAGGATGATGGGGATGGAGGGAGGGAGGGAGGGAGGGAAGGAGAGAGGGAGGGGGGGTTGGTGGTTCATCAGCTGTTTTATCCATTATGAGAGCTGGAAGACTGGAAAGGTGAAACGGCGAAGAATTAAAGCATGACCTGCAAATCGCTTGGTATTCCCATCAGGGGTGACAGGCACAGTGTGGGAGAGAGAGAGAGAGGAAGGGGGCCGGTGACGTTTACAGTATTTTGGTTCCCACATCTGAGCGGTGGTAACTGGTGGAAATAAACAGTAGATTACCCTATAATGAAGATGATTATAATTCTGACCTAGGCAGAATAGATTTCGGATGACAAATCAATATGGCTCAACAGAGGCCGACGTTTCATAAGTGATTCAATATGCACAGGGTTTTCTACGCCGCACTTTGGTTCAAAGCAAAAAATGTGGTTGAGGTACTTCAGTGAGATGTTCTACACGTAGGTACAGAGGTGCACAGGTGAGGAAAGGAATACCAAATGTCCTCTTTGTAGCCACTGTCATGTGCATTATTGAGCTCGGACACTGAGTCCTGCTGTGATCCATTATTGATTATTGGATATGGGGGCGTGTGCTTAACATGGAACACATTCGCCATCTGTGTTTATTCTGTAAGATGAGGAGTCACAAAAAAAAAATAAAAAAATTTTTTTAAAAAGTGTGAAGTGACAGGTATGTTGTGAGCAAAGATGAAGTTAAAGCTGCTGTATGTAAAAAAAAATAAAAAAATAAAAAAATAAATTTAATTCGGCCCACACAAAATAAATGAGAATCTAAAGGTTTTAACTTCTTTTCATTGTGAAACAAACCGTATAAACGACCATAATCACCTCTGCTACCAAATCCGTTCCCACAACCCCCCACATCACTGACCACCGGCCATTATTCTGCATACCAATAAAGAGTGGGTCACCGCTGGCCACTGTCCATTCAGGACACGCTGACCCCATCCGCCCCCTCCAATGGGACGGCGGAGGCTGACCACAGCCCATTGTGGACCCATTGTAAAGGTCTCCAGAGAGGGAGCAGCTCTGTGTGGCCACCACGCTGTGATTGATGCCGGCCTGACCCCCGCGGTGGCCTGTCCCAAAGACTGTGGTGGACGTTCAGCTGCAATTAGCCTGAATTTGTCCCTTCAAGTGTCCTCGTCTCCCACAAAGGAAATATGAAGACCACAGACCACAGATTCCATCAGGAGTTCCACTTCCCATCTTTCATCCTCCATGCCTTCTTGTCTGTGGTCTGTCTTCCTCCTCCTTCCTCATGTCCTTTGTCCCTCTGCTGGTGCCGTCCCTTTCTTTTTATGTCCTCCATCTCCCTTTTTCCGCCTCTGCCTCTCTTGCCCATCTACTGTCTTTCATTCATCTTCCTGCAGCTGGTCTTTGTCAGTCTTCTTTCCTCTTGTCTTCTGTCCCTTTTACGCTGTTTTTCATCCCTCTCATTTCTTCGTCTTTCCCTCTTTCTTCCTTTAATCTTTCTTCTTTCATCTTTATGATTCTCGCTGTCATTCTTTCTCCTGTCTTTCATCCTTCCTTCTTTATCTCATGTTACATCTTCATGTCTTTCATTCTTCTCCATCTTTTTCATCTTCCCTGTCTCCTTTTACTCAGTTTCTCACTCTTAATCCAACCTCCTTCACATCTTTTCCTTCTCTTCCCATACTCCTCCTCTTTCTATCTTTAAAAACCACAAATTCCCAGTGTCCCTTTGCAATTCCCACCCCTCTCTGAATATATTTAATTCACACTGTCCTACCACTTTGAGTGTGATGTCTGACATGCTTTTACCCTAAAGAACTTTCTCCTGGGCTTTCTCTTTTTTTGGTGGAAAAATGTAATTTCCCTGTAATTCCCTAACCCCTCCGCCCCACCTGAGGAAGTGATACAGGAAGAGCTCCTATCACCTCCTATCTGCTCTCGTCTCCTGTCCTGCAGAGAACTGTCACCACTCATCCACTGAGCCACTAATGCCTCCTCTCTGTGTTTAAAGGAGTGATAACACCTCTCCCAGTGGCCGTCGTCAGGGCAGCTCCGCAGGGTGCGGCGCGGCTCCCCGAGCTAACTCCATACATGGCTGTAAAGTGATGGAGAAGCCCTGGGACTGTCAACCAGCTTGTAGTTTACTTCTTCCCCATTTCTCTCCTCGTCCTCACCCTCTCTCTCCCTCCATCTCTCTCTCGCACCCTGTCATACGTTCTGGCACCTACATCAGGGGACACTTCAAAAAATAAACACCGGCTCTTCCTCCTGCCCCCATTCTGCTTCTTGGCAAGGCAGGAAAAAAAAAAAAAGTCTCACTAAAGCCAGCGCGGGTACACCGCATAAGCTGTGCAGAGGTTTGACTGGGAAAAGAACATGTTCTATAAAAAGAATACACTAAACTTTTTTTTTAATAAAGTGAATCTGCTGGGAAGCTGCTACATCTTTTGCCGCAGGCATAAAGTGTCCCATTGCAAATCTGTAACACTGTGAGCTCAATCCAATAAGCCCTTAAACTGTACAGTTTGAAAAAGAAATGTGGCTCACACTTTTAAGGAATTAGAAAACATCAATAAAAGGCATCGCTTACATGGGACTATTAAACTTTTTAGACCATTTGGGAGAGTAAACTTTAATGTGCTAATCCCCATGTTGGTTGTATCACATGCTCTATCAGTACAATCATGTCTGCCAACTGCAAAGGGTGATAATGTGTACTGACAGCAAGTTGTGATGTGCCATAAAAGGGTGTGATGAAGAGGAGAGGAAAACAAGCCTGACAATGCAGATTTCAAAACATGTGACAAGTTTCCATATTGTATAAAGGTAGATGTCTATGTCTTTATTGATTAAAGAGCAGGTCTATGGTCTACACTACAAGTGTGAGAGTGTCACGCCCACTTCAAGCCACAATCAAACTGTGTTTTACCTGAATTCTGTTATATTTCTATTTAGTCACTCAGCAAACAGTCAGTTCTCAGAGAGCCACTGAGATTAACTTAAAACTTAAAACACAAAGACACCCTCAGCACTTCCTACACATTTGAAATTTCAAAATTCCATACTTTTTCCAGACCCTAATTCCAGACTTCTCGGTAAAAGAAATTCAAATCATTTGTGACATTTGAGTAATTAGATGTGTATCATGTAAATAAATTGTGCAATTAATCTTTTGTTTTCATTCTTCTGAATTTGTATGACATCATGTCACCAAATAATTTCCAGAAGATTGTAGGTACTAGATAGGTACAATAGTGCATAATTAACCCAAATAACTTCAGATAAGACCAAACACAGGTATTAAGATAAATATTTCCATAAAATAGTTTCCATTTTCCATACTTTTCCAGACCTGGAAAATGTATAAAATGCAATTCCATACTTTTCCATACTTGCATAGGAACCCTGAATCTAAATTTGTTTTTGCTGCCCCTCTTTATGTTCTCCCAGTGGACAGGGCTACAGATCCCTCATGTTGAGCCTGTATAACATGCACATCCATCAAGGATCAAGCAGGAACTCGGGTCTGACAGGACAGATTGAACCGGCGACACATGGAGCGTGGACAACGCGCTCCGGCTTGACCTTCTATTGGGTAAAGGTCCGAGCGACGCCACTCAGGCAGCTCTCTGAGGGCCAGACCGGCTCAGTGACCTCACAGATACCACACAGAGTATATAATAGGCTGGCTATTAATGATTATTTAAAAGAAACACTGGAAAACTCCCTGATCTCTCTCTTAAAGTAATACCAAAAATAAGGGAAGGTGAGTTGAACAAGACGAGCTACCCTTGAATTTTGCAGTGGACGTGTACAATCTCCTTCTCCTCCTATCTGTGTCTCTTATCAAAGCTCTGTGGTCTGAGTGTCAAAAGCCAAGTCTCTCCACAGGGGCAGAAGATAGTGATTTATTGAGCAGGTTGTGCGGCTCGGGCAGCTCCTTCCACACACACACACCGAACGCTGGCTTGTTTATTTAAGACTGTCGGCGGGCAGCTTTGTCACCTTGAGCTTCTCTTCTCCTGAAGTTGCTACAATTTACTCCTCCAGACTTACAGATTTACTTATAGGAACAAATCATAGTCAGGGTAAGGTCAACTCCAGCAAGCTGTGACCTTTTGGCAGCCAATTTATCAACAAATAGAAGAGATTAAGAGCCCTGGAAAATCTGAATCTAATTTGTTATTGGGGTTTCTATACCTCTCTCTCATTATGTGTTTTCTATGCAAATGCCGCTGTATATTGATTAGATATTTATCTTCCAAGCTGTTGGGGAGGGGGTCCTGTTTGGAATCTGAAGAACAGAGGCCCCGCGACAGAGAAGACAGTGCCCCTTATCCCTTGGGTCACAGATCGAGGCACTCTTAACATGCAACCACACACACAAACAAGCCTGTTGATCCCGTGTACTGGTTAACACCGATCAACAAATCAGACTATTATGTGTATAAACCACGTTTCATACGATGATACAATATGTGTGATGATATTTTAGCAGTTTTCCAGTTCTCCTACCTTGCACTATGTCATGACTTAGATGTACATGCGAGTCCTGCTGTGAAAATGTGGGTGTAGCTCTGTGAACACATGCAGGGAGGAAGGGGAAGACGAGACAACAGGGGGGTTTTGACTGTGCTATGGAAATTCAAATGACCCCAGAGAACAAAAGTCTGCCACAAAAAACAGTTTAAAAGCAAATAAATATGCAGGAACGGGCATCATCTGACCTTTCATGCCAAGCCACGCGGGAGCACGACACATGGCCTTGCGACACGACCTCGGCATCTTTTGGGGATTCCTTCGCTGAGTGAAAAACAATCGACGCCCCCCACAAATCCAATCTCATATTTGCCCTGAAAATTAAGCATCGCAAGACAACAAAAGGATAAGTGAGTGGGAGAGGCACGCGAAGAGGGGGCACAGGCATCCGTGAGGGTCCCAACTCAGTGTGACATCCTTTCTAATGATCGGCATAGCAGATGGCAGGAGATAGACACACATATGTGCCCCTGTGCAACTCGGGCTTGTGTCATTGTCACCCGCTGCCCCGGCGCTCTGTTGGTTGGCTTCTGAATTTATCTGCAGGATTACACCCTGTTAGGCCTGCACAATAGGAGAAGGCTCTGACTGCCTCTACCCATCATATCCTATCATCTATCCTCCACTTTGAACACCTCCTGTAACCTCCATCCACATACTGAGAAAAGGTGAAAAAGGTACAGCAACTGGCAAAGCTATGAATAGGACACAGAAAATGGCAGGGAATTAACGACAGCTGAAATAATTAGCTGAGAATTAGACGATTAATCAACAACATTCAACTGTAATCTATAAAGTCATCTATCAAACAAAAGGGCCAAATGTTTCCTGGTTCCAGCATCTCCAAAGATGAGGATCTGCTCTACATTTTCTTTGCTCGGTACTAAATTGAACAACCTTATAGCTATTGGAAGACATAAATTTATATTTCAAACTATTCTCTGATATTTTATTGACTTAATTCATTCATGTATAGTACAAAATTAATAGCCGATGAGAAGAAACACCAAATATCAAATTACGCTTTCTCAAAATCTACAGTTTACATTTTTCAATTCAACAGAGAACCTGATATTAAAGGTCCAGGGTGTAATATTTGTCAAGGTTTATTGGCAAAATCATACTACCAATGAATATATTTGTATAAGTGAAAAATCAGTTTGGTTTTCATAGCTTCTTTTATACAGTATATACATATAGCAAGGGTCTTGCTTAGCAAGTGTCGCCATCTTGCACCACTGCGGAAATCTAGCCAACCAGAGAGCACGTTTCAAGAGTTTCACGTTTATAAATAAACATTTAATAGATGAATAATATAATTGGAGTGCTAGATGTCACTGTTTTCCCCTCATTTTACACACTGGACCTTTAAATGTCGGGCGTAAAGGTATATTTTCCTTCAGCACGCATACACAACAGACACTCAAAAAAGAAGTGATGGGGTAAATGTGGGGGAAGGAATGTTTTTGATACAGTAGAGACAGGGGATACAGCAAAAAAAAAAAAAAAAACATCAGCCAGACCCTGCACCTGTCCCCTCTCTGCTGGCGTCCCTCTGCCACCAAGGGAATAGCAGACGGGGCCTGAGGAGCACAAGGGTAAACCCTGCCAAGCCCCCACAAAACCCCAACCCCCTTATACCACACACACACACACACACATACACATACACAGGCTCACACACACTGAGTGGCAGCTCCATCTGGGTCAACAGTGCACCCTTTGACATTCCAATGGTGAGAGAGATACGGAGGTGTCGGCTCACCTGGTTTTGGCTGTGGGGCGTAGCGGGGGACAGTAGGGGAGCGGTGCGGCCGTCGTCCACAATATTTGTTTAGCTGTTCCTGGTATCAGTGATGTCTTAATTTATCCTCCTGTTTGCAGACCCTGCATGTCTGGGCCCCAGTCAGAAAATATGAAAACATTTTTCTTGCCTGGTGTTTTCAATCACTGACGACGTCTCCAAAAACACACTCAAAAAATGCTGCAGTTTTGTGAATGGCTGCAGGCAACGATCGACCACCAAGCATTTTTGATTTGACAAGCGACTTAAACAACTGATTCTGTTTGTGCTTGTTTTAACTTGTCAAATGGTTGTGGACAGAAATGGTCAAACACCTTTCATTTTTCACAAACAAACCAGATTTATGATTAGAATCATTTCATTTGAAGTGATTTTGTTTCCATGGGTGGAAGAGGCTGGATACTGGGTGAGCGGGAGGAGGCTTAGTTCAGTGATTTTTTTCTTTCTTTCTTTAAGAGCTTCACCAGCTGACTCTCTTCATTGCTTGGCAACGTGATGCTTTCCATATCAATTCCAAAGGGATCGCGTACCAAGTCCTCATCCAGGAAGTAGTTGTTAAACGGATCCTGCGGTTCAGCGAGATGGGCCGTGACAGTTTTCCTCCGAGCATCCAGTTGTTGTGCTGTTCATGACAAGCACTGGAAAACATGTCAACCCCTCTGTGTGGAAATATGATTCGCCCACAACGCTAGCTCCTTATTAAGCCTCCATTTGTTTGTTTTTTTGTTTTTTTACTGTTCAAAACATTTGTATCTTGTCTTTGAGTGATTTCTGTAAAGCGTAAAAGCCCCTGGAAAGCCAGTGAACGGCTACATGATGCTGCACCTGTACTTGCTCACTGACGAGGTGTTTGCACAGCTTTTGAAAAGCACACATTCGCAACCGGCTCAAAATGGAACCCACCAATCAAGACAGGAGGCTACAGTCCCTTGTAGCATTAGGTGTGTGTCTTTAGAAATTGCAAAAACAAGTGCGTGAGGGCAGACACGTGAGTTCAGCTGCAACAACTAGGCTAATAGAAGTTGCAGTCAGTTGCCTGGATAAACAGTGCAGGGCTCCAGTCAGACTAACTTTTTTTTTTTTTACTAGGAACTTAAAATTCTAGGAGCGCAAGAAGAAAATTTAGGGGCACAAACCACAAATTGACTTGCAAAGCAAATATTCACCTTTTCATTCCTGATCCTGATTCTCTGACTCCATACGCCTCCTTCCTTACTTTCTAATCCTCCAGGTACAACATGTTTAAACACTAAGCATGCACTCTATTTGATATTCTGTCAGACACACATTTGACCCCTTCACAGTACTTCTACACTGTTCATTTACAACATACTTGTGGGAGCTAGAGTTCAGATAACTGGACGGTTACCATGGCACCGTACTACGATCTTTCTCCTCCAAAGCACAGGTTGTGTATTAGACATCTCTTCGCCATGCAGTCCCCTCCCCCCAATTTATAGGCACAAGCACTCCCAAGTTCCTCATCTTGTCACAGTGGGTTTATAGTCTGCACGCAGGCGGGCACAGAAGCCACAGTTTATACCCAGCACTGTGCCCTTTTAGCTGCGCGCTCACCCAGAAAGCTGCAGCCCGGTGTTAAAGCCAAGCTGTTCATTTGCTTTTGCAACGTATTGATCTATTTATTTATTTACTCCCAACTTGATTCCTCTCTGTTCCTCCCCATCCGCTCATCTGCTCCTGGTCCAAGCACCCAGGGATCTCTCTCCCGGTTTAATAATTCATGAATGTTCGGGCTGCTGCCATAATCCTGACTGACACTAAAAGTCTGTCTAGATTTAGCGTCATGAAATTTTCATCCGTAAATGTACAGTCAAGCTCCGACGTTCGCCTCCCTCTCCTCTCTCTTAAGGGGCACTCTTGTTTTACCGAGACTCACTCGCTCTCTCTCCCTGCAAGTTTGCCAAGCTGGCTTCATCCTCTCACTCACACGCATGAATATAAACATACGGAGGCATGCACACAGCGACAGGTAACACACTGACACACACATTTACAGAGGAATAAACACAGAGAGCCAGACAGAAGGAGGGAGACAGCTCACACTGACATTCCACTTTGCTCCATCTTGATGAGGCTATTTATTGTGCTACATCTGGACTCATTTGTTCATCTGAGAGCAGCTGACGAGAGGCGCTGACCCAGGAGAACAAAGTGACTTACAGAGCCGTGAGTGGATGTTTAAATGTGGACGATCCCGGTGGAAATCAGCATCCGAGCAGAGTGTGAGAGTCACGTTTTAGCCAGCCAGCGACACTGAAACACAAACTCTGTCATGCCTGACTCATGAATTAGCAGCTCTGTCCCTCAGAGCTGTCTGAAGGACGGAGCTGTCAAATCATTTTTAATATCACAAACTGGATATTGTACATTTTGCAGTGGCAACAAGCATGATCAAAAGTGAGCCCCTGAAATATGCATAATATTAATCGATGCTCAGTGACAGTTTAGTTTGATTATTTTCAGGTTTTGTAAAAAAAAAAAAAAAAGGGGGGGGGGGGATTTTCTTTGCTCTCTCCTTGTTTTCCTGTTATATTTAAATAAGAATCAAATCTCAGAAACCGTTTTCTTTGAGTCTTTTCAGTTTGATTATAGTACTATTTTTTTAATAACTGAAACCTGCAATATAATTGACCCTTTGTCAAGTCCCGCCCTCCACGGTTACTGTTGCTATAGGTTTGCCAAACAATGGTCATGAAAGGGTTGACTCCCATTGGAAACCATTGAAAATTAGGCAGATTTAAATTTCTTGTAAGGAAAATTTGAATGAACTTATCTATCAGAAAATGGTGTCTGTGATAGAAGACAGACGTGGCTAAAGAACGACAGGCATTACATGACATTTCCGAAAAGTGATGAAAAATCATTGTTTTGGTCACTCACAATAGCTAGCTAGCTAACAAACCTAGGTAACGTTAACGTTAGCTACTAGCTAACGCTTAATCTCCGCCGATCACCCATTTCTTCCACCTTTTAACCATACTGAAAAACAAAAAAAAATTGCTGTCTACTTAGCTCATTTCATACGGTTTCATCCCAGGGTTGTCCAACCTTAGAAAGTTGCTCAACTGACATGGGGGGAAACGCTCTGATTGGTGGAAGCCAACAAAGAGTGAATTAAAAGTGCTCACAGTACATCACATTTGCATGGTGAAGCTCGGAAACACTGATGGTTTGGTCGTTGGTTGTCATTTTTAACTTGCATTAGCAGCCGTTGAATAAAGTATCAAAACAGTCTAAATGGTGAGAGCTAAAAGGAGTGAATAGGACTTGTAGTGTTTATTTTTACTTAAAGTGGTAGCACAGATATACTGTGGGAAATGTGCTTTGGCCTAATGTTATTGTGCTCTTAGCATTTGGCATGTATCCAGTTCTTGTAGACACTCCTGCACACACTTACTCGACGGCAAAGACTGAAACAGAGAAAGACATTTAAGAGAAAGGTCTTGACGGAGACAGCTTGTTGAAGAATCCTGCTTTTTCCTGAAGGGAGGGGAAATCCTTCACTATCACGCACGCAGCGCCTCAAGACAGCCATTTGTTCATGGGATGAGATTAAAACTCCGCAACATGGTTGTTATAATTTATGACAGGACTCATGCACCGCTCGACCGGAGCTGTTTTTATACTTCACAGGAGAAACAACTCTTCCCTTTTTCCATTAAAAATGCACTTGATGGTTTTAGTGAGTAATCAGTTGATAAGACGCCTGGAGCTTAGCCCCTCGTGGTATCGGTTAATTCTCTCTTCCTGGTGAGGAAGAACCGGGGCCCAGGGAGAAGTTGATAAACTTTCAATGCTCAATCGACAGGCATTCATGGCCGTTAAGAGCCGACCGTGGCCGCAGTATTAATAGCCCCTCTTATCGCGTGGAGAGAAAAAAGGGCCTTTTAATTGGCTGCCAGGGTAATTTCGCTCTGTAAAACTCGCCAGTATCAAAAAACAGAGCAGCAGGCAAAGATGGACGGATAGCCCCACGATGACAGTAATGTTTCTAATTACCACCCACCTCTGCCTCCATCGCTTCCATTTTCCTCTCCATCTACTGCCCCCAACCCCCACCCCCACTCAGGCATGCTTCAAGAGGGATAAGTCAACCTGAAGAGAGAGGTAACCACAGTGTGGAAAAGCACCACTCACACTAATGGACAGAATATGATAGAGCGAGGAGGGAAAAGGGTTTTGCAGACTCTCTCCTCCAAACTCTCACCTCCCAGTTTCCTTCATTTTTTTGCACTTTCTTTAATGTTGTGTTTTTTTTCTTCCCTCTCCCTCTCTCTTGGCTTAAGCACTCCTCTTACTCTACCCTGGAATAAAAAAAATAAAAAATCATGAGGCACCTCCACCACATCTTCTCACCACTTTCACCCGTGTAAACTCTGTGCACTCTCTGGCCGCTGTAAAATATGCATGGCGACGTATCTGCGCTCATTGGAGATTTTCTTTTTAAGCCAGAGTCGGATTTTATGCAGGTTACAACTGCAGCCTCTGACACCTATAAAAACGCACACAAAAAGGTCCCCCGCACTTTTTCTATCTTCACCTTCACCTTCTGAGCCCTGCAGGAGGACAATCCAATGGAGGCTGTTATATCAGCACTCAGGCCATTTTGCTTTTATTGGCACTCATTAAAAAAGACATGGACTTCAGTGGAATTGAGGTTAGTATCCTCTCTCTCCTTGGTGTCATCTCATTTTGAGCTTTCTGCCTCAACTATCCCAACTGTTACATCTTGTATACATATTTGTCCCACTTTTAATTCTTCATTTACACAATTCCATTGAACTATACATTTGATACTATTTCTGTGATCTTAAAACGACATTAAATTTTCAGCAGGTTTCTAAATATGTAGCAAGAGAGCTACATTTAAACCATGTGACCTGCTTTTCATTGGAGCAGCTATACTGAAAGTTGCTATAGCATCGGTTACCAGTGCACTGCTGTGGGAAGGCAATGGAGTATTTGGTGGAAAGGCTGCTGAAACATTGTCCATTAGGAAACTATTCATAACTAGAATTCAATGACATGTCTATTCAGAGCCGAAACCATGCGGCTCTTCAACAAGCAACAAACGTTATCCTGATGTAGATAGAATTGGTCCGTTAAACCTGTTTGTGCATCAGTCCAATGTTATACTCTGTTGCTGCATCATGGAAAAACTTTATAGTAATTACACACTATTGTGCATTAGTTCAGCATCATTAAATACTTAGTTCATCATTTATGAATCAGTCTTTACTTTTAAATGTTTCACTACCGAACAGTAAGCCCATCTATAATGAAACATCTATAAACACACTCACTAACAATAAGTACATGTTTGTGTATAAGTGCACGAATGCACATTTAAAAAGTCTGTTAATCATTTACTACCACTGACCTTGTACTCATAATGTGTGTCAATGGACAAATGATGCTTTATAAATGAAGAATTAAGCGTTACATAATGGTTGACTTGCATTTGCTATTTTGAGTGCACTGTGCTCACTTTCGCAAGTATGGCAACACGAAGTGCACTAGAACTACCTGGATGGCGCACTTAAATCACATCCTATACTACCTGTCTGTCAGTTGAATCTTATTTTAGTTAATTCTGACATTTCTGAAGGCACCAGTGCCACATACATGTATCTGTGTTGCTTTTGCCCAAGATGTTACAATATTCTCAAAGGTCTGATCTTTTTGCATATCATCAGCTGTCACGCTCACATATGCACAGTGACATGATTCAATTCTCTGTGATGCAGATACCATCAAAAGCGTGATAATCAAATGAAGAATCCCTATCCAACTGTTTTTTTGGTCTTTGTGAAGATGTGAAGAAGCCATTGCCCCGAAGACATTTTTTTTTTTTTTGAACCAGGCTTCAAAACCGGAGCGGATAAATTTAGTCTGGTGAACTATCCATGACTCTCGTCATTTACTCTGAATGGTAACTAATGGTACAGGAGAAGGGAGGATGGCCTTTTATCTGTGTGTATCACATGTACCCTACGAGCTTCAAGCACAGAAACACTGCCTCCAGTATCTGTGCAATTATAATGGTGGAGGGGGGTGGAAAGATGGCGGACGGGAAAATACAGAGGTAATAAAATTTCACATGTAATGAAGTGATTGCATGTTTCATATGACTTGTTGATGGCGAGCAGTGTGTGCATTTCATATTGCAAAAGAAATGCATTAGTATTCAGCAGCATGGGAAGCAGCAGCCGTCACATGGTGGACAAGATGCTAACTACAGGTATGACTCCGTACGGGTGGGAGGCTGCTCAATGACTTGAGCTAATGTGTTCATTTCATTTCCGTGCTCGCGATGCATTGATGGCATGCGGCCAAATATTGTGTGTCTGACTACGTGTGTGTGTGTATCGTTTGCGGAAACAATGACAAACGCGCGCACTCAAGGTCCGTGGCCCCCATTTGTGGGGAAGACAGCGCTCAGCGGGCAATCTCCGCCGACAGATGTCAGTGCCTTATTAAAGAAGATGCCCACCAGCCCTTGGGGCTAGGAGAAGGCTATGAATAAATTTATTACACTAATGTAGTGACCTTAAAACTGTAAGTGACGTTCAAAACGCTGCAGTGATGCAGGCAATTGATGTAATAGTCATTAGGGAGAAGGGAAAATATATGCAGGAAAAATTGCCTCACCTCACCCTCAGATACATCTCCATTCTTCTGCCGTTGACCGTCTCCAGCTGCACATGCATCCACACTGCCGTCGCCCATGCATCTCCAGAGGAAAACCCCAAATAGGAGCTATTTCCATGCCAGAGCTACCACCACCACCACCACCACCTCCATCACTAGCAAACCACCTCAAACAACCACCTCCCCCCCTCCAACCATGCAGGAACGCTAGGTGGTAGGCCGGGCCACTCTCATCAGGCCCTGATTAGGGTTTTTGAGTGGGCTGTCGGGCACAGAGCGGCGGGAGGAAGTGGCAGGGCAATGGTTTCCAGACTAAAGACTGGTAGCTATTGTCGGCGCGGCGCTGGAAGCGTTACCATCCGAGTCCTGAATGTGACATCACCTAAACAGAGATGAAATGTCGTCTGTTCTCCCTGAGGCGGAGGCAGTGGTTTACAGTGATGCCAGCGTAGCCACATGTGGAAACGCTGCTGTGCACACATGCACGTGTGCCCGCACGCGTACACACACACACGTGCGGACGTACCCACATTTTTCTTTGCTTCCTTATTCTTTTCTTTGATGCACAGACACACACACACACACACAACACTGTAAACCACATCCAGCTTTTTGTCAAAAGAGAGAAATATCTTTTAGGAAAAAAAAAAAAAACACGCTTCAAAGATTCCCTGACGTCCCCATCCGACTTCCAAAATCTCCTTTCAAATGATTTTTATTTTCATTTTGACATGAGATAAACTCCTAATTCCTCATGGCAGAGTGATAACCATTAGATATAAACGCCACTGAAGCTGAAATGATGCAGTGAAATACAGTCTTTTTATATTTTTTACTCTCTGATCACCAACAAATTGACAACCCACATGTCTGTCTCTGTCTCTCTGCCTCCCACTCTCACACACATCCAGAGCATATTTCTCTCCCACACACACACACTTCATGCGAACAGCTGGGACAGGACCCCCACTGACTTACTGTGAGATATTGTCTCATCTGTTAGTGACTGCTTAAACCATTATAAAGACACATTTCTGCAGCGTAAACACCCGGGCAGCCTCGTGCAGGGACTTAATGTTCATAATCACACATTAGATGAGACAATGACACTCATATACTTGGGTCTGACAACGATGGGTTTCATTTGTCCCTACTTTTTTGTCACAATCAAGTAGAAAATTGAAGCTATCTGTCTGTGGAGTGTTCCAGCAGGGACAGACCGATTGTCCCTGATGATAACGCGGGTTTCCCGATCCCCCCCTCCGTGTGCATTATTGATGGCCATCAGTCGGCGTGTGTCTGACCACATTTAAGTGTCTCAGCAGGAGGTTGGAGTTGGTGCACTGATCAAAATACACACACACACGGCGAAGCCTCCTGCTGGCTCGCGGCCCTCTCACGCAGCCCCGTCGTCAAGTGTGCATGTGCACATTGAAACTGGCATTTACAAGTGATGTGCTCATGCAAACAAATAAACAAGGACACAGGGACGCGCTGCACATGCCGATGTGTTTACCAACATGTTTATACAGCGCTGTGATCACACCAGGCTTCTTCATGTTCCAGCTAATTTTCATTTCCTTATGCTTCTATTAAAATGTCACTTTAGACTCAATCAGACTTAACAAATTCTTGGAGAATCAAGAGAGAAATCAGTGTGAGCTACCTTGCTGCAAATATGAGGATGTGACAAGGTTATATAATTAATGTGACTCTGATGCAACGTGGCATTTCATTACTGCTTCCCACTTCAGATATCGCTTCTATTTCCCTTTTTTGAAATTAATGAATTTGTCTCATCTGATCCACGTGCACCCTGTGGTGTTTTTATTAGCAGCTGACAACTGCACCCACATGGACTCAAACTATTACACACACCACCGCCTGACACTCCTACTGTAGCATGTTAAGGTGGGTGGCAGGCTGTGAAAAACTCCCATCTACATTTCTAGGAGCTGTGAAACATTTAGATGATTTGTTTGACCAAACAAAACACACCAGCCGGTGTATTCAATCTGATATGCTAAAAAAAAAAAAAAAAGAGTAGCAGTATATTGACAAAGTAAGACCTGGCCTTCTTTCATATTCTTTCATAGTTTTGGAATTAATAATGACATAAATAAATAACTATGTCCCTCTTAAAGGGATAGTTCACCACGCTTTGAAATAATCATGTATAATTATGTAACATTATGACACATGAAGCAAATACTCACAACTTTTGAAATCACTTGGTCACAACTTGGTCCACGAGAATGTTTTGGAGTTGTTGAATTGTGTATTTAATGAGTTTGATGAGGGACAGGGGACCAGTACCGTTCACCTCCACTGTGTTCGAGAAGCAGCTCACGTCTCTGCCCCGCGGATCTCAAAACAACATGCACTGATAATTAAATGTAATGAATACTGCTATGACTATAGGGATTATGGCAATAGGTAAATTTGCCAAAATGTTGAACTATCCCTTTAAGCTAGTTTTCTTTTAAGCTAAGTAGCAATAAAGATAACTTCTTGGAGCACTCAGCTTTAAATACAAATTAAATATCATAAATATGAGATATGAATATGTTATACAAGATATGAATTTAATTGACTGTAATTTATTCTTAATTTATGGCAATAATCAGCGCATGTTTGTTCATTCTGTTTCAAAGACGCATTTTATACCCACAGGGCAGAGATGCAGCTGCATCATCTCCTGTTTGTGCAGCACACTG
The DNA here is from genome assembly GCF_045865225.1 of Trachurus japonicus. Lineage (NCBI taxonomy): Eukaryota > Metazoa > Chordata > Actinopteri > Carangiformes > Carangidae > Trachurus > Trachurus japonicus. The sequence continues at coordinate 11,514,257 of NC_140925.1, forward strand.
CCTGTTTGTGTAGTGTATATAAACCCACACAGCACAACAACACTGCTTATGGACTCGAGTAGCACAAACAGCTGACACAAACAAGGCAGCAGCAGCACCTATAAAACGCTTTAAAGGGAAAATAAATCACACTTTAGAGAAGCTTTTCTTTCTTCTGCAGCTGCAACGATCTGCACAATGAAGCTAAACACACAAAGAGGGAATTGTAAAAATACTCAAGCGCTAATAGAAAAACCAGAGTCCATGAAAATCACTAGCGGTGCTGATAGGGCGCACGGAGGCAGCTCTTCCAGGTGAAGCAACACCACTCAAAACATCTGTCGAATAACAACCCCCCTAACCCTCCCATCCAAGCCGCTGTGAGACAGACAGGTGTTTGAGCCAGCTTGCTGCTTCCTGCGTCTGCTGGTAATAGAGACACTCTACAGAGCCAACGGGGGCTTCAAATGACCAGAGGGGAGGGTTAACACTATCCCTGTCAGATTTCCTGTCAAGAGATGGAAGCAACATCAGGCAAACATGAATCTGCATTCGTAAATACAAGACAGACAGACAGACAGACAGACAGACAGACAGACAGACAGACAGACAGACGGGGAGAACATGTGATCAGGGTGTGGGTCTGTTTGTTCAAATTTGTAAATACAGATCAATCTCAATAGTTCAATTTTCTTTCACTGTATTTATCCTCAATTAGAAAGATTATGTTTACATGTAAGGCGATACCAGAGTTTCCTGTAAAGAAGTATCTAAGTTCACCTTTTCTTGCTGTCAGAGAGGTTCTGGGGCTGGAAAGAGGGGGGACATAAGCCAGAACAAGTCGAAACCTGATCTTGGCTTGGATCAAGGCGACGGAGGTGAGGTGTAATTGACTGATCTGAGGAAAGCAGAACTGATAGGCCGACTGTATAGGGCTCTGCTGCAACACTGCCTTTGTTTAACCAGTCATTACCCCCGTGTAAACCAGCGCTGGCTTCTCCTCAGGTGCGACGACTAATCTCCTTTTATACCTGCGGTGATAAGATAGATTCCCTCTTGATCCCCGTGTTTCCTCTCGTCGTAACATCTCTGGGGCTCAGCCTGTCGCAGCATGTCTGACATCTGTCAGACAGAGGAAACAGCGAAGAGGGGGAGGAGGGGGGATCGGGAGGGAAGCATGATCCGATGAGGCCCCAGATGTGGGGACTATATTTGGCATAGCAGACCTTATATCCTCCTGAAATCACTTTAGTCTACTCTTTCATGTCTTTATGATCTATATTCGGATTTAGGTTCAGTATCCAAATCTCTGAGCGCTGACTTTATATATTTTTCGATGTGGCTGTAGGTCACTTTTTGATGTCTCCTGCTGCTGTTGTAGACGGTGGGGAATTCCACTGAGACTCCTGCCTTTTACAGTGTCTGCAGGCTTCTCTTCATCTTCCTTCCTCGCCAAATTGTATTGACACTTGTATACATGCATATCTAAATTTACTGTATCGCATTGCTGTTTTTTGAATGTCAATCATCCTTTTTTTTTACTTTGTTCTAATGGTTTCTATTAAAGCTGATATTTTGGGTTCAACTTGACCTGGTTTATAGAAATCCATCTGTCAGACTTCTACCTCCAACCTAACACAATGGGAGTCAATGGCCTTTTTTGTCAGTGAGTCAATGTCCTTGATACTGTTAAACTATTAGATTTAAAATAGTAACCAGCACTAAACTGAATTCAATGCAACTATGGAAGAAGCTTCCTGAATGATATTCAGGAACTTGAGGATAATCCAGAACATAGGTTTACATTCACACACACACAGTCATACAGTACTATTCCCCACACGTGTAGCACAATCACACATACAGCTCAGCATTCATAGAGCTCAGTGATTCGCCAAAGGACACCTCAAAATGTGGTTTGGAGAAATCAGGAATCAATCAACAGAATCGTTGATGACCTGCTCTACTTCCTCAGCTACAGCTGCCTCTATGGTAACTATGATGCACCACGTGAGCAGAGCTGGTGGACATCCAGACACAAAGATGTCCACTGGGTCATAGAGAACAGGAAGTGAGGGACAGGTAAAGACCAAAACCATTTCTGGTTATCAAATACAATTAACCTCAGTGAGTGATATCTCAAAACCTGGGTTTAAGAGTAAATTATCTGCAGGCCATGTACGACTACAGGTAAGGGGAATTTTTGTTGTTGTTGTTGTTTGTGTGGACTCACCGAAAAGTGCACAGGTGCAGAGTCCATACGGGGTTCGCGTGTCTAGTGCTGCCAGGTGTCTGCTCTCATCCCAAAGCCCAAAGCAGCAGCCGCCCGTACCCATAACAGCCTGGGAGGCACCCTCGATGACAATAAGACATCATCTGCAAACGCTACAATTACCCCTGTCAGTCTGTCGAGCTCCTCTGTTAATTACACAAACCATTTCCTTCAAGATGGCTCGCTTGGCTGCCAGCCCGGAAATCTATCATTCCTGTATCTGCGTCTGTCAGATCTATGAACAGGTTAATCAGGTTAGTCATGAGTTAATACAGGTGGCTTGGATTCAGGGGACAAGCTGTGTGCCAAGAGAACATGCTCCACTTCAACCTGCCTTTATTTTTTTTATTTTTTTCATTCATCCCCCCCCCCAATCATTCACACCACATCCTGTTTGTCTTCCTCTCCGGTGTGTCTTTCACTGCTCCAGCTGAGCAATTATCCAGCCCCAGACATGTAAATATCAGCAATGATTTCTGATGAGAGGCAAGTCGCTACCTGTATGTGGACCGGCCGAGGGGTTGGGGGGGTTGGGCTTTGGAAAAACCACATGCTGTTATGCTTCAATGGGTCTGATAGCCGTGTTTGCTTTGTATCATATTGTGCTGTAATACCGAGCGCTGTTTACTTTGAGCAATACATTTTCCACTGGGGTTAAGTGGCTCTGCGGAGAAGCAGTGCCACCTCCCCCCTCAGTGGCATTAGCCGATATTTCCAACTGGCAGCGTCTCATCCACATCTGTGTCCTTGTTTGGACATCATCGTTGCCTGTTGTGGCAAACTTCATTCTTTCTCACTGTGGAAACACAATGGGCATGTTGGCATACATTCAGCGTTTATGTCAGATCGCCCACTGCATCTTTACATATAATATTAACCATGCCAACAATAAGCAGTATCAACGTTTTTTTTTTTTTTTTTGTGGGAATGTTATAAGATAGGCTACTCCTTATGTGGAAAAAACACTACCTTTTTTGTTACTGTATATTGATGTTTTTAATCCCTTAGGATTATGTCTGTGACTGACAGGAAGGAAATAGTTTACCCACCTTTTTATTTGCCACTACATCACAGCATGCACACCGTGGGGATTTCTGCTATGTTTCCACTCATTACAGCCCACCTCTTTCCTTAGGGGTTGGAAAGCATGAACAAGACTATTATGTGTGTGCAGCCAATACAAATTGGGATGGGAAATTTAATTGCATTAAAAATTATATGTTTTATTCCATCCAAGTCCAGATTTTAAAAATACAGTCTACCGTTCGTATTGGTTACATGACAAAAAAAATACTTCCAATCCTTCCTGATTTGAATAAGCTCCATTTGGAGTCGAGTGTTGCAGCAGGGATGTTTTGTTGGTTTTGTTTACGCAACCTAGAACATACAACTAACACAATGTGTCAGTCAGATATGGAGCATCTATACCCCTGAGAACGCAAGGAGAAAACAATGATTGAGAGCTAATTTTAACAGAAGAAATCTAGATCAGTCCAAGTACTCGCTACTTTAGTTGGTTGGAGTAAAAGTATTGTAAAGATATTTTTGTTAAAATTTGCTAAACTAAATCGCAAAAGGTGTCCTTGTCTTAGGAAGCTATAGGTGAAACTTATTCCGAACACTTCTTAACTTTACCTATAAGCAAGTTTGAACATATGAATGAGAAAATAGTGTGGCAGTATATTCTAAAAATTGAAACTACAGCAGAGACAACATCAATGGAGAAACTGCATGTAGCGCCAAAAGCTACAATTTGACATCAGCTGAAAATGTACGATCCCATCCTGGCACATAGGACAGCGTATGACATGCCAAAATCCCCTGGTCCAAGAAAACTTCCCCCACAACCTGCAGAGTATGTCAACAACATCCCTGACTATAGACAGGTTTGTAAATACATCACCTGTGATATTGTGAATGGCTTCCCTGTGAATACACAGAGCTGTTTCAGAGACTTGTAAATAAACCGCCCTGGAGGTGTATCTCATTATGAGCCATAAGGAAACATTGGCTGCTTTTACGGGGAGTGAGGGTGTGGGGTAATGGGAGGCGGCATTTCCGATAGGCAGGCAGGCAGGCAGGCAGACCCACCGCTACCAGCAAACCAAACCTCCCACACAGCTCCCGGTCACCTGAAAACCACACAGACCCCCCACTTTCACAACCACAGTGCCAATTCTGAGCAGGAAACAGAAAAAAAAATTCACCAGGAACCACTCCACAGAGCTCCAGGCCTACACATCACACATCGCCCACATACACCACTCAGTCAATCACAGCACATGTATTCAAAAGGAAGTCGGCTACCAATCTTGTTGTTGTTTTTGCACGCTTTATAAGAAGTGTAAATATTGAACTGTCAAACTGTCACACACTTCTCACCTAAGTGTGAACCACAAGAGGCAGAGGCAGACACAAGAATGTAGGATTGAAGATAATTATTCAAAGTACGGAAGTTACTCTCTATTGAGGGTCTGGTCTTTTTTGTTGGCCGCTCCACTACATTAAGTCTCCAACAGCAAAAAGGAGGTGTTGTAATTAAATCACCGTTAACTTCAAATCATGAAGCACACAACAAACTGAATACAGTAGCTATGCGTCAAGGCTGTGCTGTATTCTGAGGTATAGGTCTACATGGAATGGCATAATATGCACCAAATAAACACAACAGAGAATGGGAACCAGTTAAAAGAGAATTTCATATAGTGTTACTATTTTTCTTATTTTTCTTTGATGCTAATTGTTTGCATCCAACCAAACAAGGTAGGCTACTAACTATGCAGGGGTAGCCTTGCATCACCATGGTCTTCAAACAGAGAGGAGAAGATGCAGGGGGCCCAACCTTTTCTGTCTTTTTGAAAATGTCAAAGATGAAAATAAAAATTTAAAATTATATTGTTTGAAATGTTAGGGGGATGTGTCATTTATAACTTTATGCCTTTTGGAGATAATTTCATCAAGCCTACCACTTGCTTCACTGTTCACATTGACAGAAATTTTGACCATGGCTACCCAAACGTTAGCATGCCACTGTAGATGTAGATTTCAAGCCAAATCACAACAATAATGAATCTTATACTCATTACTAGCAACCCTGGTTTGTAAGGAGCTAAAAGCAACAACAGCAACAGCCAGTGTGACTCAAACCAACAAATCCCAAAACACTATATTAGTCACATTTCAACCAACAAGCATTTAAAATGCCACTGACCTCTAAGGAAACTCATTAACAGCAAACACCAATGCAAATACTGCACACAAGAGTATAAATTAACAGCCAGTAGCCACATTACTGTTGCTAAACTGAGCCAAAACAACAACTCAACACAAGCCACGTTAGCACAAACTGTTAGCACTTACCTCATCATCCACTGGTTTAGCACAGGCCCCTGGCTCCTTGGCAGAAGTGTGAAGCCCTTTGAGAGGAGAGTCCAGGTACTGAGCTGACAGAAAAACAAAGTAAGGAGCACCTGTGGCAAAACAGCGCGACAAAAACACCAGTGTTTCCCCCACAGAGTCGAGGCCCGATGTTAGCCGTAGCAACTAGCATCCAGGTAACACCATGGCAACAAGAGCTGGTTGACGGCCATGTCACCTAAAAGAAAAATACACCAACAAAAAAACCGTAGCCTACTTTCTCGCTTATGAAGGTGTCTAATTAAGAAAGTTTGGGTTTTATAAATATCCCTTTATGGTTATAAATACGTTGAAACTTGAAAAAGTCAACAAGCCATGTGTGTCACACTAAATAGTGTCCTGAATGAACTGGTTTGATAGGAACTATTTCTTTCAGAACAGTTTTTTATGTAGCCTATTCATTCATTTATTTATGTCTGGTCTTTTCTTTCATGTGTGAACTTGTGTGAATAAATTTAGGCCTATGTAAAAGAAAAAGAAAAGAAATAAGACAATGATGAAAAAAGATAGCTGATGCAAAGGAAGAGATGTGGCAGCTGACAGAGGTGTCAAAACTGAGGATCACTAAAAAATGGGCTCTATGCATAGCTCCACTAGGCTACTTCCTGAATTTAAGGCAGGTCTTTTATTTCCTGTCTTACATTATTGGGCAAACTGATTAATCCAGGTGTGTCTGAGTAGTCACAATGGTCAGACACACCTGGATTAATCAGTTTGTCCAATAATGTAAGACAGGAAATAAAAGACCTGCCTTAAATTCAGGAAGTTGTGGAGCTGTGCATAGAGCCCATTTTTGATCATTTTATTTTGAAAATGTAAAGAGATAAACCAGTAGTTGAAAAGATATCAATGACAGAAAAGAAAAGAAAAAACCTCCTGCACAAAATGTGTCCATTTAGGTACATGTGCAAAAAGGAGTAGAAAGAAGTCTACAAAATGTATTTAGCCTAATCAAACTCCCTTATTTATTTATCCTAACTCAATAAAAGTAGCCTACAGTAATGCCTTTTTTTTATAGCTTTCATGACAAGTTTATACCCTGTAATGGCATTCATGAAGAAATGCTTACATTTAAGTGTGTAATTTAATTGGCCATATCAGACCCCACAAGAGAATCAAGCAAATAAAAGTCAGACACAAAAAGGTTTTGGTAAAATATATACTTTTTTATTCATTTCTTCATACAAAGAAATATTATGAATGTTCAGTATTTAATCATCTAGAAACATCTGTTCCATTTTTGCTTTTGCACTGTGTAAAATTAATTCCTTTGATGTACATACCACAAAATACTTGATTTACATGTCTTTTTTATTTTTGTACATACAGATCTGCTAGTCTAAATACATATTATATGTGGGTAAGACAAACATTTCTAAACATTTTAGATCTCAAAACAGGTTGAATAAAACTCAACCATAACCGATGCAGCCACATGGAGTAAACCCATGAGTGCAAGTTTTTTTTTTCCTTTGTTTTTTTTTTCTTTTTTCTTTCAGATATTCCCTCAATGACATGAACTTGACCATATTTCAAATGCAGTACTCCATCAGTTACAGGGAAGATGTCAGACTTTTCTTTTACAATGCAAGAGCTTGCAAAGAAGGTCACCATAAATGCTTTTCTTTTATATAATCAAACATTGCACTAATGAGAGAAGGGGAGATGAAGGCTTAAAATCCTCACGAGGAGAAATGTAGCTCAGGCAGAGTGAAAGTAAAGCACTACAAAATAAAAAATACAGTGTAAGAAGCCTCCATCTCCCCTGCTACCATTGGTTTGAGGCTAAACCAGGCAGCTGGTTTCAACTGGAAAATAAAAGAAAACTGAATTAAGGTCATTATCTGTTTTTAATGACAGAAGCAGGCTAACTGTGTTGGAGAGGAGAGTTAAAGAGGCACAACATTTCCTTAACTTCAAAAAGGAAAGAAGGACAATCAAGTTTAACTTCAACTAAAGCTGAGTGACAATCTGACCTTAAAAACTGATTTGAGGGACTTTTCGATGTGAGGGTAGGTTGTGTACATTCAGTCTGGGCTTCGCTTAAACACATGAAGCCCTCCTCTGGACGCTAATAATAATCCCTTCCCATTATCCCTGCATTTTCATAATGGCCACCACATTGAGCATGCATAGCGTAGCACAGAATAACATGGTCGTCTCCCTGTGCCCCTTTTAAAATAGCACGGCCACCCGCTGCAATGAGACGGGGCGGCACATCAAAGAGTGATAACTACGCATTTTCTCCCTCTTGCATATCAAGAATTCAAGCAGAAAGACAAAAACAAGAAGCAATGGCAGGGGAGGAGGTGGAGGGAGGTGGGGTGGAGTGGAGTGGTGATGGGTGAAACATGATATCAACCCAAAGGTTTTCTTTCTTTTTTGGCAACAAGTTGAGAGTTGAGATCTGTTGTGTAGAGACGCGACGTGAGGATAACAAGGATGAATAAGGCATAAAGTATATAGGCCATGGACGATGGCACATGAGGTTTTCTGATGACACTACAGAGGTTAGACAATGAAACCCTGCCTGAGGCGATTCTTGCTGTGCTGAGAGTGCTTCACAAAAAAAACCTTTTCCTCCTCCTTTGATCTCTATAGTCTGGGATCTAAGACGGGGGCCTGGTGGACTTCTGTTTGAAGGAAGGTGCTATTTCAGTGAGGTGAAGCCAAGTTGTTGTTTGTCTGTCATCTCTTCTATCTTTATGCTCGATTTCTGACAGATATGCCTCCGCTACCTCACGCAAAGATTTCCCATCTCACGGTGGAAAAAGAAAAAAAAGGCACATACCCCCGCCCTGAACCCACGGCTGCTCCTTGCTCTGCTCTCCGCAACAACAAATCAAATGCCGCTCAAGGAAAATTTGATTGAGACTTTGCGTGACCTTTGAACTGAGTGGATGGGGCAAGAGCCTGGCTCTGAGCCAACACTGCTTCTAATGGGGAGTAAGAGAGCGGAGACCCGATCGATCTCCTAGTTACCTTTACCCAATTAGCATAATGTTAACATGGGCCTCTATGTGGTCCGGGATAGGATTTACCATTTGATGGATGGGTCATTCATTAGAGCAGGCAGCAGGAGCACTGAGAATGAAAGGGCAGCTGTATACTTTAAGCATGAGTGACACAATGAGGATCAATTAGGCCTATTGATCTACCTGTTATTGAGTGGAAAGGGACACAAGCTCTGCAGCTTATTGTAGGAAAATTGCATGGTTGGAAAAAAAAAAAGAAAAAGTGGAAGGTCTGTGTTTTAGTGAAACACTGTTTTTAGAAGAATCACACTCAGAACAACAGGGTTTAAAAGACGATGAGGGTAAAAGGTGGTGATGCATGTAGACATGAGGATGCACATGGATAGGTGTTCTCCACTTCTCTGTGAGCACTCTGTACCCGTAATGTGGTGCTTCTGCACGTTCCACCTCAGTTCTTCACTTCACTTATCGCTGATTATCTGCATAATGAAGCACCGATAAATCCACTGAGTTTACAGGACCACGCGGGAGGAGGGAGAGAATTCAAAATTAAAATGAGGAATGTTTAAAATAAAAAATAAAAAAAAAAGCTAACATGTGGGCCAGATGTTATGTACAAATATGGTTAGGCAGCTTAGTGAATTAATTGCTTAGAAATAAAAATAAATTATTATAAAATAGATTTCTGTACATTTTACATATATATAGCAATATCTCCACATCTTGCCATTGAATTACAGAGGAAAAAAAAATAACTTCTCAACAAATTAACGAAAAGAAAAAAAAAATGTCTCTCATAATTTTCACATCAATCCCAACCAAAGTTATGTCCTGTCATCTGGTAGAACTTCATGTTGAAGGGCCGGTAGAAGTCCCGTAGCCTCTGCACCACCTCAGGGTCAATGTTGGGATGGGTCCTCCCTTTGGTTTTGCCCAGGCAGTGGGGCTTGCTGCTGCCCTCGGCCTTCTTGAGGCACGGGAAACCCTTGGTCTGGTTGAAGTAAAAGTGTTTGTCTGTGATGATCCTCTTGAGGCCCAGGAAGTCCTGCACGCGGCCCAGCTCTCCGGCCGGGTCGCTGATCAGCCGCTCGCCGCTCACAAACAGGATCTGGTCCATGGGGAAGTACTGCAGCCAGTTGTCCAGGTGCTTGGCGTAGATGCCGATCTGGATGGCGCTCCACGAGGTGTCGATGAGCCCCGTAGTCCTGTTTTTGAAGGTGAGGCTCTCGAAAGAGGGAATGTCGGGCTTCTTCGACAGAGTCTGCGTGTAGTCTGAGATCGCCCTGGTGACGGGGTCCCTCACCACCACGATCAGCTTGGTGTCCCGGGACATGGCGGAGATCCGGGCCGGAGCCTCTCTGGTCACAAAGTAGCTGGGCGTTTTCTCCATGGTGATCTGGCCCTCCAGGGTCTTAGGCATCAGCTCCCTGAAGGAGAAAAAAAAGAGAGAGGACAGGAAACAAAAGGTTAAGAGAAGGGTAAGGTGGAGCAAGGTCTTACATAATGTAATCAAGCTGATGGAGTGTACTGTGTTCTGTAATCACTGACTGTGTTTAGCCTTATTATAGGGCTCAAAAAGCTATTAGTGCAGGCAGCTCTCCAATATCAACAGACCCACTCACTCATAAGATATCTCACCTCTGACAGAAAACAGAAAGCCTTATTTACTACATAATCAAGCAGGGAAACATTTACAGGAATTTTTTTAACATGACCAACCCTGAATTTAACCATATTAGGGATCAGGACCTGGTTTTCCCACGTCAGCTAAGGCTCCTAAATCCCTCCTATTCTATTTGCAGCTAACCTCCGCTGTTAACCCTGAATAATTTTCATTGTGGACCATTTCGATTCGACCTTACGATGCATTTTTTTGTGACTTAGCTCTCAGCATGTGTGAATTCTGTTATTGGATCCCCGAGAGCTCATCTTTCCACAAATCTCACCGCTGGAGTGGTCAGGGCTTAATCAAAAAATCTGCCTCCCTCTTTATACCGTCACAGCAAAAGAAAAAGAAAAGAAAAGAAAAAAAAAACACTGAGTCTGCCTTGCTGACTCAGGCGGAGTTGTGCCACGGTGCCCCACCCCCCAACACCCAACCGAGCTCCAGCGCTGAAAGATGAGGAGGCTTGTTTCAGAAAGGGAATCTGTTTCTTGACAAGAGCCAGTTTGGTTTTGGGTGAAGGGCTGGCTGATGGACCTTACGCAGATATGTTACAAGCAGACATATAATCAAGAAGAACCTGAGAACAAACCATTTTTTTTAAGCAAAATGTGCTCTGGCTCTGTCAGGGTTAGGTTTCAGAATTGGTGGCCGACCGCAGAATCTAGATTATGGTGGAGGCGATAAGAGCGGTTAGGGACCTGGATCACCTTTCCCTCTATTTGCACCCGTGCACCAGGAAGAAAACTATCCTGTCACTGTGTGATGCGATGTAAGATGGGAAGGGCGCAAGATTATGTTGTGGTGCCTTCAACAGCCAGAACTGTTCAGACGGAAAATCTCAAGTGGAGCTCCGGCGACCAAAAACAGCAACATTATCAGCTTAAAGCAATAAAAAAGGCGGAAAAAACAAAGGAAGGGGAGAGATAACCTGGTCTATCAGGGTGAACGCACTCTCACAGATAAGACAGACTCTTGTACCCTGAACCTCGCCTTTGTTGTTAAGACGAGAACACTGATACACCATTGTGTAGACGGTGCCATTGTAGTGGATCCCATTCAGATACTGTAATCCTACAAAGGGTATTTACAAGCCAAGAAAGGTAGAAGACGTCCACGCTACAATGTCGAACACATTCTGTACACTCTGGAGTCTGTAATGCTCCATTCTTCCCCTGAGCTTCAAGCTATTGCTCAGAAATATGCTCTAAAAGCTGGAATCTAGTTCACGTCCATCTAGCTCATGGCTAATTCATGTAACAGCAGCCCTCCATCAATGCACATATTTGTGTGTGCGAGAGAGAGAGGGATGGTGAGGGGGGGGTGGGGGGAGATGCCCAACATCAGGTAACCAATAAAATGCCTTATGGAAATGGTGTTGGCAGATTTGTGTAATCCTAATGCAGTGCCAGTGATCTAATTATGATAATATCTTCTTGATTGCTGACACATCAGTGGCTTGAATGGAGTAGACGTGGGCAAAGAAAGGCTGTTTCCAAAACCTCATTAATAGCCTTTTTAAAATCAAAACAGATACAGCTTGTGGTTTTATGCAGGAGCATGACAGATCTTTTCCGCCAGCTAACTCATTTCTGGAGATATAAATGCAAACAGCACATTATGTCCACACGCACATATAAAAAAATTCTCTGCCATAATTTAAAACTGTTTATACAGCAGCCCTTGAATGTCTTCAAGGAATATAAACCAAACACACGCTCGACTTAAACTGCTCGCCATTTGTCATTTTACTCGATGCACAATGGCGATACTGCCTGCAAGCTTTTTTGTCATTCCCTATGCTAACATACACAAAGAGTCCGGAGCCAACACAGGAGAGGCAAATGGCTTCCCATCTAATCCGATTTCAACATGACAATGGAGCATGGAGATAGGGAGGGAGGCCTGAGTTACAATGTGCATAGTGATAGATTATGCTGATCCCAAGCTCAGGGAATCCTTCTTTAAAAAAAAAAAAATCATGTGTTGGGGGTCGCAGGAGCATAAAACAAGGGGATGGTTGGACAGCGAGGGAGAAAGAAGGAAAGTGGTGAGGAAACCCCTTTTTTAAAAAAAGCGCCAAATCCACAAGAGGAGGCCCGACCTCTAATAAAAATTGTCCACCTCTGACTTTGCCTCCTCTTTTGGCTAAAGAGGTTTTAAAAAAAAAAAAGGCAGGAAGAGAGAAAAGAGAGGAGAGGAGGGGAGTTTTAGTGGGACAAGTAGCTCTTGGAGAAACAATGCCTATTATGCTCTTTTTTGATTTATGAGGTGCTGCTTGTAAAGATTCCGTCAGCAAACAGGCAATTCTGTGACACGGCGCTCCTCTTTTTTCCTGCTTTTCTTTGAAAGTGAGCCATTGTCCCCGAGCAGAGGGGTGAGCAGGGCAGTGGTCAGGGCAGAAGGGCGGGGATGGGGGTGGTGGGTGGTGGAGGAGGATGGAGGGGGGGGGAGTGGGCTGCTTATCGAGGGGCTGAGTGAACCACTTCTCCTTCCCCTCTCAGCCTCAAGTGAGAGAAGCCTTTTGGAGGGCTCTTGAGGAGAACGTGTGCCAAAAATTGCCCCTGCAAACATCACCCTGTCCCCCCAGAGATACCCAGGACTCCGCTGACTTCTATTGTGAGGAAGTGACACTAAAAACTGTAAATAACTGACCTGACCTGGGTATGAAATATGAAGTCCTTCCTGGCTCGCTCCAACTTTCACATTATGCATGTGTCGACTTTTTTTCTCCACCCCCCCTTCACTGACTCCCTGCACCTTTTGTCCATTGAGAATATTTCCAAGTTGAAAGACATGCCAAAAACAGCGATAAGACACAAAGCAGAAGCCCTTGTCACATGACAGCATCAAACGGGGGCCGGCGGAGTGGCCCTTTGGCCTGTGTTTTAAAGAGCCCTCATCCTGCTGGAGATAAATGGCAGGCAGGAAAAGGGTTATTTCTGTCTGATGCCTCTGCCTCCCCTCCTGTCACGTTTGATTCGATGATAACGGGCTGCCACCGAGCCGTCCCTGTCACAGCATCCCTGACAAAATGACTGGTTCGCTCATAGACAAAAGGGTGAGGAGAAAAAAAAAAGCTATTTGGCAAGCGTCTGTCGATTTTTCTATTTGATACAAAAGGTTTGCAATTGTCTCACATGTCTGCGAGTTGAAAGCATTTGAATCCCAAATTAGGATTTGTTTATTTGAATATAGACAAATCAGAGGGCAGTTCGTATCCACCGTCGAAGTGGGAGGGCGTCACTTCACCCTCATGGGCTTTTAAAGCGACACATGTCTGGTTTCTACGGCTGGAGCGAGTGTTATCTCACCCACGGGAGGTAACGCCACCTGAAACAACAACAGACACTAAGTAGCTCTAAGTAGAGGATGAATTAACCTGTCTGGATAAACCTAAGGGGAGAAAATCAAACAAATCGGCCCTTGTGGGAAAGCCTGCAGACATTTGTTATCAACAACTCAATGCTCCTCGCTGAAATCCTGAGTGTCTCCATTTCTGTCTCCACTCCACCTCCTCACCCTCTTCTCTTTCCCATTGATCCCCTGCCTGCACCCCAAAAAAAAAAGTTCCCCTGACCCCTCCCGGCAATCAGGCCTCAAGGTCCGATGGCAAAGTGACACTTCACAAGTGGAAATGAGGAGAGGGAGCAAATGAGCGAAGAAAGGCTGCCTTTCTTTCCCAAGGGCCTCTTAGCCGTCGCCCTTCACATGAACCGACGTGTTGGACGCGGAAGCATTTTTTTGAGGGGGGGAGGTACAAAGAAGCATCTTTATTCCATGCCGAGTGATAAGGATCTCGAGCGCCACTTGTTCGTTCGGAGCTGTTGAACGTGTCCTGGATTTTGTTCCTTCAAACGTTTGAGTGTGATGTGCAAATTCAAACAAAATGCACGCATTATATACTATACTACAGTGTTTTTCAACCTTGGGGTCGGGACCCCACATGGGGTCACCTGGAATTCAAATGGGGTCGCCTGAAATGTCTAGTAATTGATTTTTTTTTTTTTTACTAATATTATTCTTTTTTAAATTGTGATTAAAAACACCCCACACAATCCTAAACAACTGTATTCTATACTTTCACTTTCTCAAATATAAATTGAGTTTAAATAAAATGTAGCATATAAAAATATCTGAGCTGGTGCATCTTGATTGATGGCCGCGATCACGTGACTGCACATGGTCATGGGCTTGCCAGAAATTTGTGATGTCAAAAGGGGGTCACAAGCCAAAAAAGGTTGGGAACCACTGCTATACTAGGTATATACAATAACGCGTGAGATGTGATACTATTATTTTGACAGGGATGGCATACAACGCACGCAAGATCTGGGCGAGTCACCGCATAAATCCATGGATGAGTCACTGTTAAATAAAGCAGTGTTTGAAAGTCCTCAGCTCACAGTGGGACAAGACCACATGCTTTGAAATCCAACATATTTATGTCACAGACATGCAAGACAATCACAAACACACACACAAACACACACACGGTAAGGCTACTACTAAAGGGAGGAGGGGAATGCCGCTTCTTCTGGCTCTCTGAATGTTTTCAAAGTAGCATTTAAGCACATACAGAAGCCAGACATTTTGAAATATACTCCACTGTGCCTGGAGGCTGACATTATATTTAACCACAGAGCATGGCTTTGGCTGTAAATTAAAAAGAATAAAGAAGATGGTTTATGGCGCTAGTCCGGGGCCCGGGCCACTCTCGACGTGCAGAGAGCAAAAGTGGAGAGGCGCTCCGGCTGCAGCTACACAGAAGCTTCATCTGGTCTCTCTTTTTCAAGCACTTGGATCAGAGTCCAGGTGTTAGTATGTGGCCACTTAGAGCTTTTTGACAGTTCATTTCCTGGCTGAGAAGAGCCAGAGATCCCTCCTTACAAGTGAGATCTTCCAGGAGCGCACGCTGAAAGGTTTCCGCGCGCATCTGCATCGTATATCTCTCCGCTTTTTGCGCATTGCATTCCACATCTGCACGAGTGGGTCTATATCTTTCACACCCCGTGCTTGAAACCTAATTCCAAGAAACTTTGACCGCATGATGAGCCCTAAGTGATGCCGCAGCCTCATCAGCCCCGATCAGAGTCAACTGTCAGTGCACCTCCCATGCCTGAGGTTTCAAATTAACAGGCTTCACTGAATAATGGTGTCACTGGAAACTCAGGAAGGTGGCTGAGTGGAAGCCCCTCAGAATCATCTGTCTGCTAAAAGGATTAATAATGCAGGGTGTCCTAGTATCACACACTCAGAACCTGGATGGAGAGGCCCCGGATGGGACGGTGCGTATCATACAGATAGAGAGAGGAGAGCCGAATCCTCCCTGTCGTTGTCAGTATGAACACATCTACTACATCTCTGTTTCACATGTGCCGTGACATGGCATGCTGCCTAACTTCTTGGCCGGTCCCTATTAAGGATTCTTTTCTTTCCTTTTTGTTAAAGATCCTGCAGCCTGTGTATTGTTTGCCACAGTTCCCAGGTCAGTGTCACCATCTAAATTAGTGTTTTTGACAGCACCGTATGACTGAGCGTCCTTGTGAATAATGCAGAGCCAGGACAGAGAGACAGAATTTGGCTCCGATCAGATGAGCGGCTGCTGATCAGTGCAGCCATATCTCTGATACCTGTATTGGATTTCTGGTGCATATCTGATGATCTTCACCCGCACCGATACTATGTACAGCTGGGGATTAGAAGGGACCCAATCGCTGTAGATCCTCTTTCTCTAAAGAGATGAACAAACGCAAATGTAAAAGCTTGATTTTTTTAGGATGAGATACATACGGCGGCCTTGACTGAAGGTTCCCATGTCTGGGTGTTGAGATATGAATAGAATCATGGGTTTGTGTGCTGATAGACCGAATAGGAAAGAAGAAGTGCGGAACAAACTTTTCTCTAATCAACTGGTCACAGCAGATGCTGACACAGGATTGTGAGCAGCCCCTGCTTGATGTAAAGGGTCAAAAATAAAAGCACACATTATAACATAAGATCGTTATCAAGAGGAAGGAAGGAAGTCTAAGGAAAATGGACAAAGGGTCAGAGTATAAACCATTTTAAGCCTCTCCAGAGCTCCATGTACTGGGTGGAACGGCCGAACTGGTGGAAGCCTCTGCGTCTTCCCTCCGTGACACTTTGACACCCGAACTCCGGTCCGCTTGACAAATGCGGCAATCCCAGACCCTTAACTCCATCAAGACGTTTGCACTATGTCAGAGCAGCCTGGGAATGTACTGACCCTCCCCGTAAACAAAACAGTTAACCCCCCCCCCCCCCCCCCCTCCACCACACCACCACCCCGACCGACGCAACACGTCCATTCATCATCTTTCCCTGGAATCAGGGAGTCATGCTTTACCCAGAGAGAGAGAAGAGGAGGCATCTATCACAGCCTGTAGTGTGTGTGTGTGTAGGAGAATGAGTGAGTGAAAGAGGGAGGAAGAGACAGACAGACAGACAGACAAACAGAGAGAGAGTAGGGGGGAGAAAGAGGAGTCGGGCCTTGTGGTCAAAAGAGCCTCCAGATTGGTTTCGGGCTCATGCCCAGTCTGGGTTTTGGAAGCAACATCAGACACTAGTAAAGTAGAATAAATAAATAGAGAAATAACCACCACATATAATGTCATGGACTACATGTCAGACACCCCAGCAACATATTACTCCTGGCCACAGCCCCCCACCACCACCACCACCACCACCACCTCCCCTCTCTTCTCTGTTAGGTCCTGAAAATGCTCAACCGAGGCCGAGACATTCAACTGCTTCTATGATTGCGGTCGCCTGGTGATGGGCAGCATCGCAGAGGCGTGACGGGCAAAAAAGTAAACCATTCAATTCAATAAGTAACTGTCTCCTCTGTCCTGCTGGGACAATCTGGTTTTCAGTGTATCTGTTGCTTGTTTGGCACCTTTTTGGAAAAACAGCAACAGGAATGCGGCGGAGACAAGAGGCCCAGGAAGGAACCCATATCGGCCTGTGGCCATCGACGACTGCCTGGAATTATACCGAGTGTTAATAACTCCCGCAGTGAAGCGAGGGAGCCCACCATGTGGTATAAATAAAACAGAGGGCGAGTTGGTGAAAGGGATGGTGGAGGGTAGAAAGTGAGGGAACGCCTCCTCCCTTCCTCTCATGAATGTGCAACAGCATGCCTGGAGAAGTGTTTCTTTTTTGTTTTTTTTCCTCCTTTCTTTTCTTTTCACTTCTCTTCAGGCTTTCAAAGATGCCCCCCCCCCCACCTCCCCCCCACCTCCCCACACCCGACTTCATTTTTGTGGCTTTTGAAGAGGTGAAAGATCCCATCGTTTTCGGTAACACTTAACACAACAATCTCACCGCTTTGTTTGACACGCGATACAACATGAGTCAACCGGACACCGCCATGCACACAGCCATCGGAGGAGGCTATACTCACTCCCAAACAAACCAACACACACACACACACACATTGAAAATCCACCACTTGGCGATATTACCCCAGAATTTGTTTAGCGCTAGTAATCCTCACTAATCAGTGTGTTTGCTCTGGGCGTTTGCAGAAGGTGTTAGCCCGGAGCTGGAGCCACACATTCCAGCTCTCCATCAGTATCGGGGTGTGAGTGGCTGCAGCTCGGACCAAATAAACCCATGAACTGTGAAAAGGATAGAGGGGGGGAAGAAAACACACACAACAAACAACAATGAGGGGGCTACAGGTGACGGCTTGACTTGTGTGTGTGTGTGTGTGTTAGTGTGTGTGTGAGCATTTCATGGTGTTGTTGTGTGGGTGTGCAGGCAGAATCAGCAATTCTGACTGATTTCCTGACACTTGACATGCACCAAGAGGCGCATGACTCCTTGATCTAGCTACAGCAAAGATGAATAAAAGATGAAACAGACTCGAGAAGAACATACATGCCACCACCCCCCACTCCCTAGACGCACGCAGACAGTCACGCACACCCCCCCACACACACACATACACACACACACTTACATAGAAAGAGATAGAGAGAGGCAGGGGGAGCAAGCGAGCTACTTTGCATCCTGTTTGAATCGGCTGTCATCCGTAACTGCCTGCACACCTTTTTGAAGACAGGTGAACTACAAAGTGTGTGTGTGAGAGGAGAAAGAGGGGATTTCCTCTCTCTCTCTCTCTCTGTCTACTGTGTGTCACTCACTTGAGCAGAAAAACCATCTTCCTGTGTGTTTGGGTCTATCATTCTCACCACCGCCATTACTCACACTGCAGCTGCTGCTGTTGTTGTTGCTGCAGGTTAATGGTTTACAAATTCCTGCAGACAGGCCTGCCTCAGCCAGCTAACGTATGATTAGCTAAACTGAATAACGATGACACCCAGTCGCGACAATTAACCTGCTGCATTCAGAGATGGGGAAGAGCGGCGGCAGCAGCAGCAGCAGCAGCAGCAGCAGCAGCAGCGATCCTCGGGGCGGCGTTTGGGTTTTCTTTGGATTGCAGCCTGGATGTTGTCTCCTACAATCTCTCCGAGCACCCCGAAGACAAGATAATTGCTGTTAAGAACAACAGGCGCAGTTTTTTAACCGTTTCTGCTGCGAAGCTCTGCCAGCAGTCGACACCGGAGCTCTGAGTTTGGTCTCGAGGCCCCGTTTTTTTTTTTTTTTTTTTTGCGGCGGGCGATGACAAATGTTTTCACCCCATCTCGCTGTATCTCTATCAGTGAGAAGTGAAAGGAGATCTGCTGCGACTCGGTGCCAGGAAGACAGAGCTATTTTGTGAAGGAAGTCGGCAGAAAATGGAGAACAGGCCACCCCCCGAAAAAAAAAAAAAAATTATATATATATATATATATATATATATATATATATATATATGCATCTGAAAAAAAAGATATTTGAGAAAAGCCAGAGTATGCTACATGTCAGCCCTCAGCCAGAGGACTTCAGAGGATGTTTGTTTTCATAAATCTTTTCAACAGTTTTTTTTTTCTATTTCACAAGATATCCACTTTTTTTCCTTCTTGGTTCACATCCAGAGCTCACGACTGCACCAAAACTCCACAAATCCTCCATATTTCTTATTTCAAGTAGAAAATCTTTATTTATTTTGAATAAAATTTTGACCGGGATCTAATTATACGCGCAGTTAAAAACCATATATGTATAAATGTGCGTGCCACATCGTTTTTTCCATATTCCACAGTAAGAAAATAGACAAAACAGTGAAAACCTCACATCTCCCTGGACCCAGAGCCCAACTTTTTCTACACCACGGCTCAGTGAAGTTTGTTACCAGGCTGTTTGATATTGTGCTGCTGTAGCAGTTTGATTGTAGTTCCTCAGCCTCCACACTGTGCTGCAGTCTCCAGAAGAGCCTGCAGACTCCAATCAGTTAAACAAGAGAGTGAAAGAAAAAAAAAACTACAACTGGGTGGAAAATAATTGGAGTTGAATTGAGTTTGGCCAGGTTGTCTGGGAGTTGAAGTGTTCTTACAGCTTCTTATGAGAGAGCAGCATCTAAATGGAGAGAGTGACTAGTGTCGAGCAGCCGCGGTGCAGGGAGACAACTCGGGGCTTCTAATGAGCTCTGCTCTTTTACTGCCAGGCTAATGGAAACCTCAGGAGACCTCAGTGTGTGTGTGCATGTGTGTGTGCTCAAGTGTGTGTCCTCCTCTCTCCCAGAGGCACTCTCACTCTCCAGCACCCTAATGGCTGCCCCTGGGACTTAATACCTGGGAAAAGCTTTACAGGTTCACCATCATCACTTCACTTTCTCCTCTTCACTCCCACCGTCTCCTCCTCCTCCTCTGCAGCCTCTCCTTTCCTTCTCTTTTTTCGAGAGCCGGTTTCCCCTGCGACGATTAGCAAAACTATAATTTGAGTGTTTTGTTTTCCCCCGCCGCCTCCAGGGGAACCTCTTTAATGTGTTGTGGAGTGTTTATTTAGCAGCGATGAATGAATGACCGTTAACTCTGGAGGCGAGGAGGATGTCTGGTTTTGTTCTGACGCGCGTTACAACATCCAAATTATCACCTTGTTAAAAAAAAGAGAAAAAAAGGATCTCATTCACACGTTGCACAGAGGGATTGTTTGTACACAACTCGCTCCATCAGACTCCTCCATAAGAATTTCATTGTAGACGACGTGGAGCTGTGACAGCTTCGTCTTTAGAGGGAGAGGGGGTGGGGGGGTAAAAAGACTAACTTTCTGAAATGAATGCGCGTGACCGTGTGTTTCTGTTTGTGTGAATCTTTGACAGCGAGTTCCTGTCGAGCTCTGTTGGCTTTTTATCCCCGGGCTCCAGCGGGAGGTTCCTGTCTGTGGCAGCCATATTGTCTTCGTCTTCTTTTGGGTGAGTGTTCAACTGGACACCGTCAGGAGGAGTAAGAGAGGGGGGAGAGTGGGGGGTTGGGGAGTAGGGGAGGAGGTGAAGGCAGGCCGCCACAGTGCAGCACAGTGCTACGCAGCCACTCCCCTATTCACAGGTCTCCTCTTTCACAATTAACCGGTGGTAATTTGGGGATGAAAGCCGCCTTTTCACTGTTCCTCCACCCCCCGGATCCTCTCTATTCTCAGATGGGCCATGCCAGCTTAGGCAGCAGGGAGAGGGAGACACAGAGAGAGACACAGAGAGAGAGGGCCTCCTCCGTCCTCTCTACGCTGACCAAAGGCTTCTCTCGTGGTCAGCGAGGCCTGCAGCGAGCCCCGCCCAGGACTGGACGAACCAAGCGTGACATGTGACACTATTCTTACACACCAGCGAGTGCACAGCTGGAGAATGGAGAGAGGAGAGGTTCATAGGGGAAAGGGATTTTGAGGATGATGTTTTTTTTTTTTTTTTGAGGGGGGGGGGAGGGGAAAGTTTAGCCAACACAGAGGCACAGTTTCAAACTGCTTGTGTTTTTATGTTGGCCGCTACAGCTGAGGATTTGAGCGGGAGGATGTGAACCTGCTGTCAGCTGTACGGTTGGCTGGCCGTGGCTGCTCGGTCTCCGAGGAGCCGCCGAGTTCCAGGAATCAGGAAACAATCGGAGCGCCAAACTATCTAATCATCTGAACTCAACATCATCGCCCTCCTCCTCCTCTCCAGGACTAAGAGTCGCTTCAACTTTCAGCCTGTCAATGCAGATTTAAACAACAACACACACAAAAAATCATTAACATAAATCAGGCTTTTAAAAACTCTCCTGTCACACTATTGTGTCCAGCTCTAAAACCCCAGTGGGGCTTGTAGCTTCCAGCAGCTTTGTGTAGCCCTGCAGATGGTCAACACACAGACCCTGTCAGCAAGCAGACGTGGGCCTGACCCCAGCCAGAGGCCCTTAACCCATCTCTCCACATTATGTCCAATAAGGCCTGACCGATCAATACCAACTGTCCCCGAGGAGCCGGACCATGGCGACATTTGTGTTGTGCTGTCTGAGTGTGTCATTCTTCTGTGACGGGGGGAGATGAAAATTATTTGTGACTTCGCAGCTGAGCCTGTCACAAGCGTATACAGTGGAGGACGCCAGTAACACCGGCGGACGCCTCATTCGGTCCGATGCCTTTTCAAATGGCGCCCCGGTATAGAACCAGGTGGCCTGAGAGGAGAGGAGAGGAAGGAAGGAAGGAAGGGAGGAAGGGAGGAAGGAGGGCGAGGTCGGTGGCGGCAGCAGCAGCAGAGAGAGGACGGGTCACCTACGTGGAAATAGGAGCAACCCCCGTGGTGATAAGATAAAAGGACGTGCACCCATCCAGAACTGCCCCTGACAAGGCCAGGAGCTGGGGCTCGAGAGCAGCCACTGAGGGGAGGGTGTGTGTGTGTGTCTAAGTGTGTGTGTGTGTGTGTTTTGGAAGCAGGGGGGGCTGGGCTAACCTTTATAAAAGCTTTCAAACAGCACAGACTTCCATAAGCCTCAAATCTGACTGAATATGAATTATTATCATCATTATTAACTATTATTGTAGGAGCTCCACTTGTCCTTTAGTTGTGTGTTGCTATAAGCAGCTTTGTGGGTCTGTTCACCCCCCCCCCAAACAGACAACCAACCAACATTTAACCTTTAGAAAACCCACCAACAGCTCCGTAACACAACATAACATTCGTACCATCGTCACCACGCCCCCCCCCCGAGCTTCTCCTTGGATCCTTAAGGCCGCTCCAAGGAGGGAGGAGCCAGCAGCAGCAGCAGCGTCGACAGAGCCCGGGCCCCGACAGGCGAGCTAAGACCAGAGCCCGCGACACGACAGCAAAACCACAGTACAGTAATTATATATCAAAGCCCCTTCATAGCCAATAGGGCTAAATGGAATATGAAGAGAGCGGCGTGCACCACAGACTGACAGGACGAGATGAGGGCCGCAGTCAACAAGAGTTAGGAGTAAATAAAAACGTTCAAGAAGAACTGGAGCAGTGTGGGGGGAGAGGGGGGAAGGTCTGGAAGTAGCTGCAGCAACGTGAGCGCTGCAAACACTGTAAATAAAATGTAAACTCTGTAGATGTATGGTTAAATATAGACTAAGACTGACCAGCTTATATAAAGCCAAAGGTATTGTGTTTTTTTTTTTAAGTTGTCAAGTTCAGACACAATTTATTTTGTTGTTTTCTTTGGGGGTTTTTACAACTTCATATTTGGTGGTTTGTTCCTTTTTATACATTGTCTTTTCTGCAATTTATTTCCTCTTTCCCCCCATAAAACATTTTGTATTGTATGTTTGCTACATTACTTTTATTGCCACAAGTTGCATGGTCGTAACTTTAAAATATATATTACAGATGTATATATATATATATATACACTATGCACCACAGGCCTGAGGTTGTTGCTCCACATGACCCTGAGCTCCATTAAAAACAGTGCATTGGTTCCTTACTTTTGTATTTGCCATTAATGTATGTGCTGAAGATAAGCACCTTTTTTTTCTACTTATCAGAGTCAGATAACGGCAGCAAACAGGTGCAAATAGAAATTGAGAAATAATGAACTGAATGTTCCTGTTTGTGACTCTCTCTTTCTATACGAGTGTGTTATGTATGTATATGTGTGTGTGTGTGTGTGTGTGTGTGTGTGTTCCTTGGGGCCAGTTCATGCATGACCTCACAGTGGAAATGTGTACCTCCTGATACAAGGACCCCTCGGTCAAAAGCATGAATCATGTGTTTGTCTTTGGCACAAATGAAAACTGTCAAAGTACATCAGAAATCCACAATAAGACTTGTTATCAGCACTTCCATTCATTTTGAAACCTCTCTCTCTCTCCCTCTACCTCTCTCTCTCCCTCCCTCTCTCTCTCTTTGGGTCTTTTCTCTATGGCTCCATGTACTTGGTGGAATTCCAGCTCTAACTGTGAGTCCACTGGGAGAGGCGAAGATGGTGCAAGCCTGCTACAATACTGGATGGCAGGGAGATTGTGCAAACGAACAAACAAGAGAGAGGTGAGTTGCTCAACCTCGCACACATAACTGTCCATTACCGCCTCCGTAAAAAAAAAAAAAAAAAAAAAAACGACCCTCGCTGGCAATCCCATCTTATTCCCACGGAATAAATTTCAATGCCATGCGATTTCTGCCTATCTGGTGCATTCCAGCGTTGCCTCCCCACAACTTTATCTGCTCCTGATGGGAGGAGAGGAAGAAAAAAAAAAACTCTGGAGGATCCGCAGTGAATGAAGTATGATTTCCTTTCACTGTCCATCCTCACTTGAGAAAAAGAAGCACTAAAAACTGTTTTTTTCTCTCTCTCTCTCTGTCTCTGTCCTCCACTGCAGGGACGTCTGCTTACACCAGCTGTTTCTCTCACACATACATTTCTTACAGCAGCAGCAACTCCTCCAGAAAAGTTACTCAAAAAGTTTAGATAATAGAGTTTTGCACAGATATCTCACTGAAGCTTCATGTGATAAAAAAAAATCTTTCCAAAATTTTGTCTTATGTCTTTTTCTTGACACCACTAAGACAGAAAATGTGACTAAAGTGGATTTTAAGCCTCAGACGGTGACACTGTAAACGCCTCAATTCTATCTCCACAGAAAAACCTTGAGTCATGGCTTCTTTACATGGCTGAAAAACGTATTACATTTCATGGCCTCAGAACTCGCAGACAGCAACTTTTCCACAATTTCAACCCCCACGTCCAGTCCTGAGGAGCTGGAAACACTGGTGTTGGAAGTCGGGTTGAATAACAGCTCTGGTACAAACTCAAAGCTGAAGGCCTGTAGTGAATCTCAGCGGCATGAAACTCAGAAACACAAAATCAAATAAGTTTGTTTTGATTTTTCCACTCTGCCAACAGTCCTTTTTTGTTTTTTGTTTTTTTTCATTTTGCAAAACCCTTTAAAAAAATAAATTGTGACTTTATTAGCCGTAATCTCTCTGGTTATTTGTGGATAACCAAAAAAAAAGAGAGGAGGAATAAAAAAAAAAAAAGTTTAAACAAGTTATTATCAGGAAAAAAAATCAGCTGGGAGATTTTCAAAATAAAAAAACTTGGCCAAGTTTTCGATGTATTAGCTAACAGACTGTGGGCGCAGTGATCTGCAGTCATTAGGTCCTGCTGCTCGTTAAATTAGGACTTTGTGTTGTAAATGACAAGGATAATGTTAGTTTGTGCAGCTCTGAAGATGTTAAACGGTTTTGTTGCGGGTTTTGTCTTGCAGATCTCTTCCACCCCCCCTTTTCTCTGCAGCACAGGCGATTATAGGCCTCAACAGCACATTGACATAAGAATGGTCCCAACGCCTTCAAAGCTCTCAGCTCTGGAAAACACTAATAGGTTCTAGATAAAGAATCACCAGGCCTTTAATATTCTGTAATATTTATCCTTAAAGACTTTTCTGGGATCAGTCGGATTTGTGAAAATGCGTTGTCGTTGAGTATGAAAGTGTCTCCAGGGTCACGGGTGGGTAAGGGGTGGGGGGTTCAGACTAAGTAGGTTAATAAGAGCAGCAATCTAAAGCAAAGAACCTGCTCATCATAAATGAAATGTAATGTATCACAAACATTAATAGTGGTAATAAAAAACAGAAAACAGCTGAATTGTAAGTTATGTTGAGTGAAAACCCAGAGGACACATCAGCAGCGCGGAGCTGC
This sequence comes from Trachurus japonicus, assembly GCF_045865225.1. Lineage (NCBI taxonomy): Eukaryota > Metazoa > Chordata > Actinopteri > Carangiformes > Carangidae > Trachurus > Trachurus japonicus. The sequence goes on from NC_140925.1 coordinate 11,539,600, forward strand.
AGTGTTGCTCTGTGTCCAATAGAGATCACTGCGCATCGCAGAAACGCAGCCAGCGCGAGTGTGAGCTGAGCTCCAAACAGCCTCAGTGGGACACGAGTCAACTGTGCGTTTTTTTTTTTTCGTTTTCTTAATTACACACAAGATAAAATCAGCCTGAAATCAAACCTTAAAAAAAAAAAGAAAAATTATATATCACTTTTAATTAAGAAGACATGATGAGTCTTGGCCAACAGCCTGAGGCGCAAATGGACCAAAACCAGAAGGTCACAACCAAAGTCTTCTCGCTGGATTTGGATCCGTTTGCAATAAACTCCAAACTTAATGAATACAAAAAATATAAAATGATAAAATAAATGTTATTTATTTATTTATTTTACTTTTAAAAAATTGAGTGTTCATGTGAACCAGTCAGGACTGAATCCGCTTGCACGGTTCTGTCTAACCTGCAGAATCCTCTAGTTACGACTAAACTGAAAAAGAAATATAAAAATACATATTTTAACTGTTTACTGATCGATTTCATATGAGTGTTCAGGTCACACAGCGCTGCCTGCCCCTGTTGGTTTTTATCCATCTATTTAATGAGCCACTAAAATAAAAGGAAAACTGCCCCGGGTCACATTTAGTTCTGTGGACAAACATCATCCAGTCGCAGCTGAGTGAAGTGAACTGGTTCTTACCTGTACCGCTCCAGTCCGTTCTCGTAGTTGCGGTCGAAGAAGTGCGGCTCCGCTCCCACGGCCCTGATGTCTGGATGAACCCGCAGGAACTCCAGCAGAGCCCGGGTCCCACCTTTCTTCACCCCGATGATGATCGCCTGCGGCAGCTTCTTGCTCCCGGAGCCGTTGGAGAAGCTGGACATGGCGCTGGGCTCCGCGGCTCTCTGCTGCTCTGCCCGCATCCCGTCCCACTCGTCCGCGACTCGCTCCGTGTCCGGCTCGTTATCGAGCAGGTCTCTGGACGCGGCGGTCCTGATGGACGGCTCCTCGTAGTCGCTCTCTATATCCTCCCACGGCTGCGGCTTGGCCAGCAGCCGGGACACCAGCTCCGTCCTGCTGCTCTCTGTCCTCCTGCCCACCGCCGAGCCGGTCTCCTTGCCCCGGTAACTGTCCACCACCAAACTTGGCATAGTGGAGCAGTAGCCCACGCAGGAGTAGAGCATGTAGACCCAGACTAAAAACATGATGCTGAGCAGGATTAGTTTCTTCTTCACGGGGCTGGACCAGAGGGCATGCAGGCTGTGACACACCGGGCTATATTCCATAAGCCTCTCGGGTGAGAATCATCTCCCAGCGGCACATATTGCCTGAGTCACTCCCGGTGGCACCTCGGCAATCCTCGCAAATTTACGCACATGCTCGAATAGAAGTCCAAATAAATAAAACTTACAAATAAAATAAAAAAAAAACTAAACTAAACTAAAACAAGAACAAAATGTCTATTCTAAATACAATCGAAGAAAATGATAAATCCAGGAATGAGAAGTCATGGAGGAATTTTGAATCATAGTTGTGTGGAGAAGCGTTGGGCTGCGACAGACGCACCGCGCTGCTGCTCCGGGCTCATCTCAGGTTCGTTACCGCGGCCGCCGGAGCTCCGGTCCTTATAGAGCGGAGAGCGGCGGAGTGACGGCGGCGGCGGCCAATGGGAAGCGGCGGAGGGTAAATATGCAGCCGATGGTGGATAGGAGCGGGCCAATCAGAGGGAGGAGTGGGCGGATCCCCCCACCTCTCCCCCTCTTCCCACTACCAGCAGCCGTGGGAGAGTTAAGTGTGCGCGCGGGGCTCTGCTGAGAGTTTGGAAAAGTTTCTTCTTATTGGGCAGAAACTCCAATTAAGTCAAGTTTCTCATGTCACACGCGCCTCGTGCACGTGGTTGAAGTTCAGTTCAGGTTTTCCTGCAGGTTTATTCTCACGTTTTGACACATTTCAGCTCTTTTAGTTATTAAATAAACAAAAATAAACTTCTAAATACGTCTTAAACAGACACACTGAAGATGAGCAAAAAAAGGATTAGCCTAAATAAATTCCCATCGGCCTTAGCGGCACAACCAACATACGTCTGGTGTGATTTAAAACAAACTTTGTGAAATTAAAGGTTTGATTTTTTTTTTTTTTTTTTACTAAGCTACTGACCGTGCACGTGAGGCGGGTAGAGGAGAGGTCAAAGGCTTCAGTTCAATTCATGATAAAGTTAAACAGGGGAAAACAAAGTTAATCATAACTGTGCTCCTGATTTAATTACGTCATTAATTATAATATTTGAGCACGTGCTAACTATTAAAACTTGGCTATTAAAATTATGCCTGGGGAAATAATAACAAATTATTACTAATAATTACAACAATAATAGACATAGGCTTAAATGTATGACAATAATAACAGAATATTAGTAACCATTATAGTAATGTTTTTTATTTATATAAACTTTATTTTAATTAATTAACGTGTATTAATTGAATCTGTCTTTACAAACTGCAGTAACTTTATTTACTTTTACATGAATCTAAACGCAACTTAGAGCATAAAATAAATCAAAGTGTGAACCGGTGTAAAGTTGAAAACTCTGTTTCAACAGTTTAAATCAACTTCCTTGTGCTCCAACATCGTGAAACAACATATTTACATATTTATACAGATTCAATTAGCTAAATAATATAAATAATCGACTTACTGGAAGTGGACTCGTTCTCTCTTGTGGCTTCGTTGTTTTTACGGTGAGGTACGTGAACGCACCAGAACGCTCTTAATTAATTAATTAATTACTCAATTCATTCTTCTTCCTATATACATATGAGGGGGGAAAAAAGGTTGAGGGTATTTTATTTTGTAAAAATATCTCAGACGACACAGAATGAAAAACTCCAGTCTGCACGCGCACTCAAATATATTCAAACCCTCTTTAACGTTTTGGCCACAACTCAGATTATCTTCACTGTCGTTAAATTAAGTTCCATAGAAGCCAAAAACAACTCCGTTTGAGTAAAGAAGAAAGAAAGAAAGAAAGAAAGAAAGAAAGAAGAGATGACTCAGAACAGATCTGTAAGTGAGACCTCGGGATGTTTTTAGGTTTTTAAATGAACCAACAGATGAGATCAAATATGAAAAACAGGCGCGTGCAGATGTTTTAATTGTGGACGAACACGTGGGCGTTTCCTTCACTTCAAGCCGCAGAGTGACGGCCTGACTCATCACTATCTGATCCAAACCCTCATGCGCATATATCTTTTTTTTTTTTTAAATAATACTAAACTCTCTCTCTAGCAGAAGAAGGACCTGTTGTGCTGCAGCGTTCACGAGGTTAAACAGCGAGTTTTTTCAGACTGAAATATAGATTATTTACAACAGCATCAAAGTCGTTTTAAGCGCGCAATCGTGTGTGTGTGTGTTTGAGAGAGTGTGTGTATTATTACTGCAGGGCTAGTTTCCCTGAGGCGGTTGTACAGTTTCAGTTCAATATTGCTTTAGGATTACTGCAGCTCTCCGGCTCTTATTTTGCAACAGCCAACCTTTGAGGAGAGGCCAGAGGTCATCCGTCATCCCGGAGGTTTCGGCTGCTCGGTCCTGGAACACGATCTGTTGCCGGGACTCGACTCTGTCCGTGCGGGTAGAGAGAAGCTCCAGCACCGGGGGCCCGGCTGCAGATTGCTGTTGGGGGACTCTCTCCTGTTTACAGATGCATATTTCGCTCTTCACTTTGTGGACTCTGGCATGAGAGCTGCAGCCTCGCTCTGAATGGGCAAAATAACATGAACGATTTAATGAGCAGATATCAGCAGTGGAGAGAGGAGAGGGAGAAGAGGGCTGCTGAAATATTGTTGGCTCTTGACATTAAAAAAAAAACACAAAAGACTTTGTGAAGTTTTTCTCCTTCCTTCACCAGAGTCAGTGTGATAAATCGAAAGTACAAAGTGTCTAATAATTAAATAACTGTGCACATTCATCATCCTGCACAGTGCGGCTCAAATATCCAAGTTAAATTACAAGAAGTAAAACATATTTTTAAGTGAACGTGGGCTTCAGAAATTCCCACTTGTTGGTTTAAATAAAGTTGAACGAGCTCTTGTGGCTAAATGTGAGACTTTTCACAGTCGGGTATGAATTCACACATCTTTTTGTGTTGTGGTTTAGTGAATCAAGTGACAATTTACAGCACAGATTCTCAGTTTAATGCATCCCTTCGACAAACAGCAGCAAAATAAGAAATCAAATCCACAAACAAACTCCTAATAAGACGGGACAGCAGCGGTGACCCCTGCACCTCTGCAGGAGCGGATGTTGTAAACCTTGACGGGCCATCACGCAGGGCCGTGGAGGTTGGCGAGGACATTCAATCTCCACACAGGTTGTGTGTAGAAGTCTATGTGTGTGTTTTTTTGTTCTCCAAACTGTAACAGCTGGCTCCATCACTCCTCTGATATGAAACTCCGTATCCGGTCAGACGCTTTACGAGGGATGCCGAGCTCTTTCAGGTTTCCCGGCCTTGGCTAAATCCCTCAGCCCCCCCCTCTCAAATACACACACACACACACACACTTTAATGGAGGAGGATAACAGTGAGAGAGGAAGGGTGGGGTGTGGGTGGTGCTTGTTTCTCCAAGTGCAGTGATGGAAATGTAACCAAATACCAAAACTAGGGGTGAAGGGGCGGAAGGGGAGCACATGTTGACTGACAGGTGCAGAGGTGGCCTGTTAAACAGAGCTTATTGGAGAGATGGTGATTTGTGCTTAAATTGAACATATCCACTATAAGGCTAGAACTGAAACTTAAATCCAAATATTAGGTGCAGTCTGAGTCGGCAGCACCGCCGCATAACGAGACGTGGCAGCGGCCTGTGTGTGTTTGAGGCGTCTACTTCCAGGTACACAGCCGCTCGCTCCGGTGCTGCATTCAATTCGGGGGGCCGCCCCGAAATGGATATCTAGATTGGAAACGGTGAATGGATAAATGATGACACACAAGACAGAATTACAATCACGGTGTGTTTATTGGTAGAGAGCGTTTTACCCTTGTGTCTCTCACAGGGCTCGGCTGTTCCCTCTGTTGTGGTGCGGGCGAACCGTTCTTGAAATAACGCATTATGCAAATGAGCGAAGGCCCATCAGTGCGTTTGTTCAGTCGCAAAAAAAACAAAAAACAATGAGGTTCATTAACTGTCAAGTAGCAGGGATCAAGTAAAAGTCAAACAATTGAAAATAATCTGTTGTAGCTGCTTCAGAATGACTTTATATTTGTCCTATGTTCATATTTTCTCTTATTGATAATCAAATATAAATCTTTTGACTACACAAAGTCTTCTTGTTTGCATTTATACAATGCATTAGGGTCATAGAGCTGCTGTGTGGATCCACAGCAGCAATTTACACTGTACAACATCATTGAACATCAAGTGGCGTAAGACGTGGGGAGGGGCAGCCGGCGGGAGGGGGGGTGCCCCTGTGTCAATAAATACAGAATATGTACAGCACACACACAGTGAAATGATTACAACCTGATGTAACAATTCAGCGTGTTTCAGCCGCCTTTGATCCGAATCGTTTTCCAGCTCGGTGAGAAACCGCTGGCTTGAATTAAACACACAGGTGTCCGTCGGCCCGGCCCCCACCGAGCATGATGGGCAGGGGTCGTGGGGATGCAGAGCGAGTCTTTTTAGAGGTGTCAGTGACGCTTAGTTAGCTCTGCAGCGTGAGGGGTAAAGATGGCGCCGGGGGCGGAGCGGCGTCGGGCGGCGGCGACTCCCTGCGAGGCTTCTTGCAGGTGAGCGCCAGCAGCAGCAGCATGGGCAGGTGCCACAGGCTGCAGAAGAACAGCTTGCGGGCGCTGTTGCGGTCGCCCTTGCGGTGGAAGCGGAAGGCCAGGTAGCTGATGTACAGGTTGATGGGGAGGGAGATGACGGGGAAGGTCCAGGTGGTGACGTCCAGCGCCGGCGCCAGGGTGGACAGGCCGATCAGACCCAGGCTGTGGCGCAGGGCCACCCGCCGGCACATGGCCGGGTGGGTGACGGACATCATGCGGTAGCCGCCGCGGGAGTAGTCCTCCCTCAAGTTCCAGCTGAGGGCGTTGAAGTGGGGGAACTGCCAGCTGTACAGGAAACCGCCCAGCAACAAAGCACCTGGGGAGGGGAGACGGAGGAAGGGAGAGATAAAAAAAGAAGGAGGGGGGAGGATTAATGATGCAGCCTGCAGAATCTGACGGACTAATGCAATGCTTCTTTAAAGGGATAGTTCAACATTTTGGAAAACTGGCCCATTGCCATACTCCCTATAGCCTTAGGAGTAGGTTCGTTACCTATAATTGTCGGTGCAAGCTATTGTTAGAACGGCGGAGCAGAGCCACAAGCTGCTCAGAGCTACGCTACAGAGGCTCGTGGGATTTCTTGGTTTCCCTCATCAAACTCATCAAATACACAATCCAACAACTCCAAAACGCTCTCGGGATTTGCACTGCCACCCAGTTCACGGCTCCGCCGGTGTCAGTGCAAATCGCGCGAGATTTGCACAGACACAGGCAGAGCACTACACTGAGACACTGGGAGCTTCCACTACAAACAAGCTTAAAATATAGACTTATTTAATTTTTTTCGGAACAATTTCTCATGTTGGGGCTTCAATACAAGAGGGACATTACAGACGAGCTGTGTGGAGGTATTTGGATGTTTTTTGGTGTGTCTTTTTGGACGAAGAAAATTTAGCCCTGTTCGCTACCGTCATATGGACATGCAGTGCTGCGCGGAGCCCTGCTGTAACTCAGAGAAGGCACGGATGACTCTGAAACTTCTCCCAGCCCTTGGTCGACATGAGGGTGAATAGATAGATTAAATTTGAATTTTGGGTGAACTATCCCTTTAAAGGTACCGAAACTATAGGGATTATGGCAATGGGCCACTTTGCCGAAATGTTGAACTATCCCTTTAATTCACACTCAGCTGCCAGTTATTTGAACATTTGTGGACACAAGTGCCTGAAAACCAACACACAAAATTTAGGTTTTTTTCAGTGTGAGATAATCTGGATATGAATAATATGAGTGTCTAACAACCAAACAGAACCGCCTCTGCTCCTGCTACCCATTGAAAATGTTATGTTAGGTGCATATAAGGGCAACGCTGGAGCGGGATGAGTTGCCATGGAGTCAGTGGTCCTCTTAAAATAAACAGCAATTGAATGGAAAAGCCAGTAAATTCATTAAACCTGATGGAGAAAGAGCCACTAACTATCTGCAGCATAAACACCAACTTGTGTGAGCACCCCTCAGGGATACACAATGACACACATCTCGCACAGTTACCATAACAGATCATTTAACGTGTCTCACCAAACAAGCTGGATGAATCCCCCCCAACCTCCACACACACACACACACACACACACACACACACACACACACACACACACACAGTCCGTCTCCCCACTAACTTAACATCACATTCATTGGGCTCCATGCTTTTGTCCACAGCCGCTCACAGTAAGTGCATTCAGCCTGCACAGGCACCAGAACGAGGACAACGAGCAGCACTGCAGGGATTCTGGGTCATATGTAAATAAAGCTTTATGTAGTGTGATGTCAGCCAGTGAACGCAGCAGAGCGCAACAAGTCACAAAAGGTGTTGGAGCAGGAAACACACAGAAACGTGAGTCAACTGTGGCTGCAGCAATTATTTTCAGTGCTGATTAATTATAAAAACACATTTAATTTAGTATCATACAAGTCGACAAGCAACATGATAAATTGTTTCAGCTGTAGATTTACTGAAACCGCACTTTTGGACAAACATAACCTGACAAACTGTTAGAAAATATGTGGTTTATCTTTAACTGTGACCATTGAGCTTTGTGTTGGTTTGACAAACCCAAAGGCTGAGTATCAAAAAGGAACAAACAAGGGCGACAAATGTGGCTGCATGAATTTTTACATATTGCAGCTGCTCTTTGTCCCACACAGTGTCTGCACACAGGAAACAGCCTCAGCGCTCAGCTCTGCCACAACATGCACTTTTTGTATCAAAGGTGAGAACAGTGTCAGAACTGATGGCGCCACAGCGGTTAAATACGGACACGGGAGATGTGAGTAGAAAAGCACAAAGTGATGTTTTTAGATAGCTTCAAAAGGTATTTAATTTACACTCAGTACGTGTACATGCAGAGCTAAATCAATCTATGCGCATAGCTCCACTTGAGCGTCTGGTTCTTCTGTTCTGTCCATGTCCCAGTTTACATGCAACAGGGAAAATTGGGTAACTGACGGTGTCCGCCTCTTCAACATAAGAGTTGTTTGTGTAGTTTCAGCGGGTTAATACAGACCATTTTCCGGTCGATTTTTCTGTCACAGAGTAAAAAAATGGAAATAAATAACTTAGACTTCAGTTCCTGACAGGACGTGCCGGTCCAGGCCGGGTTCAGGAAGAAAATAGGCTTGTTTTTTTTGTTTTTTTCTTTGCCTACTTCGTGCCGGCTTCTTCTACACTTAACGTCACCTTTACTGCTGTGAAGCATGTGCACTGCATTGTCCAGCTTCAGTCCGATTAAGGCGTACACATGCAGAAGAGAATCGGTTTCCAATCGGGCTGTCTTAGTCGGATTTGGAGAAGTCCTGTATTAGTCGAGACTAACGCATTTACATGCACTTCAGTTGTCCAGTTATCATCATTATCATCAACCTTTATTTAACCAGGCAAAAAATTGCTAAAAAAAAAATCTTATTTAAGTCGGATTAAGGCAAAAAAAATTTTTTTTCAACTGTCGTGTAAACTGTCAACTGGTTCTCAAACTTTTTTACATCAAGGCCCCCTAAACTGACACAAATTAGACCATGGACAAAATTTTTTGAAACAAACACCAGTAATACACAAATATTTGTTTTCCGAGACTGAATAACGTTACTATTTAAGTCAATGTACGTTCAAATTAGGGCCAATAGCGTGAATTTTTGGAAACATTTTGAGAGATTTCTGGAGAAAAAAAATGTAATATTTCTGGAAAAAAGTGGTAACATTTCGAGAAAAAGTTGGGGACCCCCTTGAACCCTCTCAAGGACCCCTTGGGGTCCCCGGACCCCACTTTGAGAATCACTGGTGTAAACGTACTAACTGATGTAAAGCAGAGAGAAAGCAGAACCACTGCTGAGTGAGTCGTACCTGGGTCCAGACACCCCGTGGCGGCCGTCCAGCCCATGATGGGAGGAATGGCGCCGACCACCGCCCCCACCCAGGTGTTGGTGATGCTGAGCCTCTTGAGCGGCGTGTAGCAGCAGGTGTAGAGGAAGATGTTGAGGGCGCCCAGGAAGCCCGTTAAGGGGTTCACCGCCAGCGTGAGCAGAGCCACCCCGGGGACGCCGCAGGCCAGGGCGAAGAACACGGCGTGGAGGGGACTGAAAACGACAGAGACAAAGGGAGACAAGATGTGACAGTCAGCCTAATCAGACAAAGAAACAAACATACAAAAGCAAAATGTACAAAGATGAGATTCTGATGTTTTTCTTCTTTTCATAAAAGCCATGTTGCATTACGCAGATTCAGGCGGGACTATGCCATGATGATAAAAGTTTTGCTGTGCTTGTGCACACACAATACAGGACAGCGATAACCAAACATGCTCGACACACGTGCACAGCCATGGGGGCCACACACTGACAGTCTGCAGCCGCGCATGGCCGACTCTCAAAAACGGGAGGCTTTAGAAGAAGCTCATCTGATAAGAGTTTGTCGGAGGAGGTGGGGGGGGATAAAAGTAGCCCTGCAAGATGAAGAGCATGTGCACACGCCGGAGATCAAAACTAGCTGAAGAAAACCACAGTGGCTCGGGCTTTTAGCCGGATGAAGATTTCCTCCTCCTCCTCCTCCCCTCATCTTTTATTGAAAGCAGTGATGGTGAGGTCTGGTTCAAATTCACCAGTAAATGCTCCATAAATTAAAGAGAGGGTAGATTAAAATCTTGACCAAACGCAGGCCTTTTTCTTCAAAAAAAGCAAACAGGGCTTTTATTTTGGTGGCGTGGCCCGAGCGGGAAGATTGCTACATTAATGTGATTAGTGGTGTTATGTCTGTTTTATGTGGGCTGAGGTGGGGCCGCGCAGGCTGCCTATGGGCTGTTGACAGTCTGGCAGTGGGTTGGGCTCAGCGGGGGTCATGTGGGGAGGGAGGGGGGGGTGCAGTGCGTCACATGTCCTGAGGCCGGTCCACTGTCCTCTGCCGCCGCAGTCATAACGTCAGGTGGGTGAAGTCAACGCAGAAAGGCAGGGATGTGGGCAGCCGGGTCGGACCACAACCAAAGCCATGGATCCCCGATGTTAAACAGCAGGTAATGAGTCAGGGAAACAGGAAGATTCCACTTAAAACTCGGTGACCTGTTAAATACTCCGGTGGTAAGGAACTGCAGTGAGCCTAAACAATACAGAGCCTTTAGGGAGCAAAGTGAAAAAATACTGGGGACAGGCTTCGGATTACAACCCTCTCTCTGTGGCCACAAGAGCACAAAAAAAAAAACAATTTTCCCTGAATACAAGTGGAAAAAGAAATGGAGGAAAAATGCTAAATATGGATAAGATGGTAAACAACAACAATGAGAGCTGTAAACGAGTTCACGTATCGGCGCTGAGAGCGAGATTGAAGTGAATTAAACATTAAACTCCTCCATAGCACAGCGCATATTCGGCCATAAAAAAAATCATTATCTCACCCCCCCACCATGATTCAGACATTCAGGAATACAGTCGTTTAAAAAAAACAAAAAAAAACATAGTCGCTAAAGTTCATTTCTGACCTTGGAAAAAGTAGTTTGAGAAGAAAAGACATGAAAACCCTGAGATGAAGCTTGAAAGCACAATAGAGAGCTGGAAAATTCACTAACTTTTAAAACAGAACGTGACTGACAACAACAGAAAGACACTTGATGAGGAGACAAACACTACGCTACATGTGTCTTCAACTTCCTGACACTAAAAAAAAACAAAACAAAAAAAACGTCTTTTATGCTGCTTCTCCCCGCTAAGCTGAGAGTTATTCGCCATCACCACCACATGTGGAGGGACTCCACATTCTGCAAAACCACAACAGACGTGTGCAGGACTGTGATCCACGTTTTACAGGAGAACAATAAAAGGTGGGGAAGATGATACACTATAGTAGTTCCCGACATAAAACGGCTAAGTATTGCTAACATCATACTTGGCAGAGGGGTGTGTGGGGGGAAGGGGGTGGAGGCGGGGGGCATCATTTGACTCATAAAAAGCCTCGTTCTGGAAACAAGATGGAAAATGTGTAAAATACGGCCTTTTGATGAATTGTTTGACAGGACGGTCCGGCCTCCCATCTGCTGGCCGTCTCTACGCGAGACGCTGTAAGTGTGAGGGGAGCGAGAGTATAACGTTTCTGTGTGTCTCACAGACACACACACACTCTCACACACACTGCCTTTTGTCAGGGGCACACTAAAAAGCCGGAGAGAAGAGGCTGTGTTTAGACAGTCGGAGCACATCTTCAATCACCAGCTCAACAGCAGGAGAGGCCGCGTTTAAACAGTGTGTCAATGGAGAATTCCTCCGACTGGGACCAGAGATAGCTGCGGGTCACGGCTCAGTTATGATACCGACAGGCTGCTCGCTCATAAACTTACTCTGTTAATGGTACAAATTAGCCGGCCACAGAGGTATGTATGTGTATGTGTGTGTGTAGCTTCCTGGAGCTGGCTGCCTGTGAACTCAACTGGTTGTGAAAAGTGTTTCATTGTCTTTTTAAGTTGTTTTGTTTTTGTTCCTCCTGATTGAATGAAAATGAGAGAGGTTCTGTAGGGGAGGACATTTCCCAACAACGACATTTAGGCGTGGAGGGAAAAAATCAATACACCAAAGTATTTCAATGTTTTGTATGGCAATATTGTATCGATATACAGATGCCAAGTGTCAATCTGAACAGACTAAGAAGAAAAAATAAATGTTAACAAAGTTTTCATCACTTGCAGTTGAAAAAAAGCTGCAAATTGCAATATTTGCAATATCACAATAATATCGTATCCAGATTAGGGACGTCGCAGTTACTCGTTTTCACATTAACCGCTGTATTAAACACCAAGGTCAATTAATCGTAAAGATTCCCGAATACTGTCACTTTCCCAAAAATGATGTTGGAACCATGTCGGCAGATCAACGCAACTTGCATGGAATGAAAACAAAGTTACACAATACACAATTTTGTTTTCATTCGTTAAATTATGTTAATGTCAGTCTACCTAACGTAGCATTGAATTGGTAGGAATTTAAATGTTAGCGTGTCATTTGTAACGAAAAAAAAAGAATTGAAAAAAACTTTAATATTTGGTATAGATGAGAATTAACGACTTTAATATTTCAAACATTTCCCCTGGGGGATTAACAGTTGGTCATTTATTATTAGATACTACTAATATTTTTTGTATATAATTAGTAATTATATTTTGACTGTATTTGATTTTACAGATTCAGTGTTGTGAAATTAATTAATGTATAATAATCATGATAATCATAATACCATCATTATTTCTCACACAATAATCGTACCAAGAAAATCTGTAATTGTGACATCCCCAATCGAGACACAAGTATCCTGATAATATTGTATCACAGGGTCTCTGGTTATTCCCACCACTACTGACAATGTGTGGTTGTTTTCGGGGGTTTTTGTGGGTCATGAATGTGTGTGTGTGTGTGACAGTTTCCTAGAAATTTGCAGGGGCATGTTGGAGCATCCAGTTCAAGGCAGAGGTCATCTGTCATTTCAGCAGTGGAGGCAGAAACGTCAGACAGACTACACCCTAACCTCCACTTCATCCCTCGTCCTCCTGGACCTGGCAACAAGCTCACGTTACACCTGACAGGTGTCCTGCAGAGGATCCTCACTGCATGTGTGTCTCTGGCAGCGTTCAGCCTCCGTCCTTCACTATTTCTCACTCACACACACACACACACACACAGCTGGTGATGTGTGCCAATGCCATAATAAGTCAATAAGTAACGCTGGAACAGAAGTACAGTATGTAAATCAATACTGGATGTGCGCTGAGTACCACTGTTTTATTCAAGCTTCATTATAATAAAACACAACACCAACAACACCCACCGGCTCTGACACCACAGGCTGTTATGTCACGTTTCACTCCCTGCAACAAAAACCGTCCCTCAGTGAGACCGGGGAACTTTTGACATTGGTCCGGTATGAAGTGCACAAAAAGCAGCTTGGATGGCTCAGCAGCTGTCACGTAATGTTGCCGCGGTGCCACGGCTCTGAACCCAACTCCAGCTCACGCTGCGCTCTTGCCTCTCTCTCTCCTTTTGCACACTCTCCAGCAATTTTTTTTTTTTTTTTTTGAAGCAATAAACGGTGCAGAGGGAGTCAGTGTGTCAAGTATGTCGTGAGAAAAACGCCGTTAAATAAGCAGAGAAGCTGAAAAAGCTGTACCTGATCTGTCCTCTGACGAGTGGACGGTTCTTTGTCCGGTTCATGTTGGAGTCAAAGGGCACCTCGAAGTACTGCGGAGACAGGAGGACGGAGGCGGTTAATGCAGGAGACACATAAACACGGCACAATGACACACAGTGTTCCACATTCAGACTGAAAACAAAAAATGTCATAACTCCAAACGCTGCAGGAAACAATGAAAACTCATCACGCTGGGCTGTAAAACTGCAGTCAGAGATTATTTTATGGGCAGTTAAAAGTATTTTTATGCGTGTGCTTCTTGCACACCTCCTACACTGCAGCTCTGAAGGTACAAGAGTGCTTTTAGAGGATTCAGATTTTGTTGTTTTTAATAGTGGTGAGGTGCAAAGCTTGGGCTGGCAGAGAGGGGATCCAGTCACTCTGAATATGGTGGAGCAAAGATGGACGACTTCCACCGCTGCTTCATATACGAGTCCTTCTATACGACATCTGGACAGAAACAAAGCGAAGGAAGTCGCTTAAGACACGGTCACAGCAAATCTCTGAGCCAAATGGTCACCCTGCACCTTTGGGAGGGAGTGGACTGGAGGTGGAAGGTGGAGCTGTTGGGTGGGAGATGGTGGCGGAGGGGTGGTGGGTTCTGGGATACAACTATGTGAAAAACTACTTATACTCCTGTTTTATGATCTGCTCTGGAGGAGTATGCTTCAAAGTGCTCCCATGAGATTGGCAATGTGTGACTTAAATGCAAACACATGGGGTGCTTATATGCAGGAACTGGCTAATCTATGTGTGTGTGTGCGTGTGTGCACGGGGCAAACTCACATAAATGTGTGCATTTCCCTTCCTGCATAAGAGCCTTTAACTAATGAAGAAAACAGATAAAGCACTTAAGACTTGGGAATATCAAGAGCCATCTCCTCTGATATATGGTTCACATAAAATGTCTAATAAACAGATAATCCACTTTTCTCTGCTTAAACCCCAGTTTCCAGATTTACTGCGCTCATGACATCGGAAAGCCACCATTTTATTAAAGAACCCCCCCTCCCCTCCTCCCTCGGTGGAGGACATTGCATTTCATATTGTATAGATTTTTTATTTTTTATTTTGAAGCACATTAGGGGGCGTGGGCTGCACCATTAAGGCCTGATGCACACAGATATCTCACATTACCCGGCTGAGACGTCGCCGAGTCACGATCCAAATGCAGAAGAAAAAAGATCAAACGCTGCTGATAACTTTGAAATTTGGCCTTTTTTTTTTTTAATGAGGTTGCATCAGGTTTTGGAGGTTTTTTTGGGGGGGAGAGGACACATTAAACCTCGACAACAACGCTACGAAATGACTCCGCTCAAATGCTAAACACGAGTCTTCGTCTGGGCCGCCGTTTTTTTTTTTTTACATTACCTCTCATCCTGATTTGCATGAGCCCATTAGTGAACTTTGTCAGGACGTCGGGGGCTAGAAGTGGCTCATAATGACATTTAGCCAAAGTGCAATTGTGCTATTATTTTTGCATTATTTTGGAGATAAAATTAGCAGAGTAATATAAGAAGCAGAGCCTTTGAAGTGAACGGGGAAGTAGAAGTCTCAGAGTTTTGGACTCTGCTGTATGTTATTTGGCTGAAACTGCTGCAGCACTAAAACCTCCTCAACCAAGCAGAGTCATTAAAATTAACTCTCTTCATTTGCTCCAAAGAAAATCTTCTGCTCCCTTCCCTTTTTTCTTTTTCTTTCTTAGCTTCACTTGTCATAGAGCTGAGCTGAGCTGAGCTGAGCTGGGCCTGACTGGACTGGACTGGGCCAGGCTAATGCGCAGCTGTGTATGCGGCTGTGGGACCCCAAAGGCCCAGACTGAGGTGTTAATTCTATTTCCTGGGTCAGGAAATGCGTCAGGAGGTCAGGGGCCGTATGAGACAGAGAGGGAGAGAGAGAGAGAGGGAGAGAGGGAACTGCACTTTGTGGCCGGGGCCAGAGCGGAGCAGCGGTGGAGCAGGCCTCAGGCAGGCCCGGGGCCAAGCTCGCTGCAACACTGCTCACATAAAATGGATCCACTTAGTTTCCAATAACATCATCCCACATGTTTAAGAAAAAAGAAAAGAAAGAAAAAAGACAGAGCCTGATAGCGTGCAGCACAACAGTGGTCTGTGCATTGTGCACTAGACACCTGTGCAGCAAATGAGACGAGGAAGAAAGTTCACAGAGGGGGAAAGAAGAAAAAACACATTATCTACAGTGTTGCTGTTGTTTGGACGGACCTGTCGCGTGTTTACACGGATGATTTGATGTGAATGTCAAAGTCAGCGGCTCCGCCTCTCTGCGTGCGCTGCGCTGTCAATTCAGTTTGTCCACTGCTGCTCTGGTTCCTCCCTCTCTGCCTTTTAAGTCAGAGTGCCTCATCTGGTTCGCATCAGTGGCTCCCTCGGCCCATGTCATTATTTCCGCCCAACACTGCCATGTGTTACAGTGATGGCATTAAAGTAACTGGGCCATGTGTGATTTCTGTGTGTGTGTGTGTGTGTGTGTGTGTGTGTGTGTGTGTGTGTGTGCGTGCGTGCAGCTACAGGTAGGTCTAAGACGCTGCAACGGTTCAGAGTGCATCACTTTAAATTTGATGGATTTTCACAGGTCTTGAGTTTAGTGAGTTGACATGACATGAAGTGGTTCTGGTGTTTAGTCCATACCAGACCAGACCAGGATAAACTAGTCTAGTGTATATTTACTGACAAGCTGATAAATACTGATAAAGGGGAATAAAAATATACTAAAAAGTGTCTTATCATTTATTGTCATGGGCATAATATTTAGGAAAAAAATACACAAAATAAAATTAACCTCTGCTCATTTAAGAAAGATTACAGATAAAAGTTTGATTAAATATAATAATCAGACATATCACAAGCTTAATAAAATTGTTTTAAATAGTGTGTCTAGATACACTGCATTACATTTTAATGTTTCTAACCTAGTGCCATTTAACACAACCCATTAGAAGCTTTATTTTACAGCTTTGCTTTAAATTTTTTCCCCCAAAAATATCTGATTTGTTTATTTCAGTATTTTTTATAAATAAACAGATAAAAAGTGAGAGAAAAGTGCGTGTCAGTGGGTTTTGGACATACTTTCAACAGCCTCTCTTCATCTTCAGCATAAACAATAAACTAATGTTCAAATTCTATTATCACATCTTCAAGTGAAATCTTCATTATCATATCTAATTTAAACTGCAGGTGAGTTTGCAGAGCTAAATATAACATGTTTCATGGCAGTGTATAAAGAAAGCTTTGAAACTGGATGGAGGACATAAATCCATCAAACTTGTCTGGATCAATACGGACTCCAGTACATGGATACAAGGATCTAGGAGGATATACACAACGAGATGGCCTGTGCAACTGAACCGGAAGTTATGGAGAGTCTGGCTGCTGCTCTCAATTATGGCCACGAACACACTCACACAAAACCCCATAACTGTAGGGGCAATTATCTGCCAGATGATGAGGACTGAAAACAGGCGAGAGCAAAGTGAGAAGCAAAGACGAGGGGGTGTTCAGCTGCCAGACCCTCCGAGCTATCAAAGACAGAACGTGATCCACCGCCAACCACCCGGGCTGAATTGATAACAGGCTGCAGGCAGGCAGGCATTTCCTATTCCTGGGTAGAGGCTGAGGAAGATAACTTGGCTTTGTACCGTGGTGACGCCATGAACAGCATCTACAGTGGCATCATGCAAACGTTTGGGTCAAAATTCATGTTAATGTGAACAGTTCAGCAAGTGGAAGACGAAATGATCTCCAAATCATCTTTTACATTTTCAAAATGAGGGTGCATAGTTAGTACCTAGTTAGCCCCCCCCCCCCCCTTTGGAACCTATCACAGTGTGTAAATAGTAAATATTTGTTATCTGAGAGCTCAAGTCTCCTGGGTTTCCCTTTCTTTTGCAGGCTGCTGCTTTGTTTCCTCTTTTCACACAAAATTGTAGAAAACAAAAATAATAATACACTGATGTTGCTTAAAATATTACAAAACAGTGATTCTTGTTTAACTTTATGCCTTTTAGAGATCATTTAATCTTCCACTTGCTTAACTCTTCACATGAACAGAAGTTTTGACCATGGGTGCCCAAACCTTTCCATGATGCCACTGTGTGTGATGAATGTGTGGTGAAACATAAAGGTTGTTTATTTTGTAACTAGGGCTGCAACTAACGGATATTTTCATTATTGATTAATAGTCGATTACTTAAACGATTAATCAATTAGTTGTTTGGTCAATGAAATGTTAAAAAAAATGTTGAAAAATGTCAATTAATTTCCCAAACCACGACGACTTCCTCCAATGTCTTGTTTTGTCCACAAAGAGATACTCAGTTTATTGTCATAAAGGAACAAAGAAACCAGAAATGTTCACATTAAAGAAGTTGAAATCAGAGAATTTTGACTTTTTTTTCTTTAAAAAAACTACTCAAAGTGATTTTTCGACTATCAAAATAGTTGTCGAATAATTTATTAATCGATTACGGTTCGATTAATTGTTGCAGCTCTAATTGTTACTACTTTAATAATGCACCACCAGTCACTCCTTGTGCTCCCCATTGGGAGTCAGGTTGCCAGATCGGACCAGCCCCACACGACAAGCACACCTCCGATCTGCCAGCAAAGAAAACACAGGGAAGTGCAGTGAAGGTCGACACGGTAACTATGCAGCGTGCGTTTACTGTGTTTACACGAGTGTGCTTAAAGAATACACACAGCTGAGCAGCTGTACGGCTTTGGCTCACAGGAACGTCAGGCGGCCTTAACGGCTCGTCTCTCCCGCTTTGCCGAGTGAAACCCAGGTGCTGGGGCTAAACCCAACAATGAGACCAAGTCATCACTTGTCAGCGAGTCAACTGTGTTGCGCGCTGGCGGAGAGAACGCGGAGAGTCGAACCTGGGGCGGTGCTCCGATAACGTGAGCCAAGTCTACTTAAAAGGGCTCGAGGGCTCTCAAAGCCCCTTCAGCGCCGACTGTGAACGCTCTCTGATCAGCCACTTGACAAACAAGCAGTCAAAGATTTACATAGATTAAGCTGTCCTCAGAAGTCAATTCAATGGTCCTGGCAGACTTTCAAGTCAAATGAAAGAAAAGGAAAGGAAAAAAGGCATGCAACCTGACTGGTCACAAGCAGAGGGAAGGGGGATAAAAAGCTGGTAAAGGCCGACCAACACTACTTTCAAGGTGTTTTAGTGGTAGATGTGGGACTGCTGCTGCTGCTCCGTCTCTCTGAAATGCTATTGATGTCTCTGGAGTCACATGAATGGTCTTGAAACTATGTGAGCAATGCTGAGATTTTGCGACAGAACCTGTTAAACCCTTCTAAAGTACTTATTAAACTGTTAGCATGAACCTGTGTGAGTGCGTGAGAGGATGACAGAGGTGCCGAGATCGAAAATGTGCAAGAAAGAGAAGAGATTGTAACCAGGGGGGTGGGTGGATGGGTGGCGGTTTGTAAGCAGAAGAAGCTTAGACCAGATGTACAACATGATATGGATTCAGCTACAAGTGTGAGATGATATGTAATCACATTTCTGGTTAGTAAAAACTGAATACAGATGCATTAACAAAACAAACTGAAGCATCTAATGCCAAAATCCAATCACCTCGCCCCCGTCAGCTGGAAAAAGAGCAATATTTATTTCACAGTATCTTCTGCAGAGGTGAAAGCACAAACAGGAGAAAACGTCTGGGTCTGGTATGCTGCGTATGGACAGCTGGCAGATGTTTTCAGGGGTGGGGGGTGGATGTGTGTGTGTGTGTGTGGGGTTCCTTGCCCTCTGCGATCCTTTGATGTGATGATATGATCTGGGATCATCTGGCGTGATTAGACATGAAAAGCTCAGATTGTTTGCGCTGCTTTAATCCATTAGAGGGGAAATCAGGAAAAACAGGACAAACTAATTCACACAACACACGAGCCACGCATGTTGTTGGTTTTTTTTCTCGAAACCGTGCGGCCCACATTTTCATGTCGGCACAGAGACGCTCGTTCGCTTTCAGACCTTCAAAAGAAAAGCCAAGCTGAAAAACACCACGTTCTTGTTCTCTAACTGCTGCTGCTATACATTAATGTCTCATTTGGCTCTTCCTGAGCTGGAGGCTGCAGTTCTCCGTCCGGCCAAAGAGAGGATCACGTCTCCCCCTTTTCGGCTGCGTGCTGTACCCACACATCTTCTCCCTCTCTTTATAGTGGTCTGTGTGTGGAGCGGTTGGCAGCCGTTCAGCTGGCACAGCTTCTCCCTTGATTAATGGCCCGAGTGTGAGACAGTGAAGTGCTAAACTGTCCTCATGTTAATCAGCCAATTAATGCCGTGCAGAGCCGCATTACCTCTGCCCTGCCGATAATCAGTCCCTTTGCCTGTGAAGATACGGGTAGGGAAAGCTGGGAAAGCTTATACTACACCGAGGCAGAGGCAGAGGCATGCCCTCCTTCTCTCCCTCTCTTCCTGGGCCGGGAAGCGAGGGAAAGAGCGGGTGGGACAAAAAGAGGATGAAGTTTGAAAACAGGGAGAAACAGAAAAGGCCGAAGGTAAAAAGAATTATCTTCCATTCTGCTCGTCTGATCAGAGGAGGCTTTGGCGGCTGCTGCTTTACCTCCGTATAGAAAAGTTTCTGTTGCAAAGCTGAAGATAAATGAACGTCATCACATGGAGGACCGCCTTGAAGGGATAGTTCAACATTTTGGCAAATTGGCCCATTGCCATAATCCCTATAGCTTTAGGAGTAGGTTCGTTACCTTTAATTGTCGGTGCAAGCTATTTTTCGAACAGCAGAGCAGAGCTGCGAGCTGCTCAGAGCTACGCTACGGAGGCTAATGGGATTTCTTGGTTTCCTTCATCAAACTCATCAAATACACAATCCAACTACTCCAAAACGCTCTGGTGGACAAGTTGTGACCTGCACATTCACCATGCTATGAGGTAATAACTGAACGTTACAAGACAGAGTTGTTTTCGAGGCAAATGCAGAGACTGCTCGCCAAAAAACTGTCCCCGACGGGCAAACGCATCAGCGGTTTCGCATGAATTTACCTCGAAAACAATGTTCCGTTATTATCTCATAGCGTGGTGAATGTGCAGGTCACAACTTGTCCACAAGAGCGTTTTGGAGTTGTTGGATTGTGTATTTGATGAGTTTGATGAGGGAAAACAAGAAATCCCATTAGCCTCCATAGCGTAGCCCTGAGCAGCTTGCGGTTCTGCTCCGCCATTCTAAAAATAGCTTGCACCGACAATTAAAGGTAACGAACCAACTGCTAAGACTATAGGGATTATGGCAATGGGTCAATTTGCAAAAATGTTGAACTATCACTATAAACCACTAGGCCGGGGGTGTGGTGTAGGGTGTGGGGGGAATATGATGCCACGGTTCATCATGCATGCCTCATATGTCGCATCGCATCACGGCTTTCATCACTTATGCTGCGTCGTGACCAAGCCACAGTGCCTCCCAGTGTGAGGGAGGACTCTGGTTACGAGCTGGACAGCAACGAGCACCACAACAGATCCTGAGGTCTGAATGATCAAGAGAACGATATATATTTCATTACAGGTTATGTTTATTTAATGTCACATTGTAAAACCTTTGGACTTAACCTTGTTGCCAGAATCCTTTAGAGAAAGAGCTCCAGTTTGAATATTAAACTTAAGAGAGGTACTTGCCAAAAAAAGCCAGACACTGGGCCACGCTGGCTGACACGTTGGTTTTCATTCTACTGTAAACATATCAACTGTGCAAACAGCACAGATTCCTTTGTTGGAGAGCTGACCGGCCATAATCTCCCGTCTCCGCCTGATAAGTCAACGCTCCTGCAGAACTAATGAGGCCGTATCACTCCAGTTCCTGATTACCATTAACTGTGCACACACTTGAGTGCTTTCCATTCAGCCTTGCATACTGTGGGAAAACATATCAGTGAAAGCTGAATAGATAGAACTGGTCTGTGAGTGTGTGTGTGAGTGTGTGTGTGAGTGTGTGTGTGGTCACTTGTTTAAAGAGAAATAAACAATCCTTTTCGCCGTCAGTGGGCATTTGCGAATAACTGCGAGGGTGCGCCTGACATGACCAGCGAGTTTGGAAGCCTCTCGACAGTTTGGGTGCAGTTGCATGATGCTGTGTGTGTGTGTGTTTAGATTGTTTTGTCCACAGCTGTGCAGTCTGACCGGAGGGGTGTGAATGTGAGCGTGTCAGCTTCGACGCTGCCGCGATACGACCGCTCCCTGGAGGATCGGGAAGAGACGTACAGTACTCCCTTTTTTTGGAAGTCTGAGGTGATAAGGAGTGGATGCGTATGAAAGCCTTCACTGTTCTCCCACAGAGTGACAGCAGCCGTCGGCACCTCGGCAGTATTTGGATTTGTGGCAGTGACCTGTAGCTAAAATGTAGACGGCGTTCATTCAACGGGCTTTTCAAAACAAAATGATGAAGGCGGCGACACAGTGAGGTCTAGATCTGTGTGCAGCCAGCATTTTACCTAATAAAGATATTAGATTCAAAGTCAGGATCAAGGAGAACAATCTATTCATCTTTCAGTAAGCTAAACTGTACCAGGTACATCCTGACATGTATTATTATTATAAAGAACAACACACACAGCTGTGATTCCCAGTGTTTGCACAATCAACGCCTCTAACAGGAAGTGTATTTATTCTCTTAGGTTTTTATATAAGATAACATTATCTTGTAATAACAAAATAAACATACGTCATATTCTGTTTCCCTCTTGTTTGTGGTAACTGCTGCTGTGTGTACCTTCACACACCGCCTGCTTTTCCTTCGAGGCAAAATCATTTCTGCAAACATCCTACAGATCCTGCAAACTAAACACAGCAGCTTTACATTGTCCAGCCGGTATCTTGGTTCTTCCCACTAACTACACTTCTGATAACACACAAGCACACAAGCTCTGGTTGCTACATGAGCAAAGTGGTGTGGTTCAGGGACAGAGCATGGGAAAAGATAATACTCCCGCTCTAATGTGACACATGTGCAAAGACGTTTTTGAGGTTTTGTCTCTTGACTCACTGCTGGGGAGAAAACCGACTAACAGACTTGAATCACATCCTCACAGTGCTTGACAACCAGCTCCTTCTTGACCCAAACAGGAAAAGACAAAGAGCACGGGATGAGTGACCTCATAAGGAAGAAGATGGGAGAACTCTTCAACCATGAGATTGATTTGTTGTTAAATAAAATTAAATAAAACACTAAAAAAACAGTTGAATTTCCTGCTTATAAACCAGAGAGAGCTGCGGTTTCCCACCTGTAAACCCAGATTAAGACCTCATGTCCCGCTGCGCTAACCCTCAGGGAACGGGGAACTGTGTTTATATGGAGGCTGATGCACCCAGCACAGTAAACAGTGGCAAAAAAGCAGCTGGAGTAAATAATTCATCCATGAGTTTCAATCTTGTTTGCTGAAGCAAATGGGAGGAGGCTGTGTGAACGGGGTAACAAAGTTCCTGTCAGAGTCTGCCCCCCCCCCCCCCTCCTCCTCCTCCTCCATCCCTCTCTCTGCCATATTCTCAGTGTCCCCTCGTCTCTCCCGCTGTCCCTTCAAGTGGAAAGGCGACCGGTTAGCTTTTTCGACGGGTTGGAGAAGTGAGCTGTCAACCGTCTGTCCCTGCGAACGTGACGGAAATCTTTCCTGTCAGGATGTGGCGTGACACCGCTCCCAGTGTGTCCGAGCAGGGAACAAGACTAAGTGCTGGGATAGCTCCACTGTAGTATATGAAACCATGACGCTGCTTCAGCTGAGATAATTGACAGAACATCAGAGCACAGCGGTAAAGTCATCCGACTTAATACCTGAAAATGCGACTTTTTTCATTAAATTTAAAACAAATAATGTAGAGAGCTGAAAATCTAAAAAGTACATAACTCTACCGTATCATGACATCTGCTTCCTGGGTGCATCACTTTGTCTGTCTCCTTAGAGCTGAGGTTAAAAGCACATCTCTTTGTCTGCCGTGCACTATATTGCATAAAAGGACATACCTCTTAAACAAAGACAGCAATTTCAAAGTGGTAAAGTGCCATTAAAACTGTGGGCTGCTGAAATTGGAGGCACTCTGGCCCCACCCATCCTGTCTCCTCATAAGCAATTATTACAAGAGAGAGGCACACAGATAAAAAGGTCTGGATGCAGCAGAAAGGAGAAAAGCGCTAAAGCATAGGATACCACCCCAAAAACACACACACACACACACACACACACACACACACTTCACACACTTGCATGGCTCAGATGGCGGAAATGTTTAATCCCTTTGATCTGGGCAAGTTAGACAAAGACAGAGTAACATATGGTTACAACACACCCAGCTGTCTATCATTTTCATATCGATTAAAGTCGTGTGGGTGTAAAATGAGGTGGGGACACAGCAGTGGTTACTAGAATAAGTGACTATATGGCGACATTAATGGTTTTCAGCCTGTAAAACACAGGTGTGAGAC